>NC_046632.1:15130000-16330000 GCF_900324465.2 Anabas testudineus | reverse complement strand
CTGACAGCTGGCGTTAAGGTGCTGATTGACAGACAGTTTGTTGGTTCAAACCACTTGTGGTAAGTTGAGCTGAGGCAGGAAAATCAATCTCCCTTCAATTCTGCTTTTCACACTGAAGTTACTTCTGTTACGTGGCCACGCTAAATGAATAAAAGCGTTTTTATTTCATCTGGAACTTACAGAAAGAAGAAGAAACGCAGCGGCAGCAGCTCATTTATTAATTAGCTCTCCGAATGGCTGTGCTTTTTTAAGGTAGTGGCCAAGTTCAATGTCAACACAAACAAGAGAGTTTCGCTGTGACAACATGGAACAAAGAAAATCCATCAAAACCCACCAATTTAACAGCCCCGCTGGTGACAAATGTTAACTTGATTTTAATTTTGGTATTTGCAATCCTTTTGACCATTGTCACAGGTGCTTTTCATCTATTCAAATCCAATTGTATGATCACATCTGTCACTGAAATTGCATTTTCAAATAACACAGCCCTATTTCTAGTTACACTTGTACCTTGTTGACCTTGTAAACATAGGAAATCAAACATTTTCATGATTTTCATCCTACTTGATCACAATGTTTTTCAGCTGATAGCTGAAGTAAATTCAGCTCCAGCTCCTAAGACTTAGCAGCTAGGATCATTTCTATGTGTTTTAATTTATCACCGTCAGTAGCCAGCATTGACCAGTCCCGATGAGAAACAACTAAATAAATACAGACTGTTATTTCAAGGTGAATAAAACTGCCACATATCAAAAACTGGGACTTGATTTTAGAGATTTTCTTTTTATAAAATCGACTGCACCTGAAAAACTGTCAATACCTGTGTCCATGTTGAGTCCGATCTCTGTTCCTGCTCCAGCGAAGGCACCACTCCAGGCCGACCCTGTCCCCGACTCCCCCTTACCGCCGAGGTCACAGGGTGAGGCGCTGGGCCCTGGTACCGAGCTCCCAGACGTAAGACGGTGATGAGACCTCACTGACGGCACTAACAGAGAACCGTAACGCGGGTCAAACGCCGTGCCGTACATCTCATGAACCCCTGGACGTGGATATGCTGAGCTCTGACTGCCTATAGCGCCGCCTAGCGAGTAAGGGTGATGGTGGTGATGATGGTGGTGGTGGGAAGGGTGCCACGGATCTGGACTAGGCTGGTGGAGGTGGCTGTGCAGGGAGGCAGAGGAGTAGGGATCCCCAGAGAAGGCGAGCTCTGTGTGGGGAGCGGACAGAGTGCCGCCCAGCGTGGAGGAGACCGATGGCTGGTAGGAGCTGTTCCAGAAAGACGGAGGGAAACTTCTCTGGCTCATGGGAAATGATCCGTCTGCAAAGACAGAAATCTGCAGTGCTGCTTTATCTTGGTAAAGAAAATGAACTTTCTACAGCCTCTCTCGTTATCTAGTTAACCCAAAGTGCCTCATCATTAGAGCACAATTTAAGATGCAATCATGAGGCCGAAGGTCCATTCTAGAAACAGCAGTCTGACATTCAAGGTTCTCTTATTTCCAGCCGTTAATTCCACCCACAATACTTTATTTTAAAGCAGTTTTAATGTCATCCTTAGGTTTTATTCATTGCTTTTTTGGTACAACTGAGAAAAGCTGATTGGATCAAATTGAACAAAAATATTCTGCATACTAGCTGCAACATTTTGACAATAAGCTCATTGTCACTTTCAAGCACAAACACCAAATATTTGCTTTTAACTGCTTCCTGGACTATTTGCAGTATCTCGTTCCATTGTAAATTTTGTATCTTTGAGTTTTGGGCTGCGAATTAAAAAAAAAAAAAAAATCAATTTAAAGATGTCACCTTGAGGATTTTGGAAATGACAAGGAGCACTTCTCACAATTTTATGTTGCCAAAAAGAAAATGAAAATCAGATAAATTCCTGACAAATACTTTTTTCACTGTGCTTTAAAAAAATATGCTGCACTCCAAATAATGACAAATAAAATTAACCAAAATAACCCAAAAAATTCTGACACCATATAACATAAGGAACATTAAAGTAATTGTAGTTGTAGTAATAAGTTGTGTGTGTTATTTGCACGTACTTCTCTATCTACATATTAACATGATGGATCTTCTAATGTGATCTAATTCTGATATTTGAACATTTTGCAGTTTGACTTAATAGTTTCTCCAAATGATCTAAACGCCGTTTCAAATGTGTTTCTTTCCTTCATCGTTACTGATATGAAAATGTTCAAAGACACTGAAAATAAGCAGCTTCAGCTCCAACATGCACTTGACACCAAAAACTGACAATGAAAAGCTCCAAAAAAAACAAACAAGAAACCATTACAGGCTACTGAAATGTAAAAGTTAACCTATTATGTTATGTCTCAGTTCCACAATATCAAGCCACACACATAACGACAGGATGCAGACGACAGCACACCAACATACAGACCTCTTCCAGTCTTGTGGATGCTTGATCCAGGATACGCAGTCGTCTGGCTGAGAGCTCGGCTGAAGTGTTCGTCCACCACAGCGCTGATGTCGCCCTGGAAGTAGGTGAAGAGGACGCAGCGGGAGCTCAGGTACTCGGCTCCCGGTGGCAGCTCCTTGTCCTCCTCTTTGATCGTCGGGGGACCTGGGGGGCCGAGCCGGCTACCGCTGTCTTGGGGGTCTTGCATTTTAGAATACAAAGCCAGTTTCTATGAAAGAGGACACAAAAGCTTTTACTGCATATAAATATTAGTTGTTTAGACTTTTCAGGGTGCTGCAGGTTTCTAGTGGGGAGTGAATGAACCTAAACTGCTTCTGTTTGTTACTTTACACACATGATAAAATGAAAAGCTCAATAAACATGAGCTTCATTTAATACTGGATCGATTCGATTTGCTCACATTCATTCTAATAATCACTGACGTAGTGTCATTAAATGATCAGGAACTATATGTAACAGCAATAAAGACATATTCAAATATCGTACTGTGGTTTTCTGCACACAGTGTGGAGCTGCTTTTGTTTTAATCACTTTTGTACTATAAACTGTTTATAAATTAAGTTTTTAAAATCTATCATATATTGCAAGTATATTAATTAAGTCATTTATGATAAAAAGCTAATAAGCTATAAAGTGCTACAGAGTTATATTATATATATTCTACCTTTTTATTATGAAGAGTACACTCATGTTTGGGGGACACAGTGAGTTTTGGCACTATGTGAAATATGCCTGGATGTTGACTGAGAGGTTTTAAGAGAGTGAAAAAAGCCTTTTAACAAGTCTCAGAGCAGAGGCCTCAGGAACCTGCTGCACTCACACACATCACACCACTGCTGTCTTAATTACTGAGAAAAGATTATGTTGTATAACTCCAATTTAAAATCACAAACTTTAGGTTTAGTTGTAAATTTGATTGAATTAAATAGATGTTGAACTAAAAATAGTCAGAATACATAGAAATCAGCTACAAAACCTTAACACAAATCTTAACTTAGTGAACTTCAGGGGTTTTGACTTGAATAAAGCTGAAACACGAAGGGTGTAAAAATAAACATTTCCCCTTCTCTGACTGACTAAAATTAGACATGAGACAAACAGCCTGTTGACACTAAATCCGGGGAAAATAGATTTTTTTTTATCGCTATAAGAAGAAACAAAATGAACCAGTCACCCTGAAGAAAGCTGAACAGTCGCTTTGGATGCGAAGGTTTACGCACAGAATACGTAAATCTCTGTCATTAGTGCACAAACAATCCATGCTTTGCGTTTTTTGGAGTCTTAACTAATGATTAACTGGAGGTGTTGCGGTGTTTTATTTATTTTTTATATTATTAAGAGGTGTTAAATTTAAGTGAGCTTTGTAAACATTTTATCCACAGCTGCTCCTAAAGTTGCAGCGGCCTGATCTTCTATATTTGCATGTAATTAAGTTTTACTGGTCGGTCCCACAAACTTTACAACCCACACACTGAAGTTTTCTGTTCATTCAAATGTCTCCAGTGTAGACAGAAGTGTCCTATAACTGCGTAAAACTGTTCCTGCTTACCTGGTGGTGATAGGGGCTGTAGGAGCTGAAATAAGGCTGAGGACCAAACACTTGGTACATCACATCCAAGCAGCTCATGGCGAAGAAATCACGAAGAAGAACCAAGCTTCATTGAGAGGGGAGGTCTGTTGAGACGGAGAGGAAGCTGTAATCCTGACCGTGGAGGACGTCTCTGCTGCGCTCTGCGCTCTTTACGCACTGGACTGCGGCGGGGCGCACGGACGGGAACCCCCTCCAACCTCCACCCTCGTCCCTTCACGCCCCCCCTACACACCCAGCCTGACGCCTGGCTCCCACCAATCAGAGGCTGAGCTCCACCTCTACCTTAATGGGCTTTTGAATTACTGGAAATGTTGTAATAACAGAAGCTATAAAGTCTCATATCTGCTCCGGTTCGTTTTAACTAATGATACGTCACATTTTTACAGCTATTTTTGGTGAATTTGATGAGTTCATATTTCACATTTCTTGTTTTATTCTGCACCCTAGCAAAGCTGTAACCCATTAAATTGTCATTATCTTCATATTCCTATGATTTTCAGCCAAATAGGTTCTGTATGAAACATATTTTTTATTTAAGATGTTAATGTGCTTCTGCACTGACTGACTCTCACCGAGCTTCAGGCTTTATCTAGAATATTCTTGACCTTGCAGCAGTGTGGAAAAATCATTTTAACTTAAAGGTCCATTTATCGTCTTTTCATGTGGCTCCAACTGTGATTTTGAAAAAGTTGATTAAGTAAATCAGACACGCTCATTACATTTCATGATGTCTTCTTTCTTTTTAAAGATCGTTTTAAGATTTTACAGCAGTAAATGTTTTTACTTTTGCTTTTAAACGTGACAGTATCAACGACCTGATGCACTTTATACCAGTGAGCATCAGGAGTTTGAACTATTAGTGCTTAAACCCAATCTTAACGACAAAGCAGCAGCCGCTTGCTGTTAATTGAGTAAATAAACAAACCAAACTGACCAATGAGTGGAATGCAACGCTACGGACCTCCACAAGCCTTCAGAGGTCAAAGGTCAAATAGTTTGCAGCCTGTTTGGTGCTATTATAGGTCAGGAGCCGCTTCCAATTTACCCAACATCAGATTTCAAGACCAGAACAAATTAAGGAGAAACTAATTAAAAGATTTACTTTTACTTTTATTAATATTCTCACACACTACTGCTTTAAAATGAATTTTAATTTAACATTTATATTACAAAATCTATGACCTCCTACATGAGTTTTTCAAATACACTGCTGATGTATAGTTGTTTTCAGTGACTTCCTCACAAAACTATTTCTATAACTAGTTTGTCATGGAAATAATATTAGGTTTTTAATAAAAGGTTCAAATGAAACTGAACAGTATAAGACGTTAGCAGAGTCTTCTGACTTTGGGGAGTCCCAGCTCTAACGACATGTTTGATTACATGCTGTATGACATTTTTAGGAAACACTGCTGGGGAAGTTTGTGTTTGTGGTTAGTTTCACCAATTTATCTCAGTGGAGCTGTTTACATGAACCTCTGCTCCCTTATGTTCAAGTCTCCAGCTGACAGATCATTATAACGTTTGACTGCGATGGAGCAGAAGCAGCTTATTCCTCACACAAAACGATCCTTCCAATGATCTATGGCTCATCTTCATTACATCAGAAAAGTCCTATTTTAAAGAAAAACTTGAAAACGTTAAATTTTCAATGCCACCCTGATCCTTTTGTGGTGATGGTCTCTCTCTTTTTGCAGCCTTATGAGCTCATACATGTTACTTTAATTAACTCAAATACACCGTTTGCCTGCACTGACCCAAATGTAGGCAACATTAAAAACTTTTAATGAGCAATAAGTTTAGTAACCGCTTGAGTAGCTCCTGTAAAAGAGCATGCACGCGTAGTCAACCTGTGCTATAACTAAGTATAAAACCTGAAAGGCGTGTTTAAACGTTACAGTATTAAAACCATCCCCTTCTACAAACAACCTGCTGCACTGATTCTTGTCATTCTGACACTCTGGTGTCCTTTAGGCTGACCTGCACAACAACCAGCACACCTGTTCCCACACCACAAGTGGAGCAGAGACGCTATTAAAACTCAAAATATCTCCGAGTGAAGTGCAGCTCAGCTCACATCACAAGCACTACTCAACAATCGGACTGTGCGTATTTTGCAACTGTGACCGCCAAGTTTTAAAGACACATTTTCAATCAGGAATGTTTGGCATCCCGTCCGCCGTCACTCACAGGTTTGATAAATTTTTTAGAAGCTTAAAATAAAAATGATTTTCTGACAACAGAAAAAAAAAATACAGAAAAAAAATACAGAAAAGACAAGTGCTGCTCCTGGAACAGGAAATCATGTCACAAGGCTTGAAGCAAATAGCAAAGTAATTTTTAGGTATTTCGTTTGCAATTTCTTACTATTAACATGAACAGGAGTGTAGCCATTTGCTCTCTAAGCCAAATTAACAGTACTTCTATAAAGCTCAGGCTAAGTAGGCGGCTATGAAACACTCAGTTACAAAATGTGCTGTTAGCTTCCCTGTTTACTGTTGTAGTAATCGTCTCTACATACATAACAAACCCTGGTGTTAGGTCTTTAAATAAAAGGGGGCAGGAGGATGTGGCTGAAGGAAACTTTGAAATCTGAACAGACAAAAACTGATCAGTTTGACCACAAACAACAACAGTAAGAATTTAGTTGGATGAATCACCTGCACGGATGTCACACATTACATACAATTTTACTATTTGGCTGGTATTGCTGTGTTAATTTGTGAAGTGAAGTGATTAACACCTGTACTTTAAGAACACATACTGCTTTAGAGGGTTATAAATCAAAAAAAGATTCTATAAGACAAAATGATTTTGCTTGATAAACGTGCATGTAGCTCAGCAGGTGTGTGTGTGTGTGTGTGTGTGTGTGTGTGTGTTCAACATGACTCATCCTTCACCACTTGCTTTTCCTTGATGGTGGAGGAGCGTACTGGTTTTGTTCAGCCCCACATGATGAGGGGGACCTGACCATGACCCTCCATTACCACTAGGCTACCAGAGCCCCACCAAGGACGGCGCTTGTGTGTTTGCGAGCGAGAGAGATCGGGTCCAATTAAAGTGCAGCTTGAATCGAAGTACAGCGGATGTACATGTGGCGTGTACAAAAACACAGCAGCACAATGTAAACTCAGTACTGTTACGTTGAGGGAGGCGAACACAAAACTGAACCGTCTTAGACTGTGTATTTAAATGCATCTAGGAGCTGTGTGGCCACTAAATAAGTTTCAGTAGTCTGAAGTTGTGCACATATGTAATGTTGACTCAAGCGCTGGGTTAATAACATAATATACTGTACTTATCTCTGTCTAAACCTAACCAAGTGCTTCTTGTGCACCTTTAACAGTGACAGAGAGAAGTAGTCTTCAGAGCAGTAGCCTGCAGATCACATCCAGCCTGTGGAAGGATGCTTTATGCTGCTATCTTTACCTCTTCTACATCACAAAGCATTATTTTAACCCAAAGCAGGATCTGTAACTCTGACCATCACGGTTTCAGAATTAAAAATGGATATTTACAGTGTTTCATGAGGGGAAAAATACAACAGCAATTTTAAGAGACGTCTATTTGAGGGTTGTATGAGATAGAAACAAAGAAGTGATATGAGTGTTTAGATTGAAGACTGTATAATCAGTAAACTCCACATTAACAGTCCTGTAAACAGTCTTTTATGCAGATGTTATTTGGAATCAACAGAAACAGATAATTACACCTACAATTCTAAATACAGTAGAAAATAACTTCATTTTTAAACAATCCTGTTTTATCTGTGGATTCAGTTGCTGCCTTTGCCTCAAATATATATTCAGCTCGACGATTTTTAATCCCCATAGACGTCTGATCCCGCCAACAGGCAGTCCCTGAACCTTCAAGGTTTTCTGCTGGAAAGCCATCGCAGAAGTTATTCTATTAAAACCACCCCATAATGAATGAAAAATAAAATAAATGGATATTCAGACACTCTTTCAAAACACTGCCCTTGCTATATCTGGTCTAATAATACATTTTAATAAATTCAAAATTAAATGCTTATGAAATTGTGAAAAGGTGAGAATAAAAAAAAAAAAAAAAACATTGATTTTGGAGAGTCTTTTGTGTGCTCCTAAAATTAAAAATAGACTCTTCGTAGGATGTTTTAAGTCAACGTTTTGTTTCCGTGTCGAAATAAAGGAAATCAGCCATTTTAATCAGCGTAACATTTGATTTTGTTTTCATGACTTAAATGTGAATTTCTTTGTGAGTATATTAAAAGGTTTCTGGATCTTTGTGTGCAGACTTTCTTTGAAATAGAGTGAAATGACATTTTCCACAGATTAAATACCAGAAGTGGAAAAAGAGAAACAGAGGAGCAGTAGGAATAAAGCAAAACTATCGTTTATTAAAAAGGACTTGATTCATATTCCTCAGTCATTTTTTTTTTTGATTGTTTGTTCATCTTTGCTCTTTTCTGCTCCGTTCTTGTTCCTATGCTAATTTTACTCAAGTAAGGAACCTAAACACTGCCTGTTAAGAAGCTAGTACCTGCAGCTTGAGTGTTGTTGTTTTAACTCACTGAATACGCTGAAGGGATGAAACAAGTTGCAAACATTTGCAAGTAAAAAAATAGATTCAACACATAAACTATAAGCAAATGAAAAATGAGTGAATTAAAGGTGATGTTGCTAATATAATGCACATTAAAACAGAGTCTCATCTGAATATGTGTAAGAAAATAATTGAAACATGTGCCATCACACTTACTATATAGACTATATTCTTTGCAAAGCCAGAAACTGACATATCCCAGTGGTCTGAAGAGCATCTTTCTTTCCTTCTCTGCCTAATTCTCCCCAATTCTTCCTTCTGTCTTTGTTCCTACTTGTCCTTTTAGCATTCACACCGGCTCCTCACTCTCCTCTTTATGTCTTTACAAATCAGTGCAGTTAACATTCAGTAAAACCTTTCAAAAACACTTACTGTGCCATAAGGAGGAAAACAGTTTTTCTGTGCGAATGCCTTCATGGAAACCATTACCGCCCCATGAAAAAGAGCGCTCTCTGACACAAGGCTATGAGGACAATCGCATGAAAGTACATGAGTTTTAGATGATTGCACATGGCTGCACTGCAAACAGGGATGGTTCAGGTGCAGGATGCAGCATGGCAGACAAAATGCATACAAGTCTTCTTTAATCTAAATATGTAAATCATGGAGGTTTTATGTCAGAGAGGCGTGCGAATGTTGAGCAAACACAGCTTTGATTCTTCTGCTTTTCCTGTTTGAACGATGAACACAGACTAACGCCACCTGCTGGTACGAAGAGTCATCACAGTTATTAGCACGCTGCTGGTTGTCGTCTTTACGATGCGTTTGAGTGCCACTTTTTAGCCAAGAATATTCTCCAATTTCTAAGCAATGTACTCTTCTACTGTCCCACTTTTCTAGCACCACAGAGTTTTAGGTTCATTTTGAGACGTGCAGCATCTTTGAGATTCCAACCCACAAGTTAAGAGGTGAACAGAACTAAATCACATTTGGTAAATGTGTCTGGTTGTATTTTGGGAGAACCAACCGAATTTAGTTTTCTACGTTTTCAGGTGTTAATATTGCAGTAGCTGGTGCACTTCACAGCATGTCAATATTCGTCATAGTTCACCTTAAGCTAAACTGATTCCCCACTTACCTCATGCTGAGGGTCCTCTCTCCTCACACTCTGCTCCCTTGCCTCCTTGGCGGGCTCCTGGGTGCTGTAGCTCCTGTTCTGGGTGCTGACAGGCCCAGCTGTCTCCTTTTTTTTCCTTTGCCCTTGGCTGTCACTCATTAATTTCCACCAAAGGCCCCTAAGCGACAGCTCTGCCTCATAGTGACCATACTTGGAGAAGAGGGAACACACACAATCAGGGTATATGTAAGACTGTAGGCAAGAATAGACACAATGTGCTTGTACATGAAAATAGTTAGTTAATAATAAAAAATTAAATAATACCAGTAAAGTGTAAATTTAAAATGGTTAAACTATGAATAGGGTTCTGTGCTTGCAATCATAACCTTGAACAAACTTAACAATTCTACATCGTCTCAAACTAATGTGCACTTGTATTATTCATGTTGTGAGGACTCACCTTCCTTTTGGAGAATAGGTGAAGATTTAAGTTAATGTTAGGGTAAATCTCCAGCACATTAAAGTAAGTTAGTGTCCTCTAAAGTGACAGAAACACGACTGTGTGTGTGTGTGTGTTGGTGTTAATCACAACCACCCTCCACGCGCTGCCTCTCCGAGCAATGTAAATTAGATCTGTTAATGAATATTTTCTTTCATCACATACAAGTGCAAAGTAACTATGCCATCTATGCCCACCTTGCCTCTCTGTTTACCGCCACTGTGTGCCAGGCCTTCGTACTAAATGAAAATATACACGGGCTGAACCATGCCTGGCATCCTCTCTTAACAAGCTGCAGAAACACTGTGAAGCACGGCTGCTATGCCGCAGGGAATCTTGAGAATCTTCATGCTTAGACTGACGAGCTCTTCCAGCTTTCACTGTTATGAGACAGATAACAGGGTTGGAGAGTCGTGTTTCTATCCAAGAGCAATTTAACTAAAATGTCATAAAAAATAAATCTGAAAAATGAGGTGCATTTCTTATTCTATTAGCTTCATAAACATAAAACAACTCGTAAAGTGTAAAACTGAAAAAAAATGCAAATTCATTAATGAATAAGACTAATTTTCAACTAGTGGTGACTGTAAGTCATCTTTCCTGAAACTAAAAAGGTAGTGTTGGTCGTACAAAGGCCACGGAAATGTTCCAGACCTGTTGGATGGTCAGTGTGGTAAAGACCGGCTTGAGGGTTCTTGAAGTTTGAGTGGATTTCCAGGTAAGTAGAGCCAATGACGGAGACCCACAGGTGAGTGTGGGAATACTTCATAGTCCACATCAAATCCACCACTCATGATCCTAAAGTCGATAATAAACAAATGAGAATTAAGAAGAGTGGAGCAAAACAAGTGACAAATCAATCAGCAAGTCAGGAGTGGGATCATGACCCTGTGCAATCGGAGGTGAAAGACCAAACTCTGATTAAGACTTTAAAAATTAGACTAGATCGTTACAATAAAACTCCAGATGGACGAACTAAATGAGTAAAAAGCTCGTTAAGGTGCCATGTTCTGTATGACAGACCCAATAAAACACAGTGTAGTGAATTACTCACTGGTGTGTTACTGTACAGATCCATATAACTGACAGGAGCTTAACGTTGACTTAACAGCAGTTGGTGTAAACTGTATGTACCAGGATGCAGACAGGCGTGGAGACGGCTGGACGTTTACCCCAGAAACCTTAGCAGCAGCTCCTGTATGAGGTTACCGGTGTTAAAACTGTGCCACATTCATTGGATTGCGTCCTGCGTGACACAGATTCCTGACACAAATCCTCCATTGGTGTCTCAATAAAAAGTGAACAGGACCGTAAATGAGGAATCCTGGTCAAGTAGCAAGAGGAGGAATTCACAGCTTGTCACAGTTCATTTCAGCATGAGAATATGAGACAGTGAAGCCTCAAAACTCAGTCGTTCCAGATCATGTCGAAATATTCCCGTTATAAATCTTTTCAGTTCCTGCAGATACCGATACTCAGCGTGCATTAAAGATTCCCATATCCTCACGGTAGGTAGGATATTCGTATTTTATCTGATAATGGATCATGGTTATTTTAGTAACTACATTTATCCTCATTCCTTTTTTGTTGACGCTACAGTCAGATTGTATAACAGCAAAGTCTTAGCAGTCATATCCTTTATCAGCTTCTTTATTTGGACTTCATTCAAGTCCAAAGTTTGTTCTGCAGTTAGACCTGTGCGATCATCAACTAAGGTACTGGGAAGGAGTGGACTAACTGCTATTTACCATCGAAAGAGTTGCTAATCAGCACAAAGTACAGCTGAGGGAGACGTCTTTAATTTTACTAGTGCATAAAATTAATGGACAAATTGTGTGGAACAATCCAGAGATGAATGCCAGTAGGACGCATCTTCTGGGGATCAACATTTAACATTTCTTTTATAATTATCCAGACATTTCAATGGGAGTTGCCACTCAACATAAGACAACTTTATGGTATATTATTATAGTAAACTGATCTATTAACTATTAACATGTCTTGTTTTTTCCCCCCTTACGATCATTTGTTTCCTGATTAAGAACTGCAGGATCTCCACTTCATCTATTCTTACCAGCAGCCTTGCTTCTTTATGCCCCCCCACCTCCAGTGCTTCAACTCCAACAGCTTATAAATCTCCTCAACCGCATAACGGTCTTAACTGAATAGAAACATGACCCGTCTGATGCTAAACTACTTGCAGAAAAACAATGAAATTAACATTTTAGGTTTGTCCATGTACTTTATTGCTGTTGATGTTTGAGGAGTGATTTTCCCTCAGGTCTTTTGCTTGTTTCATCTTGTTGACATACAACTGGTGCACGTGCCAGCAGAAAACAGTTTGCCACTAAACTGTGAAAGAGTGTTCTTGCATGTAATGAAGCTCAAATCACTATTATTTTATCTGGAAGTTGGCTAACAGTGATGTAAGATAACACACTTATGGGTGGTACAAAGGTACCAGTGAGGAAACTGCAGCAAATGAGGAGAATGGGCCAGCAGAGAGGAACCATCTATCAGGACAAGCCATGACTTCGCCAACTTGATCAGGTTTCAGCTCACTATTTAGAGTTTTATGCATGTGTGTACGCTTAGGTCCTGTGACTGGCAACAAGACTCCTCTGCCAGCCATCTTGCAGTGTTTAGGGATGAGGTCAGACTCCCATTTTCTCTGCTGACTGTGTGTGTGTGAGGGTGAGAGAGACCTGCCTGCAGTGTAACAGCTCTACGAGTGTCCTCATGAATCACGAGTCATGTGGCTTCCTCTCATCTTGTGTACCCAAGTTAGAAATGGCCCTGAAATCCGTCCCCGTGTGTGAGAGCGAGAATAACGAGCACCAAGTTAGATGCAGGACTGAAACCTTAGTAGGGCAGCAAAGGAACAGTGTGGAACAAGGAAGTGGAAGAGAGCTTGTGTGCATTTGTGTGTCTTCATATTCTGAGGTCATGCAAAGGTTCACTCGTGGTTTTCTTGCTTCCCCAATGAAGAACATGATGTTGCATGAGTGATGAAAATATATATATTAACAATGTACGTTTTTGCAAAGCTTATGACTTTACAGTGGCCACATTAGGCTTAATTTAGGGTTTTAATGTTAGTCTGGGGCTCCACCGATACAAGATATGATTGAAATGAAGTTAAAGCCAGATACAGCTGGAAAAGTACTGAGCTGCAGCAACCTGTACAGGGTGAGAGAAAATACCAAACCCATAGATAAAACTTAACAGAACTGGCAAACATGGAACAGGCAAGAACTAAACTTAATAACCAGAGATGTGAGACTGAGAGAATGACCAAAGAGGACAGGGAACGAAACAGGAGGCAAAAGAAAATCCAGAATCCAAAAGCTAATAGAAGTTGTGATGACGTGACAGGATTCGATTGGCTGTCGAAGGGGTGTGACAAGAGAAGTGGAAACAACAATCTGGCAGGGAAATGTTGTCCCTGGTGGGATAAATATAGTCAGAGAACAGGTGAGAGCAATGAACCTGATTAGACAGAGACAGGCCTGAGCTTTCCAGAAAACAGGAAGTGAGAGAGGGAAACACCGAGGTGGTTGATGAGCGGCAGCAGCTCACAGCAGCGTGGTCAGGTGGATGTCAGAAAGAATAGGTGGGGGAGAGGACAGGACAAACAATTTAACAAAACAGAGCTTCAGCATGAAGCAAAACAAAAGAGTCTGTCTGCAAAATATCCTGCAACACGTTCTCGTCTGTTTGACACGTGTACTCACCTAAATCACGTTTCTCATCAAGACACAAAACAAAACACAACAGGTTCACAGAGAGAGTCCAAGGAGCTTCGCCTTTTGTAGAGGTGATTGGTTTCTTGCATTCAAGGCGACCAACCAGTGTGGACCAATTTGAATTGACCAATCGCTGGAGGGTCAGCACCTGGAGGAGAAAACAAGGGGCAGAGGAACAACAGTGCCAAATGTCCTGGGACGTAACAAACGCCTTGATTTTGACGCTGATTTTTAAAATAAGATAAAGCTTTATTGTCATTGCACTTAGTCACACTTAGTACAACAGTACAGTGACATTGCGATGTATTAGTAGGCAACCACCAAATCACTGTGAACCAACATCTGGTCCAGAGGTTTCACCTGAGTTATTGTTGCTTCAAGGCTTCAATCTGCTGTTAATCTCAGTTCATCTAATTGAACTGAAAATACAAATGACAAACCTGCACCTTTTGTCATATTAAAGATAAAGGTTGTGAAAGCTGAATATGAGTTTGTTCAAATGAAGGTGGACAATAAATCTGTTTACTTTATGAATTAAAACACACATTTTGTTACTATAATGAGGATATCTCAATTGGCAATATGACAATTAACATATAAATAAAATGAACCCAGACACTATTTTATTTTTTACACCAAAATTTCCAATTTTGCAGTACAACAGCAATTTTTATGGTTGGGTTTAACTACTCACAGAAAGTAGTTATGGCTCAGGGAAAGATAACCCAAGCCAGTTGAGGCAGATGGCCACCCAACCTGAGTTTGGTTCTTCTGGAGGTTTCTTCCATTGTTGTTATAATTGTATTGTATTAAAAACGTAAATTCTAAGAAGTACAGTTGGAGACAAAAACAACCGCAAGAGATTAAAATAAAAGCCAATACGGGCTAAATGGACGTTAAATTTAAAAACACTTGAAGATGAACATAAAAACACTAATGTAAAGTGCTTCCTTCATTTTTTTTTAAGTATTGTTGTGATTCTTGTATGTTAATTTTACTGTTTCAGCTTCCTTTTAATACTTTGTTTTCACCTGTTGTGAACTGAAACACTTTATATTAACTGTTGGAACTATCTAATTAGGCCGTCCAATAAGAATACATTAACCACACTGGCTAATTAAGATGCTCTTTTGTAGATTTCTGATTACAGTACACATATTTTTAATTACCCGCTCTGCTCTACATCTACTGAGTTGGCCCCTATGTTTTCCTGCTTTCATACCTCTCCATCTGACCCGTCGTTGATTAGCTGAATGAGTCTCGAGGATAAAAGCAGAAGGGGCACTACCTACATACTTGTTACCAGGTGTCATGTTCTGGGGCTAGGCCAGAAAAGAATCAGCTCAACACTTGTTGGGGAAATATATTCCATCACCTGGGAGTTCGGCTCTGGAAGCCGGAGCTAAGAAGTCATCCAGCCCATTCAGACAACACAAAACCGATAATTACGCGAGGCAAAAGCAACGCATTTGATGAACATTTCTTGCATTGCAGCTTTGCTCCTTTTTGTACTTGGGGATGCTAAACTGACCACATTTTTGTTCTGTATCCCTCCTGAGTTTCGCTTCTTAGCATCACCTTGTCACCTTGCAGGATGCTCTTAATTAAAACCGTGTTGTTTGCTGTATCTTCCCTTCTCATTAATTAAGAAGAATCATTTCCAGTCTTTTAATTGTCCAGCTCTGAAGAAAAGGAGTGCTGCCTTTTTATCCTTTATACCGTTTTTTCTTTGTGATAAGGTTTTTTTTTTAGTTTTTCTGTTGAAGGTTTTCTTTGAATTAAGAGAGGAAGGGAAATGAAGGAGAGGCCGTGTAATGAAAAGACCCACATTCACCAAGGACCTAGGAGCCACCTGATAAATTGGCTTGTTAAGAGGAGAAAGATCACTATGTGACATATTCCTCCTATTCATTCCCCGCAACGCAGGTGCAAAACACAAATAGGAATCAATCAAATCACAGTATAGCTGGTGTTTGTATTGGTATCCAAATGCTGATGGCCACTCAGCGACCGGGTTGATCAATTCAACTTTTAGTTTCACAAATTCAACGTGAGCAATTATTGCTGTATATACATAAACATGTTGTCCCACATGGCACAAGGGCAGACAGAAATCAAATGTTTTACACAGCAAGGAGGGTTGAACACACGTCTGTCCCAAGGACAGTGTCTCATAGCGTGTGAATGAGAGCGTGAGGACAAAAAAGAGCTGTGAATAAAGGGTGTGTGTGCACGTGTCTGTGTGCACCCTATTACCCAGACACCACCGTCATTGTATAGGAGGATGACTTGATGCTGTGAATACTACAAGACGGCGTGAGAGTGTTTGATATCTGAAGAGAGACAGAAACAAAGACAGGCAGACGTGAGGGGGGAAAGGGGCTGAGAAATGGAGGGAGACATAGAGATGGATAGATGCATGGAGGAGGGGAGAGAGGGAAATACATAAAGGGTTGGACAGTGCTTCTTTTCTGTCAGTCTCCAAGCAACTCACAATAGAAGGTCATAGAAGGAGAGGAGAGAGACGACAATACTGAAATACAGAATACTCCTTTATACAGCCACGGACAGACAGGTGAGCAGGAAGACGCACAGGCATCCACAACACACACAGTGAACAGGCAGAACAGGCCTGGTATTAAACAAAATATTGAAGTACAGTAGGTGTACACGTTCAGGATGTGTAATTAGAGACTAGTTTTAGCATCGCGACTGGAAAAATACAAAATCATTTTAGTGGTCGAAGAAAAACTGTGTCAAATAATACGAAACACAAATGTGTCAACATTTATCTAATCACTTTTGATGATGTAGGCCTTGGTTAGATCAATCTATCTTTACTAACAGGCTAAGAGGTCCCAATTTAATAATAAAAGAAATTAAGGTTTTAGTAATAAAATAGTAATTGTGAGTGTTGGTACTCCATCAAAGATAGAAAAACCCACAATGATCACTAAGATAACTTGAAACTGACAAAAGTAATAATAAATAAAAATGTACTAAATATTACCTTTATGAAAATCCGACATTGCTTTTGAGTTGTGGTTTAGCAGAAGTTTAAAAAAACAAACTAACTAATGAAACTGGACAAAAATGATGGAACAGCTAAAAAAGATGAATGCCAGCCCTTATTTAACCACCACCCTGTTCACTCTGCTTGCCGTGTTACCTTGTATGTCTTCCCTGACTTTGTCTTATCCTGGACCCTGCCCTTCCATGAATTCTGCCTGCCCTGTGTTTTGGACCTATGGCTCCCTCTCTGCCCAGCCCTTGGATAACGGACCATGTAAATTTTGCATTTTGTGTTCCCCCCTCTTGGTTCTTGTTCTTTTGTGTCTTGATCTTGTTTATTCCCTTTTGTATTTGCTCCGTTGTTGTTACTTTAGACAGTAAACTCCTTTCCCTTTTAATTGGTGGGGCTCTTATAATTGGATCCTCAAAAACTGAATCCTTTCAATAAGACCCTCTCCAAGCAGCTCTATGTTCCTGTGACTACAGCGGCACATATTCAGAAATTTAAGGTCCACGTAACAGTTGCCAACCTCCCTGGATGTCCCTGCAAGAGAAACATTGATGACAAATTGAAGAGGCAGATAATCCGAATGGTAAGGTCTTAAACCTTACACTGTAAACTGCCTTAACATGACTCATGTTGTGATTTGGCGCTATATGGATAAAGCTGAAGGAGCCTTAACAACTTCCGAAGAGGTTAAAGGTGAACTCCAAGATCAAGATTCTACCGTTGAAAGTAAGTTAAAGAAAAACGAGAAAATACATATTGACAAGCCACAAAGCTCCTGGGAGAATGTCCTTTGGACATAAGACAAAACGGGAACTAATTAGTCACATTAGCTGTGTGTGTATCATTGAAACAACAATAATCCTGAGATTGATCCTTGGGGAACACCACCATACCTTTGTGAAGGGGTGGAGGTGCCCAAACCTAACTTTAATCTATATTTATCTTTACATCAAAACATGATTTTAAAAAAATGTAAAGGTTTTTACAAATCTATCTTCGCTCCAACTGTGCTCCATCGCTGAAGCTGTGGTCAGTGGTGACAAGGAGCATGATGGTTTTACATAAATAAAGATGAAGCCGTCCCATCAGTGAACTGCAATCAGGACATCATTAGTCACCTCGAGTGAACCAGTCTCAGTACTGTGGTGAGCTTTGATTTATTTTAATCCCCCCCCCCCCACTGTAACTTTCATTAAAATGTAAAACTGAACTCTCAGAACTCGGACAAGAAGAGCAATTTGTTAAAATGGGACGAAATTGTGCAGATTAAGGAAACCTAATCTAGGTAACTATGGTAGTTGTAGGAATCTGGACGTTTAAGGAGTGAGTATATTGCACTGTGTGATAAAAATATACTTTAATGTATTTGAAATGGGTTATGTACTAACACGGATGGACTATTTATTACAATTATGAATGCAAGTAAACAAACAACATAAGTGATTTTTAAAAACATTAACTCTTCCAAATGCTGATTGGACCATATTTCCTTTAATTAATTATGAATTTTTGTAAATGGTAAAAGGTCTGCACTTACAACAAATAGTCCTCAACGTTCAACAAGCTGGTGGCTGTTAAATGTCCTCTACTCCCCTGAGAGACTGGGAAAACACGGTTATCTGCTCAAGGACGAATAATAATTCAAACATTATTTTTCCTTTTGATGACCAAGTTGTGCAAAAGAGAATCATTTCTATGGGGTAAAGATTTGTGTACATGACGACTTCTGGTTCAATGTCCATTATCAGGAAAGGTGTTTGTGATGCATTAAGTTGCATTAAGAAATAGACACAATTTGCTCAAGGCTAAATCGAGAAGGTTTCACAAAAAAGATTGTCTGCCATTCATGTGAAAGCCCAGGAAACAACAGGACTCTCTCTGCCCTTGGACTGAATATTCACTTAAGCGAATACTCGCACTCTTCAATTCATATGATCATAACACTGTTCAGACGTGTCACACCAATCCTGCAGTTACTTGTAACTTTTATGATGCATCACCTTTAAAGGAATACTGAGTATTTTCAGAGACGCTTGGTCAACGCACCTGTTAGGTTATGAACAAAAACGACCCCAGTGTTATCCACATAGCTCTACAGCATAATGCATAGTTTTGTATACCAGTCACTCTACTTGACTCACTTTTGGTAACAGTGCTTTGTTTTCCACGTCACCTCCCTCAATGTAGCCGGTTGTCACAGCAATGCTGCATGATGCTGCAGACACACAGCTATAGAGGATATCGACAGAATGCTGTTCCTGCTCCACACTTTGTGGCTTTTTGTCACAGCAAGGAGGGAAATTTGATTTCAGAAGAGGCTGAAGGCAGCAAGACAAAAGACTGCTGAAAAAAAAAAATGCGGTGCTAACGCTGCTCTCTGACCAGATCAGTAGTTTTCAAATGATTTTTGGTTTTGCTTGGACTGCAAAAAAGTACCAGGTACCACATATTAGCAAAAAAGCTGAGAAGAGAGCTGGTACCATCACCACCACCAAAAAATAAATAAAATAAAAAATCAGAAAAAAAAAATCATTCATTGTAGGACGGAAGAGCAGGAAGTTTATAAGGAGTTTCAAACAAATTTAAACTGCAAAAATAAACAAATGCATGTACATGTACCCATTTTACAGAATCCCAAAATTTATACTGTGATTGTACATAACATAGCTTTTACGAAACAATATCACGCATGATAAAGTAAAGTGACCGTATAGGAAACAAGCTCAGAGGATCTACAGACCAATCATCAGATAAAATTCAGTGCATGCTACACCTGCAAGATGCTGTAACAGTGTTTCTGTAGGTTGTTGTTTGGTGGTTATTTTTGCACTACAGACATTTTTTGACCAATAACTAAACAAAGCTATGACACATATGTGAAAGACGTCTCCGTGTCATTCATGTGACCAAATAAAAGATGCAATTAAGTAAAAAAACGAATGGGCAGAATTTTTACCTTGGGTATTTTAATGGCTGTATACACAGTGTGTGAATGCAACATTGAATAAAGACAGAATAGTTCTTTTTTCTTTAACTTTTATTTCTTGACTTGTTTACCTCAAAGTGGCATTCATGTCCTTCTATTCACATGAGAAGCTGCATTATTGTATTGCCAGTTTTCCTTTACTGTCTGGCATGATGCCTACACTATTTTGAGTTTACAAGACCACTTATAAATGAAAAAGACAAAGCACCTCTCTTTAATTCACTATCGCACGTCTTATTCAGTATTTATATGCACAGTTTCATTCGCAGCAGTTCAGGTTCATGTCTTAAAGACTTCATTCATACACACTTGAGAATATTGAAGATGCTTTCTTAAAAGAAAAAGAATAATAATTACAAGGTCACAAAATGTAAAAAGAGGACTGAGAGTGGGCCGTTAAAGAGCAGAAAGCTTTGATTGATGATTTGAGTTTAACCCAGAAATTAAACATCACAGTGCTAGTTCAAGAGGTGCAACAAAAAGAAATCGCAAGTAAATATTATAAATGGTGTCAAAATTATAGAGCACAAAACAAAAAACATTAAAAATGACTTAACAGGGGATACAGAAAATATATATTCTACAGTGCATATATACTTTTTAATTTGTCTTAAATAACAGAAATACATATTTAACTCAAAAACAACAACAAAAAAAAAAACAGATTAGAATTTAGCTTCGTGTATATGAACTTTGATCATCAAAAGTACAAAGAACACTCACTGATTGGTTGTTTACCGTTTGATTTGTTGATTGTTGTACTCATTTTAACCTTGATTCGGACATGTTCAGTTTGATTTGAAATAAAACTCTCTACATCTTTACTAAAAAAACAAAAGCAGTACAGAGTCTGGCTCAGTTAAGCAAAACATACACTTCTCATCTAAGTCCATGATACCCTTGCATTAAATGGGTAAATGTAATATAAGATCTAAGGTGCAATTCTCCTACCTCAAATTTAATGCATCACATTTAAACTGAGTCATCAAATAAGACAAAACAAAACACCTGCTTATCACTGTATAACAGTAGAAAAAAGAAAGATACGTATAACAGTGAATCTCAACTGTATGTACCATATTGTACATTCACTGTTGGACCTGATAAGACTCACTTTGAACACCACTGTGTGAGCTCGATGAGAGCTCAAAGTCTGGTTACCGTTTTTTATGAATGATATCCTGCACCCTTTCCTTCTGCTTCCACCATTGGCCAAAGCTTTTTTCTTTTCATCTTGTCCAAGTGCGTCTTCTTTTATGTGCATCTTCTTCTCTTTCAGAAAGCTGCTGTGTGGAGATAATTTGAGATAATTTCTAGATCTTGTAAACTGCATGATGACAGGTCGATCACGGGGTGTACCTGCTCTGTGGACCGTATCCACAAGCATCCATCTTTTCCTTGTCTTCAGGTGACGACTCATTCATACAAACATAGGTTCCATCTTCTACTGTAACGTATCATTTGTTCCATCTTATCATTGATTTCCACAGTTTTCAGTTGTTCACATCCACAGCGGCGAGCGACAGGCCAAACTATGCTGAATAGTTTTAATACTGAATGTTTATCAGTAAGTGTGTGTGCGCGCGTGTGTGTGAATAATACTTCTGCACATAAGCTAATTGAACGTACATGTTACGTTCTGTGTCCACCAGACGCTGCATCATGCTAACAAACCACAATTTACTGACTAATAAATCCAGAAAGTGAAATCAGCATGATTGCAAAGTTTCTTTTTCTCTTTATCGTCTTTTCCATTTTGTTTCAAACTCATCTTCTGACTTAATAACATGACTCAACCAGCTGCATTTGACCACAAAGGTTTTCTGGTGTAAATGCTAAAACTTGATTTATGCTTTTCCAGAAAAGATAACTATAGCTCACACTGGTAATTATTTTTTACTTTCTCTAAGTTGGCATGGTTTATCTTCCATAGAATTTTAAATTCTCCTGTTTATCCCGTGTCTTAAATGAGGATTTCAGTAGAGGTTCACCCGGGTCGTATTTTAATGGCTGAGTACTTTATTAAGTATTGTAGAATGACTAATACAAGTGCCATCTTCTGAGTGGCTCTCAAACAACATTCATTCATGTTGTCTAGTGCTGACAACTATGAAACAATTACAGGAACAAGTGCTGCACTCCATTAAAATACAGTGTGAGCTGCAGTTTGTCTAATAATCCTCAATCAATGCTCATTTCTAGGAGATTATTCCATTGTGCCAAACTGCTGTGGCTCGTTTTAGGAAATTGAAAAGCTGTGTTGAATATAACATTGATCTCTGGCCTAAAATTCCAGTTGCCTGATTGTGAAATCAGCAGCTTGATGAACGGGACAAACGTAAGGAAAACTCGCTAACGTACACATGGAGGCTGTGGTGACGAGTTTAGCAGCACTTTAGTAAACAGTACTGCAACTAATGGGAGTGACTGCAAAGAAACCAGAGCACTGTCACAAAAATGATGCAAATAAACATGAATTTGCAGTATTTTAGTTAAAACAAACCAACTTGTCTTAGAAGAAAGATCACCAGTGGGTATTTACAGTGCATCACCTTTAAATGCATTAAACAAAGTGTCCTAATGTATTTGACTTGTCAGTAAAAACCAGTGTCCCTGTGTAAAATTGTCTAAAACTAAAGTGTCAACATGGGTAAAGACGTGAGTATCATAACTCTTGGTGTAGTATTATATTGAAGTGACTTCTGGTGACGTCCATATAATTAATCTATATCAATTTATCCGACTTCACTTGCCTTTGCAGTGAAAAACTCAATGTGATAAAAACCAATAAAGCAGTAAATCATTAAATTTCAGTTCATGTTTTGAGTGGAGACCTTGGCTCTGCTGCACTAGACGACATTTTCTGAGACTTTTCTTAAAGCCAAACCATTCAACTTTTGTTTGAATGTGCGCTCTCTCTCCTTCCTGAGCACATAGACACGTTCAGCACTGGGAAAAAGGTAACATACAAGTTTGTTGCCCTCTGATGGGCATTTGAAGTACTGTACCGTCTTTCTAGTACTTCTAGTATTCAGATCCTTTACTTAAGTAAAGATAAGATACATAATTATGCATTTAAAATATAAGTGAATGCATAAGAGTTTAAATATGTGAGTAACTAAGGAAATGCACTTGAAATATTTTGTAATAAAATACTATTTCTCTAAAATGAGCACTCTCACTATGCTAAATGATCCCTCCAGGATTCCTACTAGTATATATTATTTAATTGGCCTAGTTGAATTTCTAATAAAGCATCATATTTTATAACTAATTATTGCAAAATTATCTTATTTGTACAGGTGTCAAAAACAACATTTCTATCTCAATCAGGTGCAGTAGTAAAGCAAAGAATTTAAATACTGGGGGAAAAAAAATACAGTACAAGTACCTCATGTTGTTATTTAAGTACAGTACTTGAGTAGATGTACTTCGATTCCAGCACTGGCAGGGTCTAAACCCTCTCACTGGGACTCTAAACTACCACAACTGGATCTGCTTCTACTGTTTCCTGTTTTATTATCCTTCATTTAACCGATTCAGAGATTCAAGTTAATGCAAATTAGACAAAAAAGCCACAGAGATATTTACCAACACAGCACAGTAGGAAAAACCTGAGTAGTAAATAGTAAAATGATTCAGGTTCTATGCACGTTGGCTCAGTGTCACTTCTTACTGGGCCACTTTTAGTGAATCCTGCTCATTTTCCACTATGACATGTCAACATCAAAGCATCTGAGCGATTGTCCTGCATGAACAAACAGTCCGTGACTGAAAACAGGTGAAACGACTCCACTGAACAGTTGAATTAGTTCATGAATAGTAGAATGTGTCAAAGCTTTAGTGACACCTCGTGGTGAAATAGATGGAGTGAGGTGGTTTGTTGTAACGTGGACGTCTGTGAGAGGAGAGCAGTTTTAAATGTATATTAACGGAAGCAAAACAATAAATATATCCTCCAATATTATTAATAAATAGTTATAAACATGAAAGACACTGCAGAGTTTGGTAAACCCACCGGTTTCTTTTCCTTTCAGTCTTCTTCCACGGAACCCTTTTGTTATGACGTTTTCTGCTTGCAGCTACATCCAGAGAGGTCGACTATAAACTCTTAGCACCTTTAATTTTAACTCAACAAGTCTATAAACTATATTTTCGATTACAGTCACAGGAACATCAAGGTGAACGGAGACGCTCTCGTCTTCACGCTGCCTGTTTTCAACTCAAACAACTCTTTTCTTCTTTCTCTCGTGATTCACGCAGCGATTTCAAGCGGCTCATTGAAGACTCGTCTCCATTCAAACAGACTGAATCACTGATTGATGAAGATTGATGACACCTGTCACACTGCAGACAACAGCCTGCTTGAAAGGTCACTGGTAAAACTATTCACCACTGCTTCAAAAAGGGAACCAAGCATTTTTCAGTAATTTTTAAGTTATAGTATCTTTATTCTCTAGAGGCTGAGCTGTGCATAACAAAAGAGCTTTTAACTAACTAGTGTCTGATTCAAGGTAAAACATCTTGTTTGTTTTCATCATTCTTTCCTCTTTAAAGACAAACTCGATATAAAATCTAATAAACATAACTTAATTTCTCGCAGCAGATACAATTTTACCTGCTGCACAGTCTGTGAGACACTAAATCTACCTGCACACACACACACACACACACACACACACACACACACACACACACACACACACGGTGGCTGTCCTGATCTGCTCTAATGCAAAGTTCTGGTTAAACATTGGCCCAAAGTTTGCCTTCCGCCTTCTGTTGTTTTTACACTAAAGGTCCAGCAATTGTTGCAGGCATTATTGACTTAGTAATTAAAGTATTTTAACGTGGGGATTCTGTAATCATTACATATGCCACCATCTGTCACTGCGCTGCTGCTTGAGCACCTGAAATGGATTTTTCCCCCTGAGTAGACAACGTATAAAAACCAATAAAGGAGCGGAGAAGGGGGGCGGCCACGTCACCGCCATTCATCCACAACAGGGTGGCTGTGTTTGTACTTATGGAGGTTTGATTTTAATATTCACAGCAGTCTGTCAATTTTAACCATTCGATATATATTAGCGTTAAAACTTAACTAATTTCCAAAGGTACAGTAATATAAAGGGATTCGTGAACAGAAGTGTGTCAGTTTTGGCATCGAGCAACTGAGGATGAATTTAATTTGCTATTTCATCGTCTCCTACATAAGACTACATGGAATAAACTAATTTTAAAGAGGCATGGTGTCCTTGCATCTTTGCTTGACGAACATTTGTGTTGTGTTAATTGAATACTTTGGGATTATCTGTTTTCTATTTTTGTCAATTGTACTTTGTCGTTATCGTTTACCCCTAAAAAAATAAGCTGTTCGATAAAATATATATAATATAAATTTAAACAGAAATATATTTTTACTATAAAAAAAAGTGTCACAACAGTGACAGAGTTTGGTAAAATAAGCATTAAAAAGACTGAAATCCCTTTTCAGGACCGATAACTTCGAGAAGAGGAGTTTTATCATTTCCTCACAGATATCATCCCCCCTCCCTGCAGCTCTCCTTGTTGATTACATGTTGGTAAAACCCGTTTATCTCCATCCTATCTCGCTCCATTGTTCCACAAAGAAAACCAAATAATTACAAATGGAAAAACAAAACTCCCAACTTTGATCAGTGGAGCTTCCGCCGTGTAATCGCCGAGTTCAGCTATTAAACAGTCGTGTGTTGAGCGGTTTGACACAGGGTGTCTGAATCAGAGCAGATAAGGATTCTATTGGGTTCAGTTATTGAATGAAAGTCAATCTGCTGCAGAGGCAGACAAAAGCAAGAACACAAACTGCATCCGCTGCAACTACACTTAATGTTTAGAGCCAATTGGAAAATGATAACACGGTAAACATTAGACCGTACCCGCTGCACACCAGCATGTTAGCATTGTCATTGTGAGAATGTTAGTGCGCTGATTTTTACATGTTGACTGACATTAGTGCAGCCATTCGTGGTTATTTTCATTATCAGTTAACGTGTAGTGAATATGTCGTTTGGTTAATAGGTTATTTTATGAAAAGAAAATGTCAGAGCAGTAACTACAGCAAAACAACAGTGTTAACCAAAACAAAAAGGAGTCAAGCTACTTTATCTCCATTGACTCCTATTTAATTTAAATGCCCGCATGTTGCTCCAGCTGATTGTGCATCTGCAGCTGTAAGTTGTTGTGCAGTCAGTGAGCAGCTGTAGCAGCTTTATAGAATTTGCAAACAGAAGAAATGGAAGTCTTCAGACATGATTTAGGAACAAAAGCATTTATCTCCAAATTGGGAAAAAACAGTAGTGAATTTGAAATAAATATCTGTATCAGAGGGCATTTTTTAAATAATAATCCACATTTCCATACAAGTAAATACCTTTATTTTAGCTCTTTATCTATAATATTACATTAGCTATTAAACTGTGGCCTTGACATAAACATTTTTTCTGTCTCATTAAAACAGTCTTGCATTAATCTGGTGTTACACAGGAGCGTCCTCCTGGTGGTTTAGCTGAAGCTCTTATAGTATTTGAATTCAGCCAAGTGGCTCTGTGAGATTTTCCTCCCCTCACTCGCTCCACTGTGCCGGTTTTAACCCAAACTATTCAGTCGTATTGCTGCATACATACATTCAGAATCCGAGTTGTTCTGGAGGAAACTGGGCTGCAAAGGTCACAGCAGAACATCCTGCAGGAGAAGTTTGTGCTTCAGCGTCACTGTACACCTCCGGTGCCCATGAAGACGGTGTTAATAGGAGGCAGCGAGGACACCAGGTCCTGCACGTCTGAAGACGACGCCACTCTCTGCTGAGGCAACAGCGTTTCCTGAGAGGCGAAAGGAGAAGGAACTCCGAACATGCAGGGAGCAGATCCTGACGAGGGGAGGGAATGATCTGAGGAGGAAAACGTATCTGTAACTATATGAACATGCTGACAGAGCTCCATTTTCTAAAATGGTATTTTACAGTAAAACTTTATTGTAGCGTTTATACAGTACAGAGCATCTGTACACACCTTTCAAACCGTTCAGATCAGACAGAACTTCATTTGAAAAGTTGCATTTATATATAAATATTTCCTGGTTTAACACCATTTTATTTAGTTTGCACTTGTTTTGTATAATGTCCTAATGTCCCATTCTTTTTATGCCAAACAGGTGAAATGTGTGGCTGAATTGAAAACAGCTTTCCTGAGTGTTTTGTGTTGAAAACCACAGAATCCTGCATGTATAGAAATTAAAGCATGTAGCTGCCTTGTAAAAAAAAAACAACAAACAAAAAAAAAACAGCATCTGCACAATTTGCAGCTGAGAAAATCACTAGAGTAATAAAACAACTTTAAAGTGTTATTTCATTCACTCCGCTTCTCACTTCTGGTTTATGTTTTACTCACCTGCTCCAGTTTCCTCCGTGAAATAGGCTCCTGTTGTTTTCCTCCCTGGTTCGTCCAGGATGTTGAGCGGGTCGTGGACTTCAGAGTATGCTGAGGTGAAGGGGCGCAGGCTGCCGACGCTGCTGATGACGGACACGTGCTGGTCGACCAACGATGTCATCCGCTGGCCGTCCAGGTAACTGCTGTTGCTGTAGTAACCTGCAACAGGAAGGAAAGTTTTTCAAGAACTATGTTAATAATCTGGTGCAATTCAGTTTGTGCACATACGAGGGGTCAACAGAGGATTAAAGGAAAATATACATATATACATTTATATTTGAAGGATATATTTTATGTTTGCGTTTTCCTTATAAGGCTTTTTGACCTCACCAGGTTTCCAAAGATCCCTCATATTAAATAATCAGAGCAAAAACATAAAATACATTTTTGGCTGAACTGTTCTCAACTCATATCTCTTGTTTATCAGTGTTGTTTGGCTCCTGTTTAAAGACAGTTTACAGTAAATCTGAGTTTTGCTTCAAGACAAACAACATTATTGAGTAGTCCATCATGAAATATAATAAAATATATTAAACTGTTACCAGGTTAAGTAGTCACAGAATGTGATGTTTTAAATGAAACATGCCAGCTAAAATTTAAAATTCACGTTTTAAATAAAAAGTACAGTTAATATAATATAAGTAACTTCTAGAAAAGTCAGTTTGTGTCAGCTGTTTGATAGTTTGTAGGGGAAATGCCTCAGAAAACTGTCTACATGCAGAGAAAAGCATTAAATAAAAATATTCAAGACGCTGTTCATCATTTTAAATTATTGTTCTGTAATTGATGTTTAAGTTCTGTGGATCTGAAACAGGTAATATCCACAGTGCCTCACCGGTGTTTGCTGTGGCAGAGTACGTCTGCCCCTGACATCCACCACCTGTAGGGTTCAGCCCAGCCCCCACAAAGCCAAACCCCTCTGCCGAGTCCAGAATCTGAGCAGTCGTCTGAGCGTCCAGCCCCTGTTCAGGCTGAACTGGATCTGAACTGGAGCTGTAGTTGGTTGTGGGTCGGACTGCAGAACCGTAAGGTGTCAGGGGGCAGTTGGTGCTGCTGGATGAGTGGTGGACTGAGGGAGGGTGGTGATTGTAGAACACGTCTTTAGTGAGGTGCTGCTCATTATAGGAGGGGTACCGAGCGAGGTGATAGGCCAACGATGAGGTCTGACACTGAACTGAAGCCAGACACTGACTCTGAGACTGAGGCCTGAAACGCAGAATTAAATATATTTAATAACAACAAGAAAATATGTCGATAAAACAATGAAGAATGAATAGAATTAAAAACAAAGGCTCCTAAAAGCTTTTAGCAGTAAAATAAAATCATTTATGAAATAAACCATTTTAATCACAATGATTTTAATAATAAAATATTTTAAATGGATATGTTTTTTTAATTTTAGGGTTTTTTAAATTGTGTACTGTAATTAAATAATTACAGATTAAAAAATGGAACTGATTTAATAGGAGTCACAATCACCTTCTAGTTATTTAACATAAAATCAAATCAAATTGTCATTAGAATTAAAGCTGCTTCATCGGTTTATTAATCAATAATTATATTTAACAACATTTCACAGAGAGTTTGTTCCCTCATATTCATCGTATCACAGGTAGATGGCACCAACAGCATCTGTTCGAAAATATTATTAAAACAGTGGAGCTCATCCCTGACGGTGACCTGACCTGAGCGGAGGCTGGTAGCTCGGGGTCGAGGAGCTGCTGGCTGCAGGAAAGTAACTAGAACTGGTCTGAGGTAAGCAGTGGTACAAGGTGTCCGGGTAGGAAGAGCAGGGGCTGGGCTGGGTCATTGCACTGAGAGAGGAGAGGCAGGAGGACGAGGAGGAGGAGCAGGTGGACGAAGAAGAGGAAGACATCAGGGGTCTTCCTGCCATGGGTCCCTGATTGATGACGGAGCCTCTGTGCACCAACGCTGCTGGAGAGATAGGGGGCGTCATGAGGGGGGCGCTGACTTGAGAAAAGTCCATCTGACCCCCTGAGTGTGAAGAAGAAAAAGAGGGAATAAACACACAGAGCTACAGTCACTGCAGGGACTTAACCTATAGTACAGGACCAAGTTAAGACTCAAACGTGCTAAAGACAGAATCATCCACTATTTGACAACAGCTAAGTTCTTAACTTAACATTTTAAATGTATTGAGCTGCATTTATCTCCCTCAGGAGGCAGCATAATAATCACTGTAATGTTGTTCTAGTGCCACAAGGAGGTTGGATCATCAGTTTTTTAACAATAGTTAGCAATGGGTTCCTAAAACCATTTTCACAATTATCAACTTTTTTTGCCCAAACCTAACCCGACCTCGACAAGGTGGTAGAACATTTCAGTTCAGTAGCTCTGAAGAGCAGATCAGAAAATGCTTATATGGGAAATTTTTAATTGCAAAATCAAATACTTTAGAAATATCGAGCTGGATTTTTATGCATTTTGTACAGAAGAAGAAATAAAATGTGACGTAAGATGTGCTAGTAGCCTTTATAGGAAATGGATGAATAAGATATTAGAGACTCTAAGTGTTTACATGGATTATCAGTGCTACGTCTTCTTCATCAAACTAAATGCTGCTGTGTTCCTGTCACGTTCTTGTACCTGAGACTGTGAACCCAGAGGAATCCGGCCCCAGGTGAACGACCGTGTTGGTTTCCAGACTGTGCTGCTGATGGATGGACAGAGACATGTAGGCGTGTTCTCCCAGAGATTCGTTCTTCACCGACTGGTCACCCGCAGCTGCGGCCTTGTTGCGATTGGCAAGGAAGCAGGAACTAGGTGAGGCCATGAACGTAGCTTTACTGGCATCTGAAAGTGACACAGTCACATCTGTTTCCACTCACTCACTAACCAGGGGCTGTTTGAGGCAGGTTGGAAGTGTTGCAGTAGGGACTTCTACATGGTGCTTGGGTGCTACAGTTCCTTATTATGATAATACATTTATAGGCCTCCTGTACAGGTGTTAACCCTTTCTGTGTCACTCTGTCTTATCTGATTTAAATAGTAGCTTAATCAACCACTAACTGGATAATACCTGCATTTTTCATGTATTTGTCCAGCAGGTTCTGCAGGTCCTGCTCCTTGTCGTTGTTAAACTGAGTCTCCAGAGCCAACAGGATGTATTCATCTAACAGCATCCTGATCAGGTGGAAGGAACCTGGAGACACAAAAACACAGAAGGTCGTCAATCAAACTGCAGAAGCTCGGATGTCAGCCGAGCTCTCACCTGACATTTTCTCTGTCTCTACCGTTTGACCTTTAGGATTCAGCTGCTCTTTGTTTGACCTGCAGGGTCACAGGTTTGCACTAGCCTCGGTGCGACTTCACAGCAAGGGACGCACCAAATGGTCCGTGTTTATTCACGTACATGTCGCTTGTGTGCGTGTGTTTGAACAGAGAGCACGCGACCCGCAGATAACACTGTTTGATCAAGGCGAGTCTGGCCATTACAATTTATGGTGCTATCAGAGCAATCTGCTCTGAGCTGGCTTGTATTAGCTCTGTGTGTGTGAGCTGAATCAGTTCTTCTTCTACCCCTGACTTACAGATTTACAGAAGATCTATTGGACTTTGTAGAAATGATTCACATCTGAAGAAAAAAGTAACTGTTCGTGCTTTGTGCTGTAAAGTAACAGCAGATTCCATCAAATCTTAGTTTGCACTGCTTTTATTTGACTGTAGATAATGTGATTATACCAAATATCTTCTTATGCAAAGTTTTGCATGAGCTTTCGTTTTTTGCACATTTTACAGTTTTGTAAATACGATTTTAAAATTGAAGGACTGCACTCTTTTGTGTGGAAGGATATTATTTATTCATGTTTATTTATCCCAGTTTCAGTCACCTGGATTTGAAAAGTACAATATTACCACCTTCAGTACAACTAAGTACAGTATTTATCAAAGTAGCTGCTGATTCTGTTGACGAATTAATTGATTGATCAACTAAAGGCTTCAGTAACTGCTTTATCGGGGCAGAGAAATGAGTTCACTGTTGTCTGAGAAACAGCTGTAAGATCATATTGGTGCAGATTTTCCTACCGAAGCTGGAGGCGTTGTTGAGCGTGAGGTTGTGCATCACTCTGGCACCAAAGAAACTCCACCTGAGCAGGAAGTCCTGCGCTCGCTTCTTCAGCGACCGACTGCTCTGCTTCCCGGGCTTAGCAGAGACAGAAAAGACAACTGCTTGGTTCCATCCATGTAACAGGGAGTTTATAAGGCCATTCACACAAGAAGACACAGATGAACTGCTGTTACCTTGATGACTTTATGCTCCACGACAGAGTCCAACCACTCAATGAAGGACTCCACTGTGGCATTCTTCCTGAGCAGCTCCTTCAGCTCCCGAAAAACAGTGATGGAGTCATCTGGAAAAAGGAAAGTAGCTCCAGTATTATGATTAGAGATTCTGAGTATATAAACAATAGGGACAGTAGTTATCTTACACTCAGAGTAGATGTCTGGGTCCTGGTCTCCAGTAGTGCTCACACTAAGCAGAGGTTGTGAGCTGATGCTGCTGAGCTCCACGTTATCGATATCCAACACCATGCTGGTCACTACAGCCTGGTCAAACAGTGCTGGACGAGCTATCTACAGTCGTGTTAGGGCAAAAGGAGAGGAGAGGAAAGGAAATAGGAAAGGAGATTAGTCCATCTCTTTCTTATTCCGTATGATTCTGCTCTACAGTCTATGTTGTACCTGAGCCAGGTGTAAGAATGAGGTCTGTCTTTTCAGGGAGGACACAAAGCGGCGTGCAATGGGGAGCTTCTTCTCTGCAAGACCTTCGGGGAGGTTCTCCAAGGAGGAGGCCAGCCAGTGCTCCCAGTGTTTGGCAAAGTTTCGTATATCTGCCAACAGACTGATGAAACAATCACAAACATCAGACGTTTCCTAAAATCATACTGTTGCAGGTACAAATAACTAATCTCAGATTAATTTGACAGTAAACATTGATGTGAATCTGAAGTAAAGTTTTAGTTACAAACCTTTCAGGCATCTCCTGCATCGTAGCAGGAATCAAAACATCTGTTAAAACCTAAGAAAATACAGTAGTCATTAGAAAAAGAGAGCAACATACTGCTAACTCACATTGGATTATGATACAACTCAAAAAGTATGTGCAAATACATTTACACTGTGGCATTTTAATTCTGCAGGGTGCAAGGTTTCCAGTCTATTGCATCTGAATGTACGTGTGTTGAATGTGTTGCATTCTGGAAGATACAGTGGCATTGAGCACACAAACTTTCTCATGCTAATAAGGCACAATACTGGCCAACAATTTCTTGTGTTTTTTGAATGAAGTTTGGTTAGAAGCATGGATGAATATGATGTACAGTATGCTGATTCAGACTCTTTGTTCTGTTTTCTTTTGACTCTTCACTGCTGCAGTAGAAATACAAACAAAGAAGCTGTAATTCCTGACAACCTTATAGAGAATGGAGTCACAGACACAGAAGATGTCGACTATAACAGGGTTCTCCAGCAGCGGCAGCAGGTGGTCGGGCATTCCCTGCCAGAAGTGGAGCAGAAAGTTTTGGATCTGAAACAAAATATTTGAAGAGTTGTATCAGTTTGAGTGGATGGTAAACCTTTCACTTCATTATGATTTGAGACTCCGTTGTAATAAAATGCTCCCATGTGACACTAATCATCACCTCCTGAAAGTTGACATTAATGGCGTTGTCCAGGACGCACTGGCAGTGTGTTTTATACATCATGATCAGAGTGTCCACCTGAGAAAGGACAAAGAAAATCTGATGTGAAATTAATTCAAAAACTAAACGTCATGTGAGGTTAGGTCTGTTTTCTGCTGTACAACAGTGTGAAAGTGTGTTTCCGGTTGTGTAATTATACAATATATCAGTCAAAATTAACATTACTGTGATTCCTAACCAACCTTTTCTCTGGAGATGTTTCCCTGCAGCAGAAGATGTTGAGCACTGGGAAAGTCTGGGAGTAAAGTTCCAGTTTTAGAGCTTAGAGAATATTTTCTGGTGAAACCTCCCTGGAAAGAAAAATAAATGTAATTTTTGTTTAGCGGATTTTATTTTTTTTTTTTTGTTCGAGTTAAACTTGTATTTTACCTCATTCTTCAGCTTGCTCCCTGAGAATCTGTAATGAAGTGAAAACAGGTTTGATATTAGATTTAAAATCATATTTGTTTTTAAAATATAATATGTCTATGTCATATTTGAACATTTCAATCTTAAAATGATAAACATATTATTATAGTACATGTTAAATGTGAAGATACCAATGTAATGTTAATTATCTTTAAGAAATATTAGTTAGACATGGACTGGGTATTATTTAGCATATGTAGTTAAACCTTAAAATTTATGGCCTTAAACATCACTATCATCTGCAAACATGCAGAAGAAAAATATAAAATACATAATGATCAACAAGAAAACCAGATGGAGACAGTATGTTTTGCAAAGAAGACGATGAACATGAGGAGAAGGACGAGGAAACTGGACAAAATGAAGATGTTACCTTGTCAAACCTTTTCCAGAATACACAGAGTGATAGTAAGCGCTGCTCTCTTTGATTCCAATTCCATAGTAATGATATCTGTGACATGTCAAAACAATAGCGTGAGCAGAAAATACACTGATTAGAAATTAAGCCTTTCATTCACATTAAACTACGCCACATTTACTCTGTGCGTTGAATTTTTGCATTTACTTGGAGTGACCTCTGGTGCCCAGTCTTCTTGTTGTTAGAAGAGGAAACTTCTGTCGGATCGTCTGATGAGAACAGATGATGTAAGGTTTAACACAAGCTGCTAATGTCACAAAGGAGAATATTATATTAATGCCAGATGTTAATGTTTTGAGTTATCAGCTTTTAGGCACTGAATCAATATTAGGATAGCACAGTACCTTCATGTACAGTGTGCAGTGTTTGCTTATATACTGGGATTTGTTTTAAGGGTATAGGTTCTAGAAAGTTTAGAGCTTTCTGGAACATTACCTGGAAGAAACCTTCTCTTATACAACTACTAAAAGCACTTTGGGCCTTTCAGATCAGATCAGATCACATCAGATAGCGGTTGGTTTTCTGATTTTGTAGAAAACATTTTGTATGCAGAAACACACACCTTTCCAAAAGTCGCAGCACAGGCTGGCTCTAGTTTCTCCTTCCTGCAGAAGTCCAGATAGTGGGCATAGAGGATGCATCGAGGCAGACACACTCCTTCACACACTATGTAATTATCCTCGAGCCTGTTGAGACACCGTGAGAAAATCCATGACGACGACTGACAGGTTATAAAACAAAAACAAGCACCAACTACTATAAAGGGGAGGCCTGCGAGATGTTTAGTGTGGTGTGATTTTGTAAAATCTGTTTCGTTTTTGTTTTCCATGTTCCAGCAACTCACTGACAGACAGTTCTGGATTACTGCGATTACTTTAGATCCCCGTGTTTGTGTGGGAACTTCCAGTGACCGTGTGCGGAAGTCACACATTACCATGGATCCAGCATTGTTTACACACGCCACCGGCCATTAGCCCTGCAAAACACAGCCCTGCTATGAGGAGAGAGAGCTGAAATCCTCCAGGAGGTGCAGAGCCGAGAAAAGCTCTGAGAAAACCAGACGTTATAAACCCTGTCTGCCTTCCATCATTATGATTCATCATCGAGCAGGTTATCGTGCTGACGGAGGACCGGAGAGTGTACCAAGACATGGTTGAATGAATTGTTCTTGACAAATCAAAAGAACAAATTGTCCTTAGCTGTACTGAACAGATACATTTAGCTTTACAGGGAAAGCTTTATAACTACAGCAACCCACAGCACTTTTTTGTGATGTGTAGAAAGACAAATGGGACGTGGAAATGTCTTAGAACGGCGTGTTAACACATGACCTGCATGTTATTTTTAAGTTGATTCATGAATACAGAAGTGATTTCACAAGTTGCTCTAGCAGTCAGTAACTAGCTGCAGTAATTTTACCATTGCAAAGTGAGCTGTGTCTGTTTCTTCTTGTCTTTGATGATCTGACTGATCGTCTTCCTAGAGGAGGAGAGGCTCTGTTTGATCGGCAGGTCTGGGTTGAAGTCCACCACGTCCTGGTCTTCTTCAGAGGACGGCGTCTCGTTGCTGTCCTCTGCTTCTATGGGAAACATACAAATAGATACTGTAGTTCATAGATTTGGGTGCAAAAATATTTACAATATAAAATATGGAGTTGAATCAAGATGTAGTGTAAATATTTGTCACTGTTTCCTGTGAATGCTTCTTAGTTTTTGTCAAATTAGTAAGATTACATCGTTAAAATACTTAAAATCTGTGTGTATACATGTATCTGTCTGTCTTCACTGATGCCTCAAATGCTTCAAGCTCATGCTTTTTTAAATCCAAACATTTGCTCTAATGGGAATAAAGAAGAAACTAGTTGGACGTCTTTGTTTTCTCCACTCTAAGACACTCTGCAAAATAGTTGTTTTTATGCTTTTCTGACCTTGAGAAAGTGATTTGTGCTTTCATAGATCGCTTCACTTAAATTGCTACTGGTGTGCCTGCACAGTTAACAATGAGTTGTGTGAGAAAAGTTAAAAAGAATCAAATAAAGGGCCATTATTTTGTAAAGAGCGCAGAACAGCTATTCAATGACATGCAGTGTAACTCAATTTTGACTTGTTATTGTGCTCTGTAAAAATGTTTTAATTGCTTTTTAGTCACAAAGAGTTTGCGTTTTTCTACAGAATGTCTCTCTGTGCAACAAAGAACCGTCCATATAACTACACTATACTGATGATAAAAAGAAAATTGGTTGGTAGCACAGTAAATACACCGACAGTAGATAAACTGATTCAATTAGAATTAAAAACCAATTTAGGAATGGCACAAAAAAATAAAGGTTATTCTTGATATAGTACAAAAATATCCAAATGGTATTTAAGTATAATATCACTAATGATTAAATGGTGTAAAAACACCATTACACTGCGCTACTTTAATGACAGTTTGTTAATAATTAACACACCTACAAGCAGACATGAGAGAAGCGTTTGGAACAAATGAGGTGTCGATTGAAAGAGTTTCTCATCTCACAGTTGTAACATTTCAGTAAAATGCTGCCTGATATTGACATTAAACTGCTGCTCATTTGTTATCATCTATTATTTATTCTTTTGAGTTCAACCTAAATAAAGAATATGTGAGATATTCCACAGCTCCAATAGAAATATGGTGCGTGCAATGCAAGGGAATTGTTTTGTGCACAATTAAAATAGGTGAAAACTGATTAAATTAAACAGCAAATCAACATCTGCAAAAGATTTAAGTTGAGAAAAACGGTGTGTGGCTGCTGATTTATCGTCTTTGGCTGACCGATCTTACTTTAACAAGATGCTTAAACCCTTTACATCCATCATCATCATCCTGTCCAAATGTTTAATCCATAAAGTCAAGATAATAAATCTCTGGTCATGTTATTAAAGTCCGTTGTTGTTGCACCACCATGTGGCCAATGAGTGTCACATCTTTATCTGACAATACTTGAAACTGAACCCATTCACAGAAAAATGTACATGTTTACAGGCTTTAACTGAAAACACTGAGAGAAAACAGGTAAAGACAAAGTAGAGAATACATTCCAGATCTTACTGTTACAAAACAATCTCTACAAAATCTTAATGTTAATGATACAAGATTTACTGAGCGTGGTGGCTGCATTACCTGATTTAACCCCAGAATCATCTTCCTGATGAAAATGTGTCTGTCCGTTAAAATCTGTGTGTATTTCCTCTGGAGAGCTGCACAAAGTCTTGGTTAAAGAGTGAATAAGAAACACACCATCTCCGCCTGAACTCTCAATGCTGCGTTTCATCGGCATAGTGTCGTGATGGGTGCTCAATTTTAAATACATAAAAAAATAAAGAAAACTGAAGAAGACAGTCCACTGCTGATCATCTGTCCTTAAAGAAATCAAATCTGCACACAAACAAATCGTTAAACACCGTTTGTCAATCCCTCCTTCACACAAGTCCAGGAAAAAATGAAAATCACCATCAGGTCCAGCATTTTGCTCAGTTTTTACCACCCAGAAACAAAAGTCAAATATGTCCTGGTGCTGTTGAGAGACCTGGCACAGCCACCTCAGACTAATAAAGGTGCACTGGGAAGGCAGAGCTAATGAAGCCATGGATGTGTTCATCATATTTACAGAAGACCGGGGTCAATCCAGGTTATTAATGATTAACAGAAAAACCCTCATCCATCCATCTGTCCATCCATCCATCCCGGCTCTCTCAGTCAGCTGGGCCTTTATACAAACGTATGCACACAAAAAGGGTGAAGGCAGCAGTCTTCACTTTATTTAGATAGATTTAAAGACGGTACCTGTGTACACACCTTGGATATTTCACTATAAGACTTTTCTTTATTTAAGCCACTAAACGTGTTAATTTTCAGCTGCATGTGACATTTATTTCCTATTTTTCCACCAATACTTGATAATTGTTTGGTCTAAAATGCATGTTAAAGTTATATCTGTTTATATATATATACACATATACAGTCATTCATTTACAAATGTTTCCATCCAAAACATTTTCTGATACCGAGAAGGTGATTTGTGCTTTAATTGATAACTCAGTTTACACAAATCACTTGCAAACAAAACAACAACATTAATATGCAAAATCTAAAACTTCTGTTTAAATATGTAGAATTAAACGCTGTAGATCAGTGTGATGCAGCATCGTTTTCATATTTTTATAATCATAAATAAAACCTGTATTTTGTTTATTAGACTGTTCAAATATCATGTAAATTAAAATGTGCTGTAAATGTAATGTTTCACTCATTTTTTTTTAATGACTGCACAGAATCATTTGTGCATTTTGAATTACTTTAATGTAGATAAAGAAAGATTTTACCTGGAGCTCACCTGAACCCAGACTGTGCAGGTGAGGAGCTCGGACACGTGGTGCACACAGCAGCTGACCTGAGGTAGAACAGGTAGGAAACAGGTAGGAAACAGGTAGGAAACAGGTAGAACAGGTAGGAAACAGGTAGGAAACAGGTCGGAAACAGGTAGGAAACAGGTAGGAAACAGGTAGAACAGGTAGGAAACAGGTAGAACAGGTAGGAAACAGGTAGAACAGGTAGGAAACAGGTCGGAAAGCCGTCGTTAGTGTGGGTCAGGGAGCTGTGCTTAGAAACATGTCAGGTAGCAGGTGTTTCCACTTACTGAGGGAAATCCGACGGTGATGGAGGCTCAGTTACAAAGTGTTAGCATAGATAAGCTAACGGTAGCTTAGCTTGTTGCTACTTTCTACTTTCAAATAACACCACGATAGAAACGTCTGCTGATCACCATTAATTCTTCCGTGGATTTTATTGTTATCCGTGGATTAAAAGCAACGATAATTTGCCAAATTTCTACATTTAATTACTTTAGCGAAGTTAAAGAGTTCAACCTAGCCTAGCCAACGTTAGCTTGATAGCTAAAAGTGAAAACGTTAGCGGTAGTTAGCTTCGGTTCGTTCTGTGTTTAGTTAAATTTAGATAAAAAAACATCAGTTTACTTTTGTTAAACATTTACATTTTTATGAGAAATAATTAACCTAGTGGAGACTTGACCATGTATAAGTATGATGCTGCATTAAATTACATTAAAGAGTAAAACTGACACATGTTCACCTTCTAAAAACCCAAAACACATTTGTGCAAATGATTAAGTCAAAAACACAGATGTTTAAAGTTATTAGTAAGTTTGTTGCAGTAAATATATAAGTTTTAAAATGCTGATTTCCTTGATTTTATAATTATTTAGCTGCTACATTGATGGATTACAGATTAGTTATTGACATAAAACTTAGTTATTGGAAGTTTTGTGATTTCTGTATCTCAACTCTGATCAAAATGATTAAAAATGGTTGTTTTTTTGGTCTAATTTTTTATTTAATCACTGTTCAAAACCACAAATTTGTATAAGAAACACATTTTCTAGTCTTTTCATGTCTTTTATTTGCAGGAACTGTGGGTGTGTGTTTCCACTGAACTTTTACCTTTGGTCCGAGGTAAATTGTGTTTTGACCTGAATAAACCAATATTAATCTTTATATTGTCCTAGCCTGTCTCTGATCATGTTTTAATGCAGCTTCAGTTGCACCGGTAAATGTATTTATTATTAATACACCGGTCAAATTGTTTAACTTTGACTCTATTTAGTGATGTGTAATTGTGTCTGATTCTGTCTGTGATTTTATTATGTCAGGTATAGGGATGTCAGTGACTAGTAATTAAATAAGTTAAAATATAGCCGATGATGCAGAGGATGTAGTCGTGTTTGCAAACCACCCATGAGGGATGCACAAATTATAAAATGCATCCGTAACACTAAGATATTCATATTTATTTGATAATGTTACACCCCTGCAGTAAATACAGCCCATTTAGTCTGAGCTAATGTTTGTTTTCCCGTGAGACTTGAGGCTTGTTATGTACTGAAAATGTTTGATTTTGACTAGACAGTCACTAATTTGCGACAGATGGGAGCAGAAACTCTGTCACTTCAAATAACATTAGTTTATGTTGTAAAGGTTTAAGGCTTGAGTGTGTGTGTTTGGTACGTTATGCTAACTTGACCATCCTTTTCTCAGGTTCATTTTGGGATAGGATAGTTACTGATGCTGCCACCATGCAGTCAGTGCTGGACTCTGCACATCAAAAGTAAGTGAAACAATATGATAATGACATGTTTTTTTACTGTTTCATAATAGCCATTTAGCCATTTTATATAGTGACTAGTATAGCCATACTCTTAATACTTTTTGAAGGTTAATAATATAAGGCTCTTTGATTTAGCAGGTCTCAGAATTCAGGTCCATCAGCAGCTTGTGCCCTTTGGCCAGTGGACCTCAAATTAACCCACTTGGACTGGAACCCAGAGGCAACACTGATCCACTTCCAGGGCCAGTACCTTACTATATGTGAACTGGACTATAATATCTTGCAGGGAGAAATACAGAACATACAAAAGACCAAATCTGCAGTGGATATCGGAGAGTTTTGCCTTGTAGAAGATTTGAGTTCAGCCCGCTGGTACAGAGGAAGAGTCCAGAACAGAAAGGAGGACTTGTTTGATGTTTTTCTGATAGATCATGGTAATGTCTTGAGTGTTGGCATCGACCACATATCTTCCTGTTCAAATGACCTGTTCATCCTGCCTCCAAAAATAGTTTGTGGCTTTCTTGCAAACATGCTGGTGTTTCCAGATTCTTCTCATTCTGTCGTGGAGAACTACTTCTCAAGCCTGATTGGCAAGAATTTCACAGGTTACATTCAAGCCCTCCTTCCCCACAAAATCCTCTTACTGGAAGCCCCCGACATTAACAATGATTTTGTTAGACATGGGTTTGGGAGGTATGTGGACACAGATACCTTCCTCTTCCTGGTTGAGATGCTCACAGAGGTACCACTTAAACAAAACATAGAACCAGCTCCTGACTTACTCATTGATAAGCCAAGGAGTCAATGGTTTTGTTTCCAGCCTTCTGGTTTGCGGGGATATGAAGACATTCTGTCATTTTCTGGGCCTAGATTGACTTGTGGGATGCATGTTAAGGTGCGAGTAACTGCTGCTGTCAATTCTGGGCTGTTTTACTGTCAGATGGCCAGTGCAGAAACAGATCTTTTGGAGATGTCAAGGAAGCTTGGCGCAGTTTGTGAGTACAGAACCAAAGAACACAGTCAGAAAGAAACAGAAAACCTGGGTTTACTGTGCTCGGTTCAAGGCAAAGATGGGAAATGGTACAGAGGCTTTGTACAGTTTCTCCCAGTCAACTCTCAAGTTAGAGTTTTGTTCATTGACTATGGGTACTTTGAATCTGTCAGTGTTGACAATGTCCACAGGTTGCCACCAGATTTCTATTCAGCACCCATCATGGCATTCCCATGCTCCCTTTCCTGCCTGAGTGGTCAGGATGAGGCTGTCAGAACTCAGCAGTTGAGTTTCTTAAAGTCAGGATTGCTTGGAGGAGTGTTAGTTGTGGAGATCAGTAGTTTTGATGAAGCACAACATCTGTACTCCGTCACAGTATTTGGTGCTGAAGATAATCCTATAAAAGAAACTGAACCAATTGAGGAACATCCCAGAATGAAGCTTGGGTCCATTATTGAGACAGAAGTGTCACCTCAAGGTGGCTATTCATGCTATGAGACAATCATGGGCAAAGAACTGAATAAAACATTGGAAGTAGAAGAGGTGCAGGCAGGCTCTGTCTTTGTCGGGTACGTTGAGTATGTCCAGAATCCCAACCATTTCTGGATCAGGACACAAAAACGCAATGATGAATTTGAAGAAATGATGACAAAGATAGCAGATCACTTTAGTCAAGTGAAGCCGGATGAAGATGTACTGTTGAATCCTGAGCTCGGGACACTGTGTTGTGCAGTCTACGAGGAAGACATGCATTTCTACAGGGGTGTTATAACCGACATTCTTACTCACGGAGCTGAAGTTCTTTTTATCGATTTTGGAAACATTGAGAAAGTGCCACACATGGTGATTAAGAAGATACCAGAGGAATTTGCCAGCAAATCAGCGTTTGCCTTTTGTTGTTCCCTTGTTAATGTTTTTCCTTCAGATGAGGACTGGACCAGCACCGCCGCAGACTTTTTTAGGCAAGCTGTGTCTAATAAAGCCTTCCTAGTCCGTGTCGTCCAAAAAAGAAAAAAAACATTTGTTGTTGATCTCTATGAGATGGAAAGTGAGAACAGTCAGAGTATCAGTGAACTCCTCATCTCTTCCAAACAAGCAGAATACTGGAACAGTCCCATTGGGTCTGTGGTGCAAAGTAACACACATATGTCAGAAAGAACAAGCATTTGTGTGACATCAGACATCAGTGGGAATGCAGAGCAATTGGAAGAAGAGAATGTGTGCAAAAATGAAACTGAGAAGGCTCAAGCGTCTAGCTTAAAAGCTTTAAGCATCAGACCTGGCTGTGAGTTTGCAGTGCGCTGCTCATATATCAGTTCTCCATCAGATTTCTGGTGCCAGCCACTAGATAAGGGTCCAGCTTTGGAGGAACTGATGAATAAAGTTCAACAGTATTACTCAACTCACACAGTCCCACTCAAATCAGGAGATTTGTGCTGCATCACCAAGTCACCTGTAGATGGGAAATGGTATAGGGCCTTCATTATAGAACAACAGAAGGATCATGCCAGAGTGGTCTTAGTAGACTATGGCTTCACCATTCAAATCAGAAAGCAGAGTCTTCAGGCAATCATGCCTGAATATGTTGATTTGGAAGCACAAGCTTTCAGGTGCAGTCTTTCCAAGACCTGTCGGGAGTGGAGTTTGAAAGCATGTAACATACTGAAGGATTTTGTCGTCAAAAGCACCTGTGGTCTGAAATGTAAAGTTATTTCACAGTTGAGTGTGAAAAACAAAGGACTGTGCAATGTTGTGGACCTCTACGACACCCAAACCCAGCAGAGAATAACAGATATGCTTGTGGAACATGGTTTGGCAAGAAAAGCAACAGCCCCAACAACGCTGTCAACAGTGTTTCCTGAGTCTTTTGTCTACTCTTCATATGATCTAAGTCCTGGAAAAGAAGAAATCGTCTACGTCACTCATGTCAGCAGCCAATGGGAGGTCTACTGCCACCTCGACAGAAACACTGAAATCATTGAAGAGCTCGAGAAGAAAATCTCAGAGGAAAGTGAAAAAATTATGCAAGCCAGTACGAGAGCTGTTGTGAGGAAACTGTGCCTGGCAAAATATTTTGATGGCAGATGGTACAGGGGCTTGGCCCACCCTGTTCAGTCACCTCTACATCTAAGTGTGTTTTTTGTGGATTATGGAAACACAAACATATCTGAGAAAACCCATGTCATGTTCATTCCCAGAGACTCAGTAGATTTATTGTATACACCCATGCAGGCTGTGAGATGCAGCCTCGCTTCAGTTTCTAAAGAAGAGCTCTATGCGGATGCCAAGGAATGTCTTGATGGAGCAGTCCTCAACAAGCAAGTGAGAGTCGTCATAGTTGGAAAGAACAAAGATGGTTCATTTGATGTTCAGTTGTTTGATGGAGATGTTAACATCAATGAGAAGGTGAATGACTTCATCCTCAGTCTTTCACCAAAGCCAAACACAGGTATGAGTTGTAGCACAAGCGGCACAGAAGCAAAACATAGAAACACTTCAGTCAAGTGCAAGAGCCAGCCTAAAGGGCGGCCTTCAAATCCCCTGTATGTTAGGGGAACACCCCCAAGGATGAGAGAAAACGAGAGAAATACAAATGTTCATGGAAACAGAAATGTACGAGTAACACAACAAAACAGGAATAGAACAAAGAGCTGTGTCTCTGCAACACTACAGAAAAGCTGTGATGTAAAAGAACAAAGAGAAACTCAACACCCCAAAGAACCGGGGACCCCTCAGCTCACCTGTTTGCCTGACAGGAAGTTGAAAGCAGGTTTCAGAGCCAAGTGTTTCACCTCCCACATTGACTCAATCAAAAGCTTTTTCCTTCAGCTTTCAGAGGATGAACCCTCCATCTTGAAAATGGGAGAAGACCTCAACTCAGATGTCGTCATAGATAGCTTGAAGACTCCCACACTTTTAAGAATGGGTGACCTTGTTCTGGCTGAGTATGAGGAGGACGGTGCTCTGTATCGTTCTGCCATGAAGGACTACCACGATAGATCCAGTTTAAGAGTTGAGTTCATTGACTATGGAAACTGTGCAGCTGTGGGGAAGAAGAAGATCTACTCCATACCAAAGGATTATCTCTCTCAGCCAAGACTCAGCATATCATGCTCCTTGTTGGAGAGCGCCTATGAAAATGATGCTGCTTTCACTGATGCTGTAATGGAGAAGCCTCTCATGGTTGAATTTGTCCATCAAAATGGAAATCATTGGGAAGTCAAGGTTGAGATTCAGGATGAAGTTGTTCTTCCAGCAGCACTTGAAGAATCAGTTGAAAGTAGCCCTGTAAATGAAAATAAAGAGGAGTGTCTTCCAAGTTCCACTGAAATAGAAAAGAAAGTGAAGTCCTGCGACCAGAGAATAGAAGTGTGTGAGAACGAGGCAGCTAAATGTGGAAGAATGATGCCTGCTGCTGAAGGTGAAAACATAAAGCTGGAACCACAACACACTGTAACACTGTCGACTACAATGAAAGCAAAAACCTGTAGGTACCGTAAAAGAACATCCATGAGGAACAAGATTCATTTAAAGAATCAGAAGAAAACTTCAGTCAGAGTGAGAAGAGACCTTACTGACACATTTCTAGCTGCGCTTATTCATGCTAAAGACTCGGAGAATGCTACAGTTCTGTCAGTCGAGACGAACGGCAGGTTTTACATCAGACTTACTAAGACCAGTGATTTCTTAGCTGCTTTGCAAAGCCGCATAGCTGACAACTTATACAGGTGCGAGACGGTGGGTAAACAGGATGTCAAACAAGGCCTCAGGTGCTTAGCTGAGGTGGACAACAAGTGGCACAGGGCCGTCATTCAGAAGGTGGGCCGGGACAAATGTCACGTCTTCCTTGTGGATCATGGGATAACAATAGAAACCTCAAGCAGCTCTGTGCGAAGACAGTGTTGCAGCACGAAGGAAATTCCCAACCTTGCAGTGTTGTGCAAGGTGACATTCAGCGAGGGAGAGGATGCTCAGAGGTTATGGGATGAAACCCTCAAACTAATGATAGGCAAAGAAGTCAAACTGGTGTTTGTGCGTTACTCAGAAACTAAAAACCTTTGGATGGTTGAAATAGTCATGAATGGACGGTTCCTTGTTCATCAGATCTCAGACTCGCTACAGCAGAATCAAGAGATAATCCAACACTCAGCTGAAACTCAAAGTGAAGCTGCAGAAGAAGATACAAGTCCTCCTCAGCAACTTGTCTGTGCTCCTGTTGACATAGACAAATCTTATTTTGGCTTTGCTGCTGCTGTGACGACTCCCTTTGAGTTTTGTGTTGTTCTTGAGGATTTGCTTCTAATCATGAACAAAGTGTCAGTGATGCTGGACGACCTTCCTGTGTTGATGCCTCCTCTTCCTGAAGCTCATCTCACCCCTGGCTCCTGCTGTCTGTTGGAGTCAGACACTCAGGAGAAGTGGTGCCGGGCTGAAGTCGTAGGCGCTGATGCCTCTCTGGTCCTAAACCTGGTGGATTACGGCCATTGCGAGTATCTGCCGTACAAAGACCACTCCAAGTTAAAGAGGCTTCCAGAGGCGCTAATCAACCTCCCAAAAGTGACGTACCCCTGCACCCTGAGAGGGGTGAAGCCGGTGGGAGTGGACGGACAGTGGACTGATGAGGCAGTGATTTTCTTCCAGCAGCGTTTGTGCCAGAAAAACCTTCAGATATTCTTCAGAGAGTTTGAGTCAGACTCGCGTTGGAAGGTGGACGTTCTGGCAGATGGAGGCCATGTCGCCAAGGATCTGGTGGATGCTGGACATGCCAGTTATGCAGATGTAATGCTGGAACTACGGTACGCTCTTATCTGTTACATTTTCACCTACGTGATTTCCTGTTTAGGAAATGAAAAAATATTTTTATGGGAAAAGAGGTTAAAATCACAATTAACAAAGTTCAGTGGAAAAAATGAATCCTGCTAAACTGAGCAAGTAGTTCTTATATATAGTTCTTGTGCATCTTTGTTTTTTTCTGTATTATGAGCAGAATGTAACCTACTTCTAGTGTGTAGATAAGGGGAAAAGGTCAGAGGTCAAAAGTGCATTTCAGACATGGAAATGTGTTGTATGTACATTTTGAGGCTAAATGCATAAAATCTTACCTTATTTCTGGAAACAGGTTCAAGGAGGAGAGCCCCCAGAAACCCTGTTCTCAAGACCCTGAGAGGGGTGAGGAAGAGTTTGACCAGGAAGATGAAGACTCTGGTTGGAAGTCGGATCTTGCACCTGAGGTGACCGAGGAAGCTGAAGGGAAGCTGCTGCTGAGTTCTATGTCTGGATCTAGTTCTTGTAAGAAGAGTTTATCTTTAAATAAGCATCTATCGAATCAGTAGGTATCGACAAATGTGCATGAAATTACTGTGCCTGAAGGAAATACCTTGTCCAGTGATGTCTTTTGACTTATTTCTGTGGCAGGTCTCCTGATGTGAAGACGGTCTGGGCTCTTAAATGAGCAGTGAGTCTTGGATGCAGCGTTTCAGTTGGCGTCACATTACTGTGGTCGTTTCGGGTGTTAAGTCTCAACCGGAAATGACCCAAACTAACTTTAATTAGCCCTCAAATGTTCTGTAAGTGTATTTACCTGAGCTGAAAGTGGTGTTTCGTTTGTTAGGTTTGGTTAATTAGATGTTTTCCTCCTGTAGGATTATGCTGTTAGGTATTTGATGGACATTTAAGTTTAGACATTTCAAACTGTGATTTGTGTTGAAGAGTATTACGTTGGATGATGAGAACTGCTGTTAATCACAGACAGGGTGAAATACTTATATATTAGTAGCCGGCAGATAATTTGCTTAAAGTTTCACATTTGTAAATATATAAAAAAAAAACAAAAGGCTGACAGTTTTGTTTTCTTTAATTATTGCGTTGTGTTTTCAGAGCAGAATCAAATCCTTATTGTCACGTTGTCTCAGCTAGTGGTGGTACAGATGTGTTTATCTACATTTATTCCTATTATTATTATTATTAATTATTATAAAGATTGTAGGATTGACTGAAGCAACATAAGTCACAGCTGATGTTACACCGTCAGATGGCGCCATTGAGCCAGAGAATGACTTAAACTAATGTCTGGGACCGAGTTTGAACATGAACACATGAAGTGAAGAACAGTTCAGAGCAGAACCCTCTTACACCACAGGTAGAACAGCTGATCAGACCACAGTGTGTTTACTGCGTGGGTCTGGACGCTAAAACGAATACGGCCCAACAAAGATGTAAACGTGTTTGTTTGTCAATGAAGGATTGAAGTTATTGTTCATCAAGTGTCAGAATAAAAAGAAGAAATGACTTAAAAAGTGAAAGACTTTAATAAAATGTTGTTGTCAGAAGTGGGATTCGAACCCACGCCTCCAGAGGAGACTGCGACCTGAACGCAGCGCCTTAGACCGCTCGGCCATCCTGACACCTGCCGGCAGCGTCCTCCACGGTCCTCGGGGGTTCGTTGTCGTGTTTCTAGTTATGACGTGTTTATTTTATTTGATTCTATTTTTAACCTTATTCTGAGTAAGACGCCAGGACCGCTGACGTAATGATCGCTACGTGACGTTCTACGCTTCGAGGAGGACGTTACGTAACGATACGTAGCGCAAGCGCACTTTAACATCAAGAATAATTAATAACAAACAAATGAACCTTAGAATTAAGTTTAATTTAGCTTTAATGTTATTAATTCATCTTTTTTAATTTTCTTAAACAGCATTTAAACTTACTGGTAACTAACAGTTTCAGTTCGATGACATTAAAAAGCAACATTGAAGAAGCTAAAACAGAAAAAATGATGAATTAACTATTGTAGCTCTATTTTCAGTCACAGTAAAATGTTAAAATACTTCAGTAGAAGCGTTTGAAGTTTTTAAATCCATGAGCACTATGAATAAAATAAGTACAAATGCCATCTGTGTGTTTTTAAAAAGATTATAATTATACCTTTATACAAAGTGGCACCGGTGATTAAAGTTGTGTTTACTAAATTTAATACTTGACTCTTGTATTGAAATCATGAATACGCCACCAACAAAAGAGCACACGTGCAGCCTGCACTGTTGAAAAATCTGTATTTATTAATGATTTACAAAAGGCTAAACATGAAACCATTTAAATGATTCAGTTCATTTGGAAACCTAAAAAGGAGGGTAGCTGCGGGGCATTGGAGAGAGGAGACACGGCTGTAGTGTTTTTACAGGTCAGTAATTAGAACAGCGTCTTATCTCATCTTGTAGAATCTGTTTTTAGTGGAGGCTCCTGGAGAGAGAAATAAAATGAATCCACACACGAGTCGGAGTCACTCAAAATACAGCTGAAATATCACTATTTCGTTTTTTTTGTTGGTTTTTTCTTAACTGGGAGACACACTGAGGGATTGAAGTGCGTTCCTTTTCTACATCAGCAGAGCAGCAGTGGTGGAGAATGAGATTAAGTAAATTGTGTGTGTATATATATTTGTACAATCACACGTTTGTCACCTTAACTCCAGTCCTTTAAACTACACCTGGTGCAAAAAAACTAAACTTCTCTTCTTTTGAACGCAGAAAAACAGATTACCACAGTACGAGAGGTCCCAAATAGTATCCACTTCTCAAAACAGTTTGTTTGATACATATTTAATATTAAAACACATGTTTTTTGTGCAAGTATGTTTTTTTTTTCCACAAGGTTTGAAATAAATATTTGTAAAGAACAGGACTTAAAGAGTAGTGTTTAGTTTTTTAAATCATGAAAACCATCAATCACATCGAGTGAATGGAGTTCCTTATTCTGGTTTGAATTTAGGTTTTAATAACTGTGAAAACTGACTATTTGATTTAAAAGAGAGTAAAATTAAAGTTTCCTCAGGTTGGGGTGAAACCTTAAACAAACAAACAAAAAAAGTCCCGTTAAGTCACATTAGTTCTGCAGTTTTTCGAAGCCTGACATGTTTCTACAGTAGTAAATAAGTGAGACAGTTGTGGACCTGAATATTTACAGTAACGTTGTGCACTTGAAGATCCTTTTCTGGACTGTTCGATCCCCCTCCGGAGAATCTTTCAGAGTTAATCTAAAACAAAACAAAAAAAAATGTTTTCTTGCTATGGAATGAAATAACAGTGTTTCCACTCACTGAGAATTTAATTTAAAAATAAACAAAAAATAAAAATAAAAACTGGTCTGGAGCTCAACTCAGAGCAAGAAGATGTGAAAAGAACATGATGCAGAGAAGTAGCATAAAATAACACCTTAAAATCCATGTTCACGTTTCAGCGAGCTATTAAAAAAAACATAACATGAAAATAAACCTCTCTCCATCCCTCGGCCCCCCAAGAACCATTTTACAAACAAAAATATACCCCCCTTCATTGTGTGATTCTCAAATTCTCACTAGATATAATTAAACGTTTTTACAGTGCTTTATCATTATATATCTTTGACAGACTTTAATGAGGGGAACAGATTTTTAAATGTCTCTCCTACGTCCAAAAGGTGAATGGTCCAGTTATCTGAGGATTAAAATAAAAAAATAAAAGAGGGGGAAAGAAAAACAAAAACACACAAACAGGAGGACAGTCAGTGGCAGGGAAAGCGAGCGCCAGCTCTCTTGACCCATTTTCTTCCCTGGGACACCTTAACGTCGCCGTGGCGGCGCTGACGTTAAGGTGGCGCTGGGAGGTGAGAAGGCTCGGGTCTACTGCTTGGTGTTGAGTTCGTTCTCCAGCTCCATGAGTTTGCGTGAAGCTTTGACCTTGTTGGAAACCTCCTTCCCCTGAGAGAAGAGACGCTGGCGCTCCTTGAAGGTCAGACTCTCTGGAGCGCCGGGGATCGAGTTCTCCTGCTCCTGACTGCAAAACACAGACACACAGCATCAGACCTGAACCGGCAGCGTCTGCGGACCTGGTCCAGTCTGGGATCATTCGCAGTGAACGAGCATCTGCATGTTTCAATACGACAGTTTTTGTTTTGGGTACATGATTTATAATAAAAGTTAGCATTTTTAGCTTTAAACTAGAACTCAGCTCTTAACAAATTACAATTATTAGTAACTCATAATAGGACACATTGCAGTGAGCACATGTACAGTTGAATGGCTGTTTATCAGGTAAACCCGCTTAGTCCTGCTATAAATCCATGTTAATGAAGGTAATGATGTTCAGTCAGCTCAGCAGTTTAAAGATGTAGTTGCTGCTGCATCATGTATGTGATTACCTGTGTATCTAGTAAGTGCTGCTTTTATACTGTGGTGGAATTTGATTCAAAATTATTTTAATTTTAGGATAAAAAGTCGTTTTTAAAGATTAGAAGTATCGGAAGAATAGCAAACTATGTCAAAGAGACATATGCTAAAGGAGACTACTGGGATTTCTCTTCTAGATGCTGATTGGATCAACTTATTACCAACTTACTTCTTTGTCCATTTGTCTCGTGGGTCCTTGTAGAGTTCTCCTGATCCTACAACTCCTGCTGAGTTTCCAGTGTACGAATTAAATCCTGTCCGGGGTTCAGGGAGTCACACGGCAGACAGACAGAGCAGCAAAACACAGTCAGCATCGGTCAGACACAGTTTGTAACATATGAGAACATCGGAGACTGAAGCTGCTGGGAGACGGCGGACGAGGCCTCTGGTCCTGTGACTAAATCAGAAGAGCTACTTCTACAGAATCCACTGTTACTGCACTTTAAAGACTAAAAGAAAAGTTACACAATAGTCTCTCAAACGGTATCGACTTTTGTACAGAGACCATGTCGCCAGCACACAGCAGCTTCTTAAGTCACTTCATTTCCCACAGACCAGCAGAAGGAAGAAAAGGGAACGAGTTCCGAAGGAGCGTTAGGCAGAAACAATCAGAGTCATTAAACTAGAGCGACGAGCCCAGAAAAGAGAGAGAGAGCGATATAAAAGCTGGTAAATGGCCATTCAGAAGCAGCAAGATGGTCTGTGGAAGTGTGGGTGGGTCCGAGGCCGAGTTCATCATCAAACATGTCGGATCGTCACTGCTGATGACCTGTGGCGTTAAGACCGAGTTTAAAGTATAGAGGTGTATCGTCGGTAAAGAAAAACACACTGAGTTTAAACTGGGCTCAATCAGTCAGTGGTACCAACATGCAGAGGGTGATCCCGACCTTTGACCCCAAATAAGTTGTTAATCAGTTGGCTCATTTGTCCCTGTGTCTTTCCAAACGACAGCAACATCCAGGTTTAATACGAGACACCGTCTGAACCTAAACTTGTCACATGAGACCAGATTTGTCAAAGTGGTTTTTAAAAACTGGACCCAAGAGTCTGCAGGTTTTTATCTCTGAATAAATATCACAGCAACAAAAGATATAGGAGTTCCTTTATGCTGGCCGAAAACATGTTAATCAGTAAAATAGGAATACAAACCCCTGAATCCACAGTCAAGATTTATTCAAATGTGTTTCTGCACATTATATCTTAGGTGTCAAGCCGAATGTGAGGCGACTAGAAATTGTCACCCTCCATACCAGCAGGGGGCGGTAGTCTGTACTCTTCATTCTCACATTATAGCTACTTCTAATTCTACTTCTAAGGAATATGTCTGATAAGAGGTAAATGGTAACTTCGATAAGCTGAACAACCAATCAGAGAATAAAACCCTGCAGACTGAGTGGAAACACTTCTCTTATTTTTCTAATGATTAAAAACAACACAAGTCGTAGAGATTCAACATCCTATGTCTTAACTCTACTTGGTTGTCTTTAACAGAAACACAACTGTGGTCCAAATGCATGTTGCTGCTGTGTTTCAGATTAAATGAAAGCGGGTGTTGGTGGAGTTCAGATGAAGACACAGCGACAGGGTGTGAACCCAGATGGATTCATCCAGCTGGCAGCTCCGTGGCTTTTCTCTCAGGGTTTTATAGAACGAGATCTGAAGCGTCGTCCCACTTCAGCTCTAAAACCACGAACACAAACTGGCAGAGAACAAAGTAACCACAGAGAAACAACCCTCATCCGAGGCCACTTACATTCCTCTGTGGAGCCAAGAAAAATGGAAAATGATACTTCTGGCAATGCGACTGAAAATTCTTCAGATTCACAAAAAACTCTCCAGATTCTCCGATTGCTAAAGTTTTCTTTTACTCTGGCTCAGTTATCTCAGAGGCTTTAGTTTGTCTATCAATACAGATCCACCCATCTCTGGATGTAAATGACTGTTGTTCCTTTGTAGCTTCCTCCAGTTTGTGCACCTTCTAAATCAAACCTGTGGTTTTACAATAACAAAACACATCTGTGTCGAGAAGAGGTCACATTTCGATTAAAGTCCGACTTCAGGTGCTTGTGGAGCTGCCAGCTGATCAAATCATACTCATTGAACACATTTCAAGATCCATAATGTCAGGGAAGCCAGAGACTCAGGCACCCTTTGGTCACCTGAACCTGCCGCAACGCCCTGTGGGAGTTGTAAGGTTTAGTAAAGCCGCAGTGTTAAACAGCATCACGGCAACAGCAGAGACACAGACTGACAGGCGGAAATGTTTCAGACTAGAAACAGCAGACAGGGAGTTAAATTAGGCACTCGGGGGAAAGCGAATTAACAGACAGAACAACGGAGACGAGCAAAGTGGGGAAGGAAGCGAAAAAGTGAGCAAAGACGTAAATAAAAATAAAAGACAGCAGGATGCAGCGTGGTGGAAGCTCTGCACAGGCAGTAAAAAGCAATAGACATCAAGCCGGTTACTGGGGTGAGCTGCTGACAGCCAGAGTGCATTGTTTTGGGTTTATAATGTGTGTGTGTATGTGTGTGTGTGTGTGTGTGTGTGTGTGTGTGTGTGTGTGTGTGTGTGAAACATGCAGATTTAATTCTGAAGGAGGTGGGGTAGGTGGGGTGGGGAGGGGCAGGTAGTTGGGACGTTAGTACAACGTGGTTCCTCTTTTTCATGAGGTCCTGGTTTGTTTTAATGTTTTATAAGCAGCGGGAGGTGGAGGAGGTTGATGGTGAAGGTTCAGCAGCTGGTTCCTGGACCTCGGGTAGCGTTTGCATTCAGACTGTGCTGCATTCAAAGCTCCGTTTGTCTGTGGATGTTCAAACTGCATCGATGTAAATGTCATTATGACCCAATGAGTCGGATCAAACTCATGACCGTGTGACACTGAAGCTCTATACTCACATTAGATTTAGACTTTTTCAAGTCGTATTCACCTAATTTCACAGAAAATAATAATTTTAAAAGAAAAGTCGTGGTAGTTTTTTAATGTTTTTACTGATTTCTTCATCTGTTAATCATCTTGAGACAAACCTTATCTTCTATTTGACGTGGTAAATAAACCACAGTTACGGTTTTGTGTAAAATTACATCCCAGAGAGGAATTTTGCACTTAAATGATTTTAGTATTTAATTATCTCACGCTGCTGAAACAGACTGAATTTGGAGCCTCAATCACTTTTATACATTAAAAATTAAGCATCTAAAATGAATCATTTAATTCCAGTATGATCAAGAGGAATGACAAGAACCCGACTCTTGTTTGAAAACTGCGGACTGCTCCTTTATGAAGGGATCTGTCTAAACTTCTACACAGCTGCCAACTGACTGCAGCTTGACCTCTCTAGTGTTAGATATCGCTCTCCAACAACGAAGCCTTCTCCCTGAGAGTGAAGATACACATCTTAACATGAAAAATATTTGATTTATGTTTGTCAAACTACTTTCTTGACAGCTTTTGTGTTTAGTTAGAAGGAACTATAAAGTGAGCACGACCTTTAAAAACTTGAATAAAAGATGCTATAACAAATAAATGCCATTAGAAGTCACTGTGGTCTGAGCAGACAGAGTATTCGAGGCTGCTGACAGGTAGATTTAAAGGATAAAAAGCGTTTTCAACAGACACAGACAAAGAGGAACCTTCAGTCAACGCACTGCTGCCGTGTGTATTTGTGCATGTTGATGTTTATGAAATGGGAGCTGAGTGTTTTTAATCAAGCGATTGATGGGCGTGTGAAGCCAAATGTCTCCTTCCCTTTAAAGCCAACACCGCTAAGCAGAGCCACGGGGCAGGAAGGGGGCAGGCGGGCAGGCAGACTGACGGCTGGCCTCGCCCCCCCCCCGATCCCAAGCAGCAACCAACCAGACACAAAGGAGGCGGCGAGCGACAACACCAACAGTACTATGATTGGCTCTGATGGGTCTCAATCTGCAGCAAAAAGTGGAGGCGTGATTATCGATTGCTTTTTCTGTTCGCTAGTGCTGATCGAAGAGGGGGGGTACGGGAGGGGAGGGGGGTGATTGGAGGAAGATGAGGAGGGGAAAAAATTACTGGGGGACAGGAGGTGACCAAACAAATCAACAAGAAAAAATACAAAACAAATACAGTCTGATTTACTCGAGGAGAGGGAGGGAAATTTCCACACGTAGAATAACGAATGTGAAGTGATGAATGAACGGGACTGATTGACAAAAAAATTAAAAATAAAAATCTGGACAAACATGTAAAAAGGAGGAAAAAGTAGAGACGGTGGGAACGAGACAGCAGAAACCTCTCTACTGAAAAACAACAAGGTGGAAAGAAACACGGAAGAAAGAGCACTAAACCACGAAGGAGTGGGTGGTGAATGAAGAGATGAGTGAATGAGAGGGAGGAATGGGAGCTGTGGAGGGCGCTGCTGCGAGCCTGACTCCTCTCTCCTCTCTCCGGTTCTACCTTTAAAGCCTCCTGGGGGCACGGAGCTGGGTTTGGCAGGAAGGGGGGGGGCCTGTACTGTTGGAGTTGTTGAGTGGCGGCTGGAACGAGCCAGACAGGAAGATGCCGTCAGAAAGAGGACGGGGCTTGCGTGCAGTGGGCGGCGGCTGGCGCCTGCTGTGGTCAGGCGAGGCGGAGGCCGGGAGGTCGCCGTACGACTTCCGGGTCGCCGACAGCTTCACCTGACCCGACTGGCCGCCGCCGCCACTCCCTGCTTTGGGGGCATCCTTGCCTTCCTCCTCGTCTTCGTCATCGCCCGCGTAGGAGACAAACTTGGCGGTGTAGAGCGTGTCGGGTGAGGCGACCTGGGTTTTGAGGTAGGAGGTGTTTCTCTGTGGTGGGGGCGGGGGGGTGTTAGTAGGGTTGTAGGGGGTGGGGGGTTGGTAGTCCCTGGGCAGCGGGGGCCGATACAGACCGGCCGGGTCGTCAGGCGTCAGCAGCTTTCTCTCGGCCTCGTCGTGCTGCCGGCGCCGCTCGGCCTCCAGGCGAGTGTAGTACTCCTCCTCCTGTCTCCTCTGGTGGGGGGGGGACAACCTGTTAGTACGCTCCACTCTCATTGGCTAACAACTCAGAAACGGACACTATCTGGACAATCAGCTACAAACTACAGCTAGGGCACACGGTTTCTACCAAACCTAAAACCTCGGGACACCTTCCTAGTCTGATGAGACTCCCCTGGGCCTGACTAGACCTGCTCCAACCGGGCTGCCTTAAAAACAGTATCTGATCCAGTTCAGAGTCCAAAGTTCAATCTGACAGAACAGAAGCACCTCATGATAGTGATATATCTAAATATCTAACAAATCAAATTTAAAACATCTGCATCATTAATGTCCTGGATTAAAAATACTGAGGTTTGGATTTTTCTCACAGTTCACAAACAAAACCTAAAGATTGAGATTTTATTTTAAATATCTAAATATTTATATAGTTTTCTTTCAGGGTTGAAGTCAAACATAAACCAGATTATATACATTTAACAGAAAACACAGACTTTTTTTACAATACTGGGAATTTACATTTACGCAGCAACTAATAATTATGATTCTGAATGAGGAGTTGACTCTTTATTAAAATTAATTAAATTATTTTAATAACTAATTATCAAAACATCTTTATCCTTTGATCAACAGCAAAATAAAATTTAAAGTACAGAATAATTCTCTTTCAGCACTGTTATTAAAAGGCATCGAGTCACTTTATTTATTTTCTTCTGACGTGATTTGTTTGCTCTGGTTCGTTAAAGCAGGAAAAACCCTAACCACAGATGATTAAACATTTCTGTAGCACATTCATTTCATGCTACATTTTATCTCCAGTCCATTACATTTCTGTTTTTAACAATTTCTAAGTTTATAAACTGAATTATTTAAGACTAAACCAGTGGTTTTCAAACTATTTGGCTTTGACTACTAACAAATAAAAAGCTGTTTGTGCTCCTTCCATTAAATCTTAACACATGGTTTAAGTTCAACAACTATTGTTCTGTGTGGTAAAACTGCACAGATTAAAAAAATAGACCAAATATACAACAGTATTTGTGCACTGGAATTAAAGTTTTTGTTGCAGTACATATTTCTGAAAATATATCCATACTTTAGCTTCCATTTTAGCCTATGTAGAGAATTTTAGGTTTGCTGTATTGATACTTTCACTTAAATGATCTAAGATCTTTCTCCACCATTACCAAGCTCAATTGTATGAATGACATCCCTGAATTTCACTGGATCTAACCGTTTTACCACTTCCACCAAACCAGTCCTAACTGGAGCCTGACGTTGTGTAAACACCAAGAACGACACCACAGATAATCCGGGCTAAGAGTATTAAAATATATTAGAGTGCTGTCAAACGACCAAATCAAAAATCTACTCGCTGACTCTCCACCAACTAGAAGACGACCACGTTCTGGTTGCTAGACCACCCTGTCGCCTACCACGTCTCCTTCCCTCAACACTGGGCGCACGCAAACCATGTGTCCATATGTCTCGGTTTTCTGTGTTTGCTCAGTTTAAACTTTATGGTTTGTGGGTACGATTTTGACTGCAGCCCACCCTGTCTCCAGTGGCTGAGCTCCAGCATCTACACTTCGGGGGACGATCTGTGATGTTACACACACAAATCTACATCTACTGGAGGAATGTGTTTAGATATCGGGGTTTGGAGCTCGACCAGCTGCGCCGGGTCACTTGAGATGAATGTCGACGCTTCTTATGTGAGGTTCTGGGTCCGTTTTGAAGGTCTGTTGCGGGCTCAGTATGGTCACGATATCATATGTCCTCATCCTGATCAACTCAGGACGCACAGCCCAGTAAAGCTCTAGAGCTGATGATGTATCCTAGCTGTTTGATGTCGGAATCGGCCCAGTTGGAATCTGAAGAAACTGGGAGGATTAGTGGGTGTGTGGGCTTGAATGAGTGGGTGGTTGGGTTTTGAATATGTGCAGTATGGATGGCTGAGAGTGGGTATGAGATGAGTGGGTGGGTGTAGATTTCTGTCTGTGTGCGTGTGCATGACGTGAATATAAAGCATGTGGTTCTCGGGAAAAGTGGGAGGGTGGGCGACATTCCCTAAACATAGTTTCTGAAGCGATGCTGGATGGAAATGGTAACAAAAAATAAAAAATAAATACAAAAACTGAACTGAAAAACCTCATAAATCATAACTGCTTCCCCAGAACTGAAATAACTCAACTTCCTGACACACACCGACAACAACGACCAACAACGACATGATGGGAGTCCCATGCTCAAGGTGGGTGGGAGCACATAACATAACACGGCTTATACACATCACAAACAGTAGGGTGGGGGGGGGGGGGGTGCACAGGATGAGAACATGCAATTGGACATTTAACAATAAAAATTATACAGTTATAACATCCTTAAAACATTGTCTTCTTAAATACAGTCATAAAATATGTCGGCATCATATATAATATAAATTATTTGTCTGTTTGTGCTCAGTTTCAAGTTTAGTGACTGATTTTTAAACAACCAGTGGTCTGATCCTGCAGGACAAACACACCAAATGAATGCATCGTGGTGAGTTCAGTGGACACAACGCAATGATGAAAACACAGTATGTCTGATTTTACACATACAGTAAAACAGATGAGTCGGTGGAGACGAGATCAGACCACTGGTCATTTAAAATATCAGTTTTAAGTTGAGTCAAATCTAAACATTTCTACTTTTATAGGACAGAATAAAACAGTGGTATTTATATGTTTTGCACTGGGCACTCCTGGTGTACGCGCTATTTTGTAAAGAACTACGTACATGATTTTGTTTTGCTAATTTGCAAAAAAAAAGTCATTTTAATCTATTTTAATTAAATAAGATTATGAATAGCAACAAGAATACTGTCTAAAGCCACTGTATAGCAGAGAGCTACACTGATAAGTTTGTGCAATATTACTGGGTTTACTATGTTGTAGTGTAAAATCCACTGCGCTTCAATACCTGTAGCCAAATCAAAGCCTGCTTTTGATATCTGCTTTTCAATTAATTGAATCTGCCTAAGAGTACATTTTAATACATTTTACCATAAACATTTCAGTTTGGTCTCACTTTAATTTATAAAAAGGTCTTTCTAAAACTCAGTGTCCTGGTTATTTCCACTTCAAACTAGTAGTAAAACTATTGCAGGTAAATAATTATGCTGAAAGTTTCTGCTTCACAGGGTGTTCATCCAGGTGGCAATGGCAAAAACAGATCAATGCAGAACATCATCATGTATCTGGAACCAGTACTTGATCTGTTTTTACTTTGTCCACCGTGTTTTTATTGTTCTTTAAAACTGGATAAAGACACTTCATATAACGTTTCGGTTCCTGATCACACTTTCAGGTCTAACCCTGACTGATTTCATCCGTCTTGTTCTCATACGGTTGGTTTAAACAAATACAGCTATAAATCTACATTCACTGTTTCATTAAACCTAATTAAAGCTGCTGTAGTTTTAAGTCTGACAGAAACAAAGACAGACAAACCGACCTTCTCCTCGGCCTCTCGTTTGGCTCTCTCCTCCTCTCTCCACCTCCGCTCCTCCTCCTGCTTCGCTCGCTCCTCTGCCTCCCGTTTACGAATCTCCTCAAGCTGCTGCTTACGCCGTCGCTCCTCATCCTGCAACTGATCTCACACAACCACACACACACACACACACACACACACACACACACAAACAACGACATGCCAAAAAAAGGCATGACAAGACAGGCACACATGCAGACAATGGAACAATTAGTGCCTCATTAACCATACGTCGTTCACACAAACCCTGAGAACATCTCCACATCAAGTCTTTGTTCTGTGTAACTGCTAGGATGCTAATGTACGCTAACATGTTGTGTGTATGGTGAGCTAGTTTGATTTGTCTCACAGGACTGCTCCAGAGGGGAGGAGCAGTGTGCACTGCAAACACAGCACAAGCAAGGCGCACACACAGACCCCCCCACACACACACACACACACTCACACACACTGCTGAACATGCAGCAACAACATGCAACAAACTAAGGCAACCAGAACAAGGCAGAAACAAGAACAGCCCTTCTCTTAGCTACTTAAGGTGTACTTGATTTGGCTTCATCATAAGCGTAGAAAACATTAAAAGGTGTCACTGAGCAAAGGAAGATGGATAAATCAAGCGTACCTGAAGTAACTGCAAGCTGAATGGCTGCAGCAAAACTATTCTGATAACATCCCAGCACAAACCCAGTGAAATATGGTGACACAAAACAAACAGTTTAGCAAGTTAAAGGGTCAGTTCAACCAAATGACAAAAAATATATTGATGTTTTCTGCGTCCAGTGGGCATTTGGGGTGAAAAATATCCAGTGTAGTGTTCATTTTTCTTTTTAATGTTTTAGTTTATTTAATGTGTGATGTTATTCATTTTTATTAATTATTTTTATGTATTTATTTTTTATTTCATTTAATATTTTATTTATTTTTATTTGTATTTTAACTTTTTAAAATTATTTTTACTTTATTGTATCTAGATTTTTTATATTTTATATATTATTTCATGACATCAAGTTATTTTATATTTACATATGTTTTTTGTTTTAATTTTTTATTACTATAAGTTGTTCTTAGTACTATGATTTATTCACTTTGGTTTTTTAAATACACTAATAAAAAAAAATTTCTTAGTTTTTCTTTATTTATCTTCTTATCATTAATAATCACTGATTAATGCTTAACACACTCATTCAGAAAGGCAGTGCAAAGTGTGTGTGTGTGTGTGTATTTAAAGAATGTGAAAGTCTAATTTAAACATTTGTGAGTACTCAGGGGTGAACTGTTAGAATATAATTTTTTATTTGCATGTGATCCCTAAGACCTGAGAAAATAAAATAAGGGAGCAAGAGAGAAAACAATTTTCTTGTAATTTAGTTTCACAGACCCTTTAATAAGAGAACATAAGGAGGCTCAGCTGGTCACGCACAAATGGATGGATGGACTCACTGACAGCATAACATCATGATGTCACCCTGCACAAGCAGCGCTGGGGGCTCACAGGACTGTCATGCATGCATGGATGTCGACCTGGATGCCCCCCGTGATGCATTCAGCCATGCAGGCTTCACCTCGGTATTCACTCAAAACATCACTGCTGACCAGAATAAAACCAGCGTCAGCTCTGCGACTCTATAAGCATCAGCAGATTTGGTTTTCTGTCACTTTTATAATTTTGGAAACAGCTGTATTTTAACGGCACTAAGCAGCAGCTTCACCTCGTCCCCCCCCCAGCAGCTGTTTTGAGTGGACAAAGAGATGGACAAGCTTCCCCAGCCAAAAAAAAACATCAAGCATCCCAGGAAGGCTTCTCCATGACCGGCTGCTCTGTAGCTTATCATGGCCCAGCCCTGCCTCCAACCCAAACCACCACCCTGAATGAAGCGACGACAGTTGTCCAGATGGGTGGGGAGAGACAGATAGGAAACACGGGCAGGTGGGCAGCCCAGACAAGAAAACAGAAAGTGATGTAAGGGCTGTGTGTGGGGAGGGGGGATACTCGTCATTAACAGGAAGAACATACCAAGTCTAGAACAGAGATAGCTGGGACAGCAGTCTGCTGCTGAAGAGGAAGAAGAAGAGAATAGAGAGTGAGAGGAGGAGGGGAGACAGGGAGCAGGGAAGGAAGGAGGAGGAAAATACTTGAGAAGGAAGGTGAGGGGGAGATAAAATAAATTAGCAGAAAGGAGGGGAGGGAAAAGGAAGAAGAGACTGAGGGGTAAAACAGAAATAAGAGAAGGGAGGGAGGAGGTAAACAGTAAAGTGAAAACACTGCTGTTTGTAAGTTGTTTTTTCTCCACAGCGCTGATTAGTGACTGTTCATGAGCTCAAATCCACCCACTGCCCCCCCCCCCCCACCACATCTTTTACCTCACTATTCTCAGTTTCCACCTCAGAACGGCGATTTAATACAAAAAAAGTGAGTGGAAAAAATCTTTAGTTCTATCTTCATGTGTCACATTTTACATCTTAATTTAGGTTTTCTTTCTTCAAATCAGGTGTCTAACGAACAGTTACAGTTACCTTTTGATTGAAAACTGAGCCAACTGAGCCCTAAACATAAGTATTTATGGTCTTAATTCACTGTTACCGTGTGGCTTTTGCGTTTTTTAATCAAGTCTCTTTAAGGACTGGGCATGGGATAAATTTAGGAATTCAAACTATATAAATAAACTCGATCTTCTCTGTGATTACCCTGTTTACGTTAAACTATGCCGCATGTCCACTTGCACACAAGAGTTTAATGCATTAGAACATTAGTTTACATTATAACATGCTGGTATCTGTTGGTGTAAACGTGTTATAAAGATTTAATTTATTCCAAACCACTGAATCACTGATTCTACATCTGCCATTCATCCCCCAAACACAGCCCACATCCAGCCACACTCACACAGAAAAATATAGGAATTAAAAGACATTTGGCTGATGATGCCACGGTTAATGTTCCACATTGGCTTCTAACGATGCCTCTGTAGGAATAATCATCCAACTCCACAGTGGAAACAACAATTAGCTCGTTAATATCCTGTATTGGGGATATTGAGAACCTTACTGAACTTGGACATTACAGCCACAGCTGACCCGAACCCCTTTTCCTTCCCCCACCATCCACCCCCTCCCAGCCAATCAGGTTTAAGCAGCTCAGCATGGCAAAGCGATGACAGAAGCATGTTGCAGATGCACATTGCAGGACATTCATAGAGGGAGCGCTGCCACAGACGAATCCATTTCCTCTTCTAGCATTTGAGAGGCGGTTTTGTTTTTACTCCATCAGCCTGATTTCCTGCGGCTCGCCTTTCCTCGTGTACTCGACTACAGATGCTAAAACTGTGAGCTGATGGTGAAAAACAGCTTTTCATATGATTTGTTGATGTTTAATTTACTTTCTCCCACACTTTCCTCTCATCGTTCCATCTCCTGTGCTTCTACTCATCCACTCTCATTATCCATTCCCCACCCTCCACCACCACTACCACCCGTCTCACCCTGGCTCTCTTCTCCGCCTCCAGCCTCTGCATCATGATCATGGTGTCCATGTCTTCGTCATCTTCCTCCTCCTCGTCTTCATCGCTCTGCTTGGACTCCTGCAGCCGTTTCTGGAACTGCCACTCCAGCATTAGCTTCCTGAGGCGGTCGCTCTCCTCCGCAGTCCGCTCCGGCTTCGCCTGGAAAATAAAGCAGATAAACAGATTTACTCCGACTCTAAAATGCTTCCAGATTATCACCACAGCAGCAAATGAATAACATACTATAATTTCTGTCTCCAACAGCTAGGCCTGTAAAATCTGATTTTAAAAGCTGGAAGTAGAGAGATAATCAATAGTAACAGTGCCACTGGGGTGATGCTATTTTGTAGACACTTGAAAAAGGCAAATTTTTCCATTTGGTTTTGGAATAATGTAGAAAATAAGATCTGTGGGAAACTAGTGTAGGATAATTAGCATGATAATCTGTAGAAATTACTGTTAGCAAAGTATTTTGTGCCCACCTGCAGTTCCTGGATCTCCTTGTCCAGCAGGTCCACGATGTGAAGCTGCTGCTGCTTCTCGGCCTTCTCACGAGCGTCCCTCTTCCAGGGGTCTGGAGACAGACTGTCGCTGGTCGACAGCTCCTCCTTGCTGATGGTGATGTACTGCAGGTCTCGCCTCTCGATGGTGCGCGGCTGCTGCTGCGGTAGTAGCTCCCGGATCACCGTGTCCATTCCTAAGATTACATTACATGTTATTAATTAATAACAAACCACATTTAGAGGTTTTATATTAAATAAATATATGTGAACACATTTGACTGGTTTAAGTTACCGGCAACATTGGAGGCACTGGCAGGGGGAGGAACAGCTGACCGCGGGAGGCTGGCCAGTTTCTCCGGTCTGGATGGGGGAGGCTGGGGTTGAGGCTGTGGGGGGAGGTAAGGCTGGGGTGGAGCCACAGATGGCAGAGGGGGCTGGTGGTGAGGTGGAGGCATGGCTCCTCCGTTGTTGTGAGGTTGGACGGGCATGACGGGGTTAGCCCGGATCTGTCCCAGCTTCCTCTCCTGCTCTCTCCTCTTTCTCTCCCTGAGAAATCATCATCATCACATTAAAGGATGAAACGTATCAGTAAAAAAAACGAAATGCGTACGGTGAAAAGACAAACCCACCTCTCCTCCTCCAGCCGAGCTTTCTCCTTCTCATACCAGCGCTGCTGCTCCTCACGCTTCTTGCGGTCAGCAGCCTGCTGGGCTGAGATCGGGTTGACAGCAGTGGGAGGTGGCGGGAGCGGCAGGTCAACCTGTGGGTCGTAGACGTCAGGGTAAGAGGCTGGTGGCGGTGGTGGAGGAGGGGGCAGGTCAGAGCGAGATGGTTGAACTGAATGTGGTGGCACAGCATGTGGAGCATTGGGTGTCTTCCATCGGCCCGGTCCAGTCTTCTGGTTCTGGGTCTTGTTGGAGGAGGAGGAAGAGGCTGAGAAGTTGAGGTGCTCCTGGCTGGACGTGGACGACTCCAACGAGGAGGACACCTGGGGCTGAGGGGCCCAGTGATCGAGACCTCCCATAACTGCAGACACAAAAAAACATTTAGCAGCAAAGAAATACAAGAGAGAGACTCGTGTGTTTCTGTTTTTATGCGTTTGATGATGAAAATCTGGTCAAATAATAGTTTAAAGAAAACACACAATGTATTACAACCCCAACTTCTATTATTATTAGTATTGCTTGAGCTGTATTTGTTTGATATTTTTCAGTATTTTCAGTAGAAACACTTTAAGTTGGAGCTTTATAGACCTGAAGCAACTATAAAAACATGCTTCAGTTGGCACATGAGTTAGCACACAGGCAGTGAAGATAGCTAGAATCACTAAAATAGAAGATTATAAGGTGTTAGTTTCAAAAACATGAGTGATTTTTGGTGTGGACTCAGCTTTACTGCAGTGATTCAGTTACACAGTGTTCTCTAAGCAAACATCAGGGAAGAGTCAAATGCTATTTTCAAGATATCATAAGCAGCAAACTGTGAAGGTACTTTGTGAACTCTTAGTCTTAAACTTTTCACAAGCTTCACTAAGCTGGCCTCAGAATTCAAGGTTTTATTTAGAGCAACTCAGCCCAACAGAGTTTAAAAAACAAAACAAAAATAAAAACAAGAAGATTTTGATGTGCTGAGGAGGTTGAATTTTAAATTTCCTTCTATGAAATTCTTATTGTTTTATAAGATGAAGTGACTACATGTGGCTGACGGTGTCCAGGAGCTATGGGACAAAATATCCAAATCCTTTGCTTTGTAGTATTTTCATTAATACGTGTTATATAATCAGAAACAAATATAAAAAATATTTAATCTGATTTATTTTAGAACATTTACTACTATTATATAATTGGAAAAGTCATCCACTTGTCTCTGCCTCTGATCCATTATTTATACTCCTCAGTTTTTCTGCATCATGCTCCTTTCAGTTCCTCTTACCTCCTGGTGGACCTCTCTGGTAGTCAAGATCTCTGTGTTGGTAGTCCAGGTCCCGGTGCTGGTAGTCCTGCTGGTAGTGAGGCTGCATACGATCCTCTGGCCTTAGACCTCCTGGTGGGGGATACAACTCTTCCTGGGAATGATTAATCCGCTAAAAAGAGACGGAGACAAACAATTTAAATAATAGGACACGTGAGGCGGATAAAGCAGAAAATGTTCAATAATAACTGAGAGTTAAGTCCAAATATTTCCCAATAATGTAAAATATTTGCTAAGGAAAGTACCTGCATGCTGTTGCTGTGAATGTTGTCGATCACAGGGAGGCGTTCTCTATCCTCCATGCCCTGCCAGTGAGGTGGAGGCCCCTGTCCAGGCCCCAGCACCCGATCCTGGCTCTTGGATGCAGGAATGGTGAAGTACTCCCTGGGGTAGGTTTGGGTGGGAATTGGATAGGCTTCTGGGCGGGGTGGGGAGGGTTCATCCTGAAAAATAAACCCAGAAATTATTTATTGCTATATAAAAAAATGACCTGAACTGTCAGGAGCTGGTTTAACTAAACACCTAAATGAAAAATGATTTCTCATGTCTGGTATAAATACTGTGTGTCCTTGAGTTACTGTCACTCTACTGCCATCCAGTCAGCTGAAACATTCCTCATTCAGGTGCCACCGGCTCCACAGTTACTTACGTCTGCACACAGGTTGCCAGTGGACACAGAGGTGATCTTAGTGCCAGGTCCTCCGGGGTAAACTGCTTTACCTGCAGGACTCTGGCCCTGATCTGAAGAGGTGGGAGAGGAGACGATCATTTTAGTACAGTTCCATGCACAATAAATAAAACCCCCATTAGACCGCAGTTATTGCAGTGTTTCCACATCGGGGTGGAGCTAAAGAATGACAAGTGTAGTTTTATTATTTTCCTATTTCTATTACTGTCCATGCAGAGCATAACACCGACTTGTTTACCAAAGATGTGTTTTTTTTTTTTTTTTTTTTTTTTAAATAAATAAAGTCAGCCGTGTAATTTAACCTACATGGAGATATGTAGTTTAACTCACCTCCACATGATCATCGCACAAAAGTAAATAAATTTCACTACAGTGGTTCTGATGATAGAAGCTGGATTTAAAGCTATTTCAAGCTGATGTAGTGCTCATGCATATAATGAAAATTGGGCAGCATAGACTTAATCAGAGGATGGTGTGGGGCTTACTGGCTACGTTGGGACTTGAGCGATGGTCGGCTCGGTTCTTGAGAAGTCGATCTTCGCCGCCCATCTTCTTTGGTTCGGGGTAGGAGTCCCATCCTGCTTGTGGTATCTCCGGAGAGCCGTTCTGCACCGAGTTGTTGTACAACTCAAAGCCTTCACTCTTTGGTCGCATCTTCCCGTTCTTCTCTCGCCCTCGGTCTGATGCTGTGTTGTAGAGAGGAAGAGATGAGGAAGAGACGATAACAGAGAGAGATGATATTTAAAACTTGGAAAGGGAATATATATGGAATAAAATCCTTAAACACTGACAAAGCCATGATGGCCTTCAGTTCTACCTGCTTCTGTGGTGTCATGGTTTAAATACCTATACTTACAGCAGAGAAATCTTTGACTAGTAGGCTGATTGGTGAGTCACAACCTAACCCAGACTCACTGTAAACACGGACTGGAAACCTGAGCTCTTGTACTACATTGTCGTTTTGTTTGTATCTGTCTATTACAGTGTTTGTAAAGATGACTCTCTTTTTGCTGTGAGACAAATCTGCCTACGGTTACAAATAAAGTAACTCGACCTGAGATCATTTTCACGAGGTGAATCTAAGTTTTTCATAAAATACATATTTAGTGCTGTCATTTCACTAAAGAATGACCAGCGTCTGTCTGCACTGGAAAGCACACTGTGGTCATGGGAATTTAGGAGAAACACCCCTTTAGCGTCATCCTGGACCACAGGCCGGCTCAGCCAGAAGACTTCCTTAATGAATCTGGGGTCACATTCCAGCAGACAAAGACCAGCACACAGCCAGACAGCCCTGTAAACCCCAGCCCTGTGCGCTGTGTTCTTGTGCGTGTGCCTGCAGCTTCACATGCACAGACATACACATGGAGACAGAGCTGGCCCTGGCCACAAACACTCATTATATCCTTTAGTCTGCAAGCTGGCTTTTTTACTGTGCTCCAGAGAAGAGAAGACAACAAGGAGACACTGTCTGGACAAGTCTGCTTCTCATCCATCATCCATAAAAGCAGATTAGTGACATTAACTAATAGTGCAACAAACAATACGTCCATTGATTACAACAAACAGAAAATCTGTTTAAAACAACAAAGTGCAGATTTTAAGAAGCCAATTTTATGATCATGTATTAACTTTTTAAATGGTTTTGCACTTTACTTTTAAAGTTTTTGACCTGTAAAAAACAAGTGCATTTAATAAATCTGCCTTAAACTGGACATGCACGAACTAATATTATTATTAATGATAGAATTTCTTAATTAGCTGTATTTCCATCTGTTATTTGCAGCACTAACATTTCAAAGCCACATTTATAATGATATAAGAGAGAAACATTATCATCTGCAAATTATCATTAGAGAATTAATACGGTCACACCATATCAATTATTAGGGATAACTAATAACTCAAGAGACCCCTTTAAATGTAAAACCTTACACCAATAGTGAATTTAGAGTATAAAAGACCTCACCTCTTGGCATCATGGGGCTCGGCTGGTTGAGGAGCGTAGCCAGACCGTGGTAAATGGCTCCTTGCTTGGCGACCTCCAGAGTCACAACTGAACCCGTCCTTGTCATCAGCTCTGCTGCCCTGAACACAGAGGGAGACGGAGAGACCAGGGGGAGAGCATGAAAAATCAAGGAATCTGTCAGAGCAATTGCAGTGAGCTTCTGTCTTTTATGTGATCAAAATATAATGATGAATTAATCAATGTTTTGAGACATTGTTTATCACAATGAGTCCAGGGTGATATCTTCGAATCAATAATAAAAGCTAAAACACGTTTTATTCAGATAAAGAGCTGTGCTGAGGTTTCTGGATGTTTTAGCAAGTCAAATTATTAAGGCCCCACAGAAACCCAACACAGACAGGAATTACTACTTTCAGTCATTATATGAAAACACTGGTAACATTTTTGTCTATTTGCATCCCAACAGGCAGAAAAATAAAGTACAAGACATTTAATACAAACCAGGAGACGAAGGGATTATATTTGTCTCTGCCAGGAACTCGCTTCACTCTAATTTCGGTACAATCCTGCTGTGCCACACATACAAAAACTGTACCCATGTTATTTTCTGTAACAGCCACATGTGCATGTGTGCACAGGGCTTTAACCAAATCCTATAAATAGCTGAAGTGCAGATTGCACTAATGAGCCATGTGTGTTTGATTGGTTGGAGTTCTGGGAATGTAACGCTCACTGAGTAAATCCACATTTGTATACCAGACCTGCACATTGTGGGTTGAATAAAAAGGGGAATCCTGTGGCTAGAAGCTCAAATGAGAAGTGTTGATGATCCCAACACTGTATGATAAACACCTCCATCCTGCTACTTGCACACTAAAGCAATTAGACCAATCATTTTTAAATCCGGTTCGACTCTGAGCTGACACACAGCGAGCAAGAACACAGAACAACAAGCCTGTACACGCTGAGCAGGAGGAATAACTGGATTAATCTGAGTGGGGCGTTAGCCACTAAGCGCTGCACTGCTGTTTCCAAAACACACACACCCTTCTTCTGCTAGTTTGTTCCAAACACGTTGGAAGTTCAGCTTTTACGAGGACAAGTGGGATGCAACTGCTGCTTCAACGCAAGAACCTCAAGATGTCTCAACCCTGTGGTTTTCAAGATGTGGTCGACCCGATGTCACATCACAATAGTTAACTTTTCAAATGTCAAAACAGAAATAGAAAGTCGAGTTTCATCATCACGACCACGTCAATACTGTGCGGTCGGTGATTGAGGATATAAAGACATTTGAGAAACAGATCAGAAGAGGATCACTTGATGCTGTGATGGTTTACTTATCATCTAAAAGTGACAGCTGGGGAATTTAACACTTTAATTTTCTAATGGAAACTAGTTTAAAAGTCAAGAAAGGTCAGTAAAGGTAACTAGAAGTGCTGCTGTTACCTCTCCTGTGATAAGCCAACCAGACTGCGCCCATCCACACTCAGCAACTGGTCACCTGCAGCCAATCGACCGTCCTGTATAAACACATATATACAACACATTAACTCTCCTCTTCTTAATTTTCAGTCAAAGTTCCTGTTTTAGTGCATACGAACCATGTCGGCTGCTCCTCCTTTAACGACAGACTTGATGTAGATGCCAAGCTTCTCCTGACCGGCACCCTGCAGAAAGGAAGGAGAAAAAAGACACAGATGTTTAGCTATTGTAGGTGAAGCACTGCATAAACCTACGATCACCGTTTTTAATTATTAAATCACATTTTCATTTCAGTTCAGTAACATTCGTCCACAGCAAAACATTAGATGCAATAATTGATCATCATTGACAACAACCAGCGCAGCATGTGCGACGTCTCACAGCGTCCAAACACAAACACAGATCTTTCCTCAGTACTCAACTGTACTGAAAACATGATGAATTGACGCAGGAATAGTGATTATCTTCCTGCTAAGAGGTGGAGCTGTGGCAACAACACTATGTACCCTTCAGATACTACGATGACAAACATCTGTCACAGTATAAATGTACGACTCTAATCGTCTAATTCAACAAAGTGAGCATCTTCTCAGACACAGAACAAACAGGTTACTTCAGTGCAAGTCAGCATGCATAACCTGTTTTCTATCTCTGGTGGGGAGTGGAGCTTGTTTTGTTTATTTTCTTATCCTCAAACCATCCAGTGAGTAAGGTGTCTATGTTAATGATTCCAATTTACAGAGAACTGCTGTAAAACAGAGCTCTAAATGTTTTTAACACTAATAAATACAGAAATATGTTGGGAGGTAACAGCAGGAGTATTCAAAAGGCTTCAGCAGGCACCAGAAGAATTTGAATATCATTTGAATGGTGATATTCCTGAACACAGAAGATCTGTGGATCCAGGCAAGATGCACATTATAGTGTGACATGCACCATGATAGTCTGACATAGTGATCATTCATAATGATATAAATATTGTGTTGTCTCATTGGGCATCAGTCTGCGCTGCCTGGAAAAGGCACTATGGGGAATTTTACACACAGAAACACACAAGAGCTGACACATGATGTGAGGTACCAAGTTTATCCACATGTCAAATTCAACCAGTTCAGGATATTTACAGAGCAGCAGCAGCCAAATATATCTATTTATGTTGTTTCACTGCCTCCATCACAGTTTGCTGCAGAGTCAAATCAAATGGTGAGAGATTTGCTTCAGGTCCTATTATTGTCTTTAAACCAAATCCTTATTTTACTAAGTAGCAGCAGCATCACAGCAAAGAACAAAAGTATAGATGAAAACAGGGAGAACAAACACTGTAATTCTAATAAGCATACACACAAGCTTTAGTTTGTGTGTGTGTGTGTGTGTGTGTGTGTGTGTGTGTGGTTTTCCTCTGAAGTGGAAGGATGGTTTAGTGCAACGTGTTGGCATGTTATCAGACCAATCACACGCTTTTTTTACTATCTCAACATGTTTAGCCTCAGATTGTGCAACAGCAGAGCCAGAAACATGAAAAGTATTTCAGAATTATTTCACTGCAGACAGACTCTGCTGAGCTAAATATGAAACTTAAACCCTGAATCACGCTATTCTGTTTACTTTGAGCCCAGATAAATTCTTCTTTTTGCTGTTTGGATGGCTACAAAGAGAGAACCAAAACACTACCCACAATGCTGCTGACAGAAAACTGAAGACACCTTTTAATTACTTTCAGAGTTGCTTCTACTTTTAAAGCAGGTTTAAGTAAACACAGCTGAAACAGGTTCAAATGGCAGACATTAAGAATCACAGCATGTCACCAAACTCACTCGTAAACCTGTGGAGTGGATTAAAAAGATGCCTAATTGCATGTGAGTGAAGTCACATCTTGTAAAACAGAAGCAGAGGTTAGACTCAGTTCAACAGCTCCCACTGTTTGCAGGTCACATTTTTACTGTTTCCTTAGCTGTGAGCTAGAAGATGAAGAGACAAGTGCAAATGGAGAGACTTGGAAAATTGGGGAAGTGTGGGAAACTAACGATAACACTATAGATCATAAATCAACCTTTTGTGTGCCACATCTCAGAAATCTTCAGAAAACACCCCATGGTGGTCTGTGTAAGACTGGGTATCAGCATGTTGTCATATAAATATTATTGTAAGGAAGGAAACATGGGATCACTTTTAAAAATATAAAGTGGAATCGTTCATGTTGTGGATACACGGAGCTCACATTTTTTAAAATAGACATAAAGAAGGGGTGCGTTCAACCAAACTATTAGGAAAAAAAAAGGTAAATAGTCTCACACCCAAATCCACTGAACTGTTCTTTAGAAGTAGTACATAGTACAATTTAAATTATATTATTGCACAGTGAAGGAGACATAGCTGCAAAACATGTGCTTCTTACCCCTGTTATCGCATTTAATTTTGAAATAAATACAAGAAAGTTCCTGGGGAGTGAGGTGTATGCCCTTTTCCAAGTACATCAATTACTTCCCTCCACCCAGTACTGAAGCATTCCCAGGTCAGCAGCCCAAAATTCAAACATCTGCAACCATGTGATGTGATCAAAAGCTTCAGAGCAACTACTAAATAAAACTGTTTTCTAAGACCAATAGTAAGAAGCATTTTTAATAATCCCCTGCACTGTCTATTAATGGCTCTTTATTCGAGGGTCTTGCTCACCGTAAATAGTCGTATACATACACATCTTCCTGCAGCAGGAAACAACTTCTGAATGAGTGGAAACACCTACATTTGGGTTTAAATTACAAAAAGGCTGCAGACACATCAGGCCTTGAACTTATTTTACCCACACTGTTTCAGCCGTGTGTGTGTGTGTGTGTGTGTGTGTGTAATGAGGCTGAATTCATGCAGGCACGAATTTCCTGTGAGTGACATTAAGATGACAGAGGAACATTGAATCATTCTGACTGTTTTATGTCTGTTGTACATTACTGAACACATTAAAGGGCCTCTGTTTCAGATGGAGCCACAGCTTCATGGACTTGTACAGAGTGGGGACTGGGGCGCCAACACAGGCTCCAGACAGAGACACTTGTGGGAATTCCCCGAATCCCCTAAGGATGTTCAGATGGACTTTGTGCAAGTTAAAGGGGTCCCAGAGGGGGTTCAGAAGGGCCATCATCTAACATTAATTCAAAACTGCACTGCAGAGATGTATATAAGCATTACTGCTGAATGGTTGAGCTAGTGAATTCAGTGAGTGTTTTACCATGTTTTTTACCAAATGTATTATATATGTCCAAGGAACTCTCTGTAGAGCCCCATAATTGTTGTAAGGGTATAAAATCATTTCTGAAGGACTGACTGATCCCAGGAGCACAGTGGCATCTACAATTGTGGTGGTATGGTTTTTGAAGTGGTGAGCCTGTTAGTAAACGGTTGCTTACTCATATATCCAGCAGTTAAAAAGCAACTTTAAAGATTTGAGATGTGAAACCAAAAATTTCAGACCAATTCAAAATGATTGACTCAGCAAAAAAAAAAAAAAAAAAAAAAAAAAACTGTGATTCGTGTGCACATCTGCATTCACACAAAACTAGTAGCTGAAGTTCAAAGTGAAAACAGATGTGTCGCTTGTCACAGGCAATCATCAACCTGACACACTGAACGACACACAACTAGTCGACCACAGCCCATTTTCTGTGAACGTGTACACTAGGCTGTTTATGGAGATACGTTAAAACCCCAAAGCAGCTGGAACACCTGAGAAGATTTACTGTGGTTTAATGGACAGCTGTGGTCCTGAACCCTGACACAACAAATCAACTGCACCTTAAAGCTGCCAGGTTTGTATTAGTGAAATGACCTCAATGAATTGTCTACTGTAGGAAACTGCTTGATGAGTCGTTACTGTGTCTGATCTTAAGTAATGTACGAGTAGGTAGGTAGATATTACGGTAGAGAAAGTCCTGTTTTATTTTAAATATAACATGTTGCACCATTTTATCAAAAGCCTAAATGGCCATTAGAGGCTTTATATTTCTTTTATACTACTACTACGCGTAGTGGAGCAGGCAGCAGCGTTCATAAACACCTGCAGAAGCTTTTGATGTTGTTTTGTCTGATCAACAAAAACCTAAATATGGTCAGTTTACATAGATATAAAAAAACAAAAATTAAAACCATCTAAACAAGTGGGAATAAACCTGAATTTGGAAGTTACACCACACATGCTTCAGTGTTTTGTTTTGTTTTTTATCTGGACATCAGAGTCAGAGTGACATGACATTTCTCTTGAGACTTTCTTCACCTGACTCACGCTGAGAAACTTGACACAAAACTTCTACTCACGCAGGCTGGCGGCAAACCAAGATTAGAGCTTACAATGTTAATGCATGTCAACCTGCTTTCTAGGCGCATTTCTGAGGTTATAAACCACTTATCCATAAGAGGTTATTTAGAAGCCAGAGGTGTTCGAAGTACCTGTAAACCCACACAGGAATTTTCCATCATTTTGGTGGATTAGGTATCTTCTCTGGATGCTCTGGGCACGTACAGGCTGCGATTGATTGACAGCTTTATTCTTGTATCAATCCAGGAATGACACCGTATGTGTGGGAAAAACTGTCATCATCCTCAAAAACTGACATCTAAAACCAAGCACTTAATTTAACTTAAGACAACAAATGGCGTGATATGTCGCTATGCGTAAAAGCTGCAGTTTAAAAGGCAGAAATTGCACACTGTGTATAAACCTGCACATCTCTTTTTCCATGCAGACCTCTTTACGCCGTTGACGTGGTGCATTCTTTAGAATGAGCGCCAAGATATTCCGATGTTCCCTTCCACACACCTTGTAAACACCTCCTGCTCGCAGCTTTACAGGAAGGCAAGAAAATGTGTTTGTGCGCTATATCCTCCCATTGTTCCAGCCCTCACAGGGGGTAACCCTCTCACACCATTGTTCCAGCTCTGGTACAATTTTTCAATATCAGCCAAAACACACAAACACTATGAATACTTCAAAAACACTGCAAACAAATTTATATTTTAAGCTGATTCTTTCATGCAGGTTGAGAACTTTCCCAAATCGAGTACTTCATATTTTGGTACTTCACTTTAACACTGATCTCCACTCTGTTTATGACTACATAAAATCGCACCAAACTACCTTTAAAATTTCATTAATTTAACACTGTTTTGCCTTTCTGCAAATGCACACAAGAGAAAGAATATTAAATCCAGACTTTGCACAGTAATAAATCAGAAATGAATTTTAATAAAAGGGAACCTCTTCAAAACACTAATCTCCACGGTGTATTTTGGTAAAAGGTATTACTGCAACATTAATTTGACAGTAGTAAGTACTACCTGGATGTACTGCAAATATCATAATTGCTGCAAAACAATCAAAGCAGAAAAAATTCCAGATTTTTTAAATGGAGTTTGGTAAGACGTACTCTCTTGCATAAAACACTGTTAACCACATCTGGAACTCGCCGATTGCAACATTCTGCAAACAAGAGTAGCTGTTTTAAATCAGATTTTCTGGTCGTTACTTCGACTTATAAATGAGTAGGAGGAGAGAGTTTCCTCAACTCCAGCTGGAAGCTGTCCGGAGGAAAGACAAACACAATACCATGAAACACACACATGTGGGTTTGACTGACATAGTATATTTAGAGATGCACATGTGCCTCAACACAACTCATTTATTCCATACAGACAAAGAGCATCAACACATGAATAAGATATATGGAGGCTGTCATGGTCAATATGGTGCTACAGCTCAACTAGAAACGCTGCTTTACCAAACTGGTTTTACTTGTAAGGCATAATTAAAAACAGCTATTTTCAAATGGAGGTTTCTATTGTTTCACTTCTTAGCTGTGATAAAAAGACAAAATTAACCACATATAATAAAGTGATTTAACTTTACTGAGCACATTTCCCCAGAATGAGTTAAAGTTTTTAGCATAGGTGCCCCTTGTGTACCTTAGTTTAACCATTAACTGTGCTGAAAGCTAACAGTGAAACATGACAAACAACAAGGCCACCACACTGGAGGGTACATGGTAAAACCACATAGGACTTGTACAGCTACTTTGTTATGCATCCTCAGCAGGTGGTTTCAAATAAAGCCAGCATGTTTACAGAGACAACAGGTGAACTAAAGCAGACAAAGAGGAGTATGATGAAGGCACTGGGGAATCTCGCCAATCAAGAAATGAGTAAACAAAACGCACACCTATGTGCACAAGCTTGAACACACCTTTCAAATCACTTTTTATATTCAGCGTATCAAAAAAACAAACAAAAAAAAACCACTGCAGATGACTGACTGTTAGAAACACATACAACCATAAAAGTGGTGTTACCTCATCTTTCCTGCCCACCACAGAAAACCACATGTTGCAGCTGCTCGTCAGCGTTGTCCAGACCAGTTCTCACTGGGACGTCCAGACTGGAACGCACACACGTACACTAACATGCACAAACTGCACACGCCTCCCAGAGAGCGTTTCAACCTGCTAACAAGCACTGACACGTCCAAACCAAAAAAAAAATCTGTATGTCTCTGTTTAAAATCACCATTTACAGGTGAAAATGTTTGATGACAAAGTCATGTGAATTCCTACATGTAGTAGAAATTCTGTGCAGGACATTGTAGAATGTTAGGAGAAACTACTTTAAATGATCAAAAAAGGATTAAAACTCCTATAAGAACAAGCAATGTGAAGGCTAAAAAACATGTAAATGCCAGATTATGGGGTTAAGAAGAGTAATAAATTCCTTAGATGTTCCAAAGAGCAGAAAATTCCTCCAAGACTTCCTAACTACAGTGATTCCAGGCAGAGATCCAGAGGTAAAGTGTTGGCTGGGACACCGGCTGGTCAGACTGAGGTGGAGCGCTGCTGCAGCTCCACCAGGCAAATAAAACGCACACACACACACACACACACACACACACACACACACACACACACTTATATAACAGGACAGAGCTCAGCCCAGTTTACTGAGAATTCAAGCAGCTGTTTGACAAAATTCACTACCTGCCTTTCCCACCCCACACACACACTTCTCTGCCTGTTCTCCTCCTCATACATCCACACAGCTTTGAAAATAAACAGAGCATGGAGGTTTCCTCAGTACGTCCTTCCTTCCCTCTCTTCCTCTCCACACACACACACACACACACACAGCCTCCAGCAGGAAACCCACTCTACTCTAAAGAAAGAGGGAAACTTTTACTCAGAACATATTAGTCTTGTCCTGCTTCATGCTCTTTATTCATTTTGTCTGATATTTTAGCAGAAACACTTGCACAACACAACATTCTCACACTTTGATTAGCAGTAACTGCAGTGATGCACAGTAGACGCCTTTTCTGTTGAGACCTGGATATAATACAATACAGTCCAAGCAGGAACTCACTTTAGAGCCTTTAACACAGAATTACGTAACTGCCTGGTCTCCCAATTTGTTAGTCAAAGTGGACGTCCAACTGAGCTACAGTCACTGGATTTTTAAAATTAAAATCTAAGCAATATGGGGCCTTTCAGAGGCCCTGTACCTGTTCTGGGCTTGTATTCAGTGTTTGTACTGAATCCACATAAAAAACAAACCAGGTAGAGTTTTATGATATTATTAATTGATGGACATTGTTTTATCTGAGCTCATGTTGCAAGTTTTACCATAAGTTTTGCATAATTTACCATGATGTTGTTTGTGCAAGACAAACATCCCCCTTGCTAAATTATAACTAGGGCTCCAACTAACACTTAACACTTCTAACCTAGAGTTATTGTGGATTAACCTCCCCTTTATTTAAACTTATACTAAACTTTTAAAGACTAGAAAAGCTGTAGTATTAAGTTAATTATAATACAAGGCAGCCACTGAGAAGCTGGAACCACATATTTGTGACCTAATTGGGTATTTTCCACACATTAGTTCTTCTTTTTAGTTCGACCTGAAAGTTACATGTTAGTCTTAAAGTGACATGACATTAAATTATTGTCTCAATAGCTTCTTTCAGTTTTTAATTTAAAAACAATTCAGCTTGGAAAATTTGATCCTACAATATCCATTTTACCCAGCAGATGCCACCACTGTGCACATCTGTCACCTTTTCTTTAAACAGCAATATGTAACGTGTTTAAAGCAATATTTAAAACATGTTTTAATTCTTAAATAATCTAAATGGCATCTTCTTGGGTCTCAGGAATGTAAGAAAGAGGATTTCATCCTAATCTAACCACACAATTCTCGTATTATTTCCCATTTCTTTTTGTGTGTTTGCCAACTTTGCACTTGACATGAGGAGAAATGCATGAATCTTAATTCATTTATCCTAACGTACTGCAGACAGTCTGATTCAGCACTGTATGAAACACAAGCCCATTCACATTAGCCCACTCTCCACACTCCCCTACAAAAGCAGAGGAAGAAGTTTTTGTCCAGGGCTCATCAAGAAGCTTCCTTGGAATACCGCTGTTTAGTCTCTGCTCTGCTGTCAGACTCAACAGTGAAAGCAGCCTATTTAAAACAGCACTGTGTGACACATACACACACTCAACACGCTCCATCTCGACAGCCAAGATGAAAACATTCAAGCTATTTTTGAACTTCTTGTCAAAAATACATGCCAATACTTTACTGCTTTGGAAAACTCCTAAAAAATATATGACATCTGATTTAAAAGAAAAGTTTTCTCACTAAAAAAGTTTCTCAAAAAGCTCAAACAAATCATAGATCTGCTGAATTACACACACACACACACACACACTTCCTGCAGGTGTTTCATACCTTGGCGGCCACGATGCTGAGGCCCATGCCGTTGTGCTTCTTCAGGGTTACCGTGACAACCTCCGGGTCTTTCCTCATTGGCTGAAACGAGAGATGGACAGGAAAAGACACTGTGAGTGAGGATGAAACCTCTTCGATGGGTCTGTAACAGCCTTTGGGAAACGAGTGTCCACTTGCGTGTTCCCTCCGTCTGCTTCAGAAACATTAAGGGGGAAAATGAGACTGAGTAAAAAGAGGGAGGGATGAGAAAAGGGAGGGAAGGAATGAAGGAGGGATAAAGGGGAAAGGGGAAGACCACAGAGGAACCTGTGGTCTCTGGAATCAAGTCAAGAATGAAAACCACATTGTGGATACCCATACACACTCATACACATCAGGGCTGAGCAGGGCTGGGTGACTGGGTGGGGAGAGAGGGAGAAACAAAGAAAAAAAAGAGAGCTACCGAGGTTTCCCACATCACAAATAAATACTCTGACAAAAGGATCCTCCTAAATAAATAGGCTCATGTCAGACTAGCACTGTCTATTTTTGTGTGCTGGCAATTTGAGAGAGTTGGAGTGAGTCAGGAACACCCACAAGCAAACAAAACGGCGACAACCACACAACTGAAAGGCAACTACAGCTACAGCAAGACTACTAGCCACGCTAAAAGATAAATGGACTACAGCGAGGCTGCACAACTGCTACTACACTGCAGTGACAGCTCAACCCAATCCAGCATGCTAAAACTGCCTAAAAGCCTTTTCAGTTCCAGTTTTAGAAAAACCCTCTCTTGTGCAGTAGAGGTTTGGATGCACAGAATCTAGTGTCTGCATTTGTTGTTCTGCTTGTAAACTTAGCGCAGGGAGTCGGCTGTAGCTAAGAAGATTTATGTGTTCCTCTTTTTAAAATGTTTATTTTATGCCTAGACTGTGACATGATGCAGACAATTCCAGCCTGTAGAGATATTGTCTTCACAGCAGCTCCAGCCGCATTAGAGATAGAGCATGCATGAACAATAGTTTGTCATTCTGGCAACCTTGAATTTGTGTGTCGAGGTGTAGTAGTCCAAATCCCAAATATGTAAACATACTACATCATATCCACTGTGTCGGAGCAGATGCAGAGCAGAGCTGTACTTGTGATGGTGGCACAAGAGCTCTAGATAAGCCAGGCCTCACCCTCTCCTGTCTAGCTGAACACATACCATTAATCAGGAGTGTGTGTGTGTGTGTGTGTGTGTTTGTGAGAGACGCCTGCATTATGTCGAGACTACAGTCATGTAATAGTAGAGCAGGGATAAACAGACCAATTACAGAGGAAGTGGCTGTGTGTGTTTGTTGCAATGAAAAAAAGTCTATCTACTGCTCCACACTCGCTAACTAACTTCTGTATTGTGATTTGTGTTGATTAAAGTGTGTGTGTGTGTGTGTGTGTGTGTGTGTGTTGGTTGTTTTGAAAACTAAATTGCCCCTTTTGAAGGCACTGTAATCACTGCCTTCCAACTGGGAGACCACGACCACACACACACACACACACACACACACACACACACACACACACACACACACACACACACACACACACACACACACACACACACACACACACACACACACACAGCTCTACACTCCAATCACAGAAGTTTCCAGGTTTAAACTTTTCTAAAAATAGTCAAACTATGTCAGTTATGCTGTCAAATCATCTACCACTCAGTTTCAGTTTAGGAATTTTACCTTTTTTAGTCTGAACTTCACCTGGAAACTGATCTCTCGTGTCTCATTTCAGTACAATCTCTCTTAAATCCCGTAAATCCAGTATAATTTATATGTGAATTATCCAGCAGAAAGGTTTAACAGCACAGTAAGTCTGCTGCTAATGGCATTCGTGTTACTTCACTATATATGGGACTACTTGATGCTGTAACTTACAGTTATTTACTGACTTTCTGCTGTTTTACTGCTAATTGAATCAAATTCTTACAGATTTGTAACGTGAACAATACAATTTAGGATGTTGGAGTGTAACATTTTCACCCAGGCAGGGTGTATCTTCAGTCTGAAGGATTCAAAGGTTGTTTAAAACCACCTCTCTCAACAACTAGATTTGGCACCATGAGCGTTTGTTTTGCCATATGTAGTTTTTCTTTTTTTGGCAGAGTGATATTCCACTAAGGTTTGAGGAATGTGTTTCTGGAATGGTTTAGGCCTGTCAACACTATCCTGTTTAATATGTGTTTTCTTATTTCCTTGTGATTTTAACTGTAAACAGGTTGTATAAATAAAAATTAAGTTAAAAAAGTCTCCTGGTAGTGTCTGCATGTCCCAACATATTCTCAGATGCACCAGTTAAAGCTAAAATAGTCTCAGCATTCGATAAATCACCTTTTTTGGGAATGTTTTTGAGTGTGCAGGCTCCACATGGACATATTCTGAAGCTGGAAGTTATCACAACAGATCCTCACTGATTTAACAAATTCTAAACAAACAAAGTCATCTCAGGGCAACACGGAGATGGAGGCTGAAGCAGAGTGCCGAAGTTCCTTTGTTATGATCAGACTCCTCACTCTGTGCAGTCTTAGCTGTCAGATCTACTGTGCACTTTGTTCTCTGTAGCTTCTGTGAGTCAGCATTATTAAACCTGCTCAAAGTCCTCTGTGGCACCAACTTCACCCGGGATGTTCCCAAAAAACACACACAAAGAACGGGAACAGAGCATGAGTGAGAGCATGACTGTGTGTTAATGTCCTACCATCTCAGAGTTGTCGGCAGCAGAGAAGTGGCTGTCGCAGTCAGCTCCTTCGAAGTGGACAGTCCAGGTACCAGGAGAACGAGGATGGGGAATTAATCGACAAAAACCTGGTTCAGAGAAAAAACAGTGTCATTTACATTATATTTATATATCTTTCTATTTGAATAGAAAAATAGAAAAAACTCTTTAGCGTTCTGTCTTTTCCTCTTTTGGCCTGAAATAAACACAAACCAAAACATAACCTGTTCAAGATCTTAATTTTTCTGATCTTAATTCATTAATATACCAAATCTTTTCTTGATATTGAAGCATTTGGTCTAAGAAACATCTACAAATATACATTGTAAGACCTTAAAACATGTGATGTATCTTTAATTTTGAAATACAGTACTTTATTGATCCCTGTGGCAAAATTGTTGTTTAATTACTACACAGGTTGATGGTGTCCACCACAACAACAGAATAGATTACTGCTCCACCAACTGGCTCACACTCACCACCACTGAGCCAAAAATTCAGCCACACAAATGATAGCTAATTAACCTACTGTAATCTACTGCAGTAAAACTGTTTCTGACCTACATACTAATAAGAATATACTCAAAAATATTACAAATATTTGCACAAGACCCATGCATGCTCCACTTTTTAAAACAAATCCTCACTCAAAATGTATTTATTTATATAAAACAAACATGTATAAGCTAAATAATGCTGCACAGAATTTATTTTACCTCTCTGCAGCAGTGGCTCCAGGAAGTCCTGCAGGCCATTAGGGAGGCTGCGCACCACATCACAGGAGTAACCGTCCTCAGGAAGGAGGAAGGGCAGCTGGAGGTCTGGGTCCTCCTCCAGCTGAACCTCTCTCCCATCACTCCTCGCCAGCTCATCTGCTGTGTTTTCCGCCACTGCCACCACGTGGTCTATCAGCTCCTACACACACATACACACACATACACATCATACAAACACACATCAGGGAACTCAAATAGGCTCAGAAGATGGTTCACTACACTTTCCTTCACTATTCTAATAAAGTTTAAAAACAAGTTGAAGGTTCTTGATTCTGTGCGTTTGTCTTACAGGCGGTACGGGGGGCTCTTCTGGAGCACAGTGGTAGTTGGTCATGAGGGCATGGAGCTGCAGGGAGTTGAGCTTGAAGCAGGTGTTATGGATGTTTTGCACATCCTGCATGGAGTATTTGTCCATGGTCAGCAGGGTGGTGGCCTGGAAGACACAAAAAACATCTTTACCACTTAAAATCTGACACCACCACAATCACAATCAAACGACGTTGGGTTGTTGCTGATGATTGTTTTTTACTTTGAATGTTGATTACGTAGTTACACAGGGTGAACCAAACAACACAGCCTTGTGAAATTCTGCTCCTATCCATGTGTCCTGTCCTTCTACCTGTACTATTCGGCTGAGGTGGCAGTCAGCAGCAAGCTCCAGACCCTGTTTCTCAGCCCAGGCCTCGATGTGGCTGAGCTGCTGCCGGAGGATGGCCCCCCAGTAGTGACAACACAGCCCCGACTCTGTGTCCGTCACCAGCTTGTTGAACAGCCACATGTTGATGAAGTGGAAGAGCTGCGAGAAGAGCTGGATGGTCAGAGCGGCGTTGACTCGACACCGACGCAGTAAAGACATCGCTCCCGTCAGCGTGTGCAGGACATCCTCTGGAAAAGACCCAGTGAGAAAAACTCTGTGTTTAAGATTGTGGTTACACTGTTGGGTTTTTTTTTTTGAGGTTCACCTTCAATTAAATTTTTTATTTAGTCAAAAATAAAATGATTGGGCTAGTAGATGTGTTTTTATATTACCTATCTTAGGCCTCTGTGGATTATGTTCCTCGGGATCGTCCAGGAAGGCGGGCATGTAGTTGTTCAGATCAGCCTGGAGACAGTGGACCAGGTACCTGCACCCAAGCATTACACCTCATTAAACTTCACCCAAAAATAATATATAATATTTTAGAGTCATTTATTCTACAGCAGCATACACCCAGTCTCACAGTCATACTCAGACTGACTTGAAAGCCATCTGGACAAGATGGGCGAGGATGTCTTGGGCGTCCAGTGTGATGCGACTCAGGTCTCTGTCCTGCTTGATGAAGTTGAGCAGCTCTGAGGCGTTGGCCATCCAGAAAGCCAGTGCTCCTGCAATGTTTTTCTGCTTCTGTAAAGTACCGATCACAGTCACACACAGGAAAAAAGAGACAGGGAGGGTGTTAGAGCAGCAGGACGATGTAGAGTTGAAGAGTTTGAGAGAAGGTCAGAGACAGAAATTACTGTTTGAGTGGCAGCCAGAAGAGCAGTAACTTCAGGGATAGACTCACGCCCTGCCCTGCCCACCCCTCCCTCTAAGCCAAATGGACTGGTCACCAGTGTCAGAAAAGTGAAGACTCATATTCCTGATTTGTGCACGTCTTCAAAATTTTAATACAAAGAGCAGAAGTTTTTGCTTCAGTCTGTGAGCATAGAGACATTAGTGACCAGTCCTTTCACTCCCAGACACAGCTGCATTTTCCAGGTCATCAGACACGAGTCCCCTCTACTAGTCAGCTTTTAATGTTCAGTTTCAAACTAAACAGAGTTTAGACAGTAGACTCACACCATAGACCACATGTGCTCACACTGACGCCTATTTGACACAAATAATCTATTCAGAATTGTGTATAATGAAAAAGCTGGATTAGAAACATTATACTACTTTGATTTAAATATTATGCAATTGTACATAAAACTACTAGTAGTTAATAATTATCTCTTAGACAGATTCAACTAAATAAACGTGAGACAGAGCCAGACAAGCTATTTCCACATTTCTGTTTTTTTAAGTAAAGCTGTGAAACCAGTACATTTCCTAAAATACCAAACTATTCATTTAACTTTTAAAGAAAAGAAAACCTATTTAAAAAACAGATACCTCTGCATTATTATTAATTATGAATGTCTAAAGCCTAACAATGAGTTTTAATGGCATGTGCTGCACGTGTCAGTCTACAGTCCAAAAGACAGTTCTTTGGTCTAGACATCGACAGAGAGGACAGAGCTCAGTGTCTGAAGAGCTGATTGTTAATATTCCCGCCACAGAGGGAGGACTGTGCGAAACTGGCTCCCCTGCACTCATCTATCCCCGCCTTGGAAAACATAAAACAAATCAAACAAAAAAAAAGACCCTTCATTCAGAACAGCCAGAGAATGAGAGATGGAGCCAAGTGCATCCAAAATTAAACATGACTTTTATAACATTTAACACACAGACGCATGGTTGAACATACTAAATGAACATCCAAACAGACAAATGAAGCAGAGGAGATGGAGGAGGTCTGAGGGACGCGACTTGTCTCTCATCGACACTGCTGAGTAGGAGAAGCAAGATGTGATGTCACACAATGGATGCCAGAATTTAAAATACGGAGCAACGGTGGGAGAGAGTGGTTGCTTTGGTTTCGCTCTGCAATTTTTGTTTGTTTGTGTTTTTAGTACCAGGCAGGTCCAGGAAGCTGAATGGAATTAGTTGGGTTGATGTTGCTGTTGTTGCTTAGTTTTCCAGCTGTGGGTAGGACGCATTAACACGGCTTTGTTTTTACATTTCTGTTAGAATGGAGGAAAAGAAGCAGCAGCAACAATGAAGGGCTGGTCAAAGAAGCAGACAGAGAGAAAGAGAAAAGTAGAAGGCAAAAGGAGATTAATAGAAGACAGCTGCGAGGCCTGATAAGGTTGGGCGACATGATTTTATATCATCGACCGTAAAAAAGTTATAAAATTAGAAGGTAAATCATATGTCAATCACAGAGATGGGCTGCAACTACTTTTGAGTAACTAGAAATATTGACAGCAGTTTATGGTTCAAATTATGTAAAAATAATATACAACATGTTTTAATAGCTGTTTTTTGTAACATATAAAAAGATATTGGACGAAATTTATTGCACATTTTTGTTGCATTTACGAGGTAAAAATCTGTGGGAACCAATATTATTAGTAGTGGTGGTTTTTAATGGGGAAACAGGGACTGAATCCTCAACAGGCAGTTCCATCTTCCAGGAGCTGCTACACATCGACTGTAAAGACATCCCACCTCTCTCCCAGTGGAGTCTCCTGCGTATTAATACTTCCTGATGCCCTGAATTTCAACACAGTATCATGGAAATCTGATATTTCTATCACTGGCCTTTGTGCACAGGCTCAATGCTAAGAAAGTAAAAGTTGCTGCTCCAGTGTTGTGGGACACTACAGAGCCTAATACGTTTCCTAAAGAAGCGAGCGGGTTCTAGAGTAAAATTTATATTAATATCTGTAACTATTTATTAATTTTTTTAGCTGCTATTTCTTAACATAGGCCTGAAATTATATTTTAGGTTAAGAAAGGAGTACCAATATGTCATAGTTGGGTTTTACCTTATTTACTAGCAACCAAGCTTTAGAAATAGTGGGTAGAAAGATATTTGCATGTATTGTGCACATTTTTTGGTGTTTTATCCATATCGCCCAAACCAAGAACAAAAGAGAGATATAGAGAAGAAGAGGAAGAGTGAGTGAGGGAGGTAGACGAGTCTGTAGCAGCCATATCATGGTGTGCCATTGTGCTATCCTACCTGATCCCCTTCAGGAATCTCCTGGATGGAAAGAAGAGGAGGAGGAAGAGGAGGAAGAGGAGGAGGACACATTCACAGGACAGAGAGAAAACACGTCAACAGCTACGGTATGGACACGGCCATGTAACACACACACACACAGATACACTTTGACACACATGGTCATGGTTTACAGTGTAAAGCCATAACTGATGGAGCTCTGCTGAAAACCACATCTGGTGGAAAAATAAAAACATTACATCATGAGAATTTAAAGCTTTTATAGGTTTCATGAAATCTGTCACCAAAACAGGCAAGAAACACCAGCGCTGTTCTACTGTGACCTTAAATTTACCTGCATTTATTATTAATTCATTAATTTATAGTTAATAAGATGTTGGAGTTTATCTGCCACATTTTAAATTAGATGTTTTCAGTGTAAACACAAAATAAACAAGTATGACAGTTGTAATTAAAAAAAAAGAAAAAGTCATTAAGATTTAAACAGTGCAATTTTCTAGACCGCTGCATGATTATCCCAAAACACAAGCAATAACAGAAGAATTTAGGCATTTGCTGAGAAATTGGCAGAGGTAACAAATGTTAAAATAGTAGAAGAACTGGAGTCAACAAAACGGTGTTGAAGCTCAAATAATGTTGACCTCACTCTCAATGAGCCTAAAAGCAGTTTGATAATTTGATAAATGTATACTGATGTTGCAGCTTTTTAACAAACATATACAACATAAATAAGTAAGTGCTTTGAGATTTTAGATTTTTAATTTTTTATCAATGTGCAATCTGAAATCTCTAATTTACAAAAGCATCCAGACCCCTCACTGTGGGCTTCCTAAGCGTGCCCAGGTGCTTCCTGTTTGCTTTAACTGTTCTTGAGACAGGTCTAGAACTTGACTGGAGTCCAGCTGTGGCAAACCAGACTGTGCTGGACCACAGAAAAAAAACCAAGAAATGAAGTCATGAAGAAACTCTGTAAATACAACTTTCTGAAGCCACTGCACATGATGCTGAAACTTATTTGTTATTAAAGTACAGTAATGTATTTAAAGTTGGGAACAGGTGCTTGGTCACATTCTTAGCCATAACTGAATATTGTTTGATGAGTTTTTCTTGATTTTGATCAAAATGTATTTAAGATATAAGCTGCATGTTACAAACTGTTACCTACTGCAAACCTTCCTATTAAAACCAGCATAAAAATGTTCCAGTGTAGTTTCTATGTTGTATCATAGCAGGTTTCTTGTGACAAACGTTTAAGACTCACAGCCAAACAAACAAAATCAAAAACTGGTACGTATGACATAACTGTGGAGAGAAAGCTGCAAAAAACAAATATGGAGGCCTTACAACAACTACAAAGAATGTAGTTTGTAAGAATACAGTTACTGAGGGAATTAAGCAAACATCAGATAATACCCACATTATGAAGGAGAACGACCAAACTAAAGTGAGCAGGAGACACTGAAATAATGTCAATGATCAGGGAGATTGTGTTCAATATGACAACACACAGCCAAAGATTTGAGAAGTAGTGTTACTAACCTGGATGACTCCCTCCATCATGCTCACCATCTTGTTGATGAGGGCGATGACCTTGTGCGTCCTCTCAGAGGGCGACATGTCGGGCCGGTAGGAAGGCGACAGGACGTAGCGGCAGGCCATGTAAAGGACATAAGTTGGCGAGAGTTTGAAGTGAACCGTGGAGCTGTTGGTGTAGTTGATGATGGCGGAGAGGAAGGTGTCTTCAGCTGGTTGGACACACAGAATCTGATTGTTAGTGACACTATGACTCAACCACAACAGGACTCGCTTGAGGTTCTTGCTGACTGACACGTCCCACTTTGAGCTACCAGTATTCTGTAGAAGTCACAGTGGTTGGTTGGTCACAGATCTTGGCTACACGTGTTGTGTGATACACCAATAAAACAACTTTGAGCCTGACTGTGATGTCATTTTCTTTCAGTTTAGCTTTGGTGGGAAGGTTTTTAATGCCACAGCTGCTCTTAAGCAGCACTACAACAGCCCCTGCCTATGAAAACCTGAAGACAAAAACAGAGCAAATGAACAGATTTAAACTGTGCTAGTGCGTCATTGTCTCAAACACATGTGCCTCTTAGAGCACATGGTTGTTCCCTTTGATTTTTGGGCTTCCCACCACTGCATCATAAAAACTTCAGCTAGAAAAACAGATGATCTCACACGATGCCAAATGTATCCTCAGACCCAGAGCACAATATATAAGTTTCAATGCAGTGCTTCTATCAGCGGCATGTCTTTGTTTCGTCAGAAAGAGACACACTGATACTTACAGTTGTCTCTGAACTCGATGCTGGCCGGCAGAGTCAACTCTGTTCTGTCTGCTGAAATATCCTGAGACCTGATCAGACGAAATAACATAGCATAAGAGAGACAGACAAAACTAAACACAGTAAAAATTAAGTGGACAAGATGAAGATGAAGTGTGTGTGTGTGTGTGTGTGTGAGACCTGGTGTCTTGCTGCTCTCCTCTGATCATGGGTTTGACCATCCCTCTCTCCATTTCCAGCTTTCCCGAGCTCTGCACACAGAGACAAAAAGGACATTTCACTGTAATCAATAAACTGATCAATCAATCAATAGCAACGTTATTGTCCCTGGTAGGAAATTATTTTTGTAGCAGCACAGTCTGCTGGTTCTGGTTCATGGCTGCTAAAGAGAGAACCAGGAGGCAGTACACTTAATTCAGAGTATAGGGGAGGGAGCTGTCAGACAGGATTGACTGTACTTTGTTCAGCAGCTGCTTCCTGTAGAGGTCAGACAGGCTGCTTAGTGGAATTCCAATGATTTTACTACTAACTACTAACTTTAACCATCTGAACTTCTCTGTTTAACACTGAGTGAACAAAACCAACAGATACAAGAAAATGTGATAAAATAAAATAAAATGTTATCAGAGTCCTGTCAACCTGCAGCCTTCGCAGATGTAATTACATAAAAACATAACCCGATTCAAAATGTACTAGTATTTCTATATGGGTGGTGCACATTGACTATCAGGATAAAAAATATTTTACTTTTGCATAAATGGGTGCAGTCCAGCCTCCTTGGCACAAAATAAATAACCAATTAAGATTTCTTCTTGCTTTCATTGTCTTTTCTCTGACCTAAGTATTTTTTGTTTAGCTTGCATTGTGCATTACGCAGAAGCTGCTTTAAATAAAAGTCTCTGCCAAATGACTGAATGTAAATTTTAAGTAAAGGAGCACTTTGATGGTTTCCTGCCTTTTATAATAAAGTCTGCGCTGCAGTACTTTTCTTGCCTGACGTCTTGTTGAGCACAGCTACATGACCAAACCAAAGAAAATTATGATGAAATTTATGAAAAAGCACCAAAACTAACTGGGTCAGTGAATTGCAGCAACAACTTAGCATTAAATCTGCGTTTGCGAGTAATAAAATTGTTTCTCCGTCATCGGCAGAATGTTCCAATGTTGAACAAAATGTAATGTAAACAGTAAAAATTAAAATGCTCTGTGTGTGAGTATGTGTGTTACCTTGCTGGTAGGAAGGGCAGCTCCACTGTGGACGTCTCCGTGAAGGTCGAAGGTGGTTTCAGGTACGCTGCTGCAGCAGAGACAGAGACATGCAGCAGTTTAGAAGAGGAACAGTGCTCTCCTCAGCTGACTTTTCATCACTGATAAGAGCTCCGACTTAATCCACACTCACACACACAAAACCCCCACACACTCATTTATCCATCTCATCGTCAGTGAGGAGAGAGCTGGATCAGAGATGACTCACTAATACATGCAGACTGATAGTTTGCTTTATACACATGCACACCGTTATGTAACAGTCTAATTAGATATAGGGAAGCCATGGCTGGAGTGCTGACAGACATCTATACACGGTAGAGTCTGTACACAGTGTGTGTTTGAGTGACAGTAATTGAGTGTGACAGCAGTCGGGTTTAAAAGGCAAGCTTCAGCCTTTCACACCCCATATGAGAGAAGGGCATCAATGTCAAATAAACAGTACAACACTAATGCAAACACACAAAGCATTTGTGCTCTCCATCATTGATGGGGAGGTCTTTGTCACGTACATAATAACCACCAGCAGCCAAAGAAGGTTAAACCATTAACAGCAGGACTGTTTACCAGTACATATACGGAGAAATGAGACAGATCGGAGATCTTACAAACAAGTTATTCGACCTATTTTTCTTTCTCTGGTTGCGAAACTACAAAATAAAAGAAGTTCAGATATGTTATTTTCTTCTTTTATGCTCTTCACTCATTGACTAATGCTAAATACTGCTGACAGATTAAAGTTCTGAACATTCATACACAACAAGATCATCTGTTCATCTGCCAAAACCTGTTGCCAAATTGCTCCCATCTTAAAAATCAGCTGCTGTGCCAAACAGCGGCTCTAACTGGCCTAAATATCCTTATGCGTCTCCAGCTTGACTGAACAAGGCATCCTTGAAAGTTTGTGCAGGGAAACATTGGAAAGCAGCCCAGAGGCTCATGTTCCAGAGTGAGGTGAGCCGCACCAAATGACAGCTGGTGTCAATGTTACCCGCCAGATGATGCAAAGACTTTTTAGAGAATTCTTCCAACTCAGTTTAAGAAATATTTAGCTCAGAAAATAAAAAAGCAGAACCAGCTGCAGTGGTTGCTTTCTATTTTCACACCACTCTCACCACTGGTAGTTCATAGCTACATCCAATTGAGAATATGTCTGATGAGAATTTGTAAATGGCATTTGGGTTCTTTTGTCTGTCGGCTTAGCTGAACTGCCAATCAGAGTAGACTTTCTCACTCATTTAACATGCTAACAGTGCGGGACATACTGCAAAAACCTGCCCGAAAAACACTCAGTCATTACACAAAGACTGTTAAAGGGAAACTTTAACCTGCTTCCTATGGTTCTAGTTTGGCGAGTTCTCAAAAAACTGATTACGTACACTCTGTACTGTCCCTGAATGCAGCAAACAGTCTTGTGTTGTGGTTCTGGGAGATGGAACCCCCGACACAAGACTGTGGAATGGTGTTCCCCAATTTTGTTTTTGTTTTCATCACCCATTACATGCATAGCTAAAATAAAAACTCTGTCCTTGGATTTTATTTTGAGCTAAACATTAAAAGGCATTTGATGGCACCAACAATAGCCAAGACAAATTATTACCAAGTAAAATATTATATATATTAAATATTAAAAATAAAAAACCCAAAAACGAGTAAAAAGGTTCCAAAGATGAGCTAATCCAAATGAGTTACTGCTATTTCTGGTGTTGAATCATTTGAATGAACTAATTCATGCAGTGATTCATAGTGTGGGTTACTTACGCACACTCCTGCCTCTTTTCTCTCAGAGCTGGTTATCCACTGAGTGAGAGATGCTCAATACAAATTCATCCTTAAGTTTCACACACACTCACTTCTCTTCTTATCTCGTGTTCTTTCTTTCTTATTGCTCTTAGTGTATGAAACGGCAGTGAGCAGGAGGCCACACCCAACACCATGTTGATTAGATTAGAGGGCCGCCTGCCTGCCATAACCCGAGACCTCCACTCGTCCTCTCATTTCCTAATTCACTCCATGCGTCCAACCACACTCTTCACTCCTCCCCGTTTAGCTTCTCTTCATCTCGTGCTCTGCCTGCCAACTCCAAACCTCATCCTCCATTCATCTACAATAACACCCTCGTCTTGAGTTCTGATCACAGAATTCAGAGAACAGCGGACACAGAGGATGACGAGAAAGAACAGCGATGATGGAAAAGCAGACAGAGGTAGGTAAACCTTCTCCTTTCCCTCACCCAGACTGGTGACGGCTCCTCATCATAGTCGTCTGTTCTCTCTTCCCTCCCTGGTCGAACATCGGGTCCACAAACTTAAAGACGTGTGCAGAACCAAATTGGAGGGTGGAGCCCGGACGCAGCACCGTTGTCTCATTAATGCGTTGTCCGTCAACAAAGGTGTCGGCGTCGGGCCCGTGCGGTGTCACAGTCACCATACCTTCACTGTGCATGAGGTTGCAGTGATGGGGAAGAATCCCTGGACCGAGGAGCTGGAGACAGAAAGTGAGTTCATCAGATCAAAGACACTGTACACGTACACACAGATTGAAGCTCTACGTTAAAGTCAGATTCTGCTGATAGGGTCCAATTATAAAAAACCAAAACAACCAACTAAGCTTGCTTTTTGTCTGTGTGTTATTTTGACTGGTGCAATATATTTTTTAGCGCTTCCTTTTTAATCTGTGACCTTAAGGTAGTCATTTTGAATCAGTTTGCAGTCATTATGAGCCCATTAGTAGTTATTAGGTCTATTTTTAAATGCTGTGAGCCTGTTTGTCATCATTTTAAGTCTTTTACTGATCGTTGTGAACAAAATATAACAGACATCTCACATGGCTGGTCTGGCTTACTGGCTTCCAATATCCAAGTTAAATACAACATCAAGTGACAGCTATCAGCGTCCCTGTGGTGCCTTTGATACACTGCTCCAGTGGAGCTGCTCATTGACCACAGGTCTAACTGTGGTTTTACTGGACAATGTCCTGTACAGTGGAGTAGATGTGTAACTGTAAATGGCCTCACATTGAAAAAAAGTTTTAAAGGGGGCATCCTTAAGTTCAACTTTAAACTGTGTGTTTCAGCGGCATAGTTACCTGGATTGCTCCGTCCTCTGTGCAGTCTGAGCCGACCTCAGTGATGCTGTGTTGAAGCCGGTACAGCTTTGGTTTGTCCCGCGAGTCAGACCCGTCTGGACACACACAAACGCACAGATGTTGCACCGGGCAGAGCAGGACAAACAGTATTCACTTTCAACTACACACACTCTTATCGACTGTCCACTCACAGCTGACCGAACACAATCAATCCCTCTTTTTAACAGGAGATCAATATAAACTGGTGAACACTGAGATATTTAGTGTTAATGTGAAAATATAGAGGTAGCTACAGAGCAATTATTGATTATTAGTATAAAAAAACAAAGAGGAGTTTAGTAAAAGCAAAGCAGTGCATTAGTTCACTGAAGAGAAAAAAGTAAACATTCAGGGGAAAAAAGAAAATCTGGGACAAAAATGAATGGGTGTCAGTAAAACCTCAGAGCAGCTTCTAAAAATAATAGTTAAATAAAAAGGAAGCTAATCTTACGAGGCTACATGGTTAGCCTTTTGCAGAAGTATAATGAGGTTCTGGGAAAAAAATATGCTGTGTATGTGAGAAAGCTCACTGTCGAATAAAGTTGAATTTAAACTTTATTCAAGCTTCCATTTAATTATTTGACTCCTCAGATTCTGAATTATCTTTGTTACTTTGAACTTTGTCCATGTTTGTTTTCAAGTGAGTCTACAAATTAATTCTATTAAAGAATCACAGCTACAACAAAGGGGAATGTGTTTGATCATTGTCGGCCAAAAAGGGGGAGTCACTGCACCTCCCCCAGCAAAGCCCTCAGCAACAAACACAGAGTAAGTGTGGTGGGTTTCTTTGTTTTACCTTCATGGTGCCGATAGGCGTAGTAGGCATAGTGATTCCCTCGCCCTAGGCAGACAGGCAGGCAGGTGCGGAGGTAGGAGGACACATGCACAAGGCCCCAAAACACACACACACACACACAAACACACACCATGCCATAAGAAGGTGGGAAAGAAAACAGACACATAGCAGAGGGTGAAAATGCAGCAAGGAGGAAAACTGCAGCAATACCTTGTTAACCATTTAACTACATGGAGACAGTCACACACCCACACACACCCACCCACACACACAGGTAAAACTATGTATTAGTGCACTAAGTTCTTGTTCCAAATGAAATAAAATTGCATTAAAACACTAATTTAGTCAATAAATACTGCGGGTAACTATAGCTGTTTACCATTGTGCTACCAGAAAATGACTCCTTGCGTACTGGCGCCTTGAATATCTTAAAACACTCGTAACCTTGTATTTTAAACCTCTCTACGTTCACTAAGGCAAGTTGACAATCTGATGATTTGTCTGCTGCAGCAATGCAGAGCAGGACTAATGTGGTAATGAGTATTTTGAGTATATCTTGTAGTAAAACTTGTAGTACTTTTGCACTTTGACAATATAAAGAACCAGGTCAGGGTTACATACACACAAGCACACACACATACACAGACCCAGCAACCACTGTTTAGGGGAGAAACCAAGTCAATTTTCCATTTTAGTTGTTTTCCGCAGGCAGAGAGTGGTCAACCTGACAGTGACAGTGAATGAAGCAGATGTGTTAGTATATTCCTGGTTTACCAAAACCATTTCAGTACTACAGCTGTGAGTGTGTGTTACCATTAGCCTGATAAGTTAATGGCACAAGGGGGTGACAGGCAAAGAAGGAAATGAAGGAGGGAGGGATCAGTAGCAAGAAACAAGCTGTTAGGGCTGAATAATAATAATAAACTGCTCTTAAAGGTTTGAGTGACTGCACACCAGGAGTGATTCTGTTATAAACTTACCTGTTGATGATCATTCTGCCCTTTGCACTACTTTAAATAAGTCATTTCCACAGGGAACCTTCTATCTCCCATCAACACGGTTGTGTGGGTAGATAAAGTGTAAATAATTAAGAGTTTCTGCTCTTTAAATTGGACCAAAATCAAAACCTCCACATACACCAAATGAGACGATGGTTTTTCACTTTGTTGAAGTGCGTAAAACAGGATGGTTTAAGTAGTGTTTGAAGGTCACTGAGGCCACTGAATTGCTGATGAAGTTATTTCAATACTTTAAAAAGTAAGTTAAAAGTTTAAAATCTTTTATTCTTATAAAAACCTGCCTCTAGCCTTGCTCATAACTTATTCTTCTGATGTTAGCTGAAACAAAAGGAAAACAGTCTAATACCCCTATTGAAAGAGACAGAAGACGCTCCCATAAATAGGCAAATCGACGTGTGTTTAAAGGTAAACAATACACTTTTGTGGTTTATAATAATCCTGCAATAATGTGTTCTGGAGTCCCAAGGTAGGTTCAAGCTAGAGATAGAGCCGTCTCAGCTATACACTTTAGAAATTCTTGACCTACTGCAGTTGTTCTTATATACAGAGGACATCAGGGGCTGGTATGATGAGAAATCATAGTGGATCCAAGATGCCTCATGGAACTGTAACTCACCTTCACATGCAAAGTAAAACAATGACCAATAATAACAGTAAATGTTATTTGTTGCTGCTGTACCACTCCCTGCTGGTCAGTGCCCATCATTACAGCAGCTTTTAGCAGCACAGCTGATGTTACTATTATGTCATTTTGCCTTTAAATATTAACAATTAAAAAATTAGCACAGACACTGCTGCTGTATCTGTATGAAGGTGGTGTGGTCCTACCTGGACTAAGCTCCACCAGATAAGGCAGTTTCTCAGGCGGCAGGGAGCTGCTGCCGTCCTTCCCTCTAAAGCCCTTGTCATCCACTTTCCTCCCCTTCCTTCCCTGGTAGTCAGGAGGTCTCTTCTTCAACTGGAAGACTAGTGCTCCTGACAAACACAATATTGTAAATATGTTTAGTTTAAATGACATATGTTCACTCACAGAATCAGATTCATCAACATCATCATTCATCTTCACATTGTAAAAACCCAATCCATACATTTCCAAAAGACAACAAATGAAGATGACAGTAAACCAAGCTGTAATGTCAGACAGACGGCAGAAGGGGGCAGCAGTGACAAAGAGTAGAGGAACAGAGCAGGACACACACATCCTGTAAGTGTTTTATTTTCAATTCTGTTGTTTAAAACTGTGTGTTTTTAGTACATATTAAATTGTTTATTTTCACAATAATTATAAGAATGCTTTTTATGGTATAGGTGAGGACGTGTGCCATATGGTCAGGTACGTTCTCTGTTTTTTTTTTGTGGCCAATAAAGTAATTACCATGATGTTACAAGTTACCTAGTTTTTTGGTTAAGTGCATGCATTTTATGTAAGTTTAAAAGTTATTAATAGACTCATGAGCAGTTTTCCAGTAAGTGGGTGTAAGATCAGAAAGGCAGAGTGTTAACTGGCGTTCTCTGTACAATTAGTTTCACCTTGTGTTAAAAACACATATGGTTTTAATGGGTGGTAAATTATAGGTTTTCTGCTTTTATTAGTGAAGTCAACAAATTCAAAGAGTATGAGGGAATTTGTAAGAGACTGAATAAAAGTGTCTTCTACCTCTGTCTGCAGGCCAGTCCCTGAAGATCTGCAATGGACACTCTGTATCATCCAGAATCACCTCTTTCTTTGACTTGTCATCTTGCTGAAAAAAAACAACAACAACAACAACACAACAAATCAGTCATTTCAGCAACTGAACAGTAAAATCTACTGCAGACCAAAGCACAGCTTCCTCAAATGATCTGCAGACACAATTTTGAGATTGCAAGAGACTTTTAAATATGACCAGAACATCACAAATGTTCCCAGAGTGGTTCTAATGTCTGAAGGGTCCAGTGTTGAGCTCATCTATCTATGAAGTGATGATGGTTTCATGCTGATTATTCTTAGGCCACCTTAATACCAGCTGAAAACAGAGTGAGCTATAAACTAGTAATAAACATTTAATAGAAAAAAGAACAGTGAACGTCTCTCCATACGAATATGCAGCTCTCAGCCTTTATAAATATTGCATTTTTATAGCATTTCTCTACAGAAGTGAGTGTAGCATAAAGCTGTCCTACATCTCTTCATCCTGTTCAGTCTTATCTCAGTTAACATCCCCTCCTCTTGAATCTAAACACAACAGCTGACACGCTACTAGCTGGTATACTGGTGCTTATTTCTCATGTTCACTAACCTAATTGACTTTTACTGTGTGTGTCAGTTATTTCCTATGATTGTTCATAGCAGGAGTCCATTTGAGAGGACAGATATGGCAGAAGCAGTGGGGTCAGCCAAGTTCACTGTCCACATGCACACACACACACACACAGTCAAACATGCACACAAACACCAAATACACAGACATAGAGCATCTGCTGCTGCTGCTATAGTGCTCAGACTGAAAGCAGTTCAACTGCATTCCTCCCAAAGGTTTTTGTGCCAAGCAGCATTCAGTTTCAGTATCTGCCAGTCCACTGAAGAGTGTGTGCATTTATGTGTGTGTGTTCTTGTGCATGTGACCGTGACCTTGGCTGTCCTCTCCACAGCCTCTCAGAAGGATGATGGAGCAGTTAAATGATTACAAAGGAGGATCAAGGTTGTGTTTAGTGGAGAAATGGGAGGATGCAGGCGATGCCTGGCAGTGTACAGACAAATAAAAACAATCTGTGATATTAAAAATCTTAAATTAAACAGAGATGCTGTGATCAAGTGAGAGCATATTTAGTCTGACTATCACTTTAATGGTGTCCACGCCTGCTAGAGATGTCACCAAAACAGAGGACATAATGTTCTTTGCAACAAGACGTAAACTAACTTTTGCAGGTTTTTTCATGGTTCCTGAGTTATAATGTGAAGGATTAGTAGTAAGATAAGTGTTATTACCCGAGCGATGCAGTATTCTCTGGGGTTCTCCTTCTCCAGTCCGTACTTCTCCAACGCCTCCACCACAGCAAAGTCGGCCGTGTCTCTTGTTGAGAGCAGGATGGTCTTATAGGGAATGTTGGGTTTCAGACTGTCAGCATATATCCGCAAAGTACCTCCTGTAGTGTGGGACAAACACGTTTGGTTAGCTACTGCACCCAGCTGACAAGTTAGATCGTTCCACCAGCACAAACTCTGAAACAGTGAGACAGACACTGATACCTTTCTAGTGCGACAATGATGGAAATTTCATTGTAATAAAGTTATAGTTGAATTAAACTATGACATGAGCAAAGTATCTTCCACAGCTCAAACTGACATGTTCCATTATCTTGAAATGCCAAAAAACGGACTTCTATTTGCATTATCCTGCAATATAAGATTATTTTTCCTGCACATCATAAATCAATCATTTTTTAAATAATTATAATTATAAATTATCTACTACATTTATACTGGTGATAGATTTAAGTTGTGTTTTGGGAAACTTAAGTGCTGAATTATATTTTCCTTGGGAAGTAGAAAAACCACTAAATTAAAGGAACTGACAGTAGTGCTCATAAAATTTATATAACTTCGTCGACTTTCATCCATGATGTGTCAACTGGAAATGATCACCTTAGTAAATCCCACAAGGGAGTCTTCTGCAAAGCAAACATGATTTTCAGAAACATTACATAAAATTATTTAAATTTAAAATAGCGTTTTCTGCTGGGAGAACGTCATTGTCTAACCACAAGCCATCTCGTCTCACCACGCGTGTGTGTGTATGTGTGTGTGTGCGGCTGTATGTGGACAGTGGTTAAAGCTGTTTTTAGAGTCAGTTCCCTGGTCCATCTGTTTGTCTGTCTGGAAGAGAGATTAGGTAATGCCTGAGTCACTCACACACACACACACAGACACACACACACACACACACACAAGCCAAACCGGTCAGCATGCTTCTTACATTCATTCAACGTGTACACTTTGTCTTTCCATGTGTGTAAACATGCCAGCGTGAGACTTTCTCCACAACATATGGTGTTCTGCAGACCAGCTGATGCAAACACGATACAGAAAGATCAGTGACAGTGAAAGTGCATGTTACATTTCACAGATGTGATTCAGATAACAAATGTAAATATATCATTTCTATATGTACTTAATGTACCCTTTAGTATCTTCTATATGTACTTATACCCTTTACTGCAGATCGCCTGCAGATCTACCAACTAAGTAAATCTTTTCCATTTTTTTGTCTGCAGTTCACGTCAGGTTTGCCTTAAGCCACTCAAGGACATCAAGACTTGTTCTAAAGTCAATGCAGGACTGCCTCTGGCTGTGTACGCTGGGAAGAAGCTCCACAGCATAATGTTATCAACACCATGACCCCCTGAAGTGTAGTTACTTCAGAAGCGAGGTGATGAGTGCTGCATTATTTTAGGTCATATCCAGCACTTAGCCATCAGTAGTTGCTTGATAGTCAGGGTGAACTGCCATTTCATTTGACTCCATTCAGTCTGACATTATGTTGGCACGGGTGTTGTGCTCTGTTTTTATTCTCCAAGTGAGTCTGTTTGGTTTTCTGTTAACACAAAAGCTGTAAATATCTCCAAAAATATCAGTTTAGATGGTATTCATGCATGTGGTTGTATATAAATCTGGCTTCTGTTTATCTCAGATTGCTTATGTGCACATCACTGAACTCCAACAAGGGTATCAAATGTCTTAAATTCACAAATGCTCTTTTACTCTACTATTATAAAAACGTTGGAAGATGCCTATGCAGCAGGCTCTCCAGTCTGTGTAGAGAGGCTCTGGAGCACTACGTTCTCACATACACATTCAAAAACCCTAAGTCAGCAAAGGCTGCTCTTCATAGCCTACGAGAGACGGCGTAGCATCCCTGTGCCCCCTGCAGAGTACGACAGATTCAGGCAAAAGTGAGAAAGGCTAGATAGGTCAGAAAACAGCTGCCCGGTCAGAGCAGAGGATGTAAATAATCTGATCAACACAACTAACCCTCAGCTACAGGTTTACTAGAGTCAAGGTAATAACTATTTATGTGTGAACACACTTTAAGGTCATTCTAGGCTCTCGGTTCCACATCTGTACAAACAGGCTGCTGCAGGAAAGTGAGTTTTTTTCAAAATATTTCAAAATAATGAATCCTATTAAGCTGTTGGGAACTTTTCAGTACTTCAGCAGTTCCTTTACTCCCTTATCTGAACCCTCGACACTATTCTATGACAGACAGTGAAGAAATTGGCTTAGGCTTTATCCTGACAACCACTAAACTATGCATGATTGGATGATCAGAGGTCAAGCTGAGTTCAGCACAAAAAGGTCAGATAACACAAGTAAACAAAATATTCATGTGCTGACAGTTAAAGTACCTGAGTCTGGCCTCCCGTCACTGCTCATGAACTCCTGCATGCGTTTCTCCAATTTCTGCTGGCGTCTTCTCTTCATCACCACCTCTGGGTTGGAGATTGTCCTGGTGAAGCTCGTCTCTGGCATGTCCTTGTAGACCTCTGCTGCCAGACAACTGTTTTCCCTAAACCACCAAAAGAGAGAAGCGAAAGAAAAGTGAGAGAACAGAATATATTCTCACTATTCTTTGTTTTTTTTTTTTTTAAACTTTCTGTGCTTTTCTTGGTAATAAAACAAACACGATCCTCTCTAAGGAGAGAGAGGACATAAGGGCAGCATAGTAAGATGGATGGCTGTGAGTGTGTGTGTTACCCGTCCTCCCGACTGAGCGCCTGCTCATCTCCGTCAGGAATTCGTGCAAACTCCTTCTCCCTCTTCTTTTCCTTCTTTTTCTCCTTCTTGGACAAAGTCCTCTTAAAGTTTTGAATCACTCCATCCTTCTCCTTCTCCGGCCCATTACTCTGACTCTTCTGGCAGAGATAAACAAGAGCAAGTGACACTTCAACGAAGATACGTAATGAAGCTTGCTACTGTGTGGGAGGGCATGCTCGTTTCTGTATTTGTGTTAGTAAACTAAAACTACACACTGGGGCAAAACACATGTTTTAATGGACACACTGCATTATGGACAACTGAATCTATGTTGGCTCATATGTAGTATATTGATCGGTTCTCTCAATTACGCTGTTGTGCAAAAGGTTGTCCTCTAGAAATGAGCAAACAGGTTAAAAGACAAAGCAGCTGACCTTGGGCAGGATGCTGTTCTCATTCTTTAGGACAAATCGTCCTTCTCTGTCGTCTTTGTTCCAGTTCAGCTGAACAACAAGAGGCTTCTCGTCCAGGTCCAGCTGACGCTCTTCTAACACACACACAAACACACAATTTCATCTGGGAGCCAACTATGCTTAAGTGTCACCATTCGTAACACAACATACGTTAAGTTTATTTTTGTCTAGTTGTGCAAATAATCCATGTCTGTCTCTCATCTTTGTACAGGACTCACCGCCACTGACGTGGACCTCATATAGGGAGTATTTTGGCGAGGAGAGCATCCTCATGTCTGGTCTGAACTTCTCGGCTAACGTCTCGATGACGTCCTGCGTTGTCGCTGTGCTGGATACTCTGATGCACTTGGTGGCGAAGTTACCAGCAACTCGGTCCTGGAAGTAGAACCGCATGACGCCATGGAACTCCAAGTCCTGTTCAAGCGACAAAGCGGAAAAGAGTCTATCATCTATTTACAAAAAATGTAAACTGCAGAAAAACAGTTTATGCTAAGTACGATAACGTTTACATGCAAAATATATCTTCAATTGTTTTGTATCCTGTGAATGTTAACATCAAGACGACTACTTAATACAAACATGCACACATGCAGGAGTCTATCCGACAAATGAAAGATCAATGTGGGAACTCTAAAATTATCATAGCCCATATATGTTTCACACCCCCAGGAATGTCCCCACAACATAGTGTGTACACACACACACAAGCTTAGGACAAATACTGGATGTAGAAACAGCAGGCTGAAACAGACACCTGGGGCTATCTACACTGCAAATTTGCCGCCTTCATGTTGACATTTTCCTCTGCACTGAGTCTACTATCGAAGAAGAATAGCTTAAACGTATACACACCCAGTGTTGATATAATCATACCTCTCACATGGTGCTGACGAAGCACCTCTAGCTTGCAGCCCAGAGTGTGCACATATGCATAAGTTGAGCGGTAAAACTGGGCTTATATTTCTTTCTAACTGCCACTGAAAAGGTCTTAGACAAATCAGATCTACCAGAAAGGCATCTAATATAAAAACTTTTGAGGACATCAGATTGCTCTCTGCAGCACAGACACCACTTAGTAATACGTAAATAATATAGAACCAGCTTTAACTTTAAGACAGTAGCAACACAAACTACAGTACAGCTGAAAAACGTAGAAACCTGAATTGCTTGAGTGGAGTTACAATAATGTTGTGTTGTGTTTTCAAGCACAGCTGCAGGAAAACCCTGAGCGGGGTATCTTGCTTGTCAGGATGCCAACAATGCAATTGTGAATTAGAATTTTAAAGGCAGGTCGTGCCAACATTAAATAGAAGTAGGCGAGTGTCCAAACAACTTTCTTAAGAGGACAGATCAGAGCTAAGGAGTGTTTGAACTGGATTTAATTAAATTCATTCTAAACATTCACACCCACACTTAATACAACATGTTAAGAAGATGTGGACTAATGGTGAGGTACCGACAGTAATGTTTAGATTTTTTTGGCATCTCTCTTCAGCTCTCTCTCACCCGTTACCTTCCCACGTTTGACAGAGAAACAGTCAAGCAGAATGGAAACACTGAGCATAGTTTCGATAGGCGAGGGTGGAGCTGGGAATGCGTGTGTTGTGATTTACTGCTGGAATGTGGGTCACCGAGGGCTGCTGTTGTCGAGCTTGTGTAACCATTGGTAACTGTTACTGTGGAGACACTCATCCACTTGGGTTCAAACAATACCCAGCTTAGCGCCAGCAGTGGATAATTAACCCACTGGCCAGTACAACCGCAGCCCAGTACACCAACAAAACTCTCCCCACACCAGCAGGAAATGGTAAAGTCCTACAGGTCACAGTCACTGAGGTTGGATTGAACAAGTTCTAAATTATAGTAGACATACTGTAGGTACTTCAGGTATTTGTCTACTGAAATTACAATAAATAAGAAGCCACAGCAACCCTCACTGAAAAACCTTTAGACAGGAGTAGCTCTGCACTGCTGCCAGGCTGTTAAGCGACTCTTCCTCACAGAAGTCTTAGACAGCACTTCTCCACATTACAATATGTTCAGGACTCCAAAAATAAAATTGAGAAAAAGTGACATACTGCCATTTCTTCACTCCCTGAAACTACAAGTTCTGGTTTCACTCCACACACATAAACCACCTATGTCAAAGCAATTATTTGTTTCTATAAAATACAAACTAATATACTGGAGCTCAAGTCCCGTACAGTCCACCCAATCCACTGCAACCTGTTTAATATCGACTTACAACATTCATGCAAATTTAATACAGTATTAAAAAACAGAGAGTTGTCAAAAAAAGATTTTGAGCACAGGTTTTACATTAAAAACGATCATGTTCGGCACAGTGATCCGTCTGTCAGCAGCTGCACTGGTGTGCTGCGTTCAGGAACAGTTTCCAGTGTGGGTCACCCATGTTTTAAAAGGCACCAGTTCTGGACTATGTCGGCTAAATGCTAAATTTAATGGAAATGTAAAAAGCGAATGCGAAACAAGAACATACTGTTCAGTTTATCCTTTTGCAGCTTTCAGTCTAATAATCCCTAACAGCTTTATTTATTTCGCAAACAGGCTGGCAGGAAATGCTAATGCAGCAGTATGTCACCAAACAACAGCCTGGGTAAGACCTGAATCACACTGCCTGTCAAACATAGTCACACACTTCCATTCAAATCAAGACACAGGGGAATCAGCTGATGTTGAGGACGATATTTGATGTTGGACTACTTCTGTTGGGCGTATGTACACAGCTCTAAGTCTCAGGCTAATTAACTGTGTATGTTAGTTTGTACATTAGACCTATATAGCAGGTAGTCTTGTTTGTCTGTGTGTGTGCACAAGTTAATCCTCATCCTCCTCTGCTGTGCCAGGCAAAAACATGAGCAAAGGAATTCACACACAACGCAAAGATGTGTGTGATACCTGTGACTAAACTTCTGAGACAGGGCAGGATATTTATGACACACACACACACACAAAGTAGGCCAACGCTGCAGATAGCTGTTATATCAGTTAGATAAACCTGATGGGGAAGGGAGAAAGAGTGAGTGAGTCTCGTGTGTGACTAGTAGCTAACACAGATTAACAATAGACTGTTTATTGGCTTCTGCCTTTGAACATTTTGTGTTTTAGTCTCCAACAACCCACAATGTGAATGCATTTAATCCAGGACACTAATGGATTTAAAGTCAATATCGACTGATATGTGGTAATAACAGAACCAGAAATTACAGTAAAGATAAGCAAGAGATACTGTATGATTAGGGTAGTTTCTATTAGATCGTTTATCCATCAGAGCAAACTTTTAAACAATAAAAAAAGGTCCTACTCAATATGTAGTGTTGATAACATACCCATTCTCTGTTCACTCTGTAAAACAACAAAATAAAACGTGTTCTCTTTTTGTGAAATGAAAATAAATGTTACATAAACAGAAACTAACAAATAGTAAATCCTGTATCGGTTCATTCTTGGTGTGTAATTCCCGCGTTCCTTTTTATGATGTCAAGAAGAAAGCCTTTCATCTCGCCCGCACCTTTTTCTGTATTACACAAAACCTGACACATACTCCCACACACTCGTATCTTCTTTGTGTCTCACTCGTATCACACAGCTCATGAGTGTTTAAGGTGAATCCATTTATATTACTACACACGTACAGCTCAGTAAAACATCCACGTGTGTTTGAGACTCTTATTAAAGTGAGACAGCTGAGAGAAAGCATGCCGCGAGAGAGATAACCCCGATTTCTAAATCCACCCATCCAGCTCTCTGACTAACACCTCAGGGTCAAAGGTTTTCCAGAGAAGAGGTCGCAGGTCACGTCTGTGTTCGTATGAGAAAGTGAGTTAACTTCAGTCTTTGGCTGTAGAAGCCATCTCCCACCCGGTGCCTGTCTCTGACTTAAGCATGTGTTTCAGGGAGATGGGAGCGGCGGATTAAACTTTAAACAGGCTTGTAAACCAGAAACCTCCTTTTGTGCTGGACTGAATTTTACTGTGGACTATGCTGCGATGTGACTGCAATATAATCAACAAATAATTATCATGAGTACATTTGCTTGGTTATTAATGTATGTGTATTTCTCAACTGAAACATAAACTCACGATACTAAAATGTGTGTGTGTTTTGTGAAACAAGTTTATCAAATATTGAGGGGGGAGATGATTTCTTTTGGCCAATTGGCAGCAGCAAGACATAGTGACTCACCTTAATGAAAGTAGTTAATGTCTGACTAAAAAGTCAAAGTGAAACTGTAAATTGTCAACACTGATGTGACCACACACTCCACTACCTAAACAGAGACATTATCAGGGTTTGAACCTTTCACTTCACACTTCTTGTAATTTAAACAGACACTGAAACAAGTCTGTAAGTAATTATACGTATTATAATGTACTGTACCACAGTATTAATTACATTTTTAACAGATAAATAAATCAAATTATATTTGGCTTGTGATGTGATGTCTGAAATACTTTAATTATCCCCCCAAATGTATGTAATTTTCTGGTTGCATGTATTAATTACTAGTCTGAAAGCCAAAGTAGAGTCCAAACACCAGATTGTAAACTGAATATACCCTAAATTTTCCAATTCACAATCATATAACACTGAGAAATTCAACAAATCTTGTTAAATTATTTCTGAATTACTATAGAATGTGTTTTTGTTGTCAAACTGAGGCACCTAGACCAAAGTATTCTGACAAACTGCTGCACATCATTGATTCAGTGACTGATTCAGTGACTACTGTTTGAGCTCTCATTCATAACACAAGACACTGATTATTTATTTTGAATGCTGTCATATCAAACACAGTAAGAAAACAGAGCCCTGGGAAACAACAACATCAAGGCCATTAGAAAGAGCTTCCCTTTAAAAGGAAAACACTTATTAAACAAACATAACGCTGTCTGAGAAGAACACAGAGCTAAACCCTACAGGAAACAGTCTACAGGCTTGTAAAGAAAGGCTATGTGACTGACCATAGCTCTTCTTCACCCACATTTATCACCTCTCAATTATCGGTCACCATCGGCACACTCTGCCACTCGCTCTTTATCATTCCTCCACATCTCTTCTCTCAAGTAAAAACAGCAAGACTTCCAAAGCTGGTTTTAAAGCGTCCTACATACACACAGCTTAAGTAAGTGTGTGTGAGAAAGTGGGGGGTGGAGGTAGTGGGTAGGGGGTTATCAGGTGTTAAGGAAACTAAGCAGAGCTCCATTTGCAAACACATAAACCACTTTGGGCTTCCAGAGTGACATCGCTGCATGTCTGAGTTGATTCTTGTGCAGCATAAAGAACTATATTTAGAATAGTTTGTACGCTGTTGCTTTGATTTGAAGTTCACAAAGTTTACTTTTTCATTTTGGATTAGGCAGAAGCTACACTAGCACGGTTTATTTTTAAAGGTGGTCACAAAGTTTGAGTTGGTCATAATACTCCCCATAATACTACCCCCAGCCCCTGACACACGTTCATAGGCAAAAACTGGCCATAAAACTCAACGTCATCCAATGAATTTAATACAAGATTTATCAATCTGTATTATCAGTTCTGAAACAACAACTGTATACACAACACAAATTAGCACTGTCTTGCTATTAAATTCTTGAAGACAGACCCGCATCATGACCACCCCCTCAACCAGCTGCCATCTTGCTGCAGTACACTACATACTTTCATACGCAGGAGCAGCAGATCACACCTTTACTTTCTAACTGGAGCCCAATTCCACCCTTTCTGTATTGATTTGCAAGATTGGGCTAGAAGACACTTTAAATACCTGTTTAAATCTATTCTTCATAATAAGATCACAGCATGAGCTGAACATATTTACATTATTACATATCTGCTGCAACAGTTAGCAGGAATTATGCTCACTGGGATGTAATAGAAACACAATAAATAAAAAATGCCCTACTAAATAGTCATGTTCCACTAATCCTGAGGTGGGGTCTAATCCAGTTCTGAGGAGCTGGTCTTGTTTCTGCTGGATATACTTATTTCTTTGCTAAAATGAGCCACTGCAGCCCCACATGCAATACAATACAACTTATTCTCTTTCATTAGTGTGAGTTAAGCTGCTGTTTTACCACAAAAGTTCTTTGTTTACCAAGACTCTGATTTCTCTAGCACCATAACTACAGCCCTGTGTTTAATTAAATGCAGACAAACTGACAAAAATGGCTTAATTTTAGTTCCCAACAAACCACTGAATATGTGAATTTAAACGTCTTCTTTCTTACAAAGATTAATTTAAAGAGAAGGGAGGAGAGGAACTCTCTGGGTGATAGCTATTTGAGAATGAGAATAGATTCCAGATGCTGTGCATCACATTAAGTCTCCACACAGACACACACACACCTGAAGCTAATAAAATGAACTGAGTTCCTGAGTCAATATTGTTGCAGCCCCACCTGCAGTAACATGTGGGGATTCCTCCCTAAGTCTGTGTCTAAGGTCAGCTGGACAGAGTTTTAAACTCATGGGGACATGGGGAGGGGAACCTCGTCCCACATCAGATCCCAGCAGAGACATTTCAAAGACATGAGACACACCAACGGACAGAGAGAAAGAAATGAGAGGAGGAGGAGGAGAAGGAGGAGGAGGAGGACAAAGAATCCCATTCCATGAAGCAGAAGAATTTCTTTCGTCTTGCTCTAAATAGCCCAAGAATGCAAGGCATATGTTTCATGATCCTTCATATCAAATATCCCACTGATATCTGCAATTGCAGACACATTATCAGAAATGTCCATGTTCTATTATAGTTTTTGTTTTAAATTTAAAAAATGCAATGACAGAGCCTAAAAGAAGAAACTGCAGGTAAGAATGGAACTGTTGTGTAAAGAAATCTGTCATTGCATGGTGAAGTTATGTGACCTTGTATGAACATTTTACACAAACAGTGAGCTTAAATTTGAATAAAGTCATTTTCAACTGCAGATACATTTAAGTAACACAAACATAAACACACTTCACTGTCAGTATAATAGATTATTCCTAGGACAGATACAGTAAAATGATGTGTCTGCTATTGCACTCAGTCCTCATTTTACTTCTATATATAAATCAGCCTGATTTATATACCACTAGTATTTAAATCAGTGAGAGAGAACAGGTCAGATCATTATTATCAGTAATTTTGTTATCAGCATTTTGGACAGGTTCACAGTTTTCATATGTTCATCTGCAAGCTGCAAACTATTTTTTGACAGTTTTGTCTATTTGTCCAAAATAAGGCTGACTGCTAAAAGAGTCCTTAGAGTCTAACATAACATTAGCAAAGTTCCTATATCTGACTAAAAAGCCCCAGATTATTCAGTGTGTGGTCATTTAAGACGGTTTCTACTTTAAACAATGATGATCATCACAGCACAGACACCAGAGAACCGAGCAGCACCTTCACATCAGCAGTCGGGGAAGAGCGAGTGGGAACCTTGAGCTCTTGAAGATTTATTGCTGACGTTTTAACTGCTTGAGGTGATACATGCTGTACAGAGCAAATGAAAGCTACTATGATACCGTAGCCAAGTTAAAGAAGACCAATACCGAGATATTACAAGAAACCAGACCTGTTCTGCAACCATCCTGAACCCTGTAAAGATAAATTCCACAATGGTGACACTACTAATGTGGAATGAATCCTTGAATTTCCTGCAGGGTGAAAACAACCTGAACCACCAGGAAAACAAAGGGAGGCGGCGAAGGCCAGTTTTCATGGATGAATGAAAAGACTAAATATACTCATTTCCTCTGTGGCTGCAAAGAAAAGCCTCTTTGTTTCAGGTGAGTTTCTGCTTCGGTATTGAGCCGTGCAGCCTCCACACCCTCCCATCCATCCAGCCCAGCCTGTCATCCTGACACTGTGAGGCATTGTGGGAAGATACGTTATAAATCGCCTGGACCCAGCGGTGACACACGGCCACAAATCAGACCTGCTCACTCCTGCCACAAGAATCAAGGCTGGCCACTGGAAGGAAATCAGTGTGTGTGTGAGGGGGTAATTACCCACCACAAGGCCATAAAGGGTTGATGAGTTTGTCTTACTCTTATTCATTTGTACACAAACACAGACAGTAAATCTCACAGGTGAAGTGAAACATGATGTATTGCTAACACAATTCTCAGCTTAACATTGTTCAAGATGTTTGATTGACTACAATAATCAGCTGTCTTTAAACCTTTAAACCTCGTCTCCTTGACATACATCACCGCTAAATTCAACCATTAAATTTACAAAATATAAAAAATATCCCAGAAAGCAGGCCAAAAAAATGAGAAGCTAAATTTACTCCAAACCTCTACACTGAAACTAAGTTATAAATAAATATGTCAGCTATATCCGTGTTTGACAGTAGTCCTTCTCATGTAATTTAATGCTTACTGCAAAGTACATTTTACGCTTCAAGTCTACTTTCCTGCATTTTCAAATTTAAGTTTTGGACTCTGAGCCCTTCTAAAATGCAGCTGAGGTCCACATTACTGTGCCTGAATGCCTCTCATGTGGACAAGGATAATATGGTCATCCTGTTAAATAAATCCAAATAAATGAACACTGAGGTTTGAACATAACTATGGAGGAAGGATGTCTTATACTGTATGAATTGCAAAGTGTACTGAGGCAAATTTAGGAAACTGGGCTGCGTAAATCACACTGTATATAGACATGCACAGCTCATTGAAGCAGCTGTCCACAAAAACAGTGCAGCATGGTTCTGGTATCCCACGCTGGATTTTAAAAAATACACAAATCTGTGTAGCTTACAGGTGTATTTAGAAGATCACAAACTTGCTGTTTGAAGCTGTTCCAAACTATTGCAATGGATGTAAAATAATTTAATTTATGAACCCAAACACTGTACAAAAACAGGACTGTTTGACATGAAATTAAATAGTGAATGTTGGCCACAAGCAGATGCATAAAGAAATATATCAGCATGGACATTTGCATCAGCTGTGAGAAAAGTCATATCAGTCTAACTCCAGTGGAGTCCTTCAAAGACAGAGTCAGATCTAGCTGGATAATGAGAGGAAGCATTCACTTCTGCTCCATTTACTGATATTTTCGCTCTCATTCTCAGTAACTACAAAGGAAGAGAGAGGGAGAGAAAATAGAGACTTTAGAAACAGCCAGAAAGGTCACACATGCTTCTAGGTGCGTTTGAGTGTGTGTGTACGTACATGAAAGATCAATAACAGCCTGCAGTGTTTTACAGGGAGCCTGGTTAAACATGGCACCTTGTAATCAGGGCGATGGCGTTACACGCACACATGAGGATGAGTGTGACCTTACCAGGCATCTTTGAAGGTCCCAATGTGCACAGAATAGAAAAATCACGATTACAGTGCAAGCACATACACACACAAACACACTTGGGATGAGGCGCTGAATTATGCAGGTCCGCCCACATCTCTTTTGAGGCTTAGAGTTACGTCAGCTGAACACAGAGGCAGAGTGGTGACAAACTCTCAGACTGACCAGACGACCAAAACAGTCTGTCTGCGCAGGCTCAGTTAAACAGTAAACCCACCTGATCAGCCAACCAAGACTGAAATCAGCACAATGATTAAACAGCGCTGGCCGAGCTCTGGATGCCTGCAGGTCCTGAAGAAGTCAGTCTCTCTCTTTTGACTGCATATCTAGGGCCTCCACAGTAATTAACTGCTGTTTAATGTAGGCTTTAAAGCCCTACCCAGATGGGACTGCCGTTATCTAGGGTCCTCTTAAGATTCTAATAACTACTGAGGTCGTATGAGTCCTAATTCCTGTATGAATTTGCCTTGTCACTAATCAGCAAAGTAAAAATTCCACCGCAAATTAGCCCCAATTCAGAGGTCATCTGATAATATTAGTCTAATGTGAGGTGGTTAAGGGTTTTCTTTTTTTTTTTTTTACAGGTTTTATTGGGTTTCGTTCCTTATTCATTGACACCAACGATTGTAAAGGTATCAGTGATGAGTAATTGGTTTTTTTTTATCTCATGGCATCATCAGCAGTTTGCTCAGTGCCAACACTAAACACTGTTTTAATAATCTCAGGAAATCTTTTCTTACATCAGTTTAAGCTAATAAACTCCTAACTTCAGATGTTAAACTAGCAACTGTTCCAAAACAACCAAGTTAACATCTGCTAAAAACAATGTGATGCAAGCAAAAGCCCAGGAATTTGAAAATAACTGGCTCTGATTGAAAACTGCAGACATAAAATAACATATAATTATTTTAATTGTCAATTAATCTGACAATTATTTTTAAATAGTGTAAGAAAACAATGAAAAATAGCTGTCACAATAACCCAAAACCCCAAATGAGATAATCAAATCAGTTATTTTCTCTGATAATCCTTCCAAAATGCAAATATATTGATGTTGTTGTCAAACTAGATTAATTATTAATAAAGATTAATATTTATATTTGATACCCAAATTTAAATCAAATCAACTATCCACAAAAATGCTGATTCATTTTCTGACTCATCAGTTAATTAATTAATAAGTTTTATGGATTTAGCTCGTCCATGCAAATTCAATAATCATTTTAGCCCTGTGGGAATATGCATTAAGCTTAAAATTAGCTGTAGAAGCCTGCTGTTATATTATCCTCCACGGGCTCCCGGTCCTACACTGGATTCAATTTAACATCTGTCTCCGGACTCACAAATCCCTATAACACCAGACCTAGTCCACCTCGACACTGGTCACAGCCGCAGCTCCTCTGACACGGACCCCATGTCTCCACCATCTGACCTGTTACAGTACCAATATAAAATTATTATTATTATTATTATTATTATTATTATTATTATTATTATTATTTCTGTGCACCTCCACACTGTGCTGCCTCTGAAGACAAACAGCTGACACTAATGTGAACAGTCGCTGCCAATGTTACCCAACACCGACAAGCTGCTGGACGCTGCTATGGCAACCACCTCAGCTGGGTGTCATGTTGCCATGGCGCCGGTAGGCAGGCCATGCCGGCTTCTCAGGTGTCAGGTGGACAAACAAAGAAAGCAGGGCGGCCAAATACGCTACTACAGCAAAACCGGTCCGACTGAAACAAATACCAAGAACCTCACTATAATCCTGCTGTTATTCCAAATGACCATCCACTAATTCTGGATAACGGCATCTCAGGGACAGAATAAAAAGCATGTGTGACTTCTTCCTCCTCCTCCTCCTGACTCTAGGTCCTTTTTCTCTGCCTCCTACTCTGAACTGATCTGGATCACACAGCCCTGTTCCTTAAAAATTTGATCTAAATTAGGATCTCAGACCCTTAAGTGTGAGGTTGTTAAAGGGTATTTAACCATTTCCTCCATTTGTAGAGACAGGCACATACATGTTTGACCTCAGGAGCTAACTACTAGTGCTGAAACATGCTACACGGCCTCCTCTGCAGCTCTGTTTGCACCGTCCACAGCAGACAACATGTATGTGTGCCCTTTCATCCACACATACATCTCCAATAGACATAAGTTATAAATCAGCTGAGAAAAAGGCTGCTAATACATGTAGCTCTGCATGTATGAACTCCTGTCAGTATGTCACTTGCACTAGAACTGGAAACTAAACCACTTTTTACAGCTAGGTGTCAATTTGTTAAGAACTTGTGCATTTTATAACAGATTCAGGAATTTCCAATGATGGTTGAATTCCTAACATGCACTAGTTTGGCTTTCAAACCAGACTCATTAAAATGCCCACTACAGAAGCCTCACATTTCAATGTGCCTTTAAATAAAAAAACATTCGATGAAGCTTGCAGATATTTCATCAGTTGAAACTGATGCAACTGATGCCACAAGTATCCAAATTAGTAGATGACATCATCTGGCCTTTAACAAAAACCCAGCTCAAAGAAGGAGCAGCTCTTCTCTGAGCCTAATTTCCACATGTGCAGCATTAACTGCACCAGGACATTCCAGTAACCAGTCACAAAAAAAAAGGTTTCAAATACTTTCCTCTGACATCGACAGCTTTATGTGGCGAACCTGGCCACTGGTGGATAGTGTAGCGCATTTGCATCAGGCGCTGCCTCCTTAGACAAACAAGAAACTGGGTACAGTAGCTGCAGCCTCTCCCCTTCTACACACACACACACACACACATAATATCTAAGGAAACTAAACAAAAAACTGTTTTACAACCAAACCCTGGACTCTGAGGTACACACAAACACAACACAGTGATGTCAGCCCCAGACACACATCTCCTGTCCTACTGCTGTGTGTTTGTGAGTGTAAATGTGTGTGTGTCAAATCCATTCTCATGAAATGGGGTGAACAGCTATGACCGGCTAAGATCAACAAATATGAGCGGGTGGAGCAGTGCACATGGAAGTCCCCGGCGAACTCAGGACACCCACACAGTATTCTTTCTCTATTTTTTTTTTGGTCAAATTCTCCACCCGACCGTACCAGGTGGGTGGGGTTGAACTAAGACAGGGTGAGGACAGGGTGCAACGCCACTGGGGGGCCTAATAACAACCAGTCGATGAGAGGAGTGGAGTTAGGACAAACACAGACCTCTGTGATCAGTTTCTAGCAACAGCTATGTAATTACATATGTGTATAGTTATAAAACAATTAGGGCTTAGTGTCCCTTTACTGTTGTTTCTGACCACCCAACTATTTTAAAGCTAATATTCACCCTTTTTTAGCTGCATTTTGCTAGGGATGGGCGATAAAGACTTACTGTATCACTTAACTACAATATTCTTGCAATTATAATATAAATCAAAACAGTACCAGTCAACAATATGTTTTGGCCACAAGTCGCCTCTACATTTTCAGCCTTTGTTAGCACTTGTTTCTGACACAATTGCTGATTTTCTGCCAAATGACAGAGAAAGCCTTTTCTTTAATTAACTCTTTATCCAACTTCAAATACACAAACCAGGCTAGACCACCATGCGCAGTGTGTTTGTAGATACAGCACGTCATCATTAGCAGTTAGCATAAACCTGGTTTATCATTGCTTTGTGGCCGGCAGTAGCAGGGGTGTAATGATTCTCCTTAGAGGTTGGGGGGCTTTCAAAACACAGATGACCTACACTCTGTACTGTACCTGAAAACCTCACAACATAGATGATGACATGAAACAATGAATGTGTGTGTTGTGTTTTCACAACCATTACACCTCTAGTGAAAAGGTGTCTGCTTTAGTTGGAAACTGAAACACTGATTCAAATAGTCAAACAACAAAATCAACAGCTGAAAGTTAAAATACTGCTGCACAAAGCTGAGAAACTGCATTTTGCATTACACATAATCATATGAACCATTATTAAACTCAGAAATAGGGTGGATAGTTCGGCTCCATCACATTCCTTTTTCTAAGAAATCATAAAAAAATTGAGTTCATCTGAACATCTGCTGTAAAATGTTAGTTACAGTTCAACAACACCAAACCAGCAACAATTTCAACACACAGAGACAGTGCCAAATATTTTGTGGTCCCTGTGTTGCATTGCAGAATGTCACTGGTGTTTTGTGTTGTTTATGACAGCAGCGTGTGTGTGTGTGTAAATAGCTTGTTATGTTGGTAATTAAGTTTAATCAATAAAAAAATAAATATATTTTTTAAAAAACATCACACCCTAAACCAGTTTCTCCAGCCAGAACTCTAACTGCCTCTAATTTCCCACACTGACTTCGACCATTAGACTTTATTTTGTAAAATGTTGAAAAATACAGACAGATACTGTTTATATGCAATAACTAAAATGTACAGGGCACAGTCTCATAATCTGACAGCAAGCACCTCCTACCCTAGTTCAAAACACAAAAATATTAATTTAACTATCATGTAAGATAAAACCAGCACATATTGGTATTTATGGCATATTGTTGCCATAAAACAACACTTTTATTTTTCTTTCAGCAGCTTCTGCTGTGTCTAGAGTGCAGAAACAGTAGAAAAGCATTTTTGGGTTTCATTCAGTCAGCATATTGTATAAGTATAAATGTGCTATAGCTAGGTATCCAGAAGGAACAGAGCATTTTCCACAGACCTTTCTTAAAACCTAACATGTCTTGGGGTGCCACTAAATCTACTGCCAACGTAGAAATTAGCCCCTGAGCATCTCCTGTGATGTATTCTTCCTGTTTGACTGTTGCACATGCTGCAGGATGTCTGGAAAGCAGCCCGTGCTGGAACTCTTAAGAGACTTCGACAAAAACCTAGCAATTCGGTGCTGTTATTTTAGATTTCAGAAACACAACACAAATGGACCAAGACATGCGGGCAGACCAATTCCCGCTTTTCAGAAATAAGTGGATTTTTATCTACTAACCATCCACATCCATTATTTTGGCTGTAGCTGTACTGACCACATGTAAACTGCCTGCATGTGGCAAACAATGGGTTTTACTCCCAGTCATTACACAAGCTGCTCCTTCTTGTTTTCCCTCCTTGTTGGTCACTACTTAGACATTGATCTTTTGCAAAGCACCATGGGATATTGTAGTGAGCGGTTCAAAACACTCATAGTCATTGGTCCCTGATTGCTGTCTGATCCTGCAAGGTCAACAGAGGGGTTTACCTCCCGTGCGATTGGCCCACAGGAGGCAAGCAGGTTGTGACTGACAAGTGGGAGAGCATATCATCTGGCTGAGAGGGCGACACAAGCCAATCGAAGCAAGTGGAGAAATAAAAAAAAGGGGGCACGTCGGGGAGGAGGTGAGCCTCTGAGGGGATTAACACAGTCTGACAAGCTGGCTGGGACAAACACACACATACATGCAGCTTTGAGGGCGGGCTGCTCTACTGAGCACGCACAATACACTGCTTGTTTTAGGACAAGAGGAAAAAGAGAAAGATAGATAAGAGAGAGGCCAAATCACAGAGAAGGAATGTGTGTTTGACAGTGGGAAAGAGAGTGAGAGAAAAGACAGCGAGACTATGAACTGCAGGTGCTTCCCAACTAATGCGCCTCCATGAAAAGAGAAACTCCCGCTGTGGCCTTAATGTAAATTCCATGACTTTCCCAAATGTCCTTTTCTGGTTTATTAAGGAGTGCAACATCTGCACTCGACTCAAGTTTCACTGAAAGTTGTCTACTGCAATAAATGATTAGAACTAGCAGTTATGACACTCAAAAGTACATTTATAACAGTTTGTAAAACTCACCATTGTTCACAGCGGCATTATCATGTTACCTGACCTTCTCTGTCTGGAACAAGCTTCTCAAAATTTCAAGTGCATTCCAGGAATTCCAGGATCGGTAGGAACCCTGAAAACTATGTCATGATACCCAAATAGATCCTCAAACTCACACACTCACATGGAGACACTGGAGTGCTTACGGAGGCTTCTTTAGGGAGCATTTTACATATATTGATCTGGTTTAAGGAGCCATTCTAAAGAAATGAACTGCCTCCAAGTAGAGCTGGGTTTGTGCAAGACTGACCAAGTTTAATTTAAGCCTTAAAGAAGCTGTAAATTAAATTAAGAATCAATTATCTTATACATGTCACAACTTAAACAAATGTGTAAATATAAACGGTGTAGCTCAGATGACTTCTCACTGGAAACTCTGCAGTGAGAAACCACAACGTTTCTAAGAATGTCCCTTTTTGCACAGCCTTAAGCCTCAATAATTTTGTTGGAAGGTTTTTTAGGAGTCTATAAAAATGTGCCTGGGACTGACTTCAGTTGTTGTTATGCTGTATCTTATGTCTGAGCTTGTGTTGTTTTCTTTGTTCTTTGTATCTAAAACAGTAGATATAGCAGCTTAATGTTGGGCTTGATGGTACATGCTAAAAACGAAACCCAACTCTAATTACTTATACATTTGACTTGTAAAAGTCAGTTCTTGCGGCTGCATCTTTCAAACTGAAACAAGTTTCTACTTTACTACAGAAAGCCTAACATAAAGCCTAAATCGCTCTACAGGCTGCTAAAATGGATTTCCCCAACATACTGTAAATAAATATCCTGGTTGTTCTTTCTATTTAACAGCCAGCAGCCAATAGATCTGCATTAGAGCTGCATTAATTACTGTTGTTACAGAGATGGGTGTGACAGAAAAACAGTAGCTCCTGACAGTAAAAACATGTTGTAAAAATTATGTTCAGTCTTTAGAGATTCTTCAGGGCAACTTAAGCAATAAGTTCCTTCCCAGGAGCTTCTTCCAAAGAGAGAGAAACACCTGCTGTAGCCTTAATGTAAATTCCTTCATCGCTCCATGATTTTTTCCATAGGTTTTTTTTAGTTTATTAGGGGTGTAACGCCTGGACTCTACACACACTTCTCTGGAAGTTGTCTAGTGCAATAAGAGAGTGTTGTTGTAGACTTTGATAGTGAAGAGATATCTTTAAAACTAACATCTGACTGAATATCCCAAAAACTAAAATAAACCTGACACTTCATTCAATAAATAAATATAGTAAATGTTCCATCTAATTGTATGGCATTTTTGAGTCTGATTTATATAGAAATAGAGAAAATTTTAAAGTATTCACAAACTTCTAAACGTTTAAATTGGGAAGTGCAACTTGAGCAATAATTTCTTCAAGAGATAAAATAATGCAGAACAATTAAGAATATTTGTTGCTGTAAAAGCCATTAAATTCTCAACTACATGCTGAGATCACTGACTTAAATGTATCAAGACATTAGCAGCAATACGTATGATTGATTTGCTTCATAAATGAAATTCACCGACTGGATAAAAGGTATCAGTGAGCTCACGAATGATCTGAGATGTCTGACTTAAGAAATAAATAATAGCCCGTATCAAACAGGTGCAAAGTGCATCCGGACTAAGTAAATCTGACAACTTACAAGCAGGAAAATACTTGATGTTTAATCCACACTGGATTCAGTATGACTGAGCAGTGGTTGGCTGGTGCAAGGTTACTTATCCAATATGTTGTGCGTTTGTGTAGAGATGGACCATAACTCTCCTGGACAGGCAGGGGTTGTGATCTGTTGCCCTACTTCGTGTTAAACCTATGTGGACCGATTTCCCTCAAGGACACACATGCACTGTTTGGCCATGAAATGTGACATGCAGCACATTTACAGCTTCATCAGATGTGGACAGCAACACAGACAACATGTCACTCTCAGACGCAAATTGTCAGGTCTGCAGGCGGGGGTAGATGGTAAAAACTAACATCTGTCTGCGAGGTTAAATTAGGAGAACTGAGCTGACTTATTATTGGAAAGAAGGAAAGCATTAAAACATCAGCAATTCTACAATACTCATGGACTTTCCACACAAGAGTTAACAATAGCAGACATCTGAAAGTCAAATCTTAAATGAAACTGGAAGCACTCATATCAGCCCCATTGATATGAGCTTTACACTCTTTATTCAGGGAGTTGATACGGCTCCATGCTCATTGCCACTAACATCCCAGGCCTTTGCCTGTTTTCACACAGTGAGTGGATTGTGCACCTTTTGTTATCAGTTAGTACACAGTTTCTTCTCCATGTGGCCTGTTCTATCAACAAACTTCACCAGCAAAGAGGAAAAAACAAAAAAGAGGGAGCAGACCAATATCAGGGATTGTAATCTCCACAAAGTCACATTTGTACAAGGTTCACGTTAGAATCTATTTGCACTATGAAGATCTGTACCCACACTACAGCGGCACACACATCTTTATTCATACTTGATTGGGGATACCTACATGGATGATGGTACTGGGACATGGCAACTCTGAATGGCAGCAATAAGCAAGACAAAGCGCTGCGTTGTTTCTTGCATAAAACTGAACAATATGAAGAAGTGAAAGAAATAGAACAGCATGAGTAACTGCCTCACACGAGCAGCGCTGGAAGAATCTTTTCATTCTTATGATGTATAGTAAATACATAAAGTAAACGTGTGAACTGTATGCTCAACCCTAATTAGCATGCAGGTCAGAAATATAAATTTGCAATCAGTGTTTTAAACTAGAGACAAAAACTCATCAATGTATCCAAGTAGAAATACAGTTGTCAAGAGTATATGGGGCCTTAGCTTTAGTAGGATCCTCTAAACACCTACATAATTATTACATTGCATTAATTTGGGAGATGCTTTTGTGCAAAGTGACTTACAATAAGTGGATTCCATCCATGCAGACAGCATTCAACACTGGGAGTGTATCCCCTTTAAACAAATGACTAAAAGCATGTTCAGTGCTACAGCAGAGATACTTAAAGTGTTTTTCCATTAAAGAGACATAACTAAGTGCAAGCAAGGGTTGTTGAGATGTAGTATGAGAGATTCAGCACATCTAGAAACTGCAAGGCACAGTTTAGGCTTTAGCAGTCAGCCCACCAGGCAAACTGAGGTCGAGAGCTGCATCATCCCGTCTCAAACTATCCATCCAATGATGACCTCTTTGACCTAATATTAAAAATACCTTCGATAACAACCATTGTTGTTATTACTGCAGACTAAAAGCTCACACACACTTCTTTTACAGCTACAGGGTTACCATGGTGACAAAGCCAGCTAGTGACCACATGACATGATGGAGGGAAGACAGAGAGATGGAGGACATGGCCAATGAATACACAGAAGGACAGTGGAAACAGAATAAATGCACAGAGCAGACAGCTACTTTTTGTGTGTGACCTCACAGTATTGTAGTTGTGGCTGAGGGCAGCAGATCTGTTAAACAGGCCTCCACTGTGCTGCTGCCAAACACGTTGCCACTATCACCAGCTGCTCCAAACAGGTACACACCAGGCCGACACTGACCTTTTAGTCAAAGTCTGATATAAGCCAGCTAACAGTCCTTTTCCCTTTTTAGCAAGTGTCATTCCTGTGTTAAGGTCTTGTTATTAATGCTACTTCACAGAAGAGAAAAACTCTCAAAGATACGCTGTCTCCTAAGTGTTTCCTTGTCTTACCTGGTACTAGATCCTGAAGTAAAGAATACAATATTCTCTACGGTCTTTGAACCCCTCACACACAAGGCTTCAAGTTTTCAAGGCTCCATTTAGTAACTGATGCAGTGTTCACACATATAGATTCATTCATTGTCAATGGAGAGCTGGCTCTGCAGCCAGCTACCTGCTGTGGAGCATGACAGATTCAAAAGGAGGAAGAAAGTTAAGAAAGGTGTCACCTTTGTAAAAAAAAGAAATTGCGATTAGAGATTATTGTTGTGCAGCGGTAGATACATGACTAAAACTGTCCAGTCAGAGCTAAAGATGTTGATAACATGATCAACACAACACACCAAAAGTACAGATACTCGAGTCCAAATACTGCCAGCTACTGTGCTTCTGTATGTGTGAACCCAATGGCTAGATTAACACAATCAGTCCACACAGTAACAGGTAACACTTCTTATCAAATGTTAAACACTCCACAGTTATTCACTTTAGAAAGATACACCACTAGCTAAAGTTTAAACACTAACATTAACCACAGCGTGACTAACTGTGTCAACATTAACCAAACCTTCTGCCCTGAAAGGCATGACACACGTTCAGGTAGCAGTTTACTAGGTATACCAAGCTACAACTGATACACTCTGATGTAGAGTCATGCAATAAATCCTCCTTCATGGAGGTGATAATGTTGAGTATTTGTTCAAATTGTTATAGAGAAGTGTTGATTCAGCTCTATAAGCACTGTGGAGGATGCAGTTCAACACATCTCTACAGCAATTCGTCTGAAATGATCATCATCCCCTTTATGAAAAGGAGCATTTGCTGCAGGCCTGCGTTAGTTTTTGGTACGTGTACCTGATCACCTGCTAACTGAGTGTACTTTACTACTTGTCACTGGTGCTAGGGGTGATTGTGTAGAACCTCAATCTGGAAATAGCCGCTGAAATCTGAAGAAAATCTGCTCACACATCAGACTGAACACCACATAATTCCGCCTAGACCACAGGAAACCCACTATCTCCACACAACACATACGTCCTGTCTAGTTTCCTGCTTCCTGCACAGAAGGGAAAAGGAGGGAGTGGTGGCTGATGTCACGGCGAGGCTGCTTACATGTAGCATTTGTGCCCTGTGGGAAAGACGGTGAATATGAGTTTCCTGCGACCAAATACCTTTCACCTAAAAGTCCAACAATTACTTCAATGGCAGCTACTGATGATTGCAATTTTCAAATCATCAGAATTGAACCAAGTCATTTTCTGACTGCTACTTGCAGTATCTTTGGTTTGTGCATCAAATTTGGAGTTAGAATCCTGATCAGGAGCAAAGAAAGCATATAAAAGGTTCTAAGTGGCATCATGCTAAATAAAAATGTTATATAATTGTTGTTTCCCAGTGTATTGTTTTTATTGTGTGCAGCAAAAACAACAATAATTCTACTGCACAGTGAATGTTTTTCCAATTCAGCTGTGAAAAAAATCACTGAGCAAATGTGTGGTCACTCCCGCTATAAAGCCCTAAGTCTCACATAAATGTTACACACCACTCCCATTTTTTATTTTTCTCCAGGGTCACAGTAAGAATGTGCTACATTTTCACCATTTTCTGTTGTGTTCTGCAAGAAACTGCACAGTTTTAAAGCTGAATTCAGTGTAGGAATTGTCACACTCTCACAGAAAAAGGTCTGCAGGATCATTCACCACACCCACTGACACTGCTGTGCAGCACAGTCTGGAGGTTACCCTTCACCCTCACATGTGACTCATGTCACTCTGTCACAGCAGACTGCAAATGCAGGCGAAGCTAAGTGGCTTTCTGACTTATTGCCATGTCATCAGGTGGTTTGAGAAAAGAAAAACTCCAAAAAGCTCTAACCATTAACATTTAAGGCGATTTCAACGATCAGAAACACCCGACAAGAGTAACAAAAGTTATAATATATAATAACAAATACGTTTCACTGAACAAAACTAAAGGAAATACAATGAACCTGTTCTGTCTTCCCAGCATGGAAGTGAAAGTATGCAACATGATGTAATATTTGCTTTCATTTCCAGCTCTGCATCAACATAAAAGCTCAGGAAGGTTTATTTAAAGCCTTTTTTTCTGCTAAATGTCTAAAGTTTGTATTCAATACAGTTTTCTGTCTTTTTAGGCTCCTGCACACACCCAGCTCTAAATCAAGAATCCTCTAAATCAGGCAGACACGCCATGAAGCCACAGTTTGGACGAAAGCAATGTTAAAAACTTTATGTATTACATTTGCAGTTTTCCTGTGGACGATGAGCATTAAAGCTGATGGTTTTCAGCGGGATGCAGAGATTTGGGAAGGTCATTGTCTGGCGGAGTTGATTTGGTGAGGCAGAAAGCATTGTTCCAGGCAGAATCAATCGGGAACTGGATAAACAGAAAAAGCTGCTGTTCCCATTTTTAACCATACTTTTTAACCATACAACTGTCTCGAGTTGTTCAGAAGAGGAGCTTTAAACACCTTGATCACAAAATTTAAAAAGTTCAGGAGCCTAACAGTAGACATAATCTGATTTATCTGATTAAGCCCCCTTCTGAGGAAAATCACATTTATACAGGTTACAGCTTCTGTCGTGGAATATGTTAACAAGTAAACATCAGACCTGCCTGATGAATAACAATGTTACATGTAATTACTGGCTTAAACAGAGCAACCTGACAATTACAAGGCTGTCATAGCCTTATACCAAATTGTACAGCGGGATACATACTGCCAGTAACTGGAAGCTATATTTGCAGTGAGCTTCCAGTGATATGAATCATCTACTATCTATCATTTATCTGGCATTATCCCTTGTACTGTATTCAAGGCCTACTTGTCCTGTAAGTGTGTCAGTATGTACTGTTAATGTTTGAGATATGATGCTCAAACACATCACAACGTGTCACTAAAAGTCCCACATGTGTAACAAGATAGTTCATTATGTGACTGATCCATCTAACCTCCAGTGCATGTATTGGGCTGCACCTTTCCAGCCCAGTGTTTTTTAATTCTGCAAAAAATGCCCCACATCTCTGCCTGCTGTGAGTCACCACGTGACACGAGTACCTGTTATGTTATAATGAGCCCCATCATAAGTCCCACAGCGGGACTTATTCAGTTTGGCTTGCAAGATTAAAAAGTTTGGGAACCTTTGCTCCAGACTAATCAGCCATCCATGGATAATCTAATCATACGAATGATCTCACTTCTCTCAGTGGCAGTTTAGTCTAAAATTAAGCATTTTTTCAATTATCAGATATAATAATTCTGTGTAGTGAATCTGATCTAAATCAGTATCAGTCGTACATCACACTGTAAATGATCATTTCAGAATAGCATATTTGATGCACAGCTACAGTCAGGAGCAGTCTAGACAGTGTGAAGGACACTTGTGCAGCTTGGGGGCTCCACCGGCTGACATATGGGGAGGGTGTGGTGTGGCAGGGAAGGCCATGCATCTGCTTACATTTAATCATGTGCTACTGGACTAAACTCTGAGCAGTCTAGAGCAACAACTGAGGCAATGCTGCTAAAGCAGAGAGGGAATTACAGCCTGAAGAACTTCTGGACTGGGTTAATCATTCCTCACAGAGTGTAGAGGCTGTGTGTGCAGTTCACAACCCTGGCCAACGGCTGGCCAGCTTCAATCCTGATAATTTAATCAGCTCAAGAAGAGGAGAGGGGGACCCTGTGGCCCCCTTCACCCTTATCCAAGAAGAGGTGGGGGTGGGCCACCCGCCTAAAAACGCTGCAGCTAACATAATCAAAGTCATAGCAGTAAATCACAACTACTTAGTCATGAGATGTGCCAATTAGAGGGCAAGGTCTGATGAATATTTACTAAATGCTTACAGACTAGAAACATCACAAAGCCATTGCTTTTCTCTGGTTGCTAGCTAGCTAAAGCCTGCAGGGAGGAGTTACTTATTTAGTCATGTTAATAGTAAACAGCTACAACTCTGAGAGTCCATGCAGGCGATTTAATTACAGCACTGCCCCTCAGTATGTTGCAGGGTCAAATTATTGCTGGTCAAACAAGCAGCTAGCTAGTGTGAGGACAATACAGGACGACATGACATGGTCTGACAGGGAGGTTGTGCTTTGGCTTGTAAGCTAGTAGCATCCCTGCTCTGTATGCCCTACCAGGTGTAAAAGCATTTTACATCCAGCTTGTTGCTAATAATTCAAGCTTTTCTCCATTTGCCCCTCATTACAAAGACCCTCACCGTTTTCTGGGTATGACAGCCATTGCAGACACTGCTGCAAGTCCGCTACAGCACCAGTACACACAGCTAACACTGATGTAGCCGGGGGAGCTAACGTTGGATTACAACTTCAGTTTCTCGTTTAAACGTGGATTATGGGTCTTCTACGGGAATGTCACCACACTGCCTTGTCAGTTTCTTCACTTTACCACAATATCGTGGTTCACGTTTGCTCCACAGGTAATGTGCTAGCTAACCAGCTAGCTAGTCCTGATACGTGCCGTTCCCTCTTGTATTGGAGACAACGCACCAAACTCCATTCAAAATCTGGCTATTCAGTGTTGTCTCCCTTATCACACGCCCGCACATTAAACGGAGCCATATTCCAATATGTTCAATAAAATCAATGCTATTCACTTCAAAATCGGCGTATTTATTACAAACACAGCACTAACTCGCACTGTAAAATGTTAACTTTGAGGATCATTCCTGTTGGTTCACAGATCCTCAGCTGTGGGTGGTTGATAACAATCGTAGCTAGCTGCGTTTTAATTTAAATAAAAGTTCTACGTGGTGCTGATCACTGGATAAATAATTCACCTGGTCAGTCGTCACGAAATCCATAATATTTACATAATATTACAGGCGTGATGTAGTGTAGTGGGTGAGCAAAACGACGAGCTAAATCGCCAGATTTTTGAATGGAGTTTGGCTTTCGTGCTCTCCATGCACGTACGGGGGACTTACCGCGGAGCAAACCGAGTAAACCACGCTGCCCACAACAGCTCGGCTTTCAACATGCCCGACCCAAGTGTCAGCCAGCGGCGGCTATAGGGTCAACATTCACCCAGGAGAGGCCCTGCGGGTCCGCGGCCTCTCCTGCCACTCAGGGCTGGTCTCCTACCTCTGTGGGCCGGCTGATCTCGAACAGGTCGAGCCGGTTGGCGTTCCAGTGGTTGATGATGTCGGCCAGTTTCCTCCTCTCCTCCTCCCTGCTCCCCGACATGGTGGACAGTGTTTCTGACCCTCTCCGTCCGTTAGTCCGCTCGAATGAAACTTCCCCGTCACGTTAGTCCACAGGAGACGAACACTCCGCCACCGACAGCACGGGTTCGGGTGTTTTACCGGGATCCGTCTCGCTCCGCTCCGCTCCGCTCCGCTCACCGAGCGACCTGCTGCTGCTGCCCGATCGGGTTCTCAGGCGCGTTCCCGGTGCCACTCTGCGCGCTCCCGACTCACGTCTGTGAACGTGCACAACTCTTTTAACCCTTTGAGGTCGAACGAGAACGAGCACATGATGCTGCTTTAATTAGTGAGGTGGTTAAGAGGGATTAGATCAGAATGCGTTAATTAAAGTCCAACAGCTTTATTTACATACATATAACACACATGCACATACACGAGGATGTTCACATACTTTATATTCAGTTCAATGTTATTTGTATAGGGCAGAAATGACCTCAAGGCAAATCAAAGTGTAAGATTTACAGAGTATAATTATATTAAAAAATTATATAGAAAACCCAAGAATCCCATTTGAGCAAGCATTAGGCAACAGAGGAGAGGAAAAACTCAATTTAGACAATTTTAGAGGAAGAAACCTCCACAGAACCAGGCTCAGGGTGGGCGGCCATCTGCCTCGACTGGTTGTGGTGAGTGGAAAGAGGAGAGAGAAAAGAACAAGAGGCAACAAAAAACAACAACAAGCAGCAAGTATATGCTAACTAACAATAATAACAATTGTAATAAATTTATATATTGTATTTGGACTAAAGCAAATAGTTGCCACATCCTTAATTTAAATAAAAGTAATAATACTAGTAGTACGATGTTTTAAGTCTGACAAAAACTCTGTAAGGTAAGATTACTGTATAAGATACAGTACCTTGTGTGTGTTTTACCATGTAAAATAGTGGTATCAAGCCCATTTACCCCATTACACAGCTACAAAGGGCTTTACTATGAAAAAACAAAAAAGTAATATAATTAAACATTAAACATTGCATTCTTTAAGGATAACACAGATGTTCTCACATTTGGATTGTGAAGTCTTGTATTAAGTCACTATCATGTTTTCAGATGCCTATAAATTGCTCGCACTGAAGAAATCTTTTGTTATTTTTTAAGATTTGAGAAACTTCTCGAGTATCTGCAGAAACACTGAAGAATCTTTATCAACTGTTTAATGTTATATTATCAGGTCACAGAGGCATTATACTGCAGAATGCATTTATTTTGTAGTAGTATTGTAGTAGTGTTTTTACATTGTTGCATAACTCCATTAAAAATAAACCTCATTATGACAAATACTTAAATAATGTTATGCTTTCATGTGTTTTTGACTTTCTAAAGCTATAACAAAACAATATCCTCTCTCTCAGATATACAAACATCAGGAATGTGTGTTCCTCAAACAGCAGGTCGAGCAGCACTATTTGTATTTGCTGTTGTCTTATTGTCTCCTAACTGTGCATGCAGCAGGTGCTAAATGCCTCACAACACTGCCAAGAGCCTCTGCTCCAAAACACAACACACACCGTACAATAGAGTGCACATAGCAGCCTATTTATCTACCTGCACATCCATTCATTCAATAAATTAAGCATCACTGTCGCAAGATAAGCTACTGTTTATTACTTTTTATTAAACACAGTTTTTCCTGACAAAAGTAAACACACACACACACACACACACACACACACACAGCTATTGTCTGCCGTCCAGACTGATAACACACTGCGCTCACTGCAGGATTTTTTCCTTCCTGTGGACACACACATCAGAGCATAATCAGCAAACTCTAGTTTCCACTCCGTGTGTGTGTTTGTGTGTTGACTGGGGGGTTTGGTGTCTTTATTTGGCTCCTCAACACCTTCGAGGAGCCATTGGATGTAATGACTTGGTTAGAATTAGGTTGATGATGCATTTACAGAGAGTCAGTGGTGATGATAAAGGGTAAGGGGAAGAGGCTGTGGGAGTGCATCATGTCAATGAGGTTCCTCACACACATTTGAAAACACCCATTTGTGTGTGTGTAAATGAGCAAGAGAGAGAAACACCCTTTTTTTAACACACGCCTGTGTGACTCCAAATATCACGCAGATCCATGTGAAATGTCAGGAATGCAGCAGTGATCACATGGACCAAAATAGCTGCGGCGTGGTTAGTCGTGTAGAACTCCCAGACAGGGTGAAGAACAGTAGCCTCAGCTTCTTGTAAACATTAGTCACTTCGCCTGAATTTGTGGGTGTTTAATGGATGAGTGCTGCACTGACATCACGTGTGAGTAATGACTGAAAATAGGATTTTATCAGAGCAGCTGATCTAGCACTACAGTAGCAGAATGGAGAAATGTTGAAATGATCCTAAATGTAGTAAAAAAATGTCTTTTATTACAGGTGTTTGTTGAAAAAATTAATTTCTTAATCAGTAATAACTACATGCTTACTGTACATTTACTCATGTACTGTACCTACTTTACTCCATTACTGTATGTCCATTTTCTACTACTTTATGCTAGATTTCAGAGGAAAATATTTGTACATTTTATTCCACTACATTTATTTGCAGGGTATAGTTGAGGTACTGAGACTACATAGACATAATATATATATATATATATATATATATATATATATATATATATATATATATATATATATATATATATACCCAACAATATTTAATAAAATCCCTGGTTTTCACTTCAAATTCTGTATATTGATAGCATACAAAGCACGTCCTGGTTGCCTACTTTCCAAATGCTCATTTGTGGGGTAGCTAACATCAGTTTGTTGTGTTTGTGTGGAAATGTTTCTGGAAACAAACATGGAAGATATTTTACAAATACAAATGCTCTGACTAGTTGTCACGAAAGCCCATGGATTAATTGAAAGTGAAATGTGCCAGTTTGTACAATGTGATATGATAGTATGATAAATCATTGTTTTTTTCAATGGGGTTTGGCATTCATTCTCAAATTAAACCACACTGACCACAGCAGCTTGGCTTTCAACATTTCTGAACCAAGAGTCATCCAGCGGGAGCTTTACGATCAACATCACATAATACATTTATAAAATAGATTGTTAAAGCCTGTTATTTTCAACATTTCTGTTGTCTGGTTTGGACCCTTCAGCACATTTCAGATGTGCTGTTAGCAGGTCCACAAAAAAGCAATTATGACTTTAAATTTCCTTCAAGGTTTCATCTAAATAACAGTTTGAATAAAAATATTTCACAAAAACAGATCAGAGACAAGTAGCAGAATTTATATTATAACTCTAGATGAATGGATCATGCTAAGATGGGCCCCTGTGCACTGAGATAAAACACTAATTTACACGCCCTCCAGGTTGAAAGAGACACCAAGCAACCACAAACAGGCTCCCACATCAGTAGCATTTTTTGGTCACTTTTATGATGTCATGTGTTTTTATTCTAATTTTTTTCAATTGTTTGTGTTTGTTGTGCTCTTTGGTTTTATATTTACACTGTTAGTTTTCATCTTTGGTCACAATTTGGGTGTTTTGTGTCTCTTTTTGGCCATTTTCCAATCATTTAGTTCATGTTTTTGTATATTTATGGTTGTCTTATTAGTGAATTATGTCTTTCAACTGCTAACTGTACATAATATATAATAATTATAATTAACTTTTAAACTTTAAGAACACTGCTGATAATAATATTTACTTATCTAAGTAGGAGTTTGAAAGATAGGATGTGAAATGTCGCTGAACTCGTGTGACATCAGTAGCAGAAGTGAGAAACCACAACAGGAAACCAACTTCACCAGATAGCCCTGCCACTTCCTGTATCTGCGATGTTATCACTGACACACACACACACACACACACACACACACACACACACACACACACACACACACACACACACACACAGAAACACACACAGAAACACACACAGTCCCAGCTCACAGAGACAGAACTCTCTAACGCCATAAACCAATACGGCTGCTTCCTCTATCTGTTCAGACAGTTTTATTCAGCTGCTTCAGTTCATCTATCAAGCTGAGATCATCTGTTTTGATCACACTGTGCTTTTCCTGTCACACACTCAAAGATGAGAATCACATACTGATTCGATGACCTTGTCCTCCCAAATACTTATCAGCTATTGTGTCTCCTACTCTCACCACAACATCCATCTGTCATCTGTTATTTTCTAAAATTATCTATGACAACATTTGCGCGTGTAATAAATGTTAATCGTTATCTCTTCTACGGGAACAGGTTTTAGCTGATTACTGAAGATTTCTGGTTGCTGAAAGCACAAATGTTTCACCAAGTTGAAGGAAGCAAAGACTAAAGGCAAAACAGAGTCACAGATGCAAGTGAACATGTGACAATGGGCACTGAAATAAGCAATTCAGCACTTAATGAAAACCTAATGTGCTCACGGCTTTTTTATTTTATTAAAAATTGAAGCAAAACAATACAAGTCAAAAAGAGGAACTTCAAAATGAGGAACCGACAAGCTGAGCCAGAGCATTTTGTTTGGCTGCAAATGTGTAGAGAGAAAAACTGTTTGTTAGAGTAAGGTCAACAACATGTCACAGACTGACAAGCAGCTTGAAACACATCATAAGACATACAGAAGAAAATACATCATGAAACCTAACTATGACTAAATCTGTATTTTACTGACGTTCATGGTCCCCAGAGGATGACTTTGATGAGCCATTTAGCCTCCATGTCTCCAGATGATCAGCCTGTGTTTCTATGCAGTTTAATGGCAGCTGCGACTATTATGTTGACAGGTGACAGATTTGTTGAATGAGCTTCACATTCGCCCTGAATGGGCTCATTAGGTGAAACAATGGAAGGGGCGGGTGTGCGCAGATGTAATAGTCACACCTCTGATGGCCCCTCCTACCCTGACACCATGACACCTGGGTGAAGGCCAAGATCCAGGAGGTACAGGTCTTTACAGACCACATAAACAAAGAGAACTTCAACATCTAATTGAGCTGGAAAGACGGCGAATACAATCACTGAGACCAGCAAACCCACCCACACTGACCAGAACCTGTTGTTTGGCTCCTGTCACTACAACACAAACTATCAGGCGTCCATCCCCACCTCCAATGAAGCCAACAAGACGAAGGACAGACATCTGACGACGGCCCTAAAGCCCTGTGGATACCTTCGACGAGGCAGCGCCCCGCTGTAGCAAAAAGAAGTCCAGTAGCCATGACTCCACTTCCAGTTAACCCTACGTTCAAAGAAAAACAGAGCAGCTTTCACATTTTAGACGACAATGTGGCAGCAGTTTGGGTTTGGCCTTTCCTGTCCGAGCATAACAATGCTCCTGTGAAAGAAAACCAGGGCAGTGAAGAAGCTGTTTTGGAAAAGCTTTACCAGAGTCCTGACCCCGGCCCAATGCAAGGCCAGGTGATGTTCAACGGCCACATGTGGGTGTAATAAAGGCTGTTAAACGTATTGCAGTCGTGGTAAATAATCACACCTTTAATAATCAAATTGAACACAATGTTTAATATGATAAAGAGATGGGGTCGGTGAATACTGAGCACATGGGGTGTATGATAAAAAAGGACGGATCAGGATGGAGATGGAGAAGCAAAGTAAAGCTATAAAAAGCTTTATCAGAAGAGATGGAAAAGGAGAGAATGAGGCGAAGGAGGTGGAGGAATGAAGATACATGGAGGGACAATATGTGTGATCTGACTCCGTCCTGAGTCACCAGCTGTTAATCTCCAACCTAAATTTCCCACTTATCAGACGACTGCATTAAGAACAATCCCACGGATTTCTGAGGGAAGTGAGAATATTTTCAACTACGGACGATTTAGCTGATGGTTGATGGATGGAGACTACGCCTCTTTAAAAGATAAGAAAGGAAAGCTGAACTTCGCTCAGACGGTGGCTGCACAAGAACAAGGGTTAGGAATTTTCTAGTATTGTAATATTTGTGTCTTTCTGGACAGATTTTTGTCTCTTTTCCATCATTTTCCATCTTTTTTTTATTACATTTTGTCACTTAGCAGATGCTTTTATCCAAAAGCAACATACAAGGGTACAAGTCAAAGGACTGGAGGACTGGATGTGGGCCACAGCCAGGATTTAAACTGTTAACACTGTAAAATGCCTTGAGATGACTTTGGCGCTTTCCAAATAAAATTCAGTTGAATTGATTAAATTCAACCTCATCATTCACACTCCAGTAACTCTTTGTTCCTCTTTGGTAATCTTTCATAATTTCCTGGTAAATTGTCCTCTCTTGGTTATGTTTTCATCTCTTTAGAGTTCATATATGGCTACTTTGCAATAAATCAGGAATGAAACCCAAAATAAATGAAGATGCTTAACTGTAATAATCTGACATTTTGGGGAATGGTTGAGAGTTAGATGGGAGGACCAGTTTCAATCTAGTGTTTCTACAGTAAATATGAATCTACAGACAGCAGCGGATTAGTTTATCTTTGCATAAATAATATAAACAACTAAGCTAAAGTAACTGTCTCCCGGCACTAGCATCTTATTTAATGAATACATTTCATACAAATATTCTCATCTGCTGCTAATCCAAAAAGCAAATGGATGGAAAATAAAAATAAAATCAACCTTTGACCCTTTGTGCAAAAGAAAAATCTTTGGTTTAGTGACGATCTGATTTCATTCATGTTTTCCTCTGTTAAGGAAAAATACATTTTCTTAAGCATCACAGTAAATCAAACCATTTAAGTTCTTATCGCTCCGCTCCTGCAACTCAAAAACTCATGCTTACACTCTGTCAAAGTGTGTGATGTCTTTGTATCTTAAGTAACAAAGAATGTGATCCGACAGGCAGCTGGTGGCATGATTCAGTGTCCTTATCTATCAACACACCTTTCTTTTTATTCCTGTTCGCGTTCTCAGAATCTGTTGCTCATATTCCAAAAGAAACATTCATTTCTCCCACACAGTGCGACAGGAAACATCTGCTGCAGTGTGAAATGTGACCGTACAGGATGCACACAGAGGTGGAGAGAGGACTGCATGAATTTAAAAGTGTGAACAAACGACTGTACGTACTTATATCAGCAGCAGTAACACAGCTGCTGAGTGTATGCAGTGTGGTGAACGGTGCCAAGACATACATTTCTCTCTGTGTGTGAATGTAAACTGAGCATCATGTGGGTCAACGCCACGTCTGCTTAAGATGCTGTCGTTTGTCATGTAACCTTCCTGTTTGATTAAAGACTTCTTACTCAGAGTATTTTGGTTGTTCTGGATCGTGCACATGTCTCTCAGAGATCAACGAGAAGCAACTTTTACTTTGCTTCAGTGCCTCACTTCACAAACTCAAACTGTTGATGTGTGACCTACATATCAAGCTGCAGGGATTAGCCACATTAAATGAGTGTTACACTAACAGGATTAACATGAAACAAGTACAGAAGAATGGCAACGCTGGAAAAGAGTGACAATCGGAAAACAGCTACATAACGTCTTTAACTAAATAAATCTACATGCAACCTTTGATTTCTATATTATTAATGTTTAGTCTTGGGTTCATTGGACCTGTTTTCATAATTCTTGCATGTCTGAGTCCTATAATCTGCAATTTCAGATTATATTTTTGCAATATTCACCTCTGTAGTGTTCATTTAAGAGTTGTTTTTCCCCCCTACGCCTAATAGGAAAGCAGAGCTGTGTTTTTACTTCCTGCCTACTCTTTGATTTTCCCACAGGAGGGAAAACATAGGTGTAACTAAGAACATTAAGGGCCTGGTCACACTAACATTTAAGACAGCTAAACTTCACAGCTAAATAAATGCTCACAAGGGCAAAGTAAATCTTTGGTGAACGCTGACATGCGATTTCACACCACTGGAAAACCTCTGAGGGAAAAGAGACATGCAGAGTCCAAAGCCGGAGACGCTACAACACATCACAGCCTTCAGTTCTAGCACCACTGAGACCGTGTTAGAAGAGGTATTAAACGGTATGTAGATTAAATAGGTTGCTTCAGCTTCACAATCCAATATTTGTACCATGCACAACGAATGTTTAAGCACAGTACAGCAATGTTAACATGCACTAGCACATGATATGTGTATAATAAATGGAAACTTAAAAAAATTAACATCTTTATAACGACTATCATTGATCTGCTGGTCACACAGAGATTTCATTAGTGTTCTTTCTGTCCTCTGAGTCAGCGTTTGTGATGCTGCTTCATCTGGAAACAAATCAATAAACGAAATGCACCAACATGCAACAACAACACAGTCATACGTAAAGAGGTTTATAACCAGGGCTGATCTTTAGCATTAGGAAAGCTGGTGCAGGTTATTGCATGGGGAACCCAAACAAGAGGGTCCATAAATGTTCTGCAATGCTATGATACCTTGATGTGTCTGCAGCAACATGAAAGAGGGAGATGCGTTCTCTGTCTAAATAACTTAAAAATGTATTGAGCCTCTTTTTATCTTCAGTCTTTGTTGCTCTTCTTTCTCTTTTCTTTCCTTCGTTTCAGATTTTGTTTTTCTCATGTGGCCGGAGCAAAACGTTCTTTAAGAATTAAAACCATTAAAACCTTTTTTTTAGAGCCTATAAAGAGGCGAGAGCGATAGAAATGTTCCCTGGCCACATTCACACTGGGGACTCTGCCATTTGTTGTTGGTGCCATAAACCACCAGGCCAACAGGACACCCATTCAATACTGTTTTATTCTATTCTACATCAGTGTGGGTGTTTAATGGTGACGTGTAACAAACAGATCCATTAGCTTGAACAGCGTCACTCAAGCAATTAAACAGAAACACAGTGAAACAGTGCGTCGACCATCTGCAATCCACCGAGACGTTCTGCTGGGCTCGATGCATTGATGCAAAGCAGCAAGAACATGTTAGAAACATGAGGAAAAAGGAAAAGGCAGAGGAGGTGAGAAACCCAGAGAGAGGAGCTGAGTTTCACAGATGTTTCAGGAACTTGTGCTGGTCTGACAAACATCTGGAAAAGGCATCAGTAGCTGTGGTTCAAGTATGAAGAATTCTTCTCTAAATGTGGTTTCTTAAAACAGCTGCAGGGCTGTTTCGGGTTGATGCATGTTAACTTCATAACTGGGCTGGAATAATCTGGTGAGCACACACTTGAAATGGGAAAAACAAACACGGTGAAGGAGGCAGGTTACAGCATTACAAAGTTCCTCACGTTGGCGTCTCCTTCCTCCTCCATCTAGATGACTTTGAGATGATTTCAGCTTCTCTACTTATTAAAGATCTATAATAAGTTCTGACATCATCTGTTTGTTGTATCTAGCCGGCTCAGCAGGAAACCTTTCACCTCATTTCCATATATCAGTCAAATGGTGCAGATAACATACAGATGACTCCCACAGCAGCTCACAGTGCTCTCTTTATGGCCGTACGGCAGCAGAGTTTTCTGGCATGACGTCAGTGGGAGGACGGCGGAAGAACTTCTTGGAAGCACTTTGTAAAGACGAAATGACTTGGCTGCATCTTCCACATGTAGTCAGAGTTAAAACAAAACAAATAGAGTCAGACTGAGGCTACAGCACATGATAAAGACTCATCCCCACTTATCTTTCTGCACTAAGAAGTACAAAAACAAAAGACCATGTGCAAACGCTAGACTCCCTCTGCTACACAGATGGAGAGACGGTCACAGTCTCACAGTTCTTGTGTTTTTCTTCCATGACCAGCACAAAATGAGGACAGTCCTCGCTGGAAGCAGGTGCAGCCGTCGTTCAGTGGTATCCTCTGGTCTCTGGCTGTTTCCCTGCAGGATTGAAGCCCGGCCAGACCAAAGTCAGATTAGTGTTGAAAACCAGTATAAGTTAATTATTGGGTGGTTATATGACAGGAAAAAGAAAATCAGCTGTTGTAAATCTGATGACATTTCTCTGTTGGAGCAATGAGCAGACCACATACGGTCCACAGCTCATGAATATTAAAGGAGGAAACAGGGATTACACAGGTCACATCACTCAGAGGGTCGTTTGGTTGTAAAGGTAATTTTAATGAATGCACCATGGTGACAGGGACAACAGAGCAATTCTTTTTCTGGTGTTAGTACACATCAGCCTCAGAAGATAACATAGAGTTTTTATTTGAATGAACTGGAACCACTTCTGTGGGATCAAACCTTCACGCCCTCTGTTCTTCCCTGTGAACGGTATTGACCACTGCACCCTGATGACACCTCCACAAGATCTCAGTGGTCTTGACACACATGATGATTTTTCTGCACTGTGTCTCCTGCCTATCTTAATAGAAAACTGTAAAGGATCCAGGACAGGAGAGGGGTCATGGGTTAGATGGCTACGACTTTCTATCTGGGAGGCAGGACCACTAACTAACAGCTCAGACGCTGAGAACAGACTCCACCACTCAGCACCACGGCATTAAGTCAGACGCTGTCACCAGCAGACTGTGACAGAGACACTGGAAACAAAAGGACCCTATAGAGCTAATTAAATTAAACCAGAGTCACAGGCACTGTACGGAGACGTCACGGTAACTCTCTGCCTCCGATATCAATCATCAGCTGAGAAAAACCTCAAATTATTCAGTCGATAACATGAAAATCACTCCAGTCTAGTGGTTAAATAAAAAAGGCACCAACACAGAGCTCTGCACTTCCAGTTGGACCAGTTTGAAATAGTCACTGGACTGATACACCTGACTGCATGTATGAGTGGGAGGAATCAGCTGAAACCAGTTTGTGCAGGATCAGCTGGCTGCTTCATTCCTGAGAACAATGACGAGAGTGACTGGCGTGCCGCTGTGGAGGTGATGGACGTTTTCTGAATTACAGTACAATAAAAGTGCTGCAGCTGCAAAGACACAGACGTTGTGTTAGTGTCGCTTTCACTTCAATTTCCAGTAAATAAACTATGCATCCGTGTGTTATTATGTCTAAAAGAGAGGTTTGAACCACGTGGACGGACTCCCAGGCAGAGGTCAAGAGGCCCAAGAGGTCAAAGGTCTCTGTTTGAAGTTATTCACATTTCTCAGCTGGACGTTAAAAGCAGAAATCCCATTTTATCACTGACAACCTGATTCTGAGCCACAAAGCACCTGTATCTGCTAATTCTGCTAATTCTAACTCAGATTCAGTGTTTGTGTTCACTGATTTTCCTACACTGTGATTTTAGCTCTGTTTGTGTCAACAGGACGTTAAAATCTTCTTTATTTTCAAAGACATTTGGTGGAAAAACAGGGAACAAACAGCAGCAGCGTATCTTATCCCATCACACATCAGTGTGAGGTGGGACACGGATGGGTTCTCAGCAAAGAATTGTATTGGTGAGGTTTTGGTTTTCTATGGATCATATTTCTGACACTAGAAGAGAAAATAAGAAGAGAAAATTTGTCATGATGGAGGAAGATAACAGTGGTGAGTAAAAAAAATGAAACTTCTATTAGATTTGTTTGTATGTAATGACCTTCATCTGATCGTTGTGGTAAATTTGGCAAATAGATTCAGTTATGTTTGTACAGACAACAACTAAAATGTGATAGTTTTCAAGCAGATTGTGCAGATAAACTTTTCTCCTATTATTTATGAGCACGTTTGTGGATGGACTGCAGCGACATTCATTTAAATGAACTTAATTTTTTTTTTTTGCAGAAGCTGATTCAGCAGATTAAAAATGTTTCATCTCAGTTTTATGGTAAAATAACACATGTACAGGATTTTACCTGAATGACTCTGTTGTCTTTCTCCCAGCACTCTTTCCCTCCTCTCCTATTGTGCATCAGTGTGATTTTATAGAAGCATTTAATCAGCCTGTACAACTTACACTTCTTTATTTCACTGTGACAAACTCTGAATCCAGCTTCCTCACTGATAATCACACCAACTCTGTCTCCTTTATTCTTCTGCATTTAGAAATCCAACAACACTCCTGGTCCTCTGCCATGTCTTCAATAAAGGAAACACTTAAGCTGCCTACGTTTCCCACAGTCCTCAGCTGCAGGCAGGCAGAAAAGACTGTAATTTGACTGTCTAATTAACAGGCTATTTAAAGTGGCGTGAGTGTGTGTGTGGGGGTGGGTGGACACAAGGCACTGCTGCACTATTATGCAGCACACACACACACACACACACACACACACACACACACACACACACACACATCACCGACGCCTTGAGCTTCACACGAACACAAGAATAGAAACACACTCACACACAGCGAGTGGCTCCCAGGAGCTACAATAAAGCTGTCAGAGTCTGTAGCAGCTCAGGGAAGAGGGGAGAAAAAGAGAGGATTGAGAGATAAATGGAAAACAGACAAAGAGAGAGTTGAATAATTCATGGAAGTTTTTTTTTCTGACGGAGCTTTTCCTTTGTCATCATCTCTCTTTTTCTGGATATCTCACTGAGCGAGGAGACGATGATCTTCTACTGTTTCTACTGACTTGATTTAGGGATAAAATGACTGTGACACTGTTGGTACTGAAGGTTCACCACATTTCTGAAGCACTTTACTCCACTAAATGTATTTATCTTGTCAGAATCAGCATAATAAAACAAAAGACAGTATAAGAATGAGTATTCAACAAAGTTAAACTGATGTAATTATGCTACTCAGCAGTACATAAAGATATGAAATATCATAACAAGGTGCTATAATAAGCTGCATCTTTACCAGCTGTGGCCTTAAATTTAAAATGGGAGCTAATACTTGTAGCCAGTGCTGCTGTCCTATACAAGACTGTTGTGCATTAAAGTATTTTAGCTGCACATCGTCGGCAGATTCACAGTCGTGCTTCAGTTCGTATAAATTCATGATAAGAGAGGTTTTCTTTGTGCTGATGAACAGCAGCTTCATCTAAACATGACATGTAAATTATGCACTTAGCTCTAGTTCATTGATGCATTTTAAAGATTTAACTTCGTCTGTGAATGATGACTGGTTGAACAGCTTCCGATGCTCACACACACACCACCCTCCACATTTAATTAGCTTCTTACTGTTCTTTTTTTTAACATCTTACAACTGCTGGATTATTTAACTTGGTTTTTATCTTGATGTAAGCTGCATTAATCTTATCTTGCATCTGCTTCTTGTCAGTTTCAGATGTCAACAATCAACAGTTCACATTCCAAACTCTTAGCTCACGAATGCCTAGAAACGCGTTGACTTCCCTGACTGTAAAACCTCTGAACTCGTGTCCTCTCAACGCTACCGAGATGCCAACGCACACATTTCGCCTTGTCTCTCCGCCCCCTGTGTTCTGTGTGTGTGTGTGTCATTCTGCTAAATAAAGCTGTGGAGTGTTGGGCTCAGCATCTCTGCATCGCTTGTTCATTGTGCACAGTAGCAGCCCCATGGATGTTGCACCATGTCAGCAAACACATGACAATAGCTCGCCTGGTGTCTCTCTCTCACACACACACACACACACACACACACACACACACACAGGAAAACAATGGATGTTTTGGAAGTGACTCCCGGCTGTCACTAGTGTAAAACACTAAGCCTGTGTGTGATATGTAGCTTGGTACAAACAATACACACAAACAAAAGCTGCCAGGCATAAAAAATAAACAAACCAACATTCTTCTGCAGCAGATTGATAAAATCAGTTTCCTGGAGTAAGGACGTCACAAAGAATTCAGAGTTTGAAGATCAACTATTGCAGGTTAATTGATTGTCCACAGAGAACCACAAGCAGGCGACAAAGCAAAGCAGAACTTAAATCAGACACTGAAAGCAAAGAGTCAGGAGAAGAAATGTTTCAGTGTCACAGGAGAAAAGTGAGAATCATCTGATCCAGATAGAATTAAAGAAACTGTGACATAACATTCAGGCCTGTGTTTAATTAGTAGGTCAAACCAATTATTTCATCAACTGTACCACAAAACAAGAAATCCTACACTTTAAAGTCGAACCAGAGAAACGTCCGGTTTCCTAACACGTCCTGATTAGAAACAGAGAAACACACTGAGACGTTTCTCGGCTCTGGTTAAGCTGCAGAAACTTCTGAAACCGCTAACTGCTGAAATACCCACACGTCACCGGCAGGCTGGCAGAGGCTGACACCGAAATGCAGCGTGCGAAGCTGAAAGCTGGAAGTGAATCTCCCCACAGACACCAGAAGCTAAAAGCCAGAAGCTGGAGTCACTGCCTCCTGTGGTTATTGAGCCTGAGGCAGCGGCCGTGAGCAGCTGCCGTGTGGTTTTGCAGAGATCTGAACCAGACCGGTACGTGATTGTCAACATGATGAGGTTTTTAATAGGCCAACTCTTACTGCTTGTTTCTTTAGATCAGCGTGACCTTTCAACTCGCTACTGACACTGAGGGTTGGCAACGTAAAGGAAACATGTATTTACTGGAGAACACACATGGATGGATTCTAAAACAGGTCTACTGGGCATGAAGTGAGTTAATGTTCCTCGTTTAAAGGCTCAGTGAAAACATTCATAATGATCAAAACAACACATGTAAAACTATCCTGAAGAAACACAAAATGACAAAGTGGAACAAAAGGAGACAACAAGAAATGTTTGAAAACAGACATGGAAACGTGAGCAACACTGACCAAACAGCACAAACATGGACATATAATAATAAAAAAGGACAAAACAGAAGTGAAAGAGACTCATGACGACCAAAAACAGACCTGAAGTGACCACAGAGAGACACAAGCTGACAGAAAAGAGATTTCACAGGATCAAAAATGACAAATGGAAACAAATGGAGGCAGAGCTTTGTTGAACTAAATGACCCACAGAGGGGGACAGTTTCCAGTTCTGCTCAACCTGCAGCACAAACGAAGCTTCAGTCCAAACAAAGACCTCAAAGACCTCAAAGACCTCTGCTGAGCGACTGACAACTCACGAACCCCCGACACCCTAATCTGGCTTGACCCTGATTGTGCTCGGCGGGTGCAGCTCTCCGGTCCTGAATCTGGTTTCCTCTGATTCTCTGACCCACAAAACTTAACAAAACACGTTTTATCAAATCACAGCCTCAACAGTGTCGATTAACACTTATAATAAAGTTTGACTTCGGTTGTAAAATCGATTTGATTTTTTAATTCTGCGTGTTGTTGTGAGAGGAAGGAACTCAGTGATGTCTGCGCTGCGTGTTTTCCTCTGCCCGTTTCCCTTCTCTCCTCCTCTCTGAACAATAACCTCTCACCTTTGCCCTCAACTCAAGTCGCTCTTCATATTTCCTCTTTGTGAGGAATTCACTGGAAAAACCACGAGCGTTTATTGACTGTAAGCGAACTATTTACTGCTGAAAGCACCAGACAGACACAAAGCATTAAGAACATTTACACGTCTGAAGCTGCAGAAAGGCGCATTGTCTCTGATTGTAATGTATATTTTTGAACTTTCCAATAACTTTCACTTACTTTAGTTTAAAGATGGTTCAGTCGTTCTGGGTCACAACAGGAAATGTCAGGACTTTTATTTTCTAAAAATGTTTCAGTGGTTTAGATGCACAGCTGGGATTTCTAGTTTCTCCAAACAGACCGGTCTTTGTATTAAGTGGGAATTCCACAGCTTCCCAGCTAAATGTCAGCCCCTGAAGCTCCTGAAGCTCCTGAAGCTAATGAAGCTCCTGAAGCTCCTGAAGCTCCTGAAGCTCCTGAAGCTCCTGATTCACGCTCTCAGTCCAGTTCCTGCAAAAACAGGCTGAACATTAGTGCAGAGTTTTAGAGCTGGAGGGAACTGATGCACTGATGCTGAAGTTAAATTAGCTGCACAGGTGAGACACAGCTGCAGTTAGTCATTTAACTAGATACTGGAATACAGCTAAAGGTAGCAAACAACGACTGCTCTGCTCTCCCTGCTCTGCTGTGCTCTGCTACACTCAGCACTGCAGATGCTCATTATAAACTACGATAACTGACAAACGCTGTTTAAAAACATTTAAAAACATTAATGTTGAGTGTTTAAAAAGTGGATTAAAGCATGAAACGCTTTTAAAATGTGATGGAAGATCATTGAAATACTGAGTCTCTGTAGAAAAACAGAATAAAGGCATTAAAATGTCCATTATTCAAATTCTGTTCTCTTTAATTAAACACATTGTTTAAAGCTCTATCTACTTTCAATTCCTGCACAGACTCAAAGTAAAGTCAGAGGCTGGATGAAGACATCAGATTTATGGATACTGCATCTGTATCTTAAATCCCTCAGGATCAGTATCGCTATCCGACTTTAAAAACTCATATCAGACCGACCACAGCCGGGTTCACGCGCAGGTCTGAGATTCCAGGAAGGATTTAGGTGAAAGAGCCGAAGGATTGGCCGCGAAAAGAGAGTCTGGAGGTTTTTCCCATGACTCTGTAGCAGTCAGACAGGTCGGGGTCTGCGATCAGTGCGACCCTTATTCCTTTACATCACTTCACGTTACCCCAGAGAAATGAAATGAATGAATCTGAGACTGAGACTCCACCTACAGAAACAAAGAGAGAAAACACAGATGAACAGATGAACTACACCACAACAATGAGAAGTTTACAACTTCCTGTTTGTACAATATAATGCACAATCATGTTACATCAACATGTTTTAATATCAGCTGACGCTCACACACACACACACACACACACAGACACACACACACACACACACACACACACACACACACACAGACACAGACACAGACACATCAGCCAGAGGTGTATTATTAAAGCGCTCTGAACCGTTCAGCTCATATCAGACATACCTGTCTGTCTGCCGCTCTAATACCTGTAATTCTCTGCCCCTGGGCTCGGCTAGCTGTGTGTGTGTGTGTGTGTGTGTGTGTGTGTGTGTGTGTGTGTGTTTAAATCCATTCATTCAGCCAATAAGCACTCGGGGAGAGTAAACCAGCCACTGTAGCTACAATCAAACCAACCAATCATGTTAGTAAAACTTGTTATTAATCATTTCAAATTAGAATAAAAGACACGATCGAGCTGCATCATGGGAAATGTAGGATATAGATCAGGTTTGTGTGCAGTTTGTGCAGCTGTGTGAGGGTTAAGGATTGTTAGGAGGGAGTAAAGACAAAGTAGTAATTGAAGTAAAACTCCCACATGTTATTAATGCAGCACAATATTGAGGTACTTCAGTTTAGTTTGTGCTACTTTAGATTTATTTATGTGCAGTACACTCAATTTTTCCTTCTGTTAGTTTTTCAGAGTCAGATGAGTAATAAAAAATAAATTACACCAGTATTTCTTTTACTTCTGCTACTTTAATTCTAATACTCTGGAACGTTTAGTTGTAATCTCACAGTCCTAATTATAGTTAAGTTAAATAAAAATAACAGACTGTCTACATCTGTCAGCACTATCTAACATCAGCTGATGTTAAATATTCTGTGGACGTAACAAACTTCTTCTTCTGCTTTTTTCTTTTTCCCGTTGTCACTTGTTAGCAGAAAAAACATCAAACTGGAAAGACTGTTAAAAGTGTGCCAGCGGCATCAAGGAGTGGCTCCTCACGGCAGAATGGAGAATTTAAAAACATAAGAAACGACAGAAACAGAGAAACATGTTTGAAGAATTGAGAACAGAGGAGCTGCGGAGGGTTGTGACTGAAGGCGGGAAATCAAAAATAGAAGAAAATACAGATTCTTTGGCAGGTTTCACTAAAGGGAGCTGGGAATTGAAGGGTAAGCTGGAAACCACTCCTGTGTGTGTGTGTGTGTGTGTGTGTGTGTGTGTGTGTGTGTGTGTGTGTGTTTGAGATATTACTCTTTATATAAAACAGACATGTCTAAATCCTGTGGTGTCTGGAACACACTGTCCATCACCTTATGGCAGGAGTGAAGTATTTCTTAATCGTACTGATAAAATTCTTGCAGGATGACTCCGGGAGACTCTGCAGAGTTTCAACTTTTTAAATTACGTAGTTAAACTGTTCTGTTATCTGACGTTTTTGGCTTCGTCTCCTTTTAAGTTGTCATCTCACTCGTTTTCTTTACATAACCTTGTATTTGGCACATGTAGAAGAAGTTTTCACATTCTTTTCTTGAAGTACTACTGTGTACAAACACTGCATTACAAGTCCTACATTACAGTATAAACAGTAACAGCAGTCAAATACACAACTAAACTAAACTAAAGTCTGTTAAATGTAGAAACACTTAGATGGAAATACAACTTCTCTGTGATATTTTTAACCCCTTCAGGACAAATACTTAACATTAGGACTCAGCATTTTCTTATGGATGCTTTGGTCTTCAACAGAATCACAAACTGTTTGCTCACACACTAGAGATAGATGAGATAGACCATACCATATGAGGGTGCTCTGTTCTACTGGGTCTGATGTTCAAACTGTGGACACTGGCTCCCTCTGCTGATCAAACATATGAGGTACAAACCTTCACATCAGCCCATTAAATGCAGTATGTGACCACGTCCTGACTCTAAACACCATGAGGCAGCTTCACCTGCACAGCTCCCTGGTTCAGTATCCTCTAAGCTACTGCAGAACGCCTGTTTACGTGTATTTGTTTGAGTGTTTAAAGCACACGTGCACGTTTGCATGAGCACTGACTCGTTTTGCATCATGTTGCTCATGTTAGAGGAAGTAAACGGTTACAGTAACTGAGGAAAGAAAAGGATGAGATCAGCTGTAAATAATCAGAGATCTGATAAAAACTAAAGGACACACCCAACCCCACGAAACTGTCTTAACTACAGGGTGGAGAAGTCTATAAGAAGTCCATAAAAGACATAATCTGATAAAAGTACAGTCCTACACGGGTCTACAGAGGTTCCCTGGCTCGGTTTCTGTGTATAAACAACTGTAAAACAATCAGTATTTTACATCATTTATGTGAAGAACCTTGATCATTTTCTACATAAACACTGAACAAGTCTCTGTCACGGCTGCTGTCTCACTCACTGACTCACTTCAAGTGCCTGAACCATCGCTGCTATTTCAAACTCAAACGTGCCGGGCGTGTATTTCTCAGGGTTATTGTCTCTTTGACTGTTTGTCAAAACTCACGAAAGCAGAAGTGGTAAATAAATTATTGGAGCCAGTCCAAGACTGAAGAAGCTCTGACTGATCGTTGTGAAATGTGCACGGACTTTGGTGACTTGTGATAAACTTTACACTCTGAACTGTTAAACTCTGGTCAGGGGACTTTGTCCATCACTGTGAAGACAACAGGAAACACAAGATGCATCATAATCACAGGACAACGTCCACTTTGAACACGTTTGGTACCAGCAGATCAAATAAACAGGTACAAAAATATCAGTGGTCAAAAGATTTAAAACTGATGATGAGAAAACAGACCCCAGGCCGTGCCATATTGTTTTTGGTCAATGTGTAGATTTTAGTTGTTATTAGTCACTTTAGGATAATTGTTGTCTAATTTTGGTAATTTTCTGACTTTATGTTTATTTCTAGTCGTTATTTTATTCTTTGTGGTGATTTCGCACGTTATTGTGGTCATTTTTTCCTATTGTCTCCCTGATCTGCCACGTGAGGCTTTCATTTGTTTCCTGAGCACCGTGACTTTCAACAAGAGTAGTTTGTGTGTAGTTTATGTAGTGTACCTGATCCTTGAAGCTGGAAAAAGGACGTTTTGTAGAAATGCACAATGTTCTGTTAGACATCTCAATAATTCCACTTTAAATACCTTTTATTTATTTCTACAATCCGCTTTGACCACATAACTGACTAAAAACTAGAATTTGTGCAAAATACAACCAAGAAAAATCAACAACGTCGTCTCAGCCAGTTTCAGGATGACACAGCTTTGATGACATTGTCCCACAGAGCTGTCACTGGACGTGCTCTGACGTTTTAACATATGTTGGTTAAAAAAGTGAATTAACCAGGATGATTAGACCTAGTAGTAAAATCACTGGCACTATGAACCGCTACCCTCATCTATCACCATAATGAATTTAGAGTACATGCTGGTTTTCTGCTTCTTGTACTTTGTCTGTGTCTTATGTTACTGAACTGCTGTGCAAACTACTGCCTCTTGGAGACAATAAAGTTGTTGTTGATTGATTGATAACATATCTTCTGCTCTCATCTCCTGAACTATCAAGGTGCCTGATACCCTGAAGTATAATTCACATTAACTGTCTCTCATTTCAACATCTAGAGGGTTGACACATACATCAGGACGTGTTCTGTGATGGGAAGTCCACGCTGCACGCCTGTTCACACAGTCAGAAATAGGTTAAAGCGAAATGTCGATGTTAAGAGAACTGAAAACAGGATCTATATCTTAAATCTGCTGACATTACTGGTTTCTGGTTGTCGGTGATATTTAAGAATATAGAATGGACTGAAGCACCAATTTAACCAGTGGAGCTCGCTGCTATCACGATGACACACAGCTCATACACCCGATTACTCACTTGAAAATGGGTGTAGCACAAGGTAGCCAGCAGTACAGCAACTTTCACCATAGCTTTAACCAATCTTCATAAAACCTCCGTCGTTCCACAAATTAAAAAAACCTGTGCGTTATTTAAAACGACACAATCAAAACTAAAAGTCATAGGTCGTAGCTTCGTGCAGCTCAGTGTGTGAGGTGTGCCTGTCCTTGTTGCAGTGGGTCAGTTTATCAGTGGCTGATATGGAGAGTTCCCCATAACCGATGTGATTAGTTGAGCCATAACCTACTTTTGTAATCTTTCCTAACCGACTTCCTAACACACAACACAACTGTCAGTCTTCAGCTTGTGCAGACTGCAGCTGTTCGATGAAGAATACCTGGTCTGGACCCCTGTATCTGTGACGCCCCACCTGAACCTCTTAAACTCTTCATTTTAATTTCTTTATTAGCATTTTTTTCTGTGTTTCTTTCTTGATGAAAACTCTGCTCTTAAAAGTGTCGTATGATGAAATCATTGCACAAGCTGCTGGGTTTTGCAGCTGCTTCAATCCCGAGAGGCAAAATCTGATAAATAACAAAACACAAAAGTGATTGAAGGAGGTTTTCACTGAGAGGTTAACACAGGTCTGCATCAGCTGTGAGCCAGTTCGAGTACAGCTGAGATAACAGAGTAAGGACTGCAGTGACCCCGTGTTTCTGTCATGTTTCTCAAACAACAACAAGCTAAAAAGTTGTAAAAACAGTTGAAAGGTGTTGTCGTAAAAAGGAAAATGACCAGAAATAACATGCAATAAACCTTTGCTCTGTGTCACTGCTGCACTTATTGCATGTTTGTATTTATGCAGTTTGCAGGTGCAACATTCAATGTGATATTTTATCTCTGTTTGTTTTTAAAGATCTTTTTGTGCTTGTTTCTGTCCCTCTGCTGTTGTAAACACTGTGGGATTAATGAAAGTCCATCCTATCCTATCCTGTCCGATCCTAATGTATATACAGTATAACGGCTCTCAACTATTAATGAACACAGTCTCTGAGCAGAACATGAAACTGAACTTGAACCACAGAGGAAATTAATAGATGTGGTTAAAAATACTAAGGAGGAAGAAGGAAAGTAGGGAAGAAGCTATAGTGCAGCAGCGTTTACGGTCACAACATCTGTAATGGCTCAAAGTAGGGAGGGCGTAAAAGTAGGCGGGTGTGCAGTCTGATATATGACCATATGAATGATTACGTAGGAATCTGACGTGGAAGGCAATTCAGAGGCCCTGTGACGGGGAAACGCTCTGCAAGAACTTGTAGTGAGTGTGTGTGTGTGTGTGTGAGGGCTGGACTTTGTTCTCAGCTATTTCCAGCATATGTCTTTATCACAGCTGCAATAACTTTCTGACTTTACTTTTGAGCTGTGCAGCTGCTGTACGAAGCCGTTTATCATACAGTAAAACACCACTTAAGACCAGTTTTTTATTTAATTTAAATTAATTTTTTTAGGTGAAGGATCCGTAGAGGTTCTACCTCTGTAACGCAAACATGATCAGCCGTAACTTCAAGAACGTGTTGGTGGTCTCCATTGGGTTTCTGTCTCTGTTCACGGCTTATGGAGGCCTGCAAAGTTTACAGGTTGGTGGAAAAGTTGCATTTGATTTTTTCAGCAGCATTTCTAGTGTTAATAGGTCATGTTAGCATGTACTCGTCAGTGTAAACTGTAAATGAGTTTCAGCACTGAGGAGAGAATCCACACACACACAGTAAGTGATTTGTTCAATGTCCTTTTATGCAGAGTTTATTTGGTTACAAATGGCAGGTTGTTCATTTAAAAACACACATTTCTATGTTCTATTGCTTCCGTTTAGGTTCTATTATCTTTATCTACGAGTTTATTAAATCCTTGTATGTTTCCTCTGAGATTGATGAATGATGGGTGGAGCAGATGATCTTAATGTGTCAGCACCAGTTCTGCTAAATTATAGAGACTTAGTCTTATTGTATAGTATTCATGTTGTTTTATCTGTGAATGTTTTCTCTTTTAAGGAAATTGTGCTAAATTATTAGAATGCCACAAATACAGTCAGTGTAATGGCACTTTTATTGAATGTATTGATGGATGGATTCATGAAGGGCAGCAAATTTTAAAAAATACTTTGACTTTATTTGACAATAAGCAAATAAACAGTAAGATTAAACATGTTTATTCCATGAAATGTCCTTGAGTACAAAAATCCCATTAGGTGTAAAATAGAAAACGTTTAGCACAACTCGTGATTACTAACACACAAGTACTATAAATTTATTGTCCAAGTATAATTCTGCATCTAAGATTTTTCGTGACATGCTCAAACAAAGAGTGCACCGCAAAATAATTAGTAAAAAGAAGAACGGCAAATAAATTCATTTAAATTATGATGTTGTTATTATATTATCACATTCTACTTATGTAGATTATACTTTTCAGAATAGAAAAATGTTCAATTAACACAAAATATTGGTTTTATAATATCAACTCTGCAGAAACGAGAGCTGATATTCATCTGAAAGTCTGATTCATTTTAGTAAATACTGTATAAACTGTTTAAAGCACTGCTCACTTTACTTAAATGTAACCAGCATCGTCCCCTAACTGAGTCCTGTCTCTGTTCTCTGTGTGCAGAGCAGTCTGAATGCAGAGGAGGGGATGGGAGTGGCGTCCCTGAGCGTCATCTACGCCTCCATCATCATCTCCTCCATGTTCCTGCCTCCGATCATGATCAAAAATCTGGGCTGTAAATGGACCATTGTTGTCTGCATGGCCTGTTACGTCTCCTACTCCATTGGAAACTTTTTTCCAGGATGGTAATGATGCAGCATGTAGATTTTATCTGATACAGAATGAATGAATAAAGATGAAGACAAGTGAAATATGTATTATCTTATTATATTATTATACTTATTGGCTTTACTCTGTCCTGCAGGTACACCCTCATTCCTACCTCTGTAATACTGGGACTGGGTGGCTCTCCTCTGTGGTCCGCTAAATGCACCTACCTGACCATTGCCGGTAACACGCAGGCTGCCAGGGAAGGCAAAAAGGGCTCTGATGTCATCAACCACTACTTTGGCATCTTCTTCTTCATCTTTCAGTCGTCGGCTGTTTGGGGAAATCTCATGTCATCGCTCATCTTTGGACAGGACACCAAAATAGGTATGTAGATCATTTTAGTGGCAGTGTGTGATGAAGCCAGTTACACAGACTGAGCCGTGAGTGTTTCTGAGTGCAAGAAGGTTTGAAGGTTGGAACTTATTCCTTCACCTGGACACAGCAGCTGGAGATAATTTGAGACTGTGTCTGAATGTAGAGGTTTAATGAATTCTAGTGTTTGTTGGTTCCTTCTTTCTGATAATAAACCACTTCTTCCTGACTGAATAAACTTATTTAAAGTTAATGTTTACATGTGTTACATTCCTGCACGTTTTATTTTTTTTGCACATGTAACTCCACATTTATTACCTGTTTATGGGATTTTTATCTTAAGTAAAGTTATTAAAATACTCAAACATTAACAACAGAGCACTGATGAGATGAGAGTTGAAACATCCTCAAGTTCAGTTGCCAGTAATTTAAGAAGAAGCACGATCTGGACAACTGAGGATCTTCACTGACGTATGTATGTACGTTCCACTTCTTCATCGTGGGTTTGCTTCAAGACATCTTAAATCTACCCTCAACCTCAGCCTCCCTCCTTCATCCCACGTAGAGCTGATCCAGCTCCACAAAACCATCGGCAACGTCTGCCTCTTAAATCTTTTTCTTTATGGGATGAAGTTAAACTGAATAGGAAAGGGTGTGTGGTGTTGCCAGGAGTGCAGTGTATTACTTTATGGCGTCACTTCTCTCTGGCTTATCAACTTATGATGATGGCACTTGTTGAGCTGTACTTCTCGGAAGAACAATGCTGAGTTATTTATTCCATGTTACTTATTGTTTACACAATCTAGCATAAGCAGTATTTTAAGGAGCAGTCGTAAAAACACAATAAAACCTTAAAGTACTGCACGCTGTTTTCCTAATGAACACATTTACTGATCCATACTTTCTTTGTGCAAACTTTTCATTTTCAAAACACATTTCTCCCCACAAGCTAATGCTAGTAACATGACAGCAGCAACTTTCTTTATTTCCCTGCAGCTGAGATCCCTGATGAGCAGCTGCAGACCTGTGGAGCAGCTGACTGTGGCCTTAACGTCACCTCCAACAGCACAAGCACCAGGCCCGAACAGCAGCTGGTGTGGACGCTGGTCGGCAGCTACATTGGTAAAACCAGCTTTTACTGTGTCTGCTGCAGATTGTTGTATTTATTAACACAGAACCAGTATTGAAATAAACTAGGCTGAGACCAGTGTTGTGTGTTGTGCGACAGGCGTGGGTCTGCTCGCCATACTGATCGTGGCAATATTTCTGGACAACATTGACCGGGAGCAGGCCAGTCAGTTTCGTGGGAACCGGGAGCCGTTCTGCCACACGTTCCTGGCCACGTTCAGACTGCTGAAGAACTGGAAGCTGCTGACCCTCATACCTCTCACCATGTACAGCGGGTTTGAACAGAGCTTCCTTTCTGGAGAGTATACCAAGGTGAGGAGAGAGGATTTGATGCAGTCTGTGTTAGTGAAAACTTTTTATTTATTAGAAAATGCATTACATCAGATTTTATCAGTCCTGTCTGATTCTATATACTTAATCATGTAAAACAGTATTATACGGTATAATTTGATTTAGGTTTTTTATTTTGACCTGTTGGATCTGTCCTCTCATTTATTGGCTTAATAAATTTCCTTGCAGAACTATGTGACGTGTGCTTTGGGGATCCATTTCGTTGGCTTTGTGATGATGTGTTTTGGAGCCACCAATTCCGTCTGCTCTTTTCTCTTTGGGAGACTCGCTCGGTACACAGGCAGAGCGGCACTCTTCTTCTTTGGTATGATCGTTTGATAAAATCGGATTTTGTTGGGATTTGACAATCGGTGACCTGCTGACATTCATTTGATGTTCTTACATGTTTCCAGCTGCACTGACCAACTTTGCCTGTATCATTGCTCTCCTGTTCTGGAGGCCTCATCCTGACCAGCTGCCTGTCTTTTTTGTATTCCCCGCCCTGTGGGGTATGGCAGATGCTATCTGGCAAACTCAGACCAATGGTAAGAAAGTCCCATCAGTACATGGAGCACTCATTTCCAATGTCATTAGGTGATAATGTAGTTGTTGTGTTGTTGTTGTTGTGTTGTTGGACTTTATAAACACTTAATCTGTGTTCCTCTGTCCGCTCTCTGCAGCTCTTTACGGCGTCCTCTTCCCCCGACACAAAGAGGCAGCCTTTGCCAACTACCGCATGTGGGAGTCTCTTGGCTTCGTTATCGCCTTTGCCTACAGCACCTTCCTATGTCTGGAGTATAAACTGTACATTCTCCTGGCTGTTCTCGTGCTCACTGTCATCACCTATCCCATAGTGGAGTACAACGAATACAAGAATCCCACACCACCCGTTGAAGAGGGGACATATTTAAGTCACAAGGAAGCAATTCAAGCAGACGACAACAAGATAATCAACCAGACACAAATGTAAAGACTGAAATGAAAGTTTTATTTAGGTTTAAACATGTTTTTGTTGTTATTCTTATATATTCTGATGCCAAATTGCTCAAATTACTTGAGAATAGGAAGTTGAATACATTTAAGAATCTGTGATGGGAAAGATGCAGAACCTTTAAAGGTGCAATCAGAAACTTGTCTATTTACTGCGTGTTGAAAACTGCAAGCACTGACTTTATTCTTTACTGGACAACCCTCTACTAAACCCTCTTTTCTCCACTGTGGTTCACTTTAAGATGTATTCTGTATTAAGTTCTTAATCTGAAGCTGGAAATGAACGGATGAACGAGGTGGAATAGGAGTTCACTGAAACTTTGGTGGGTAAAATCTGTTTTGGCTACAGAAAAGTAAAACATGTGCATCTCACGCATCGTGTATTAGTCACGATCAAAAATCTACAAATCAACAAACAATCAAGGGGAAATGAATTTGTACATGAACAATTGATCACACCACCATTTTCTCAGACTACAGAGCAGTATTGTTTCACTTTTGCAGTGTTTTCAGTAAACTAATGATTTACTATACGTTTTAAGACTTGTCTCAGTGTTTATATTTGAACATTTGTCAGCGAGGGGTCAGGAAATTACAACTATACATTATAATTCACCTATAAAACATAGTTTAACATTTAAATTGTTGTTCTCACCTGTTTCTCACTTTACATTAAATGGTTGATGATGCAACTGGAATGAAATTTCCAATCGATTTATCTTTAATATTCAGGTGTCAAATTGTAAAAATGATCAGAAGCATTATTTTTTTCTCTATAGTCTAACAAAAGGTACAACATGAAGGAGTGTTTCATGTTTTGATGGGACTCTGCAGGTGATGTTGTGATTTCCAGTTTGACCTCATGATGGTGCTGTTGTACCACCTTTAATATTAATGACTACAGTGAAGCTGAACAGCACAGGTGAGGACTGTTTTTAACAGCTTCTATCTACAATAACATGTTGGTCCAACACCTGGGTCACAGGTTTAGTGCACAACAGCATGTTCTTTGATAGTCCGGGGTTTTGATGACAGCGGCTCTGAGAGGAAACTACTTCTGTTCTGTGCTCGACTCAGGCCTCCAATTACAGTCACAGTCTAATGTCCAGGTGTTTGTTGAATATCAGACGGTCAAAAACACCGTGCACACCCTACAACTACCGCAGCACTGGGTAATAAACAGTCTGAGAGCAGTCTAGAATCAAATCTGACAGCAGTTCTGCAGGAAACCCACCACGGCTGTTTGTCACTGTATTTATTAAAGTAGTGTAATAGCAAAGAAAAAGAAGCAAGTTGAATTGTTGTGACACAGACTGAGGGTTCGCTGTGTTTTACAAGTTCTGTCTGCATATTTAAAGCCAAGTTTGTTATGGTGTGTAATTACACGTCCAGACATCTGTGCGTATTTTTATGCAATAGTTGTAATAAGTGCACAGCTTTCACACACTTTTTCATGCTAACTGTGTTATTCTGTTATTCACAGATATTGTGAGAACACAATGTCGAAATGGTAGAATTAATGCAGACAGGAGCAGAGTACAACGTATGTCAAAGTCTCCTTAAGTTTCCACCTTCAAAGCTGTGCTGGAAAATAAAAATCACAAAATAAGTTGTGTTAACTTTCTGTTTTAGATTTAGAAATGATGCAGATTAACATTTTTATCCTCACCAACCAGCTTCAGCGAGTGTTCTCCAGCTTTTTTCACAACAAACTACAATCAGAAACCTTATATGCACACTCTTTGGCCACTAAATCTAATTCTCGTTTGTACTAATACTTGTAGTAGTATCCACAGTACACCACTAGGTCATCCCCTTTCCTTCTGATGATGATCTTACAGAAACCCGGTTGTCTGTATTTAGAACCAGTCAGAGTGCAGCTCCACTGGAGCAGTTGGAGCTAAGGGCCTTTTTCAAGGGTGAAACACTGTTGATGAATGAGAGGCAGATGCTGATTTTTGTTTGTCCCATCCAGATTTTAACCCTGAGGGTCTGGGGGATTGAACGAGTGACGAGCTTGTTGCTCTAACCTTTGGTATCTGGGATAAAACATGTGAACTGTACCTTTAGTGATAGTTGGTCACTGAAAGGTTGTTCCTGGCACTGATACTGAGATGTTGCTGAAAGGTCCAGTATTTACCTACGTAATTAAATCTTCAAACATAAGTTCCACAAACATACAAATCCTTAAAACCTTATCTATTCTCATTTGGAAGATTCAGTTTTGTTATTATCAATGTAACTCAGAGATGCTGACAACATTCAGGTGATGTGTGTTGTACAAAAACAGGATTACAAATTACATGAACTGCATCCAAGTACTGTCTACAGCCTCTTTACCCGTCAGTAAAGAAACGCTGAGTGTCGATCAGGAATTGACGAGTCATTAATGTCACAGTCTGCATATGAACAAGTTGGAACAGATTTGGTTTTCAATAGAACCCTGTTTTGTACTTTGTGCGGCTTAAGAAAATAATTCACATAATGAGTTTTCAGTGTCAAGTTAGATCATGTAAAATGTCTGTTGGATCAACGATGAGCAACTCATAACTGTTTCCATTGATTGTTTGTGGTAATGTATTTGGCTGAGCAGAGCTCACGTGAGGGGAATCTTTTTTTTTTTTGCAAAAGGAAGGTGACCTCAGGGAAAAGCTGGAGGTCTGTTGTTGTCTGTGCGTTTCTCAGTTGGAGCTTATAGCTGCTAACCTGTGTTTGTGGGCAGGCTGTGCAAACAAACGAAGGGCTTCCTATGTGAAAGTGGCTACTCAGCAAAGTCCCCTTGCCCTAATTAGCACGGATGAATTACGACTGGAAAAGCTGAGCTGAAGTGGGGTGAGATGGAGCAGCAACTGTTTCGACACCGAGGCCACTCACCTGCCATCGATCACAGCTCAGCTCCTGCAGTTCCTGATCCAAAGCAGGAAGCCTCAGAGGCCAATACAGGACACGGAGGTGAGACTTTAACAGAAAAGAGTGACAGAACCTGGAAAACTGTGCACGAAAACTTATAAGCTTCTGTGAGAAAGGTAAAAATCCAAAGGGTGCAGTTCAGGGTCAAGTGTACCACAGGGATCTTCACCAAATCCTCCAGTAGTCGATCCAGAAACTGGAATCTAGAGATGATGTAAGACCCACAAAGTAATACAAAGAGTCATTTGTGCTGTGCAGTGCCCTGTGGGATTAAGTTTTCCTCGCAGTGCAGAAACTGCTTCAAGGTCAAAGAGTTTTCCTGAACCACTTTCAAAAACATGAGTTTGGGGTGCATTAGGTTGCAGCCCTATCACCAACCGAGGTGAGGGATGCAGCACTGGGCCTACACAAACCTTTGTAGTGGGTCTCAGTAGTTCCACATGCTGGAGCTGTTACCAGCTGTTTAGCTCAGCTCTGAACTGACTGACTGTCATTTTACATCCAAACCTGTTAATTCTGGTTTCTTTTAAACCCAGGTATTCTGTTCAAACATAAAATAATAAAGGAACAACACTGATTCCTATTTTTCCATAGTGCTCATCATGTGACCAACCCTCAAAAACATCTTACAGAACACACTCTTATGTCCCTTTTGTTTTTATTGCTTTTCCATTCATTTTCAGGTATGTCTGTCTGTTCATTTTGTGATTTTTATTTTATGCGTCACTCACATTCTTTTGTGTATTGGTAAAGGCCAGTGGATTTCACGTTGGAAGCGAACAGTGATGGGTTTTTCCACAGCACGTGCAGGACGTCCAGGAAGTGTCTGACTGCAGCTGCAGTAACAACACAGAGCGGCTCGTGGCTTCTTCGCGCTGCAGGATCCCATCCAAGGCCATGACTGTTTTCAGACCTTCTCCACAGGTACATGTTGTGCTGTTTAACTTCTACAAAAACACATCTATAGGAGAGATGAGGCCATAAGTGTGAGCTGACTTTGGAGTCTGATGAAGTGTCTGCAGGGCACATAAGTCCAACTTTTTATTTGACCAACATATTTTTGTTGGTTTCTCACAGAAACATACTGGATTTTGGCAGAATAGTTTGTTTTAAGTTTGGCAGTTAACAGTTAAGTATTTCTCCTGTTGAGACCCTGAGAGGTGACCAGAGACTGTCTGGGAGGTGTTTGTCCTCAGCAGTCAGCTTAGGAGCATCATCCACGAAGGCCCTTTCATCCCTGGGGGTTAGTAGCTAGCAGACGGACATAATAAGGCAGCTTGCCAAGTGACCACAGGCCACCAATCATCAGTTACTGATTCATCTATGACCTCTGATTATTACCATCTCAAGAAGGACAGAGTTGTTCTTTTATCACACTGGTCTATATCTTCTATTCTACAGTATCGTCAACAAACAAGACAACAACATAGAGTCTGCAAAGGAAGTCTGAATTTCCTTCGGAGGAGAAGCCTGATACTGCACTGTTTCAGATGTGTACTGTATGACAGTCAGTTCCTTTCTCTGGGGGACTTAGGAAAAGAGGTTAATAAGGGGATTCCTGGTCATATGCCAGTGAAGAGACAGAGAGAGGGGAGGGGGAGATTTCTGAGGCAGAGGGGACATGAAAGTTATGATGCTGTAAACCAGTGAAACCGCATCTGTTACTCCAGAGCCACCATTCACTCATTATCAGATCATGTTGCTTGAGTCAAATTCTTTGCATTGCTCCTGGGATGTGACGTTGGCTCCTGCTCCTGATCTAAAAAATCTAAAAATGAAAACTAAAACCAGTTGTAAACTTTCTTATTCATCACTGTGTCACTCTGAAAACTCCTATAAACGAAAACTTTAAGATGATTGGTGGTTGTTGTCTAATAGTAGAGTTTCTCACACACCTTCTACTCTTTACATCAACAAATAGGTTCTGTCCACTGATGGCTTAACGCTGTCACCACCCTCTTGTTAAGGGCCACATCAAGCCGGGGGACAAACTCTTTAAAATATGGGAAAAGACACGAAGACGACAGACTCAGTGCTGGTTTTGGGTGGTGCACTGGTACATTTACGCTTCTATTTTGGAAAACTTGGCTGTGTCCAGATGGGAACTTCTCAGGCGAGGAGAGCAGAGAGGGAATGTAAATGAGGAATAATGATGAGAATAGCAGCATGGATCTGGTTGTTGTTGGCTGTGGTCTTCAGTGTGTTTAGTTGTCATGAAGGCATTAGGCATACATAGTCAGAAAGTCATGAATTTAAGTTTATCATAGTTGATTAGTTTATTGTTTATGGATCATCAACACAAAAGTCCAGCAGGAACACCATTAGTCAGTGGTCAGAGAGCAAAAGTCGCACCTTGCAGTTTTTTATTTAGTATTATTATATCTTTAACAACTTTAAGATCTAATTTTTTCATTGAATAGTCTAGTCTTTGTTGCACGTTTTTGCAAGAATGTTGACGATCCCATGGCACGTATTCTTCGAAACACTGCTCTTCCGACATTGTGGCTCCCATGTTGCAGGGTTTGAAAAGCTGCCAGCGACCATGACTGATACGTTACAGCAGCAGGGATGGGATGCTCTCTATATTGCAGTTCAGACTTATGAATCTGGCTGATTATGAAGGGAATGTTTTCGGTTTAACAACTTAAAGTTGGACGTTATAGGAAAGAAAAAGTCACGTGGCGTAAACATACCCCTGTGGGTGGTGTGAGTCACATCACATCATGTTAACATTTGAATTTATAAACTGCATCATGACAAACTTTTGGGAATTCTGAATAATAATTAGGAGTTTATGTACAAACCTTGTTGATGTTTGCTTTGCGCTGACTCCATTTATACATGTGGCTATGAAGTCACAGTTACCGGGTTAGTGTGCGGGTTTTGTGGGAAGGCAGCAGCCAATTAACAGTTCTGACTCCGTCTGACCAAAATGATGGGTCTGAATCTGACGTGCTTTTAGAAACACAACACAAAAGGTATTTAAAGACAATGTGGTGTCATTAAACTGAGAATATTAGCATGAAAAACACAAAACGAGTCAGGAAAGACTGTTAACGTTGACATTGGTTTAGTGACTAGTGTCATTTTATTACCATGATGATGTCATTTGAAATGGACAATTCTGAGGTTTTATATGTTTGCATGGACACCATTTTGAGTGACTCTATCCTTCATCCTATGGATTCTCAACTAGAAATCGTTTGTCAGTGTCTACATGTTTACCTTTAACATTGAATAATTATGAATAACGTTGGAGTTTGAGCGACCGAGGAATAGTGCATCGTTACATTCTGTTTTACCAGTCATTACTAGAGTGATATGTAAGTAATAACATATTGATTTGATATACTGTAGCTATCATGGACAACATTATTTATGGAGAAAGCAGTCAACGATAAAATCTGTTAAATGTCTAAAACCCCACCTGTCTTTCCAATATGGCAATCTGACAAACGTGTCTCAATGTATTGCAATGCATCATTTTCTTTGTCAGTCAGGAGCAAAAATGCAATATCTCAGCTCTGGGGGATCTAAGATTGCATTCCTGGTCAAGTGCAAATTGAATTGCTGCTGAAAGGGCAGTTTGACTTCAGCCAGCCGGCGAAAATGAATTAATTTTCTCTGTCAGATTCTTGGAGGAGCTTGGCTAAGACAGCATCTGCTCAGAATCACTCGCCTGTCACTGAAACCTGCCACTAAAAGTACTGGATGCACTGGGAATGAAGGAATAATATAGTTACCTGCTGATGTGCAATAAAAGCTCAGTTTAAATGAAGGCAGATTTCAGGTCACAACAATGTCAGGGTCACAGAGAGTATATAAAGTGTCTGTCCATGGACCAGGAGATATAAAAAAACAGACTTTCCAGGCACATACTGTGTGATTTTATGATTGTTTCTGAAATAGTACATTTTATTTACAACAACCGTTCTGAGATTTCTTGGAGAATAAGAATCTTCTTCCAAAATTTATGGGCTTCCAGTGTTATTTATGGGACATTTATGGAGCAAGCTGGCATGCTAACTAAGGTGATAACACTAGTTTGCACATAAAACACATAAAAGTCTACTTCTTAAGGAAAGGATTAGGTACCTCAGAATACCTGCTAGCTCACCACCAGCAGTAGTAACTTCACATTACATCTCAAACAGGGCGCACTTTATAGAAAACAGAATAAATGTTCTTTTTCATGTTAGTTTACCTTTGGTCAGAATTTGAGCAGGTTAGTTTAATTTGGTTAGTTGGTTTAGTTAGTTTAGTTAGTTTAGTTGGTTTAGTTGGTTTAGTTAGTTTAGTTAGTTTAGTTAGTTTAGTTGGTTTAGAGTTAGTTTAGTTGTTTAGTTGGTTTAGTTGGTTTAGTTGGTTTAGTTGGTTTAGTTGGTTTAGTTAGTTTAGTTGGTTTAGTTGGTTTAGTTGGTTTAGTTGGTTTAGTTGGTTTAGTTAGTTTAGTTAGTTTAGTTGGTTTAGTTGGTTTAGTTGGTTTAGTTGGTTTAGTTGGTTTAGTTAGTTTAGTTGGTTTAGTTGGTTTAGTTGGTTTAGTTAGTTTAGTTTGGTTTAGTTGGTTTAGTTAGTTTAGTTAGTTTAGTTGGTTTAGTTGGTTTAGTTTAGTTTAGTTAGTTTATTTAGTTTAGTTAGTTTAATTAGTTTTAGTTTTTACGTTCGTTAGTTGGTTCGTTATTTTTTGTTTAGTTGTTCGTGTTAGTGGTTTCGTTGGTTTCTTTCGTTTCGTTGGTTTTCGTTAGTTTAGTTGGTTCGTTGGTTTCGTTCGTTTCTTGTAGTTCGTTCGTTTCACATTCGTTTCGTTCGTTTCTTCGTTTCGTTGGTTTCGTTCGTTTCCGTTTGGTTTGTTAGTTAGTTCGTTTAGTTGGTTTCGTTCGTTCGTTGGTTTCGTTGGTTTCGTTCGTTTAGGTTGGTTTCGTTAGTTTAGTTAGTTTAGTTGTTTAGTTTCGTTTAGTTGGTTTCGTTGGTTTCGTTCTTTCGTTAGTTTAGTTGGTTTCGTTGGTTGTCGGTTCGTTTCGTTGGTTTAGTTGGTTTGAGTTCGTTTGGTTTAGTTGTTTTCGTTTGTTCGTTGCGTTTTTCGTTGTTTTCGTTGGTTCGTTAGTTTAGTTCGTTTCGTTGGTTTCGTTGGTTTCGTTCGTTTCGTTGGTTCGTTGGTTTAGTTCGTTTCGTTGGTTTCGTTGGTTTCGTTGGTTCAGTTGGATTTCGTTCGTTTAGTTACGTTTCGTTTGGTTTCGTTAGTTTTCGTTCGTTTAATTAGTTTAGTTGGTTTAGTTAGTTTATTTTCGTTTAGTTCGTTGTTAGTTTACGTTAGTTGCGTTGGTTCCGTTGGTTAGTTGGTTTAGTTAGTTTAGTTGGTTTAGTTGGTTTAGTTAGTTTAGTTGGTTTAGTTGGTTTAGTTTAGTTTAGTTGGTTTAGTTAGTTTAGTTGGTTTATTAGTTTTTAGTTTAGTTGGTTTCGTTAGTTTATTGGTTTAGTTGTTTGTTGGTTTAGTAGTTTAGTTGGTTTCGTTAGTTTCGTTAGTTTAGTTGGTTATCGTTGGTTTCGTTGTTTAGTGTTTAGTTGTTTTCGTTTGGTTTCGTTAGTTGGTTTAGTTGGTTTAGTTAGTTTAGTCGTTTGTTTAGTTGGTTTAGTTTAGTTAGTTTAGTTGGTTTAGTTAGTTTAGTTGGTTTAGTTTAGTTAGTTTAGTTGGTTTGGTTGGTTTAGTTGGTTTAGTTGGTTTAGTTAGTTTAGTTGGTTTAGTTTGTTTAGTTGGTTTAGTTGGTTTAGTTGGTTTAGTTGGTTTAGTTAGTTTACGTTGTTTCGTTGGTTAGTTGTTGGTTTCGTTCGTTTTTTGGTTTGTTGTTTCTTGTTTAGTTGTTTCTTGTTGTTTAGTTGTTCTGGTTGGTTTGTTGTTGTTCGTTGTTGTTTTCGTTGTTTGTTCTTTATACGTCTTGTTCGTTTTAGGTCGTCGTCCCGGCCCGGTGGCGGGGCTTAGCGGACGTCAATGCGTTTGGCGCTAACGGTTCCTGCCGCCATTATTTCAAACGTTAAAAGTTGGACACAGAGACAAATTAAAGCTTTTGTCTGAGTTAAATTCTGTGTTTAGTCGGTTTGAAGTTCATGTTGTGGAACCTAACGTTAGCTGTTGAATGCTGCACAGGTTTGTTGGCTGATTGTGTTTTGGTTTGCAGTCGCTAACTTTTGCTATATTGTGTCTGCACTGTGAATGAATGTCTAGTCTCAGTCAGTTTCGTTGTTGTTTGGCTGATTCTGGTGTATTTAAATCTGAATACTGGTGTCGCAGTATATGAACTGACTTCTGGTGTGTTTTCCTTCTAGTTGTTGCTGTGGTTTTGACGGTTTGAATCGCCACACTTCGCTCCAGGTAGGTGATGATGAGTGTTCACTTTAGGGATGTTCACATATTTGCCTTTCACACAGTCCATCCATTATCTACACCACGTATCCTGCCCAATTCATGTTTACGATCATAGCTTGTGTGTGCTAGCGTGCACCTCCTTGTTGGTGATTGCCGGTCATTTTAATATCAGGGCTACCTACTATTGCTTCATGGGAACCTCAAAGTGGCTTGTGCCTCACATACACTGTAGGGAGACACACCATTTCTGGATCTTAGCTCGTCAGATACTTTACTACCTACATTGTTCAGAGGGATGCATCATGTGGATCCAGCCTTGCCCATCCATGTCGTACTTTTTCCATTTTACGTAGCATTTGTCTATATTTATAATGGAGTTTTAGAACAGTTATTTTATTTCGGCATCTTCTCAACCAATATTGCAGTGAGCTTAGTGTTTACTTGCAGGCAATTTTTAGTATGTAGCTTTAAGATACGGCTATTATTTGATGAAGTGAGTCTATATGCAAAAAACAACTATAAAGCTTATTTTGGTTTGAATAATACAGCTTTTATTTATTGCCAACACTGGCCAGAGGCGCCGTGTGTACTGCACATTGTTCTCATTCTCTATTTTATACAGCTTATGCTTTACTAGAAACTAAAATTGTGCATCAAATGTAAAGATGAAAATGTTCTGTATTTGTTTTTTGTTTTTTTTGTTGGGCCGATACTGCATTCATGTATCCTCTGGTCTTGTGGCTTGTGTGGCCTATTATGAGGGAGTGAGGAAACACTCTCACTCAAAATCATATAATTCACATCTATGGACCATGTCCCAACTAATTCAAACAATAAAATACTAGTTAAAATGAATGATTTATTAGCTTAACACAATGTGAATGCCTTGCAGTTTTGAGCTCTTGCGTGTCTTTACTGTGACATTCATGCTTTAATAATTTGCGTGTGTTCAGTTCTTTCACATCAGTGGGATCTACATCACTACCCCAATTCCTGGCCTCTAATATAGACTCTTGTAATCTAGCCAGCTGTGGCTTGGCTGATGGAACAACAGGCAGCCCTCTGCTTCTGCTCTGCGTTCAAACTCCAAAGTGACCCATACAGACAGTGAGCCCTGTTATTCTCACCCTTCACATTATGTCTGTGCACCAGCAGAGTGTTAGTTAAGATGTTTAATCAGCAGCAGAACCCTTCTGTGGCTCCAGTGTGTTTAGAATCACCTGAAAATGTGCAATGTAGTGGATTTTGTGACTATGCGCAGGCTACAGATTATTGTTATTATAAAATAAGCTGACAATTATTTTCCAGTTTGATTGATTGATAATTTTGATTATAGAGCTTTCAGGAAAAACGGGAAAATGTTTGCTGACTATCAGTCTAAACTACAAAGGCATTCGGTATTAAGGAAGGGGACATAATTTTTAAGGGTCTGTGTCAGCACCTTGGTGAGTCGCTGGATTGGAAACCTGTTGTCAGGAAATTGAACGCAAATCATCAACAGTAGTGAAGGAGGAGTCTTTCAGTGGGTGGCACTAATCTCATAATTCATATTACATTTAAAGTGCATGCAACAACAAAAAGACGTGTTTGTCTGAGTGTGGTGAGGAAAAACTGTGAAAATTACGAACAAAACGTGATTCTGTAATAAATGTGAATGCTCAGTTTTCAACCTTGTTGTTTATGAGGTGATGTTGTAATAGTTTTCAAAATGATAGCGCTAACCATCTGCTTTCACTATGAATTGGCGTCGCCTTACACATTTAAATGAATCCCTTGCTGTTTGTGTTTGTGTGGTCTTATATGAACATAGTTTGTCTTTGTCACTGGCAACCATGACAGCAGGGACCATTGTGGAACACTGAGAGCTTTATAGAGCCATTTGGGTTTGATTGTGACCCATGTGGTTATGCGATATGTACGAAGAGGTATAATTTCCTCTTGAAGCACATTGAGGATCCTGGCAGCATATGATTTCATGGAGACATATGATATGATATTGGCTTGCTGGTATGTGTAGTCCTAAATAGAAATGAGTATTGGATGACAACAACATCCGTTTCTTGTCTTAAACTTGGTGGTTAGGAGAATTGTCTCTTCATGACAGGGTACAGCCGGACCGAGGTCGAATATGAATGGTGCCAATTAGCAGCCTGAGCAACTGTCCAAAAAGCTTAGTTCAAGGAATCAGAGTCACAATAGGTGAAATCTACTCGGTTTACAGTGCCAAGGAATTATTGTTGTATGATCACCTGAGGTTAGTTTGAGTAAAAAGCACAGATTAGTACATTTGATATAGTGGCAAGAAAAAGTATGTGAATTTTGTGGTTTTCTGCATTAATTTGTTAAAAAATGTGATCGGATCCTAATCTAAGTCAAGAGTCTGGAAGTTGAGACAAGAATATCAACAAATATAATGTGCCTAAAATAATAACACAAAAGAAAAATTCTATAAAAACCTTGAACATCACAGTGCGAGTGGAAAAACTATTTGAACCCTTCGAATGATGACCTCAAAAAAGCGAATTTGAGTCAAGTGTTAGCATAAGCTAAGAACATCACAAAAACCACTCCAACTTTGAGTTTGCGCCGTACAAGCAGGGCAAGGGTTAAAAAGCGATGGCAAATACTTTAGAAATTCACCAGTCTACAGTTAGACAAACAATCTACAAATGGAGACACTTAGTGACTGTGGCTACTCTAGCAAGAAGTCGAAATGACCCCAAGAGCACAACAAACGTGTATCATTGAGGTAAAAAAACTACCTCGAATGACAGTCAAAGATTTGAAGGCATCATTGGAACTGGCTAACATCTGTGTTCATGAGTATACAGTAGGTAAAACATTGAACAAGCAGGGTGTCTATGGCAGGACACTACGAAGGAAGCTGCTGCTTACTTAAAAGAACATCACTGCAGGCTTGAAGTTTTCCAAAGAGCACATTGACACATCACAGCAGTATTGGCAAAATGTTTTGTGGACGGACGAAGCTGTATTGAACTATTTGAAAAGAACTCAGAGCACTATATTTCATGTAAAAAAAAGAAAAAAAAGCACAGCATATCATCATGAAAACATCATCATTTCAATCCCAGCCGCCATTGGGTAATGGGCAGGAATAGGTCACCTGTCTTAGAGCCATTAGTCCATTTTGCATTAAGCTAAAGTCATATGTTAACAGGAAACTAAATATACATTCAATAAATGAACAATACACTTGTGAAGTAGAAGCACCCATTGGTGTATGAAGTTTTTCCAACAAACACCACCAGTCAAAAATTTGGAGTCACATGAACATGACCCTGTTTTGCAGATTTAAATGATTTCAAAGGAATATTTTTTCTTTGAAATTTAACACCCAGAGGCCTGTCATCAGCATTAGTACTGCTTTCCATTTGCACATCATGTTTGCTAATGCAAGTTTATTTTAAAACTAATCATTAAAACACCCTTCTGCAAGACCGAAGACATGTTTCTTTTTATCAAAAACATGGTAATTCCTATGTACCTTTAAAGTCTTATGGCTACTGATTTGAATTATTTCAGCTTTGAAATCCTGTTATTTTGCGTTAGTTTGTTATTCCACACAATTCTAAATAATCGTATACTTACTTTGTCCAAATCTCATTCATAACCAGCTGTGTGCTTGCCTTAATGTATCACTTTGTTTGCTAAAAACTACAGTTGGAAAACTAACAGATTCATAGTCATCCAACTAATATCTGGCAAAGTTTGTGTTGAAGTTTTGCAACAACATACACTCTCTTTTCTTACTTTGTTTTGTGCTATTGAAAAAATGCATGATATACAGTATCATCTTTATGTTTTGACTATGCCGGTATTTTAATAACTCCTGTGGAAGTGATATTTGTAGGTCATGATGTGTAATTGGCCTGATATGCCAGAGCAATCGCTCTGTTCTCTTCTTCTGCCCACTAATAATTTAATTTAGCCTTGGCCTGCTTCAGCAGTAAAGAGGATGCATGACGGCATAATTCAAATTCCGCCAACATTTTAAATATGGGACAGTTTTGACAGTCAAATGCGTGTTTGTCCTTGGAAGCCGTTGGCTGTATATCATTAATACACAGTGTGACCTTAACACTTTGGACAAACATGAAAAGCTAGTTTTAGAGGAATTTTGATGTTGAGCCAGTGTTTGTCACTCGCTGGCAGATCAGTTTTATTCATTCAGATTCAAGAGAGCACACAAAGTACACAGTTATCTTTGTTGTTATTGCACATAATGATTTGTCTGAATCGTATTATTTATAACAGATGTAATTGGTTTAAAGTTGCAACATTTACTTTAGCTGCACATTTATTTATTTATGTATTAATTAATTTGTTTATCTAGCAAATGCTTTAGAAACTTGCAATCTGCAGTAAGTGTAAAATCCCAAACACTATTGTCAGGAGAACAAAAGCCTGAATGTACGTTGGCTCTTGCTCATGCATTATTGTTGTTTTATTTGGTATTCTGCTGAGACACAGGCGATGATGTTACTCAAACTGGAATCAATCACACTCTCAGAGCTGAACATTTAGTACTAAACATATTCAGTGGGATAAGAGACTTTTTAGCATCTAGGCCACCCAAACTTCTGCTAATCACATCAGGCATATTATTATTCTAACTTTGCATTTGGAATACAGTTGAAATTACTCTCACTGCTTTCAGGTCAAAAGGTCTTTCTAAGTAATACAACAGAATCCTCAGAATAGTGATGAACACAAAGTCTATGAAGTGAGGGGACAGCTAAAATCAAACACTTTCTATTTTTCCCAAACACCTGAAAACATGGGATATAAAAAACACTAAGAGTAGCATCTTTTCAGGCACCGCTGCCAGTGATTGACTGCAGAGATGTGGTGTTAACGTGGCATACCCTCATTTGAGCAGCCCTCTCCCAGTCTGTGCAGCTTCCTGAATACATACAATTCTTTGTAGGGCTGGCTTGTTGAATGGGCTCCCTTGCTGCGTGTGTTTCCTTGTCTCAGTTTCCAGCCCTGAGGTGAAATCTCAGAGCAGAGCTGAGGATCATACAAGGACAGGCGCATCTGGAAAGTCTAAGCTGGCTGCACTTGCCAGTTAGCGAGCTGGTGCTAATTTGAAGCAGGAGTCTGCCTACCGCTCACATTGCCTGGTTAGCATTAGTGAAGCCAATCATCTGTTCAATCTAACGTACTTCCTTTTTCTCCCAGTCTGAACCTGCTTCAAAACATTTAAATCTGCCTTCCACCTCCAGTATTCAAAATATGTTCTAATATAATTTTCCATCCAGGGCTCAACAGAAAGAGAATATGAATCCAGCTCTTTGAGGTTATGTCGAGACAGCATGGCAAAATTTAAATGAGAATTATATGCTTGGACTATAGAAAAGTTATATTTGAGTTGCTTGATATTGTCTGCAAAATCATTCCATGCTATTATAAGGCCCGCTGCTGCTAATACAGCAACATTTAGCTGCACAGCAAGAGAGATTGTTAGTGGTTTTAAGAATGAGTACGTACACAAGTTTTTTCCTTTCCCTTGCATGTCAGAATAAGTGACATCCCAGTCACATGGCAGTGTATTTATGAAGGCATTCTGCAGGGCTGCTTGTGACTATACACTGTGTTTATTTAAGCCCTTGCAAACTGCATACTGTGTGGCTTTCTGTTCAGAGTGTGTCAACATTCACTGCTCTGAAATCCACCGGTCATGAATCTTTCCTAAGCACGTGACAACGCTCTCGCACATGACTGAAAACCACAACCAGCACTCACAGAGTACAGAGCCAGAGGCATTACCATGACTTCTTGGGCCATATACAGGGCCATTGCCATCTCCAGGTTGTCCAAGGCTTTCCCCCTTCTCCCTCATCTCTGCCTCAGCTTGCCCATATCCCAGGGCTGAAGGCTGAAAAAGGTGAGCAGGTGTGCCTGCAACACCAGGACTCACTGATACGAGGCCACAAGGCAAAGGGGAGCAAATGATTTACACCATGTTCACAACTGTACTGTGTGTAGAAATTTACATCTGCACCCAACATAAAACAGATTTAGAACCTAGGACTGTTTAACTTTTAACAGGGCAGTGCGTTGTTTGCAAAGCAGGCCAGTATTTTTAGGGGAAAGTCAGACTTGAACACGCAACAGACAATTCCCTTTATAAGCAAATAGTCCAATATATAGTTATATAGGACTGTAACTGTTTAAAGTTACAAGTCAATGATCTGTGAACCTTTAAAATCAAAATAGTCTTACTGGAGCATAAGTAAGTGGGTCAATAGAGTAGTGGTAAGATCCCCCCCCCCCCCCCATGTAGAAGACTTTGGTTCAAATCCCCACTGTGGCCAAGTTCAAGAGTTTAACCATAGAAATAGGTATTGAATGGCTGAAATAGTCTAATTTTCAGGTCACATTCAACATGACATGACCTGATATTCTGCATTCTTGCTTACCTGTTCTCATAAATGCCCATTTCGTTATTTTAGTGTCAGTTTATTTCTTATTGCTGTGATCCTCTGCTCCATGAGCATAGTGAGACCAAGGATGTTCCAGCTCTCAAAGAAAAGGACTTTGTTTATTTTCAGTCATGGCATGGGCATCAGCCAAAAATAAACCAAACCACTGCATACATATCCTTTTTAATGTTCATTGTATTGTGAAGACACTCGGTCTAAAGAGTCAAATCCCTAAACAAAAGACCTTGAATAATAGTGTTTGTGTCAGTTGTTTAGGACTTGAAGAAAGCAACATGGCCCTTTCTCAAGTTTCTAACACTAATGTTTATGCTTTGTGCTTCTGTGTTTGTTTGACGTCTAACAAAAGCTAAATATATTTTGCCAGACAACTCTTTGGTTCGCTTTGTTTTTTTTAATTTAACAGCTCTAAGTTCATTTGTCCCTTGTAACAACTTCTGTTGGCTCTTGTGCATGATGGAATACCACATTTTAAAGTTCATCAATTTAGGAATTAAAGGATTTTCTTGAACATTATATTTCAACCGCATCTCCTAAAAATGATTCTTTACACAATTACACTTCAAACATAAATATGTTTTTGTGGGGAATATTTTCAACTCTATTGTATTTTTATTAACACAGTGACAATCTGTTGACAACGAAACTAGGAAGTGTCAAATGCACTGATACAGGCCATATCAATAAAATGTACTCAGACAAACTTCATGGTTGAGTTTAGACACGAGTGGAACTTGGTTAAGGTTAGAAAAAGTGATCTGTTTAACAGAGGAAATAAGTCACTTCCCACTACTACACAAAACTACAATCTTTTTCTAATCTTGGCCAAGGTGCTTTTGTTGCCTAAATGCAACCACACATTGGACTCTGGATTCTGACTTGGGTCTACATTTAACAATCCTGTGCATTATACACCACGATTTATCCTGAACACCTTCTTGTAACTCGGTTTCCAGGTTATGGATCAGAGCATAATCTTAATATGTTTATACTGGCTACAAGAACATGATGAGAACATTTAAATGTTTTTGCATAGGAATGTCATTTTTAAGAGACAGGGTTATTAGAAATTAAAGTAAAGGCTTAGGTGAGAAATGTTTTATTTTATTAGGTCAATCTGCAGAACTGGATCAGACTTTTGAATAAACCAGTGTGTGAGGAGCATATCCTAGAAACCACATCAAGGCAGTTATGAATCATTAGATATGTCAAGCTTTTGAACCATCAACATATTGCACACAGACAGAAATACTGAGTTTTTGGCACATATGTTTATGGTTGTGATCACATTGTTTTTCAAAAACAAAACACGCTGTTTGAATTCACTGCATTTCTAGTCATTCAACATTAAACCAGCGACCCAACATTCTCTTTGAATCAAAGTCCTGAAAATTAAGTTCTTTCTCTGTCTCTGAGAGTCATCATAAGGATATGAATAATAATCATACATCATTAGTAAATACAATACTTAATGTTATTATCCATCTTTCAAAATAGCTGCAAAAAACATTAATCTGCATACCTTAGATGAGTAATTTGAAATGATAAAAGTCAATGTTGGACCAGCAGCTGTTCTAGTTTCTGCACAAGCTGAGGACAGAAAATATCATTATGTTTGCCTCCAAGGGAGCAGACACCAAAGGAAATAACCCAACTTCCCATCAGAGGCAAGTCGTACTTTTCCCATCCTTTTCAGATAGGCAGCGGCGATCTGCATCATATTAAATGCCTCATGTGCCCTTTGTAGTTGAGCATCAGCAAGCTGCAGTGCTGGGCCCTGCACTTCTGAAAGAAAACAAGTTGTAATGAGTCTTAGGACATAATTTAATGTTAGGACATGTATTTTAGAAGCTATAATGATGATTGGCTATGATAAACACAGCTATCTGATCAGGTTAAAATCTTAAAACCGTAATTATTTTTTTATTCTCACTTAGGTTGAGAACAAAAAATAGGACACTCTAAAAATGCCTCAGAGGTTCCATTAAAAACTGGGAAACTTGTAAAACCCAGGCCCAGGAGTGTATAGGAAAGTATGCAGTAAAACGAGCTTTTCCAGCAGCCAAAAGGTGGATTGAATGAGGGCCAAACTGATGCAGGGAGGACATAGTGCCAAACACGAGGATTGAAGGAGTCAGGCTCCTAAATGCCAGACTACATGCACATCAGGTTGGGGTTTCTCAGAGGAAAAGTAACCTGACTGGTTGTTAAACCTCTAAAGGCACAGGCCAAGAACCTCTGGTTTTTAGAGGCACGTTGCTTCTCAAGCCCATTAACCCTGCAGCTTGAGAGGCAATGAAATATTCTGTGTAAATAAAAAACCCTAAGTGAAACAGAGGCGCAGTAACTTAATAGCACCAACTTTCTTTTGTAGCTCGCCTCTTTCGCTGTGCTTCAGCCTGTTGAGTAAAAACAAAATTATGTAATTCTAATTTATCTTAACCTCCAGAGGAAATCCAACTCTGGTGAATATGCCAAGAAATTAGTGCACTTTAATCAAAAACGTTTGAGGCAATTTTTGGATTTTGAAGGTAAATAAAAAAGTCAGTAAGTATGCTGTGACAAATATGCTATTGAGTGCTGCAGTACATAACATACTGCTCTTGTCAGGCTTTATTTAACTAATGATCAGTACACAGACTGGATTCCATTGCAGTCACTGCATCATTTTGGTAAAATGACTTGAATATTGCAGTTATAAAATCTACATTTGAAGCCACTAACTTGGATTTGGGTCATGTCTAGACTCTGGTAATGACAGGTTGTCATTTTTAAATTGAGTTTTTTTATTTTTATTTGCGTGTAGCTTTGTTTTTGGGTTACATTGACTGATATTTATAACTGCAGCGGGTTCAACTTGAATGTAAAACTAAGGAAAAGAAATTATTTTAATCTTGAGTTGTCTTTGTAACAGTTTCAGGCACATGCACAGCAACAGAATTCACATATTTTGAGAGGGGTCTGGCTGGAGCCGTCCTCTGTGGAGTTGTTTCCGGTAGAGGCACCATTGCATATTTGTCATGCAAATAGACGGCAGGAAATGTACAACAGATGAGTATACATATATTTGATTAAGTACATTAAATCAACCATAAATATTCTGCAGGCTTCCATTTTCGTGATATAAGGTGCACTATTCTGTCTGCACAGACCTCCCTGGGCTCATGCACTGTAGTACAATAGATCCACAGACGAGCAACAACAGACATCGGCAGGTCTGGAGTTACGGTCCAGAGATGTTGGCCTTTGTGGTCAACATTTTCTTTTCTGTTTTGCCTCCATGATAAGCTGACAGAGTCAACCTGACATAATTAGCTGTCTCGGATTTGTTTGGGTTGTGAATTGCTGCTGTGGTGTAAATCAGCAAGGAGCTGGCGGCCAGTGAGACAGCTAAAAGCCACATTAAAGGACGGGGGCCGTCTCTCTGCCACCGACCACATTCACTGCTCAGTCGCTTCCCATTGTTTCCCTCCAGGTCTTGGCAACCACAGCTGCAGACTTGGATCTTGCATCTGCAGTCAGGGTTTTGGTCATATTTCTTCTCACAATTTGTCCCTTGGTACAGCGTGTAATGCTGGATTAAAGCTCAGAGTGAGCTTTAATGTGTCAGACTGTGATGCAGATTCAAGTTAGAACTGCAGTTCTGGAGTGCATACTGTTGGATATAAATGTCATTTATTTTATGGTGTTGGTGCTAAAGTAAAGATGAATGAACTATAAATTTACCATAAAGTCTTATGTATGCATACGTCCAGCAGAAAAACTAGTGAGGGGGAATAAGGGCAACATTCAGTAAACAGAATAAAAATTAAGACTAATGCTGAGGCACAGACAGGGAGTCGGGCAGTCTCAGTAGACCTACTTTTAGTTAAAAGGAAACTCTCTGCACGTGCAGAAACATTTCACCTTACATGTCAACAAGCTTGAGTGAGGAAAGTTTCTGGAAACATGCTAAATAGAAACGGAGAAGAGAAACAGAGGTTGTCAGGACGCCCCTCCCTCCCACTGGAGATATTTATATGACACGCCCAAGGCTATAATCGCGGTCTCTTAACTACGTCTTTGGGATTGTGGAATGGAAGTGTTTATCTGAACCCCGTGGAGAAGTGACAGGAATAGCCAATGGCAGTATAACATGAAACAGCCCTCTGCTGGTCAGAGTGTAGCTATAGCTACAGTTAGGATTGGCTATTTTGGGTCAGGAACCTCTGTACTCATTTTAAAGCATTTCCAACTGGCTCTGTCTTTAACCAAAGAATCAAAACCACTTTATTCTGAAAATGGGAAATTACAGTACTAACTACATAAAAATGGCACAAAAGACCTCAGCTGAAGGTTTTGCTGACTTGTTGATTTAGTAGGATTTTCAGCACAGCTGTGTAGGTTTTTAGGAAAACATGCTGACATGTTATAAAACAAATAGCAAGGTTGATGTCCAGTAAATGCAGAGGTCCTCTTACAAGCTTATATTTGTCAGTATTTGAACTAACCAGGATTTTCTTTTAATCTTTTGTTTCAGTTTTTATGTTTATATGTGTTAATGAGCACAATTCACTGCATTTGCATTTCACCAAATTACAATTGTGAGTTCTATCCTCAAATCCACAATATTTGTAGACATGTCCATCATTTCATCAAGTTTGCTTTGTTGACAACTCATTTGTTTTTTCTTCTTCTCACTGATGCCAATATAAAGTCACTGTGGATGTTACGTCTTTCTTTTGTTATTGCTTCTGTTGAGGGTCCATGCAAGCTGAGGAGATGCCAAAAAGCGACATGAAAACTACTGATTTCTCAGAGAGAAGTGTTACTATCTCAGCAACTGTTGTCTCATCATCTGAACTCTAAATTTATAACTCTTCTTCAGCAGCTTCTGTCTTGTTGCCTTCAGTCTCTCCTGAAACAGGATTCATCTTCTTGCTGTGACAAAAAGCCACATACTGAGAAACTAGAACGGCATTCCTTCCATATCCTCTATTGTTCCTGTGTGTCTGCAGTTTCATACATCCTCACTATGACGACCAGCTACGCTGAGGGGGTGCTATTTGCAGTAGATGACAAAGTACCTGTTGATCCATAAATATCTTTCAGCTGTCAGCATTGCATGCAAGTTTATAAAAGGCTGGTTCATGAATCAAATTTGCTACCTTGAGTTGATGTTCAACACAGTGACCATTTTTGAGTTTTGCTGGTCTGCATTGTGTTGTGGTATTTTCCACCCCTCTTTACCCAAACATACACCATAGGGGTCCCATACGAGAGGCGGTCAGCCCCGCCCTAAGAAGCACTAAGCTCAGTGACACGGCTGTCAAAGAAAATCTCTGCGCTTCCTTAAGTCCTAGTTGCCAGGGGCGAACATCAGGAATGTTGCTGGGTGACAATGGACGATTAGTGGCCTGATTTCTCCATATGCTGACATTTGTTAGTTTTCATGTGTTGTGTGGGAATTCTTGGCATTGAGGATGGTTTTGGAAACCACAAAGAGTCCTGAAAGCTCTCTTTCAGACAGTAAACACAAAAGACGTTGGTGAAACATGTGAAATTTTCTTCTCAATCTGACAAACTAGAGGAAGTGGATGAATAACAGTATCTATTCCCTTTCTCCTTTAAAGGCTGGTGTTTACAGCTACATGACTTCTTAAAGTGTTGAGCTATTATGCTGTCACCTTAAAAAGAATGGTAACAAGTTAATATACAGAGTTTCTTGTTAGCAATATAAATGTTGCAGTACTTAACATGACTTGTATGAAGTAAAAACAAAATAATCTCCTGACTGTTCTAAAGTCAGACTTTTAAAGCTTATTTTAGCGTTGCAACTAGAAGTAGAGCTGCATCAAATTTCAAGACATGAGGTTATTATCATCATCATTAGATGAATTTTATTTTAAACACAATTTGAATGTTATTCCAAGTTTACAAGTCAAAACTTTGTACTTGTAAAATCTACTTGAACCATTTATTATTATTATTATTATTATTATTATTAGTAGTAGTAGTAGTAGTAGTAGTAGTATTGAGATGGAGGGTTAATGATGTGGACTGCTGTCATAAATGATGAACTTGTTGGACCTTTTTGAGAGGTAGATGGATTATAAATGGACGGATGGTGTGTCATCTGCATAGCAATAATAGGAAAAGTTGTGTGAGTGAATGATGTGCCATGACATCTCACTGTTGGCCTTAAGTTTTATCTTTTGTTACATAAACTGGAACTGGATCCCTAGCATTACGAAATATTCACATTTGGATGAAACATACATGAATTAGGGGCACAAGTTATTCATTATCATCATTTCTCTGAGCTCAATAGCATATTTCCTGCAGGTATTATGCTCACTCTTATTTTGCAGTTAAGTTAGTGCCATGATTACATAGCTTTAGGAACCACATCAAGTTCTGAATAGCAGATGATCACTTTATATAACGGCTGAAATCCCAACAAAATCGTTTCTTTAGAGGCAATCCTGTTCCTTCCATATAAGACGTAGGAGCTTTGTTCATAGGACGAATACTTGTATTTTTAAAGTGAGCCTTTGTTTAAAATAATGACTGTTTGCATGATTCAGGGACCCAATCTGATTTACTTGATTTACCACAGTAGCTAAGTGTGTTGATCCCATAGTTAATCTCAGCTGGACTTGTAATGGTCAACCTGGGTGTTTGAGCACTTCCCAATAAAGCAACGCAGACTGTAATCACCTCACTGAATTTTAAGCTTGTTTAATAAGGAAATGGAAACTACTTTTGGCAAAGTCTTGCTGATAAATTGGAATGAATTAATTGAGAATTGGACATTTGTCCAGCTTGAAACAAAGGACTAAAGACAAAGAATTAGAAAAAGAGCGTACATATTCAAATACTTTAAAAGAGCCAAGCATCCCTTCAAATATTTAAATTCAATCAAAACGTTTCAATACCTAGGGTGACATAGTGCATCAGGTGACCACATATACTGTAAATTAGTTGCAATGGAATGTTTAAACGATAAGAAAATGCAAACTGTTGGTAAGGCACAATACTTGCAGAATTGCACTGTCTGCCAAACAAGCATTACAAACTTGAACAGTGTTAGAAACTCATCTAACAGTATAAAGTGACTAAGTTTAGCTTTAGTCAGTGCACTTTGACTGACACATTTTCCACTTGTTTCTAGATAGATGTTCCTGCTGAAGACATCGTTGAGTGCTACGAACCTGTTAACATCACATACTCAACTCGCTCAGCTGATGCCGACACAAGTGCTCAAGGTGAGTGTACACTTAACGATTTGGGGCTGTCAAAGACAAAAGCTAAAGGTTTCCATAAAAGGCTGGTGCTACATCTCTCAAAATTCAGTTAGTGACAGAAATTTAGAATGACTTGCATCTCACAATGTGACTGCAGCTACAATGTCCAAACCATCCATTTAAAAGGCCACATATGAGATGAGGTACAGTTTAAAGCGACACAACACGTAACTTGTTTAGACTGAAGCGGCGCAGATGGCTCACACATATTAAAGTTGTTTTATTCTTGTATTCTTGACTTGCATCTCAGCCTACAGTTTAGTAGGTGTTTCTATTTTCTACATAAATGTAAGTCAATGTTGTACCCTAGTTTGTTTGATCCATATCCCACAGTGAGCTTCCAATAAACTTATATTGCTGAAATGACAGCTGTAGGAGCATTTGTACAGATATATTGAACTGCAGCCTGTACACTGAAAGAATGCCTGAAAAACTCAAAATACCAAGCTCCAGAATTAGTACCAAAGACTAGAAACCAGACATTACAGAAAATAAGTTCTTGTATTTTAATACTCGGGCACATTTTTGTTGGTAGAAAAATGTATTGAGGGTTTAGGACCCAGTCCAATTTGCAAACATTAGTTACTATATATGCACAAGCTGTATGTTTAGCCTGAGCTTTGTGTGAATAGGCTTTTTTTCTATTTAGGTTTGTAAAACCAATTGAGTTGACCTTTGTTTTGAGGGGAATGTGGTCTCTGTGTTTTCTATTATCACCCATTTACCACCTGGAACACCCTGGAGCTGTGGCACTCTTTCCCCTTTAATAGCCAAGTGGTAGTTTGCCAGACTCTGACTGGGCTAAGCAGGATCACATCTGGACTTCTGCAGCCACAGACTGGTTATACTGGGCACATCTTGCATGCCCTACCTCTCGCTCTCTCTTATTGGACTTTAATTACATCCAGGCTGTCCAGTAACCGGTGGAAAGGGGTTTCCTCAGACGCTTCCAGAAAGCTGGTCCAGCAGCAGCAGTTCCACTTAATTCAAACTAATGTGAATGGCAGAGGGAAAAACTCAGATGCTGTTATGTACACACAGACCAATGCACTCTCAAACACATTTTACTGCTCACAGTAAAAAATAAGTGTTCCTCTCTGCATGACTGTGACACAAAGTAGAAATCAAAGATTTCCAATGCTAGATATTTACCTTTAATTGATTATGCAAAATCCGATCTTTTACTTGTTAAACTAAGTTAAGTTTGAACAAAGACAAAGTAAAAATGTAACATTCACATAAGTTTTTACAGAGTGTTATTTTAAATAGTAGTAGGACCTGATCTTGTGTTTGCCCAAAGACTAGGACCACACACTTCTGACCCACAGCTGTTTTGTTTTTAGCTCCTACAAACCCTAACAAACTTAGCTCATTTGTGGTTCACTGAAACCACCCACTCCCCTCAACATAGCCCACTCAGCTCTGGACCCCAGCCTCACACGAACAAACCAGCTACAGGTTTAAGTTGATCATTTCCACACTGATGATCACAAACCAACATTACTGCGGTGGATTACATCTAACTCACTGGCCTTGTTAAGACTGCAGACACATTGAGTCTCATTTGGTTGTGCACGTTTACAGACATAATCATTACACCAGGGATAAACCTCATCAGGCCGTGTGCTTTAAATGGCTTTATTAGCGGGGTGTTGACGAGCCAGCCTACTACTCTTTGGTCACAATCTTGAAGCAAAAGCACATGCTTTGAGGTGATGGAAAAAGGAAAGCAATTCTTTGCCTCTTTGTGGTTGTTCTCCTAAAACTCTTTAATTCCCAAATTGCCATGTAGATAACACCATAAATACATGGCTGCTAAGTGAGCAGAACGCTTTAAATGCGAAATGACATAATTACAGGACCTTCAGGGGTAAAAATAGCAAATATGTACGTGTTGTGGTACATTCATTGTAATGTATGCACAGATAGTATGCAAAGAATTTAAAACAAAACCATTTTATTCCTATTTTACATTCTTTATAGTCTGTGGATGCATCAAGAAATATTATTATCTACTACTTTACTATCTACAATCATCTTGTCGACTGAACTCAAGTATTTCCCCAATTGTATTTTTTTTTCCAGCAGTCTTTCATCTTGATGCCTTCAGACTCATTTAGGACAAAACAAGTACTTTCTGTGACACACACATAGAAACCAGAATGGCATTTCTTCATCCTCTATAGTTCCTGTGTGTCTCTGCACTGTTTGATGGCAGTTAATGGTAGTTTCATGCTGCATTGAAGACCAGATATACTGAGGAATGTGTAGGATGAAACAATAAGAGAAAGCACATTAGTATTTGGTTCCCATTGACTTTATTCTTTTGAAAGTGCTCTGTCAATGTGACACAGTGGCCAGTGTGTGCATTTTGCCATTTTTAAGGCTCCTTAAGGCATACCTTAAGATGGGTCAACTTAATGATAAAAAGCCACAATCTCTGTTTAGAAAGAAAAGATAAAGACAAACTTAGCATTGCAGCGCATATGCAATGTGAACAATGCATATGCAAAAGAATATTAGCATGGGTGCTGTTAAAAGCCATAACTGTGCATAATGACAGATGACAGATGTCCTTGCTGCTAGAGAACCTCTTAGTGTAAACTTCACACACTACAGCACACTCACCTCCACTCCCTCATTTACCCATAGACTCTGAGTGTTTCCCTTTTCCAGTAGATGACAGCTGAAATAGTTTAGTGTCTTTTGGAAATGAAGTATTAGTAATATTGTCTTGTAGTACAGACTGCTTGACAAGGACCAAAGTGTACAGTGGGTGAAAGACGTCAACCAGAATCCTCTTAGGTTTGTGTTGCTGTTACCCTGTCATATTCAGTCTACCAAGCTGATGCTAGTGAATTAGGTCAGAATGTCTGTTGCCTATGAATGGGCAGTGTTTTGAACTGTGCTGTGTTGGAAGAATGTGGCAAATGTTTTCACCAACAACTTGGATCATAAACCTAAACTAAAGCCCCCAAATGGGAAATCTACTGGTCCCATTGAAGGAGATGATGTTTTTACAGTGGTTGCATTTTTCTGTCATAATAATTCATATTTCCCAACCTGTTAGCTGAATGGTTTCATTTTGCATCGTCATCAGTGACGTGTAGAAAACTGTGGTGGTTGAAGTCAGCTGAAGGACAAAGAGCCCACAAGTTTATTGGACACGGTGACATTTCTGTGAACCTTTGGAACATCTTATCAAGAGCAGTGTAGTTTTACTGAGATGAGTGTCAACTTGTTGCAAACTGGAGACATGAATCTGGCTTTGGTTTTTTGGTTTCTATTGCAATAAAAGTGACGATGCAAGAGATCTGACTGACGTGAGCACAATAAAAATACAGAATGTTTTCAATAAATGTGCAGATGTTTGTTGAAACATTATTATTAAAATGTACAGAAAATACTGAAAATAAACTGCACCCTAATGATTACTTGTAAAGTGAATATATGGGCAAATACAAACTCAAAACTTCACCTGATAACTCTTCTAATAAGCCATTGTCTTTAGAAACACACGTCACTGAAGAGAAAAGGATGTCTTGTATCTCTGTGAATAAAATTAATTGATTTCTCTCTCCTCACATCTTTTCCTTGCATCCCTATGTACACCGTAGGGAGGGACTGTGAGACTTGGTATGCATATCCATCAATATTTCCAGCTCTATCCAATGCAACCTCAGCCTGTGATCAAGGTTAAGACAGGTGTATTTTATGTAAAAATTAAATGAAGTGGGTCTGAAATGGCATGTGTCTATAAATCCTCTGTCTTTTATAGATGTACATAAGTTATTTAAGGGACGTCTTATAAGCAAGAACAGGGTGTAATCTGTGTACATACTGTCTTCTGGCAACAATATTGTATAAAGAACCCACTGTTCCCATAAGCTCTGCGTTCTGAGCAGCAGCCTGTAAGTTCTCCAAGGAATGTTAGTAATTAGCTCAGTAAACACAAGCTTTAGGAAATCTACAGGAAACAGACTTTATCGCTGTGTGAAAGTCTTCTGTCTGCACTACTTTGGCTTTTCTCAAAGGCTGCTTTTGTCATGATGTTAAAACAAGCAACATATCAACAGGTTACAGTCTGTGGGACTGGTAGAGCCTGGTCCAGAGTAAGTTTAATAGACGAACTGACGAAATGTAAGGCTGCAACTAACAATAGACATATAAAATCCTACAAACTGCACTGGGAGATGTCTGTCAGCTGCCTTTGGGTGTCTCCTACAGTCCTGAGTTATAGTCCTCCAAGGCAGCTCCTCAAGGGAATTCTCTGTTTCTCTTTTTGGCTGAGCACTTGGCTTTTGCCCACCTGGCTGAGCCCTCTAGATGCAATTTCTCAATTTTGTTTTGACTGATTTGTAGTACGAGTTTCTTTGATGCAAGGGCCGTTGTTTAGAGCTCACGTTCTACCGGGAGACTCACTGTTCTGTAGAACCTTTTTGTCTGGGTTTTGAGTACAACACATGTGCCAGTTTCTCTCAAACATCACCGTGCTTTGTTTGTGTGTGTGGGGGACAGAAATGAGGTGGCTCTTAACAGCTACATTAAGTCAGACTGCTGTATTTGTGTCAGGACTCCCATTCACACTAAATAAGCCACAAGAAGGGGTGATGAACGGTCTGTTTTTTTCCACAAAAGGCTGCTTTGTCAGATGAGACGAGGACGGTACTTTTCTCACTTGAACAGTGTGTGTTTCCACCACACAAATGTGATTGTAGTGACTCAGCGACCGGGTGAGTTCACACCAGCTCTAAATGCCTCAAACCCTCCCTTGCCTTTCTGTCTCAGGCTCTGGCCAGCAAAGGAGATCCTGAAGAGGGTGTGTGTGTGTTTGTGTGTGTCCATTATCAAGTCAACCCATCTCCTTTCTGTGCTGAGTGCTTCTCCAAGGTGTACAGTACAGCTCGCCAGGATGGACAGAGAAAGGATTCCTTTCTTCTAACCCTCCTGACTCACAGCAAAAGTGCAGCACTACCTCTGGCTCTGGTTTCTGTGGTCCTTTTGTCTCTCGCCATCGATCGAGGACACAAAATGGGTCTGGAGGGAACCCAACACCGTGCCCCTGTCAAAGCTTCAGGCACAGGAATGAAAAAAGGCAAGCAGTTTGTAAAGAGAACAATAGCAAAACACAAAAATATGATATATTACCAGATTTTTTATAAAGCAAACTCAAACGATAAAAGGCAATTATAATCTTCTTATAGACACTACAATACATAGAATTAAACTGGTGTAATTGTAGATGTAGTACCATCTCCCGGTAACCTTTAAGAAGGTATTTCCCGCTCACACTTGAAACTATCCCAGGTGGGCTGCCCAGTAAAGCACTGCCACTGACCCAGTAATGTGAGGCGAATAATTTCCTCTGAGCTACTCTGCTCTGCAGCCTCTGGAGCAGAATATTACAGAGGCCAGTCACAGTGGAGGCTCGTAACTGGAGCTTTTTGGTGAAGGAATGTTGCCGGTAAACACATTTGCCATCAGATATGTGCGGTACCAAATCCGACCTTCGCTATCAAAGGGACACAGTCCCAGTACAAGATTGCATGCATGTGTAGTGACATGTTTTTAGCAAGTGTAAAAACTGAATGTATAAAAATTAAGCAGGAAGAGAACCCTGTGGTTGTTCTAGACAGCGGGTGCTTGGAGAAATAAACTAATGTACAGTAAAATGCTGTATCTTGCATTTTAATTTCAGTTCCCTACTCTACATTGGGTGTGATGTGTGAGTAAATTAACTCACCTGATTAGTACTGTATCTGTCCCTGGATGAGGCTACATACACTAAAAACATCTTGCAGGTCTCTGTTTTCCCTGTTATAGCTACTGATAATCTGACACTCACTTGTCAGTCAGCCTCGTTTACAGGGAGACTTTTCCTCATCAACTTTTCCCATTTTCAGCTGTCACACAGCCTGATACATTCCCATGTGAGGCTTGCACCTACTTTGGGTCTATCCTGGCCCTGTAGCCCACATTAGTCACCTCTATAAACCTTGTCATAGCATCAGCAGGATGTCGAAACTGGAGGTTTGCCCGTCTCTCCGTTTCCTATTAATGTTCTTTCCTGGCTCAGCTTCACTGCAGGATCATCTGCACAAAACAAATTCAAGCTAAACTTGTGTCCAAAGTGGTAGTAGCTCAGTTGGTAGTGTACAAACCACAAGGTTAGTGGTTTGATTCCCAGTTTTTCCAAGCTATCTAGGTATCCTTGGATAAGACACTGATATGTACTGGCAGCTGTCCACATATAAGGCACATTGGATAAAAGCATCTGCCAAATTACTAAATGTAAGGTATCTACTTAACAGAAACTTGATTCAAATTTAACCTCAAGATACAAAGAGAGAATAAAATAATTAAAGATGAGTGTTTGTTCCTGTTTTCGGAAGTACCATATGATAAAAACAATCAAGAAGTCTCATATGTAAGCCAGTGAGCTTTCCATTAGCTAAATCACACCGTAAGTCTGCTGGAAAACAAATGTCAAGTACTATCAGACCTGATCCTTACACCAACTGTGTCTCCATCTGAACTGTTTACATCCCTTTCTCACGCAATGCTGGACTGTAGGGAAGTAGTGTGTGGAAATCTGTCTGCCACAGTTATCTCTAATATTTCACACCCCTGTGTGGAGAGTGGGGGTTTCTGGTGGTCAGCAACACACAGTAAAGTACTTGACTTCCTCTAAATAGTCATCCAGTGCTGTGAGTGTTCAGACAACTTCATGTCCATATTTAGAGCCTGTTCCATATTATCCAGCTTAGATGTGGTGTTTGTGGTTAGTTGTAGCCATAGGTTGCACAGTACTCATTTCCCAGCCATTGGGAAACAGAAACATGACCCTGGACTGTGTGATACTGCTTTAACCTTTTATTATCATTACTACAGCCTGTATTTCTGCAGTGATGTTAATGTGCACAGTGGCACTAGAGGTGGAGGTACACTGTATGGGCACACGTCTGTACTCTGTATTCTGTGTGTTTGAAGCTCAGTCTGTAACTCGACACAAAGCCCTGACCAAGAGGAATTACAGGCCATCGGATAAACAGGAGCTCTAGAGCAGTAGCAGGGCGTGCTCCCTTCAGGAAATTAAAAGCCATCAGCTCTTCCTTCAGTCTTCCTTTCCTCTCATCTTTTGCCAGTTCATTTAATGAATAGCACGCTAATAGTGTCTGGGGTCTTTCTTTTCTGTTGTTGTCTGTAGAGGACGTTCACCCTCATACTTACAGTAGTATGTGAACACAAACAAATATATTATTATGATATTAGTACTCAGTGCTGTGAACTAAATCAGAATTGGTTGGCAATATTAAACATATTTTTTACTGTAATTTAGTGGTAGGTTGATGTGGCTACTGAGTGTATTGTTAAAGTCAAACTGTCTATAGTTCTGGGAAATGAAACCTGAGGAGAGGAATCACCCAGGCTAAATGCCATCACTTTAACACCTCTGATCATATTGTAAGGGAACTAAGCCACTGAATACTACACCCCCAATGAGTGGTGCTTTCCTCCTCCTGAGGAGCTCAACAACTTCTATGCATATTTTGAATGTGATAGAACCCACAGCTAAAGGCCATCTCGTACCCAATGACCAGCTTAGACCACTTACTAACACTCTCCGCCCTGAGATGTGAGCTCCATCTTCAACAGGGTAAATGCACAGAAAGCTGTTGGATCTGATGGAATCCCAGACTGTGTGCTCAAAGCCCTCTCAGGGTAGCTATCCATGGTCCGCGTGGACATTTATTTCCTCACTTACTTCTGGAGAGATTCCACTTTGTTGAAGCACAAACACAATGGTAGCTGGCACTAACTGATGTTGCAGTGACACTGCAAGTGCTTTGGCAGACGTTTCCTTTACCTACACTGGATCTCCATCACTTTAGATCCATCCTTTACTGCACAGGACAGTTCCATATCCACATCAACATCACTTCAGCATTCAATGCCGTTTTCCTATCCAAGTTAATCGTCAAACTCTTCCCTCGGCTACAATGAGTAGGTCTACTGAGACAAGGTTGCACTCCTGACATGGTGAACCAAACTTTTATTCAACTAAGAAACCAAAAAACGTTGGTGTAGAAAACTGGCAAGATAGGTGCCGTTAATGTTCAGCTTTAAATTCCTTGGTATTCATATCTTTGAGGATCTTGTTGGGCCCTCAACTGCTTCACTTTGGTTCCTAAAGATGTAATAGCACATCTCTGCATCCTGAGCACACTACAGAACTGCCGACATCTCCTCCCAGTAACTGCTGTTGGTCCTGCTGCACAATTGATTGAGTATGAAATGAATCTATAACATCTCCATCTCCGACCTTAAGTTTTTTTTCTGCTAAACTCTTGATTGCATGATTATGATCTTTTCACAAACAATTTGTACACTGCACCCATGGACTGTGCCCCGAGATAAGTAACTTAACTTAAGATAATGCCTGTCTGTATCTGATAATTGGAAAATTGGATGAATGGAAAATTGTAAAAGAATTTCACTTATTTCAGATAAGTTAAGAAAGGAAAATGCAAAGCACAGAGAAGGCAAGTTGTTCTGATTCTGAAGCGTAATTTAGTGCAGAATGTTCTACATTGAAACATAACTTCTCCTCTGGATTTAACGTTTTTAATAAGCCACACATGAAAAAGACATTGTCTCTCATTGTGGTTAACCTGGATAGTGGAGGACTTGTATATGGAAGTCAATGAGAACATGTGCTTGGTGTTTCCACAGCGCGGAGAAAAAGCAGGTATTTAATAGCAATAGCAATAAAATACAGAACAAGAACAGTTTTCATCCATATTGGAATTCTGTTCATGCGTTGCCAATGTCGTTCTCTTTGGGTTGTTTTGGAACATTCATCTTTTGACTATTCGGACTGTTTCTATGCCTCAGTCGTGCCCATAGGAGGACGAAGACAAACATGAGTAATGCACAAAATACTAAATGTGACAGGCTTCAACAGTCAAACTCATTTACCACATGTTTGGACGTCGTCAAAATATGAATTCTTCGGTTTTCATACCAGCTACTTAAAAAACATTAAACTAATTTTCACCTTGTTTTTAAACGACTTTTTAACTTTCCATTGCCGAAGAGACATCCTGTCTGACATCCTTATAATGTTTGGAGATGGATGATTTACCTGTTGCTATATGTCACCTTTTTCCATCAAAATATTCACGTCCTGTTTGAGTTTGCTAGGTGAAGCCAGCTCGAAGCTCAGAGGTCATAACACGTCCTAGTCAGGAATCCCATCGCAACTGCCAAAAATCACAAGAACCATATTGTTCCCTATCGGCCATTATTTTATTATCATTAAGGCTTACAGAGGGGAATTACAGATTGTGTATGTGACTATGTGGTAATTATGTTATTAAGTGTGACATAATCGAAAGAGCTTATTTCTTTGTTTCACAGTTGCCCTAAAACAGTGAAAGTAAAATCGTCCTAGGAGCTGCTGTGGGGCGTCTAGTTTAAAAAAACAAAGTGTTTAGACAGTCCTAGTTAAAGAAGGTGTCTCAAAGTGTCTCATTATTATATTATAATAATATTATTACAGATCAGTAATTAATCAGCAAAAAGGTGTTTTATGAAGCACTGTCTACTAATAACTAGACGGTTCTGGTTCATTGGGACATCAGCATTGGGAAGCCTTTTGAATGTGTCTTAAGAGTAATCCAAAAATATTCAATTTATTTTGCAAGTCGACGTAAAAAAGAATCTTTTTAAAATCATCAAATGTGATGATTCTTACAGTTCTAGTGCTGTTTTTAGACTGACATTTTATTTTGATTCCATCCTACACACCCAACTAATAATATAAAGAACTAAACATCTTAACTGAACAACATCCCAGAGTCTTTGTTCTTTGAATTTTATCCAATTCCAATAAATATATATACAGGTGGTGTCCTACAGCTCCTGTGCTTACTCTGGTAGATGGTGGGTACTTGCTGCGGTATTCAGTAGAGGGGGGTCCTCCATCCTGTCATAACCTCAAAACTTAGCAACACGACGCCCAAAGGTGTCGAATGGCAGACTACAGGAGGAGGGAAGCCAGATCAAATGTAGTATTTCAAGTTTGAAGTTTGGTGGTTTGAGACAAATTAAAGCAGCGGGTTCTATAAACGGAGCACAGTCTCGCCACTTCCCTGGGTGGATTACAAGAGCTAAATAAAGCCGTTGTGACTCCCGGGTGAATGGTCTTTGTTCTGTGCGCAAAACTTCAAGGCTGATGTGTATATCCTTTTTACTGTAAAAGGTGCTTTTTGCAGACCCATTAAAGGTGATGGAGATAATTGCTTGGGTGTTTTTCAGTTTTGGCCTGTCATTATTTGAGAAGTGTGTGTGACAGGTAATTATGGTAGTGAGTTGTGACCGGAAGCTTTCCCATTTTAGGTCCTAGTTTTTGTGGGAAAATTTAAGGCTGGGCGCCAAGATGCACTGGTTTCCATAAATTCTCATCAACTAATTAATGTTTCCCCCTTATTGATAAGTGAAGTATGTGTCAGAAATAGCCAGCATTTACTGATTTCAACAACTCAAATGTTTGCTGCTTTGAATAACTAAGAACCAATCAGCTTGTGATTGATTGTAGCCCAACAATATCTCAATGAACTTACCTAATTAAGGTTAATCTATATGTTGTGAATATTGTTCTTGAAAGGAATTTATTTTACTGTTTTTGATTATATTTATTATTTTCCTAAATGATGAAGACATAAGATCATCTATCTGACATTTCAGGACACAAAACTCATGTAAGAAAGATGTAATTGATGGGGATTATGAGTGTTGCAAGCCTGACATCCTGACACGCAGACTCAAATGGGTGTGAGCGTAAACGTGGGTGTTTGGAGACAGCTGGAAGAGATGTGTGAGAACTGCTCCTGGTATTAAGATGTCTGCTCCTCAGTGTTGCCACATTGTAATAATCCATAATAGCTGGGCTGTCATTGCTAATAAGAGAGTTTATAATTGACTTCCTGGATTAAAAAAGGATAGGATTTCATGGTGTAGCTCATAAATATCTTTTTGTTCCTCTCCATTAGATTGCTGCAAAATAACAATGAGTCATTCTATACTCATTTCATAAAAAGCTCTAGATGAGGGTGGGGTCGCAGGGGGTCTACTTACAGACAGATTACTTACAGCTTGGTGACCTAAGACGACCTAAGGCAACAGGTGTGAACTGTGAAGTACAGTGATAAATACCTTTTAAACTCAAACTTGCTTGTTAGTGGCACGTCAGGTTGTCAGTTTTAGGTTTGATCTTTTTTAATTTAGTTCTTTGTTTGGATCACATCTAACTGTCCTTGGATCCTTTTTCAGATTGGAAAATGTGTTTGCTAAATATGCATCATCTGTCCTTGAATTCTCCTGTACACAGAGAAAGGCAACAACATGTCAACACTGAAGTCATCCCATGACTTCAGCACAGCATTTTCAGTTTGTTTGAGCTGTGTCGGAAGGATCGTACAATCAATTAGCTTTGATTATGCTGTGCTCCTGTTATTTTGTCCACCAGTGAATTATTTTCGTCTCAGAGTCCTGCCAATGTCAAGTTTTGTGTCCTAATATTTGCTCTCTGCGTTGTTTAACCTTTCTCACAGGTCAGTGCAGATCAGAGAGGTCAGGCGGATCAAGCTGAAGAGCAGACTGTAGTGTCACATTCCTCATGTGGCCTTCACAGAGGCGATATATGCCCGTCTGCACAGGGCCTCAAAGTACAACTCTGTTTGTGCCTTGGGGGAACTTGTCATTCATTTAGACTTTGAGTATATTCACGTGTTTAGCATTGGGGCTACAGCAGAACTACAACATGTTGGTAATTCCAGGTCCATTTAACAAGTTATAGACTTGATCAGTAATGATCTTAGATGAAAATGGCTCCAATGTGGAAAACAAAAACACAGTTTGAGAATTTAACAACTATTTATTGTCTTGAAGTATGTAACAAAATATTTGCTATGAATTAAAACAGCATTTTTGCTTTGTACAACTAAGAAAATGTTTACACACAAGCAAAACTTATTGTACAAAAATAATGGTAACAATGATACACAATAACAAAAAAGGTAAAAACGACAAAGAACAGAACATCCTCACGTCAGTGTGCAAACTGTTTATACAGATGGACGTGGCCTTTTGTAAGGCAACAAATCCTGATAAATTATTTAAATAGCATTTACCTACACACACATACAAGCACACATACAAATTAACCTCTCACAAACAGCTAAATGAAAACAGAACAATAATTTATCTGCCAAGAACAGCATTGGACATACACCATGAAGCTAAATTATTTAGAAAAAAGCAACCTCCCATTTTACTCTCATTTTCATTGGGACATGTTGTGAGTTTGTGTTTATGGATATGAAATATACTATTTACAGCTCATGCTACAGTAGCACTAAGATTTCAAAGGAATATGAAAAAATACTTAGGTTGTGTTTTTGTCTTGATCAAATTAGAAAACAGCAATGAGGTAATATTTGTACATCAAAGATGTTCTTTGTTTTTCATCTCTCTCTGTAGAAAAGGCACACACACGTGTTTGATGCTAAATACCCAGATCTGAAGAATACTTAATTGAGTTTGTACAGTGGGAGATGATAGACACTGAAAAAGGCATCTGCTTCTCACATCGGAGTGTACCTGATTTTTGTTCAGTTTTCATTGAGATGTGGAAAACATACTTTTTTTTAAGCACTGAACATTTTTTTGTTGCCTACATTGTAGACAAGAGTCAATAAATTACATGTATTTACATCATTTCAAATTGAAATCCTCAAACACAGAGGGATATGTTTCTGATCAATGCCCAAGGGTCTGATGTGAGATGGAGAGTATTTAGGAGAGAATACCGACTTAGAGTTTAATGCTAATGAAAAATTTATGCAAGTATTTCTTTTTGTTTCTGGTTTGAAAGGGGTAAACTGTCACTTCCATCTCACCCTGAGATTTTTTAGTTAACCAGACAAATTCAACAATGACATTTGCAGATTAAAAATACAGCTAACCTAAATGGAATCTTATATTTATCTTCTCTACAGTCCTTGTCTGCACAGGTGCTTGGGTATATGGATAAAAGTAATTTGTTTTCCTTTCATAAACATTCTCCACATACAGTACATGTATGAAAACGAACATGGTCCCTCTTATTTCTAACTCACTGCACTCCCAACACATTTCTTAAACTGCAAATCCTCAACAACAATGATTCTTAAAAATGTTATTGCTGTCTTCATCCTTTGAGTCCCCAAAAGTAATATAATTCAAAATCTACATCATGCCAGACCTGGTAAAGCAAAGGGAGTCAGTTTTTTTTTTCTTTGGGATGTCCATCCAGAAGATAAGGAAGAAAGGCACAAAGAAAGGCACACTGGCTGGAGAGGCGACATAGAACGAAGAGATATGAAAGCTTGGAAGTGCATAGTTGTCTATGGGGAGCCGTTCCCACATAGAGATAAATGAGGTCTTTCAGAGAGCAAGTGAGCAAGGTAGGAAGGTGTTGGGGCCCTACTGGCAAAGCTAGAGGGCTCTAGCTCTCCTTGCTCTTGTAAATGCTAAGGGAGGAGAAGGGGCTCTCTGATCCTAAACTGGCAGTCAGCTGATTGGTGCTCTGCCCGAACCAGCTTCAAGTTACCCTGAGGCTGACCACATGCCCTTCACTCTGTCCGAGTGTACATGCCGCAGAAGGAGTCGCGGAGATAAATCGGTCCCTGGACTTTGCATCAGAATATATAGGTTCATACTTTATACAAAAAAGGTGCATTCCCCAGAGCTTCTTGTGCCGTGCATTTATGCATCTGTTGAAAGACAGAAAATGTATGTTACTGTTAAATCATATTACTAGATATTGTATTTTAAGAGCAGAGATACAAATAAATGCTGGAAAGCTGTTTTACAGTCCCATTTCCTTAGATCCTTACCTCTGCATTCATACTTGAGGTCTGAGAAGTATACCATCTCTTGTGAGAAGACAAAAAGTCCTAGCCTGCCGCCCGCATATGTCTTGTCATAGATACTACCAGAGTCTGCCATGATCTTCTTGCCCTCGTACATTACAACTCTGTGGGAATAAAAGAAAATGAAAGTTGGATTTTCAAACTCAAGTTCCTATGACGTATGAACTTCTATAAGGACTATTTGGTTCAATGTGCCCACCTGATATGGCCTGTTCTTGGTCTGTGGATCAGATGCCATCTGTAGGCAGTGAAGTCTTTCCATCCAATATTCTTAGGGTCATGCCAGAGAGTGCGGACCTAAAGCATCGGGAAATAAGAAGCCATTGACTTATGTTTTTATATGCCTCTAATTGCATATTAGAGACAGAAAGTCCACAAAATGTCTTACCTGTCCTGGGGTATTCCCAGTGTGCCAGAGGGCATTTCTGAGGTGCTCTCCTGGGCCAGTGGTGGAATTAACTACCTTAATGGACAGGCCAGAGTATCCCTGAGCCTTGGTGGGTTTATTTGACCAGTATGTTTGTGTAATCTGCTTCCACATCACAACATAGAACCTGGAGCTGGACTGGTAGCCAAACACAAAACCAGCGTAATCATCATCCCTCTCTGTGTTGATGAAGAAAGTCCCACTGAAGTCCACTGCATTGAACTCGTGGTACCCTGATGAAGAAACAAACAAAAAGGATTGTACTCAAAAGTCTGTATTCATAATTACAGTATGTAAATAAACCACAACGTTCATTATGTTGACAATCACAGAAAATCAAATACATACCAACAGCAATGCCAGGATCGCAATTAACAGTCTGAACCAGCTCTTTGCCTTGATGGCGGACAACCCAGTTAGGATCAATCTGAGAGGTGCCTTTAGGGTCCAAAGGAACCATCTGGAACTTGCGGAAGTCTGTTTCACTGATGTCAAAGTTCTCAGGACACACGTCATATATGTCAGGCACATTGTCTTGGTCAAAGTCATCTTTGCAAGCATCTCCACGGCCATCACCTGAAAAACATGTTACATTCAATAAAATTAATAACCAAGATGTTTTGATACCTGCACCCCATCTCCATTAGAACTGAAACATGGCCCTTTTGCTTACCATCGGAGTCCAGCTGGTCAGGGTTGAAGGCAAGTCTGCAGTTGTCCTTTTCATCAGGAATGCCATCATTGTCATCATCATGGTCACATGCATCTCCCTTGCCATCCTTGTCATGGTCTGCCTGGTTGGCGTTGGGAATGTACGGACAATTGTCCAGGTTGTTCTGGTGTCCGTCCTCATCAATGTCCTGGTTGCTGTCACACTTGTCTCCTACACGGTCATCATCTGAGTCCAACTACAACAGTACATTATTTTGATATCAGAGTTTTGAAATAATATATGGCTCAAGGTTTAAGGATACAGTGAAGTATTTACACTAACGCTGATGGATGAACAGTGGTTTCCTGTTTCCTCACTCCCTTGTTCATGTCTTTTCCCCTGTTTTCAATTAAGGATTTTCCACATGCTGAAATCACTCTTTGTGTCTTTAAGGCTACCTTTGGACAAAGTGAGCTTGGTAACTGTAAACTGTTTGCAGTTTTCAATGTCATCTGACAGTGAGACAGTTCTTAAAAAGACCCTATTGCTCCTCCCACTACAGGTTGCTTGTTAAGCACCACCAGTGCAGTGAAAGGCAAAGTTGTGCCAATCCTGCTTGACAGGAGACACACCTTTCTTACAACAACAGGGTGTGGGGGATAAATGGATGGAGTTAGGGTAGGAAGCTGGGCGGTGACATGATAGCTGCATAAAATATTTTTTTCTGTTTTTCTGATAACAACTTTAGAAGAGAGCAATTTTGCACAGTAGCTGTGCTCTTTTGAACAGCAAAAAACATTGCTATGTTCTCGTCTGGACTTGTCCTTTTGGTATTTAATTGCAGTGTGCAATTCGCTGTTTAAAAACCACATCGGTGCAGATTTAGACGCCCCCTCCTTCCCCCACACTTCTCCTCAGTTCCATTGTTCAACACATTCCTATTTCTCAATGTAGCATGGCACAGGTGGACTGAGAAGGCCTGTAGTGCGCCAACAGGGCATGCCCATAGCCCAGGGCCAGCCCATTCCTCAGTAATATGTAGCCTAGGGCCTCTCTTGAGCCAGCTAACGTCAATGGGTCATTAAAAAGACTCCTAGCCCCCCAAGCACGCCTTATTAAACTGATGTGCCCTTGAGCTGCAGACAGGATTTACTCTACTTTTACATGGTGTGTTAAAGCTTAGACAGCTACACAGGGCTAATCACTGTTGGCTTTCTCTCAATTGAAAGAGCGATATATGCTGAGCTATTGAGAAAGGCACTGAGATGAATGTGGATTATTCTTGGTGGGTGAGGTGGAAGGAAATGGGGATGGGCGGTGTGTATGTGTGTCCACACACCTGATCAGGATTATGCTCCAGAGGACAGTTATCGCACATGTCTCCCACTCCGTCCATGTCCGTGTCTCTCTGGTCAACATTGTACACATAGGGACAGTTGTCCTTCTCATTCAGTATGCCTGGGAATGAAAGGCATAATTTGATTTAATAAAAATTATTTATAGATAATGATGTTGATATCCCAAGAAATACTTATATTAAAGTTTCTCACCATCTCCATCAATGTCCACCGCACAGGCATCTCCCTCTCCATTGTTGTCTGTGTCCGTCTGGTCTGGATTACTGTTATAGGGGCAGTTGTCACAGCGGTCACCCACATCATCGCGGTCATAATCATACTGCCTAGGGTTGTAGATGAATGGACAGTTGTCCTATTTTTTAAAAAAAAGGGAGAAATAAATAGAGATAAGTTTGACTTGTCATTTGCCATCATAGTGTGAGATGATCTCTTTATAGAGAGGCAGTAATGCAGAATGAAAAGGTGCTTTATTTTTAGGCCCTGTCCCAGTTCTAATGTTGGGATTAGCAAACACACTGTGTAATGTCTTCAGAGGTGTACCTCAGTGCTGGCATTTGTGGTTTTGGCTCTGGCTGAAGAGAAACATTTACTTTTCTGCTGAGCCTCCTCTCGCCCTACTCCATCTGCTGTTGCAGAACACACACACTCCCATGTGTATGGCTATGCCCACATCTGGAGAGTTTCACTTACTCTATCATCAGGAATGCCGTCGTTGTCATCATCATTGTCACAAGCATCTCCAATGCCATCCTTATCGTAATCTTCCTGGCCAGAGTTAGGAAGGTTGGGGCAATTGTCCTGAAAAACAGATAATATGTTCAGATGCCAAGACATTATAATAAAATGAAAACACATAATTTAACTTTATTTTGCAAAAACAGTCATTTCTTTTGTGACCACCTACCTTTTTGCAGTGGTAAGTAGCATTCTCCACACAGACCAATTCAGCATTGGGCCACCCATCCAGGTCTGTGTCCTCTCCACAGATATGGCCGTTTCCAGCATAACCGGGTCTGCACTCACAGCGGTACATAGGATCTGCAAAGTGCCCAAGGTAATTGCAACGGGCATTTTTGTTGCAGTCGTGGCTTCCATCAAGGCAGGGATTGCGGGGTGTGCAAACCTGGAGAGTGAGGCAGCGATTGAGCAAATGGGTATGATCCTTTCCTCAAGACAAAAACTGATCGTACCTCATTTCTATTATTAGTACTGAAATGAGCATCTGCATTTTGCTGCTTTTTGATTGGCAGCCTGACATAAGTCAAGACTATACTTGCCTGTTTATTAGCAGCAGCCTGCTCCACACCTTTGCCAAATGGCTGGGGTCCTGAGAAGCGAGGAGGGCAGGGCAGACAGTTGTAGCCAGGAACTGTATTCTCACAGCGGTGCACACCATTAAACTCAAAACAAGCGTCTGGCACCTCCTTGCACTGTTTTGCAGATAAAAATAGCAGTTGTTGTGGTCATTAAGCTGGAGACGTGGTAGTTGTCACAACACTCATCAAGCCATGACTAGGCTAGAGTCTAGCAAGGGCTAGAAAGGTTTTACCTCGTCAATGTCTTTACACTTAATACCGTTGCCAGTGTAGCCAGCTGGGCACTTTCCACACTTCCAGGAACCATCGGGGAAACTGGTGCACTTGGCTCCAGCAAAGCAGGGATTGGATAGACACCCATCTGAAAACAACAATGCTGGCTCATTATCAAGACATCATCTGCAACATTTAATATCTGCAAGGCAGATAAACCATACTCTGGTTTTGATCATACTGTGAAGGAGATGTAGTAAATGAGAACACAGTAAAACCTGCAGGATAAAAAACAATGGCACAAAATGAGTGGTTAAAATGCCTCACCGATAGGGCAGGCTTTCTTGTTGCAGATCTGAGTGTCTTTGGCATCACCAACACAGTCTTTGCCACCATGTTTTGGTATGGGGTCATTGCAAAGTCGTGTACGAGTCTGGACACCACCTCCACAAGTAAGAGTGCAGGTATTCCAAGGTGACCAGGGTCCCCAGTTGCCATTGACTAGAGAGACAAGAAGAAAACATGTATCTCCTTGCTCTTTGCAGCACACAAACACAGTCAGGCAGTGAATACTAGACAGTGGATCTTACTGGGGCATGGAGACTTTTGACACTTCTCTGTTTCTCGCCCCTCTCCTTTGCAGTCCTTGCCTCCAAACTGGGGAGTGGGGGAGTTGCAGAGGCGGATACGGGTGATGACACCAGAACCACAGGTGACAGAGCAGGAAGACCAGGGTGACCAGTGGCTCCAGTTGCCATCCTGCTTGACTAGAGGCCACAAAGAAAGGTCAGAGGTCAGTCAGACGGAAGCAATTTGTTGGAACTTTATCAAACATTTTATCACACAGATGATGAGAGGCACAAAAACTTAAACTTAGATCAGATTTACTACATTACATGTATATCTACTACTTTTTAGTTTTATCTCATGGGTGAGAGTATGTTAACTCACAGCGCTTGTCACACTCCTGGAGGTAGCAGTCGCGGGTCTGCACAGAGGTACCCTCACAGTTGTTATTGATACGGTCGCAAGAGCGTCCACGCTGTTGGATGCCCCGCCCACATGACACAGAACAATGGGTCCATTCAGACCACGGCGACCAGCCGTCCTCTGCATAGTCGCTCGCTGAGCAAGAGGGAGAGAATATTAGACAGGGGGAGAGGGAGACAATAAAAGATCTATTCCAGAGAGGCAGCACCCCCTCACAAACGCTCCCAGACCTAAATGAGGAGGGAAAGCTCTTAAAGCAGAGGACTAATAGTGTGGATTTAGCTGGGACAGATGGAGAGAAGGCCCTCTGTTGCGTGGAAGGCCAGAGACTAACACACTGAGACAAGTTGGGGAAACAGAAAGGGCCGCTGTCTTCAGGATACACAGGGATGCCCCATTGACAAATGTTTTTCTAAAGAGGAAACAGATTTTGCAAACATGGCCAGGGGTGTGTAATGACTTCAACAAGTGGTTGAGGTTGGGATGAATGTGTGTCTCCCTGTTTTAAGTAAGCATTGCAGCCAAGCCTGCATAGGTATGACGATCGTGTCACTACTCTTCATGTAAAGAATGGGTTTCACTAAACAGCCAACCAGTTTTCCATCCCGCTGTAACCAATTTGGCAAATTACAGCCATTTCAACTTGAAGATTCAAAGCTGTTTTGGAGCACAAAACACCAATGTTCCAAACATACTGTAGGCACCCTTTCATTTACTTGGATGTTATTGCAGTTAAATCATCGCTAAAATTAACATCTGCATAAAAAACCTTTACATCAAGGGAAATATTGTGGCTTTTTGTTTAATATGGCACATAACATAGAAAGGGTTCTTTATTTGAATATGATGGTATTTGAATGAGACGTCTGTTAGTTGAAATATACATTGAACCTTACAGGGGCCAGTTATACAAATCCTGATGCTAGTAACTGTAATTACGGTGCACTTTTCTATAGCTATGCATATTCCAACAGTTAAGAGAAAAAAATCCTTACGTGTTCCACAGCGCGGGCAGCACTCCCCATCGGGAACTGTGGCATTTGCACAAGGGATTAAGGGGCAAGAAATCTTGCGGCACACAGTAGCAGAGTTCTGCACAAACACACATATCAAATTCATAGTTAAACATAAGCTCCAAAATACTGACATCACCCAAATGTTAGTACAATTTTCTTCCTAAATGTGTTCTTCTGCTCTTAGGCTAGAGATCCTAACAGAACTGAGACACTACAGATGTGTCACTAATATGGACTTAATTGTTGCATAAACCTATTTAAATCAGTGTGTTTCAGTGTAAGTCCATGTCCGTGCAACCAAATCATTAAATTCTCTGCTCAACATCTGAGCTTTCACAGCTTTGCCATGGCATAAAAACTAAAAAGCAGAGTTCTGGCTGAGAACAAACACCCCTACAAACAACTACATGCCCACTGGGACAGTGGAGGGTGGGAATGAGGCCAAAATCCCGATAATGGAAGTTGTATTTACTGTGGAGCAGTGAGCCCCAAACAAGTAAAACCGGCATGCCAGCACAACCTGTGTGGGTGCACTGTGAATGACTTAAGGATAACAACTACCTCTATGTATGCATGCTCATATTCATTCTGGATCTGATCAATGACGGGGAAGTGAACAATGGGAACAATATGTGTATCAGCGTAAGAGGAAATCAAGACATAAAACCCATTGATGAAATGCAGGGATCTTCCCTGCCAAGTATTTTGCACTTGAACCCATTCCTCCTTTCCACTTGTCAGAGCCAAGCTCATGTTCTTAATTATTGGCAGTGCATCACTTAAGCTCTGGTCAAGTTCCTCTAGATCACACTCAAGTTGAACTTCTGTCAACGGACCTCTCATTATACCAGTAAAGGCCCACAGTAATACCCACACTTCACACTACTAATTACTGATCTCATCAGTTAAGAGGTGGTAAGTGTGTGTGCGTCGGTGTGGATTGTTTTGTGTACATGTACAGACAAGTTAGAACATTAGAGTTCCCCCCCAGACGTGTGTTTAAGTACTTCAGAAACTATACACACACGCCCCTGGAAGCACACACTGAAGGTCTCACCTGACAAGTGCACTCGGTGCAGTCGTCGACGGTCCACTCATCCCTGTTCTTGTGAACGATGCCGTTGTGGATGCAGACACCCTTGTGAATGTCAATGTGGGTTTTAATCAGCTTGTTCTCATCCGTCTGGTAGGAGGTGCAGCAGAAACACAGATCTTTATTATTTGGATCATGCCAAAGACAAATGCCACTTTACCAATATTAAAACATGGATTGTAATCAACATATGTGGCTACAATCTTATGCTGTTTTTAGAAAAGTGTAATAGTTAATAAATTGAAACAAGCTCATTTTACAGTTCGGAATTAGTCGGAATTATTCACTACAAAGTTTTACAAAGTATTCTTAACCCTTTTTGATTAAATTATGTTTCTGTAGGGCACAATGTTAGTTACTGCATCTTCTTGCCTGGATACACACAAGTGGTGATGGCAAACTCAGACCACACACACACACACACACACACACACACACACACACACACACACACACACAGGCAGACGTTCTCTTGCACTCTGTCACCAGACAGTCTGACAGGTTTCCTACTTACCAGCTGCCGGAGTTCATTGGATAGCTCCTTTACCACAACACCAAGGCCCCTCAGCTCCTTAAACATGCTGACCAGATCCTCACAGGAGAAGCCACAGACCATCTGCAGGTCTTGACCAGGACAGTAACACAGGGGGGAGTCCATTAATTGTAAGCACTGGTATTTATGTATTGATTTTGTTCAATCTTTTGTGATCTAGTCGATCTCTACACTAAAGACTAATTCCAACATTTCAGCCAGTGCAACAGGGTATAAGTGGAAGTCTATACAGAGACACAGTAGTATGCAGCAGTGTTTACCTTTGGTCTTGTGGCCGGTGTACTCTGTTCTGATGGCTGAGGAACCATTGAGGTTCTCCACAATCATGGTGTCAGTGGCTGGAAGAGAAATAGTAACCATAAATCAAATCCCATATCTGCACACTCATCTTTATGGCTGATGTATTAATAAGGAAGGGTATTTGTACCCTGTGTCACACACCCCACATGACTATAAATTATTGTGAAAACTAATTAGATAATACTATTACACCCGAGAGAACATACTTCTACACCACAACACCCTGAGATATTTGCAAAGTGGCATTCCTCCGTGACAAGTCGTAAACAGCCCTAGTGGGGAGTGTTTGATGTAGAAAGAGGCAGGAAAATTAAGTGTATACATTTCTTTGATAAGGATTTGCTTAAACTTGGCAGTACATGAAGCGAACGAGTGATGCATCGGGGTTGTGATTACTCACAGCTTTGGCATCCTTTGTTGCGGAGGATGGCGTCCAGTGTTGTTCCAAAAACAAACCGCACGTTTTGTAGGACCCCCTGCAAGTGTGGATGTTCAAGGTTAGGTTACAACCCGGAGACACAGTAAATAACACCTGTAGTCACTGCCTCACACAAAGCTTTGGCTCATTATATTCAGTCCTGGCACGTTTTGACACAGTCTCCGCTGATAATATAAAATGTGATTGATAGATGTGACTGAAATGCTTCGATAAAAGCATAATGAAGCCGACAAAGACCCGTGCTCTCACCATGAACCTGTCCTTCACTGCTCCCTTTCCAATCCTGAGCTGCGCGCTGCCTGGGGTCTCCTGCGTCAGGATGCTCTGGATGGGCGCATCCAGCTCGGCGTTGTTGACCTCCTCGCATCCCGTGTACAGCTGCGCCCGGTCCTCCTCCACGTACAGCGTGATATTCTTCCAGTAGCCTGTAGCCAGATTCGCTTCTTCGAAGGAAACCACCTGCTGCTTGTTCTCGGTGGAGAAAACTAGGTCCAAGGTGTTCGCCTTGCCGTTGGACACGATTTCAAACACGGGTCCGGAGCCGTCGAGCTTCTCCACGGTCAGCAGACTCCCCCGGGTCCGTCTGAACTGCTTAAAGTTGAGCAGCAGGAGGAATCCTCTCTCGGCATGGATGGTATCGATCAGGTCCCTAAAGGCGCTCTCGGGAACCGGGGGAATCAGGTCCGGGTTGAGGATCTTGTAGGCGGGACTGTACGGGTCGTCTCCCTTCACCAGGGTCACCCCGCTGTTCTTCTTGGGGACTTGGACGAGTTCAAATAAGTCATAGACGCTGTCGTCGTCCCGGCTCTCTGCGGGTGAATAACAAGAGGCGGTCAGCCTGTGTGTGTGTGTGTGTGTGTGTGTGTGTGTGTGTGTGTGTGAGCGCACTGCTGATAACCATCAGCTCCATCCTGAAATCCACACTCTGAGAAGTTCAAGTTGACTCACACACACTCACCTGCGACTCTCGCACTCTCGCAGCTCCAAAGCATCAGTAGCAGAAATATTCCTGTCACCTTCATTGTGACGCTCCAACCTGCAGCCTGCGACAGAAAACCCGCTGAGCTGCACATGAATGATGTTAAAGTCAGTAGGAACTGTGCAACAAAAGGATTCAAGTCATTCATTTATTTCACTGTAGACACAGAAATATTCTAAGGAATAAAGAATATTTATTACTCACCTGTCTGAGCAAAACAGCAGAGCAAACAAAAAAATCCAGAGAAATATTATTAGTATAGAAATCCAGGAATAATCCTCAGGGTGTGAATTATTTAAAAGGAAAATGTCCCACTGTGATCATGAAAAATGCTTGTTTGGTTCTTTCTTGGTTGATAACGTGTTCCTGTTCCTATCATCGCTAAAAACTGTTTGCAGCGGAGGGGAGGGGGGTAAAGTGCTATTTAAACAGTTTGATGCCATTCCCAAGAAGTGGCCTCGTCCAATCAGGAGAAGAAGGGGCGAGTTTATCCTCTTAACTCAGAGAGAGAGAGAGAGAGAAGAAAAAAGTGTTGTTTCCAAAGCGGGACGAGGGACCAGCACTCAGACTTTAATGGACCAGTATTTCCTCTCGCAGCGTCCATCCATCAACCCTCAGAGGCAGAGACTCACTACAGTTCACTGTAATAATCCAACAGAGGCTCTAGATTCAACCCTGGTACTCCACCATCATCACACTGTGTCTGGGTGTTAGTCTGAGTGGCTTTGGTTGTTCATTTCTAACCAACCTAGATTAAAAAAGCAAAACAAAGTCGTGTGGATATTTATTGGAAAAATCTGAATATTTATCAGGTCAGATTTGAGGTGATATCAGGTTTGAACGTTGGTGAATGTCAGGTTTATTCTCCGCCGGTTGTAGTTCCACTTACAACCACTAGGAGCCGACGTGAGGTCACTGCTGAGAGGCCTGAGCCAGTTCAAGGTGTTTCTGCAGCACACCTGAGCTGACGTTGACATTTATAGTTTGCACAAGGGGAATATTAAAAAAATTGGCTATTTTAAGAACCAACACCTGCCATTAAACTGAATCATAAAATCACCATCACTTTACTTACATGATGTTTAGATGAATCCCTTTGCTAAAACATTAATCTGCTGATTTATTTCCCAAACAAATGGCAACAAAACGGTGGTTTGCTAGAAGAGTTTCACCATCATTTTATTCTCCTGTCATCGAGCATGTTACTGGCTCTGCTATGCTTTGGTGTGGGACAATGTAAATGATCTATGTAAACAGTGACATGTGACTTTTCATTAGTCTCTTAATACATGGTGTGTGTGCATGTGTGTAGTTTACGGTTGTTTGGCTCGTTCTTTATCTACCAGGATTATAATATTTCTATTTTAATGTGTATTAAGCATCAGTTTAGAATAGAGCCATGTAATGAAGATAGGACAGGGTAAGGAGAGGGTAAAAAACAGATAGCAAGTGTTCCCTCTTCTCTGGGTGCTGTGTTTTGACGACCTGGTGACGGTGGACAGATCTACCTTTAAGACATAACTAATCTACCTTTAACTCAGGCTCTTTTGGCTTCATACAGTAGTGCAGTGTATCCAGTTGAAGGAGGACACGTCATTGTTTAAAATGCAACTTGTTCCAGAGTTATGAATTTAACTGACAGGCATGTACTGGTCCACATGATAGATTAAAAAGCTGGTTCAGACGTCTGTGGATGGAAGTTGTACCCTGAGGGGTCCTGAGGTCAGAGCGGAGTTGACTCCTGTGGTGCCTGTTAGTCTGTCTCAGATCAGGACCCCTGATGGAGACTGCAGGTAACATACGTAAGACACACTGTCAGTGCCTCAGGTGCTAGGACCTGTGAAAATATAGAGCAACAAGTGTGTCAGTGTCTGAAGGCGATATCCTGAGTGAGTGGGGGAGTGCACCATCTAGTCTCTGGGAGTTTAAGCTCATTTCAGGGTTGTTGTTTTGCAAGTTGATCCAGCGAAGAAGAAAGTGAGTAAGGAGAGGAAGGAGGAGAGAAACTGAGCAACAGGAAGCAAGGAAACAAGGTCAAGAGAGGAAAAAAGATGAGTAACGATGAGAAAATGATCAAGATGAAGATATTTAAAACAAGAAAAAGTGAAGAAACACAAAGAGGACAGAAGAGTGAACACAGGAAAGGAAGGGAGGAACAAGGAGAAGAGACGACGAAAGAAAAGAGGCAACAAGGGCAAAAAATAAAAGGGAAGAGGAGGGATAAACAGTAAACACTTAACAAGGAGAAGTGCAGTCACTGTACAGAGAAGTCCACCAGCTAGTCCGACGTATTTCCTGAAACAAAGGAACAGGAAATGACTGGGTTACATTTCCCCTGAACTCTCCTTCCTTCAGTCTGTCCTCCTGTAACTGAGCATCCTAACAAGCCCCGACCCAGCTGCCAACGTGCTCCCTGACTCAAATATTAGTGACTCCCTCCTAAATCATCCAAGATTTTCTCACGATCCTGCACCGTGAAGATGATGATTCAGGCTTTAGGAATGAAAGTTGATGAGACTTGTGCATATTATTGTCAGCGTTCACAGAATTTCACAGGTATTTATTTGTTTTCAGGACAGATTTCCAGTCATCTGCTGTAGCTTGATGAAAACTTGAAGGAATACATGAATGAATCTCGGGCTTGTTGTTAGCTGGTTCATTTATTTATTTCTTATGAAATTCACAGTAAGCTGTGTTTTTATTGTCCCTTGGTTATACATCTGTAATGTATTAGTAATGTTGCATCAGTACCAGTGGAACTGTTAATTATTCCCTCAGACCCTGTGCTGTCAAACTTCTCCAGTCTGCCACCACTTCAGGGATCATAGCCTACTAAAGTGATTCCCACGCCCTACTTGCAATTACTGCTAAAAAGATGACATGGGGATTTTTGTTCCTAGTCAGAAGCTCATATTTACTGGACAGTAAATCCAATATGACATAAACTCTGCATAAGCTCTTCACTGCTCCATTATCAGACAACCAAAGAGATGAGGATCTGGGTCAGGGCAGAGCAAGAAACCGAACCCAAAAGGAAAATGTGGTTTCTAATATCTGAAAGGTGCTTTTCTGTTTCATACAACACGACCAATTTCAAGATGTTTATGAGAAGTGTTGGTTTACTAACCAATGTGTTTGTGAGTGCGGTACAAATTGTGCCTACGCTGTTAACAAATAGCCATGTGGCCACAGTCTACCCACCTTTCATATTTTCAAAACCAAATTAACTTCCAGACATATAAATGAAAGCATTGTAATCAGGCATTGCAGACTCGCTTGATCACTGTCTAACAGAGTGAAGGTGTGTGCAGGTCTGTAAATTAGTCATCAAGTAATCATTTCAAGTGATTGTACCTTTTTGGTTTTGGACCTACTGGTCCGACTGGGACATCTTCTAGTATTTTCTGACATTTTCTACACATGAGTTGATGGGTCAGAAACATATCTGGTGCATAAACTGATCATTTAGTTAAGAATTATTTGCGGCACCACAAATAAGTGGTGGAGTGAACCTGCATGTGTGTGTGTTTGCTGTTCGACTGGGAGAGGCTCAGCCTTAGGTCACACACTCCCATTGGAGATTACTGGTGTTATTGCTTTGTACACAATACAACACCCAGACAGGCACACACCAGCGACACCCCCTCTGCTTCTTCACTGCAATTAACCAGCTCAAAGCACACAAACACACAGCTTCAATGGCCAAATGATGTCCCTATACAGTATATTCACTTATCCTAATAAAGTCTCTTATTAAAATTGACGTCTAGTTAAACATTAACAGTTGATGTTAGTTGAAAATGGTGGTTTGGTTTCTAATCATGAGCAATGAAGTGACCATTTGCTGACCAGTGCAATTACATCTGATGCATTCTTGAGCTCAAAATCAATTTTACAGAGCTGCAGACCCAACAGATGACCACCTGTGCGTCTCTTTATTTGAGCCCCATCGCTGCTCTCAATAATTTCTAATAAACTACTCATTGGAGTGTTCACCCATGACATAACTGTGCCAGAGCCAGGACCATTAGCTGGGTCCTGAGCACGGGAAAAGTCGTTGGTCGCCACAGGCTTAGCTGCTCGGTGATTTCTAAATATCAAATAGTGTCTAGGAATGTTGTCTTGATCCAGTTCCATCTTCGGCCTATTAGGAGGTCACGGTGTGCCAGCTTCTTTTCATGGGCTTCCATGGACAATGCAATTTGCATTCCAGAGCTCAGTGGGTTGGGGGGAAAAGACGTTTGGGTGTTCTGAATCATCTGATATAATTGCTGCTGAGAGCGTAACTGCCGAATCTATTTAATTCTAATGAAGCCTCCAGTGACATGTTTTCCCCAGATTTGGTGAATTAATAGAACAGCAGCCTGTCTTGACCATTAGCAATGTTGCAGCTGTAAACCAGCTGTTTACACAGGCAGCTCTGTAGGAATTACAACCTTTAAACTCATTTTCTGGTCTCTCGGCTTTACAATTTACCACATTCATTAAGTATAAGGGACACATGCTTTTTTCATCAAGTGCAGTGATATTGTTGATATAAGGTATTATTGATTTCTCTCATTATCCCTACGGAGAAGATGTAGTTGTACAGTAGCAGACAGTGACAAAACAGTTTCACATTGGTTGTAATTCCCAATTTGTTTAGAGATGTGTTTAGAGTAGGTGAGTTAAATCACATCTGTCTTCTTCCTTTATTTTAAAGAGTAAGACTTTGTTCAGACTGTTCTCAGACAGACTGCACTGTAATGCAGCCCCAGTTCAGGAGGCTGCTGTTTGCTGGTGGGGTGTACCAGTGAGACAGAGAGAGAGAGCGATCTAGGAAGTCCAGTTGCAGAAATGTGTTTAAGTGTGTGTTTCAAACTAAATAGACACCAGAACTCAGAACAGTGGTTTGTCTTACTCAGACAGGATTATACAAGTCTGGAAAAGTTGTCACAGCAGCAACTTTTTGATGATGAGGATGTCACGGAAAACACAGGGAACAAAGTAAGCTGCTATTCAGGTGACAGGCCAACATTTATTCTCTATTCAGGGCTGCATTATTTTATTTACCCTTGTGCAGTGCCTGTTTTACGGCATTAAATGTACTTCAGCAATAAAATAAATGAGAAGGGCTGCGTTTTTCCCTCAGACAGCTCACCTCTTCTGGAAGTATGATCCAGGGATATAAACGTAAGCATCCTGAAGCATGTAACAATGTCAGAATGTCCTAGTTTGTAGGTATTTTGACATAAACCCAAAGTTTTATGGATGTGAATGAAACTATATTAAGATGACATAAGAACCCATTTTGCTGACTTGTAGCTTCATTTCGTGGGAGCGTTCTACTCGCCTGTGCTGTAGTGGTTTCTAATCTGTCTTAAAATATGAAACAAAATCCTGAGGAATGTGCTTTGTGTTTAAACAAAGAAGGGAGGCTGGTCCAGATGTGGCATAATTAACCAGTGCAAAGCACACAAACACACAGCTTCAATGGCCGAATGATGTCCTTGTACAGTACATTCACTCGTCAGCACTAGCGCATCTATAATATTATTATTAAAATCCTGCTTGACCTTCATATGACTGATGTTGAAAATTGGTATATAATCCTGAGCAATGAAGTGACTTAAAATCAATTTTCCAGAGATCCAGACCCAACAAATGACACCTCGTGCGTCTCTTAATTTAAGCCCCCAAATGACTCCAGGTTTCTATAGGAGTCATCCTCAGGAAACCATGAACGTTTTTAAAAAGATGAATGAATAGTCATCCAATAGTTGAGGTATTTCAGTGTGGAGTGAATTGGTGACTGCTAACCTTAAAGCAACACCTCCAGCATGGATAGACTAGAATAGATAAATAAATTAATATGGAGGGTAAACGTATTAAAAAAACAGCTTCAAATTAAAACATAATAAATGAGAAACTATTATTCCTAGTGAACAATCGTATACAGATCCTAAGGCTCAATTCCCTCACTCTTTTCTTACATACACACAGTCGTCTCATGTTCAGCACTTTAAAAACATGATTTCTGTTACCTTGAACATATATTTCAGGGAATTTCAAACAGTGCTCATCTTTTATGGGTCCACACACATTCCTCTGGTAAGCAAACACACTCTGTGGTGACCTGGGCAAAAGCAGCAATAAACAACTGTCAGCCAGCCTTTTTTGGAGATATAGAGAGGTCACCTGCCATGTCCACATTCCTGACATACCTCAGTAGCGTGCATAAATATCCTGGGAGGCTTGTTCCATATGGCTAGTCTGTTTATCTCTCTGAGAACTGGACAGAACTCACTCTGATTGCCTCTCAGCTCACTCAACACAACAAGAGGCACTACAACACCCCTCCCTGTCCTGCGTCATCTGAGAAAGTCGGCGTGCATTCATGTTTTCATATAGCTGATTCTTTGATGCACTTCATATAAAAGGCCTGTCACATGCAGCAGCACAGTGACATTGTGTTTTCCCTGCACAGTTTGGAGTGAGGTGAATGTTACCATATCCCTGAAGCTCTTTCCTAGAGAGAGCAATGTTGAAATAGAGGCAAGGGGGCAAGGAGAAAAGGGAGGATTGGTCCAGACCTGCAGAGCTAAAATAAAGCAACACACAATTAGATGAGTCTTTCAAATACCAGCAGTTACAGAGAATGGGCGTGGATCAGGACCTAGCAGTGACATGCAAAGACAAAAAAAATATTTGCATACTGCTTGCAGATCCCGGCACTCCACACCCTGACAAGCGCGATGTTTTCATCCCAACATCCTTGGATTGTTTCCATCAGGTGTAATGGTTTTACTGAAGGATTAGTGTTTGTGTTACAGTCTAATCACAGTACAGTGTGTAATGAACATGGCTTCAGTGGCACCGGGCACTCACAACAAATTCAGGAACCAGTTTAACTCACAGTAAGTAGATAGTTTAGATAGTTTGACTAACTTTTGAGTAAACTGTTGATTTGAAGTAGTTTCCAATGTAACAATGCTTTGTTTTGACCATTTTTGGATGTATGGGCATCAATTGTTTACTTGGTCACAGAGAAAACACATTTTTCCTCATTCCCCAGTTCTTTACAACCCTTCCTTCGACCCTTTTGTAATCTCCCCTGAGGGTCAGGTTAAGATCCTCTGAGTGAAACAACATCTTTCAGCTACTATTTAGTGCATGAGTGAACAGCTGATGGTTCACTGAATCCTCCGACCACATGTTCACTCGGGAGCCCCTCATTGTAAGACAATCATGTCCCAGCAGTCGCTCCAAGAGATCCTCCTACAACTGAATGAAAAAATATCACATTTGTCCTTTCTCTTCAAAATGATAAATATTTTCTGACATCATTTCTTTGCTAATGGTTAATATCTGGTTAGGTTTAGCATAAAAATTACTTCTTAAAGATGAGGAAAGATCATACTTGGGTAAAGTTGGTCGGACATTGTATGTGAGCTATATTATTCCATATTGTTTGTGTTGTTTGGTTTGTTTTTTCTTCTTAAGCGACCAAAACACTAATTCATACAACTACTAGAGTCCCATGTCAGTAAACAAAGTTCACTTAAGGCATTTAAACAAATGACTAACGCTGATGTTAATTCTTGTGAGAAAAGTCGTAGTCATGTGATAACAAAAGTTTATATGATGTTAAATATAAGACAATTGCTGAGTTATTGTGGATTATGGATACTTTATTAATAATAATGCCAAACAGGCATTAATGTGTATATTCACTGTATATTATGACACAGTAAAACACTTCATAAACCAACCTTTAAATCCAACATCAGCAAAAATACTTACTTACTTACCAGATAGTAATACAGTGAGGGACCGTGTACTAAGACGTTCTTTCTTCCACTTTGTGTTTTCACTATAAGTTCAACCTGTCACCATCCATTCAGTATTAAGATGTTTGCTCTCTGCAGGGAACATCCTGACAGTTGTGTTACTTCATGTTAACAGTGGGATTGGAGATTCAGCAGGACATTAAAGGCTATGTGTACATGGTCTGGAGTATAATGTCTTTTCAAAAGACTCATGTGAGGCAGGTTTATGATGCGGAGAAGCTCAGTGTGTTTAGTCTCAGAGGGAGAAATCTTTTGTTGACGAAATCCGTCCAACAAAACAGATGTCACGCAGACATTGATTCAAGTGTTTATTTAAAGCTTCCCTTTTTGTAGTTTCATGTTTGGTTTTGTATCTTCTGGCTTTAACATAAAAACCATGTTCGATATAGGCTACCTGTCTCCAAAGTTGTTGTTTTTGTCCTAACTAGACTTATTCAGCTACAAAAATAAAAAAGCAGAGCAGTTTCAAGAAAGTCAGTGTTAAAGATATGAACAGACACTGGAAGCAGCTGTTCTTTTTCACTATCTGTGACTTTAGACAACATTGTATATCACACAAAAACCTATGCTGGCAAACATCCAGCCTTAAGGGAAAAGATTTAATGAGGTCTCCCACAACACTTAAAGCAGCCTGCTTATTTAATCTCTTATAGGCTTATTATATTTACCAACCTGCCTATGGATGAACTGATAAGATTGTCTTGCCTATCTGTTCCATTCTTAATGTTATATTCCAGGAATCCCATGATTTTCTTCAGATTTGACACAGGATTCATGGATTAACTTATATTTACCATACAGTTGTTTGGAGGAAGCTTAATATGAGCAAAAATACTTTACCAAACAATCTTAACTTAAATGATCTCACATCAGTGTACTGTTTTATCTGTTTATCCCATTGGTTTGATATGAGAGCTTCATGTGACTGTTTGTATAAAACAGCACAGGAAATATCAAAACTTTACTGTTTCATCAGTCACACACTTCATCAGCAGTGAAAGAATGCTGTTTTTATAATGGCTCTTAAAACTGTGTATACCAATAAACAGTTGCTTATTTTGGCAAAAAGTCTTTTTTTTTCTCTTCTCAGTGGCCAAAAGGAAATGTTCTAAGTGAATCCCCAAATACCAAATCTTCTTCCTCCGACTGAGTCTCACAGAAGTTGATATAAACCAGGCTTGTATCAGCAACTATGTTGATGTGGTTACTGAGCAACAGTGAGATACAGGGAGGAAGGAGGAGATTGAGATGTTGACATAGACCACTCATCTCATCAAAATAAAAATGAGTAAGAGTTTGAACTTAAACTCGATAAACTCCACTCCAACTTCTGACAGTATCTCTTAAGACTAATAATTATACAAACTAAGAATTTCTCTCCTATGTCTTATTGACCAGAATGCTATTCTTGTCTGGGATGTTTCAGTGTTCATCCTCTAAGTTTTTAATGTTAAATACAGTATTTTAAGAAACTTGAGAATTGACAAAACAAAGCCAATGTAGGCACTTGTGCTAAAAGTTGTAGAGTTCTGGTTGTGTATGCAGCCTAATTGCAAGATAGTTTGCACATCCAGCTTTTCATGCATGGATCGATAAGTGAACAGGCCTAGTTATTTACAGAATAACAATAAAGACATAAAAATAACCCAAAATTGACATAGAATCACAAAAAAATAAAACCTGCTGTACGTAGGAAGCAACAGGGGCTTTTTATTTGTTTTGTGCCTATAAAAGCTCTTTGCCTCATAATCTGTCAGTTCTATCAATTGAGGACTAACTACTTCTGTCAAACTGCAAATCAAACAGCTTTGGCTTTTGGATATCTTTTCATATGCATTTCTACATTTTAAAGAGGCAACAATTGCATGTTCAGTTTAAAGGTTTGATGAAAAGAGCTGATTGGATACTAAAAAGTCCAAAGGAAATATCTCTTGAGATTATGCTCCCATGATTCAATTTTAATATAACACAACTTTTCAGTCACAGTTTAAGAAGAAGCCCAAACAACCCTGACATTGACCTTTTGACATTATTGCTTCTTGAGCGTGTGAGTGAACTGTGTAGTTGTCACAGCTTGAATGCTGTTGTCAATCATATAGTTTCAAGCACTTTGACAGGGTCGCTAAGAACATGTCAAGCAAGTTAACTTTTTACTTTCATCTGCTGCAGCCTCTCCTGAGGATATGCTGTAACACCAAATGGATGTGTCTGTTGAGACTCATCTGACTGTGAAGCACTAATAAGTGGCAGTGGATCATTTTTTAGGTCTTCGTGTGTTTTCAAAACCTTTGTTTTAAGGAATCTTTAAACTATTTATTGGCTATTGCAGCATTTTAAACCTCGTCTAGGTTGCTGTTCTAATGCAGCCACTAGCAATGACCTCCGAGCTTTGACCTCTTAAGTGAAGCACAGACTTCCTTGTCTTTCACATTTCATCTCCCAACAACAGCTCTGACGGCTTCACCTTTCATTCAATTAGTCAAATTTCAATACTTTTAAATTCAGACAAGACAGAGGTTACTCTGTTTATATGTTTTTAAATCATATAGTTAGTTTAGATGACATAGAGTTGGCCCCAAATAGTACAATAAGGAATCTGAGTTATCTTTAAACAGCATATTTCCTTTACCTCTTACATAAAATAAATCTCTAGAACTGCCCTGTTTCACTTGAGAAAAGAGCATCCTGAAGTGATGCTGAAAAACTAGTCCATGCATTTGTTATTTTTTGCTGTGTTTAAAACTACAGGGTTAGATTTAGTAAAAAGGTTGTGGTTTGGTTTAAAATAAATACTTCCTTAACACTACTAGGGCATAGGGATGTTGAAAAATCAGCCTCCTGTGGGAAAGTCCTGGTTTTTGTAATCTATCCATCCACCCAGACCTCCTCCAAACTCCAGCTTTCTCGCTCTATAAACTTTGTGACTCAAGCGGTAACCGTGACCCAAAACAGTAAAACTGTGGTCCAGGCAACTTAGCAGCGAGCTGAAATTCACAAAATCTCCCTAAATTTAGTGGGTGCAAGAGATGTAGGTGACAAACCAGAATGACCACCATGACAGATTTCTTTCATATTGTTTTTATAAACTTTTGTCATTTGATATTCTATTGTTGCAAAAAATCAATTATAGCTGCTGTTGTTGAATCACAGGAGAATCATTGGTTTATTGCTTTGAAATGTATTGTATTAAATTATTCAAACCCCCCCCCCCCCCCCCCCCATCTTGATGGTATCTCTAACTCTCTACTTAAGTACTATTTTATAGCTATATATGCACCGTAATGAACATCTCTCATAAAAAAATATCAAAAAGTAATTTCATATTGAGGTTAAAAATCAGTGTACTACCTGTGAGGTGGTTGGTTCACTGTTCCCACTTTATATTCCATACATACAGGTTTATTCTTTTAATAGCTTCATTTACTATTCTAAACATTTACTGTTTGGTGTGAAGAACAGACCAAATGAGACGTTTTTTATTAAAGTTATCATAAGAAGTTTGTTGTTTATACTGTATAACAACAGGCGTATGTTGCACATTTCTACATAATTGTCTACAAGATGCAGAAAGTGCAGTCACTTATTCATTTTCATAATGACTCATCTAATTATTGGCCCTTTTCATGCCCCAAATGTAATAAAAAATGTGATAATGAGATGCCAACTAGGACCCCATAAGCTACAGCTGACCTTAATAAGACTGTGGTTTTAAGTGTTGTTGTTGAAGAGACATGCATTAAGCTATAAAAACATCTTTGTCTTTTGTCATTAAGTTGTCAGCACGTTGTTCTTTCCTCTTGATGAGTTTGTCTGTGTGATTATTACATTCCTGAAAAAGTCATTAGCAAATACAGCTGGGTGGAGAGGCTCTAATGAAGCTTTGAAGTTTTGCATGGGAACAAATAAAACCAGTCAGAAAGACGTTCATTGTTGCTGGCATTGACGTGGCTATGTGCAACAGATTTTACAGCCTTTGGACTGCACCACTTCTTTCCCTCAGATAATCTCCAGCAACTTTCAAAAAATAAAATTATATCAACTTTTCCCTCCAGTTTTCCTTGAAATCATTCAGCCTGTTTGGCTTTTCAGAAACAGACGACACACCCACCCACTGAAATTTGAGTGATCACATCCCAGATTAATTAATCCTTTTATTATTGGCTGTAATAATTCCTGCAAAGGGACACATTAGACTGCTACTATCTCCTGCTGATCCTGAAACGCTACTTGCCTGTTGTTCATACAGACGTCAATTCGAGAGGCTCATCACTACACTTCAACAATAACAGTGGGGTCGTCACATGTGTCCTAATAGGCACCATTCTCAGCTGCCCCAATTTCACCTTTTGTCATGGGGGTATCCTGTGGAATAGCTACAAAATAATCACTCTTGATGGTGCTCTGGCGCAGCCCCAACAGCAACAGAATCCTGAATGGAAATGTCTGCAGAGAGGTTTATGGCCTTGCCTCTGCACTGTGGGAGGCAAAGGGGTCATGTTTGTGTGGATATCAACAGGATTTATGACACAATAGCAGTCAAGTCCTCTGCTTTGGGACAGAATGTGACATACAATGCAAGTTGAATTTATTCCTGCCTGGCTCCCTTTTGCTTTTTGTCTCTCTAACAGTGTAGGAAGTTATTCTTAGCAGCGGTGCAAATGAAAAGGTAATTTAGTGTTTTTCATTTGTGGAGTCATCTGTCAAAGACAGCAAGTGTGTGTTTGTGTGTGGGATCAGGGAGGAGATTTGGCTGCTCAGGTCCTCTCTTTTAATGTCTCACTGTCCTCCCTCATTTCAGTCTTCATATATGTGGATATTTATATTATTACCATTGACTTGTCTAAACTAGAAATCTACTTGTTTACACGTTGTTCTTTCTGAGGTTCTTGACATGACCTGACTTGTATGCAGCATATCAGTGTTTCAAAGCCAGCGTATGGTATATGTGGAGAAAAACAAAATCAAATCCAAACCACAACCAAATCATAGATTTATTCATCTGTCTGGCAAATTATTTCCTTACTCAAAAAAAAAAAGACATTGTGGAAATAATCAAATTAGATTAATATAAAAACTTGAATAAGCCAGTCGGTGTCCCTGACATTAAGCGCATTTGACGTATTTGGAAACACTGAAGGCTGAAATGTTCCTCACATGGAGCACTATTTGAGTTACTCTAATCTGTGTCATTTTTGTGTCTCTCCATGGAAATGTCAAAATAAATAAACCATAATCTTGCCCTGACAGGAAACAATAGAGCAGGAGAAGCATGACCTTGCAGTGATACACAGAGGCACATGGAGCTTGAACAGATGTGTGTGATGACTGTAGAGAAAACATACATTACGTATGTGTAAAGTCAACAAAAGACATAAAAACATTTCCTTTTTTTCTCAAATAGATCAGATCAAATATGTGTTTCCAGCTTCTAATTCTGAGTGTTAAAGTTTGAAACAATTCTTTCAAGTCTTGTTTTCAGACCTTTTTTTCACATGAGGCTATAAATAGTAACCCTATTTAACTTTACAAGCAGGATTTTATGGTGGCGCAGCACTGCACAATTAGCTTTACAAGCTTTCTGTGAGGTGTGATTTCTTTTCTCTCTTTCTCACTCCTTCAGAGGACTTTACAAGGACTTGACCGTTGTGAAAAACTTGCATCAGAGTCATATCTTTGTCACATATTATTTGATAACATGTTCCACGATGTACTGTAACATCACAGTAGAAGTGTGATATGACACCGAGGTTGGCACCAGCAGTGTCTTAATCCAGACTTGCATGCTTTGCTATAAACAGCAATAAGTTGTGTGGTGTTATGCTCTTCTATCTTCTACAGTCTACTGGTAAAATTTGAAAATCCAGGTTTAACTAAAAGAGACCTCTGTAGTGACCAAGAGCTGCTTTGGCATGTAAGAATGTAAATATATAAGACCAGATTCAAAAAACTGAGCTGTGCTTGTAAAGTAGTCAATGCAGATTCAGTTATTATAAATACATCATTTGTCAGTATCCAAGGTTGATGCAAATCAGGAATGCTATCATCAAGTCATCAAGCTCTTCTGATTTGATTATAAGAGCTTGTTATAAGCTCTTATAAAAAGACCAGAACAAAGTTAAATGATGCTCATTATGAGTTGATATTGTGCAACAAAATTAGATGTTTTGATCTTTTTGTGACTTGCCAACTATATTAATTAAAAATGTTTCCTCTTTCGTGTGTTTGCACACCCAACTCTCCAAATAAATGCAAAAATATTTCCTGCTGAGTTTGGTGTGCAAACCTTTTTTTCTTTATCTATTATAAATGCACAACAACTGAACGCACCCTCTTTTTTTCTTTCAGCATTACATTTCCTTCAACACACATTTTTTATTTTTTATTTGCATTTTGCATTTTGCACACATTTACTATGGCGACAAAATTATTAAGACTAAGACATGCATAAATTATCTCTTACTGCCAGCTATTATTTTCATGTCAGAACTGCAGTGTTCTGAGGTCAGGACTTGCTATATTTATGCTGGCAGTAGTGGTATTTTGCCTGCAAAGCAGAGGTGGTAAATTCTACTTTCACTTGCCTCCACCTCCTTTCACTTCCACTCCACTGAATAAAGCTGGAGAAATTCTACGCAAATCCTATAAGCGTATTTTCTGCAGGTGTTTCGGCTGTTGTGATACACCTTGGATAAGACCCTTATCACGTCCTATCTGCTTCCCTGCATCAGTTAAAGCCATTGTTTGTTTGGAGATGGAGCTGTGTTTGGCCCTGAGAGCCATCCTGATCTCTGTGACAGTCTGTCATGGTCACGGCAATGGAACGCCCGTTGTTGAACACAGAAAAACCAGCTGAGATATGATGATTAGCGTTGTCCTTGGGTATTATATCAAGTTACATCGGCCCTGATGGAAAACATAGCATATCTTAACGTTTGAAAGTGTCTTGTTTTTCCACCAGCATCTATAGAGGGCTTTATCTTATACTGAGTAATGGATATAGGATTGAATTCCCACCTCTAGGAGCTGGAGACAGGAATCTAACCTGAACTTTAAATTCCCATTTTGTGGCTTTTGACACGGGTATATTTTTAGTTTTTGGTAGTCCCTCAGGAAAACATATCCTAACACTTTCAACACAAGAGCCATGTTTAATTTATTTAGGCCCCAGTATAGAAGAAAAAAAAAATTTCCGCCCCTATGTTTAGTTTAAAAAATACAGTAAATAAAAAAATATATATATTAAATTAGAGGCAAGTGGATCAATGTTAAGCTAATTAATTTTGTACTGTTTAACCTGAGGGTACAGAGACATGTGGTGCTGTGTAATACTTGGATTTCCATCAGTATGTGGAAAATGAAATCAGTTCCAGTGATAAACAAAAAAGTCAGTTTGTTATTTACAGGAATCATTAGATTTAATGTAATTATATTTTGTACAACATGGCTAAAATTTATGTTTTGATATAGTGGAGAATGGATCTAAACAAGAATTAATATTGGATTTTCTTCATTCTAGTGGACACATGACGTTCCGATTCAAGATTCAATTCGAGTTAAAAAAAACTTTATTAATCCCAGAGGGAAATTGTTGAGCTTGCCTTGCTTGACTATTTGCTAATAAGCTGCAAAATTAGCTAAAAATTTTCTGATTTAAATTTCACAACTTGTTTCCAAGAACTCAAAACATCATTGAAATGGTTGCATTTTTAGATTGTCATTATTGTTATATTACTCAATAGAAATTCAAGCAACCATTTAGTAATAGTTTGTGAGCAGGTTTTGAGCACAACGCTGACATGTCAACATCAACTTTTAAAGGAATTCACCTTAAATGAGCTGGCCAGCAGGACCATGTAGCAAAAACACAGTGTGGGATCAATTTCTGCTCATCTTTTCCTTTACTAAAATCTCTGTTGCACTGCACCGAGCACACAGCAGCGACACCTTTACTAGATACCTTATTGCATAACCTGCACACATGTGTGTCCCAGCTGTGGAACATGTTTTTAATGTGATATTAACATTTCATCTGGCATCTTTTGGTTGTACCTTTGTATCACCCAGCACTGACATGTCTTTTATTAGGGATAGCACCAGGCCGGTAGTTTGTCTGGATAATGTGTGTATGTTCCATTAGTAATGAAAATAGATGAAGAGCAGGTGATTAGTAAAGTGCTGTGGATTGGACCTTCTTACAGTATCTGTTTGCACAACATGTTCCATAAAATGTTTTTCACATGGATATAATTTCAAAAGTCAGTAAATTCAGATTAATTAACTGAGGATGCACAGTTCAAAGAATTAGGAAGCATCTGATGTATCTGTTCAGCATCAAGTAGCATCAAAGAAAGAATCTGTTCAAAGATGAGACTGATTCCCAAAGCAATCCTGAGCTGTTGCTCATTCAATTTTACCAGGATTCCTTGGTTTGTAAAGATCCTCAGTCTGTGTGTTTCACTCTGTTTTAGACAAAGCAGGAAACCGATACAATCAGAAGAACATGGAATTGTCCTAATCTGCTTCTGATGGTGAACAGCGGTAATTCCAACACCAAAATAAATCTTATCCACAGCAGACATTTTGTTTCTAATGTGTTTCTAATAACATTAATGGTGTCTCTGTTCTATTCTATTCAATGCTGTTAAAACAACTCACAGGAAGAGGGAAAATTATGATCCACATTCATTTGAATTATGTTGAAAATCTAATAGTGTAAACTTTATTGTGAAAGGTCTTCAATTTGGGGATTAGGTATAACTCATGAAATTACAATGACTTAGTATTTAGATCAGTTCTTCAGACACTGTTATGTTTGAAAGGGAGCAGTCTGACTGCATGTAGGCTCATCATTTGAGCAATGTCTTCATGGAGGCTTTAGGCTAATCTAATCCTGTTCAGACAGAACAAATATAATCAGTAAAAACAAAAGAAAATCATCATAACTCTGGACTAAACTGTGTGATGTGCTCAGTCGTGGACCCGGACTTTTTTTATGGACCACGTTTTAAGTTGCACACTTGACTTGTCTGTGTTCAGCCTTAATATTTATGTTCATTATATCTAGGTTTGGCCAATTACATTGTATTGTATTGCATGTCAGAAGTTACACAGCTTTGTTTTAGATGCATGAAGGATATTTGTCTCATGAAATTCATAATTCTATAAAGTGGCACAAAGTTTATTGCATTAAGCATAGTGGAGAAGTTTGCAGAAACCCCGGTGTAAATCTTATTTAGGCCATTTATACATATATTTTCAAAATGCTGCTGCTACTATCAAGCTGTAAATTCTTACTACAATTAAACTTTTAATTAACTTATTTTCCTGCCTGTGGTAGAACTTAAATCTCTGGCACTGTTTCTAAATGATGATTGATTATTTCAATTTGTTAGTAGCTACCTGACATTGAAGTATTAACAATAAAATACGTAACATTGTAGGTAAGAGCCTCACTAATAAATACCACAAATTGCTCTCAGCAGCAGTAGCATGTTGCCAGTGTACGTTGCTCTAACCAGGGAGGCTGCTCTAAGCCACTGAACCTCCGTGATTTACTACACTGCCTTCAGCTGTGTTATCGTGCATGCAGGTAATCCCGTGTCTCTCCAGTGTGACATTTACACCACAGGTGGTTAATCGCCACATATATGGAGGGTATTTGTCACTTTAATGGAGCATTAATGTGACAAATACCCTCATTATGGAGACTGAGAGGGAGAAAATAGAGAGTGAGGAAAGGTTTAATTGTTTATCAAGGCTCAGTTTTGAGAAATGTGCAGACGTTGAATTACTTATATGGGAGAACCAGACTTGTTGGGAAAGTATGATGTGCTATGTGTGAGTAGCATTTATATGGACCAATGCCAGATACACTTCTCTACGCAGTGAAAAGCAAATATTTGGGAAACTCCAGTGGTTTTTCACAAGAGAATTGATTACATGACTGTGGTCAGAAAATAGGTAAAAAAAAAAAGGGAAAGATGGGGAGCAAGAACGAGCATGTGGCTCACATGTGTCTCCCGGCTTCAGCCTCTTGTTGTGTGGATTCGCATACAGAGCGACACATGAAAGATGCTGCAGCCCGGACAGATGACTCGTTCGATGCGTGAGGCTACTGTCAGGAATCAAACGCCACTTTAAACACCCAACTGCTGTTTACTGGAAGGGAGCAGGAATGCAAAGAATGTCTGCCGTCTGAGTTTGTCCGTGAATGAAAAGTGCTCATAAAATGTTTCCTGGGCAACTTTTGAAAGAGTCTTTATTTCTGAGGGTGGATGCTGGGAATCCCCATCTTTATATATCCTTTTACAGATTAAATGAAATAAAACACCTGTTGTATGTATTATATGGGGACAAAGATGGTCCACAATGACAGTCGTAAGCTAAATTCTTTGCAGATATTTTCAGCTGAGGTTGAATTGTGTGGATGACAAAGATAAACAACAAATCCTTTTTCTTTTCTTCAAAAAACTATCATCAAACGAGTTTCTAATTATACATGAATTAAAAATGCACAGTGCTTATTTTTCTTGCCTGCCTGCTCACGTTCACCCTGCATGAAAACAACTCTCACCTTTACACTTCTTACTTGCAAAATGAGCCATTCAGTTCACCGTAAAAGTGTGTGACTTACAGGATATGGATACAACACTCTGTCATATTGGTTGAGATGCTTTGGCTGCACAGGGACTGAATGTCTCTCAAGCTGAACTCACTGAACCCATTCATAGACTGACTGTACATCAGTTGTTCAGAGTCAACCTCCCTGAAATACCCGGGCATTCAGTATAGTGGTGCCTCCTCATCCTCACGAGACACTGCACCTTCTTTAGTTTAGCAACTGGCAGCCTAAGAACAGTCACAGATATACTTTGGAACAATCCATTATCCCAGAGATGCTAATCTGAAAATGAGTAATGAACTTGGATTAGCAATGAGAATTAATTTTGAAGTTTAGTACTCACATTTCTGTTGTTAATGAACAATGACTGCAAATGCAGATGGCATTTAAATATGTGGCCTGTTTCAATTCAGTGCAGTCCCTTTAACCTCACTTTTTAAATGCATGTTCCACGCTCCGTGCCCATACAAACACAGCAGTCACGTTGTCGGCCTCGTGATTAAGCATGTTGTCCACATTGAGGCATATTTTGCACAGTTAATTTGGCAGGAGATGTTTAAATGACTCATTTTGGTTCTCAGGCTTGTCATATGATGCATTTAGTCCCTGAGAAAGTGAGCTGAGGATGCCCTCAGTTGTTACACCAATTACTAAGCTAACAAGAACGTTATTAATTCCAATGGAGGGAATAGAAACGTAAGGAAACAGGAATGGTAATGGAAAAAGAGAAAGGACAGAGAGGGAGAAGATAGAGAGTGAGGAAAGGTTTACTGTTGATGAGTCTTGTTTGTGGTATGCATGACTACTGTGAGCGGAACTTGGCGGACAGGATCAAAAACCCGTGGTCATCCTAAGACTAGAGCTTCCTTGCTAATCTTACCTGCTGGAAATCAATCTCTTACTCATTCCTGGGGTAATTCAGAGGATTCCCAAGCTGGAAAGGTTCCCAAGCCCAAGACTGCAGGAGGAGGAACTTTAGTTTTAGGTTGTTTTCCAGTCAATCCACAAATCCACTTTGTCATCTAATAACATCAACAGTAGTTTTTTTCATTCATATTTTTAGGTGCAATTAAAGAATCTCAGCTCTGAATGATAACAATAAATCAACATGAAAACCAAAGAGCTGTCTACAGGGAAAAAGCCAGACATTTTGAAACCAAGCAGGGATGAAGCTAGTGAGTGTTGTGAGTGATTAGATGTCAGCAGCCCCGTTCCAGCACTCGCTGTGACACATGGAGCGGCATTCATAAACGCAGAGTGCCGTTTGCAGCAGCATGTGTAATTATTGGCTGTCATTGTAAGCAGAGCCAAGGTTTAGCTCCCCCATGAGCTTATTCCACACCACAAAAGCCACTGTGAGACTCAGGTCAGCCGAAAAGAAGCAGCAAAATAATATTGTTAAATATAATGATCACATGCTTTGACGGGGAAAGAACATGCACCTAGTGCAATTATGCAACTGTATAAAAAAGTCACATAAAACCACAAACTTCTATTTTGGTTTTGCATATAATACTAAATGTAGTATTTTAGTGTCATTTTATTACAGTACATGACATTACTGGTAACTGTAAATGTCTTAAATGTGAGTCAGTGGTGTCTGTACCTGCACTAAACCTGCAGCTGCAATGACTTCTGATTTACCTGTATACTTGTTTGAGGTTTTCTGTTGGAAGAGCATAAAAATGACAACAACGTCTGTAGATGACAAGACTAGATATGCCACAAACCAAACGAACCCAGTGGTCATAGGCCAAACTGTGCCTATTCTTCATGTTTTCTTTAGTTTAGCGTTTCAGAATGATCTTGTGTTTTTCTTCAATTTTTATGCTGGTTCTTTCTTCCAGGATGTTGGGGATGATTGGATTACAGAAACCATAGCAGCCCCAAACAGTCTCCATGTCTCAGATACTACAACTCGTTTTGGAGCACTACATACTACATTCAGTGCTGAGGCCGTTGCTGTCTTTCAGATTCTCACCACTAATGATAGTGGAGGATCCCACTTTTATAATTGTGTTTGCATTAAAATTACAGTTTGCGTGCCGCTACAGCATTGGATCACTGTTTGTAACTTGCTACAGGGAGTAATGGAAAACCACAAGGTCGAGGGAAATGTTATACGCAAACATATCAATTTGGGAATTAACTATACATGTTTGGATTTGGCCTTTCATTTACATTTTTACTTAATTTTTGTGTGGGACCTATTATTTTCCATACGTCTTCAGTCACAGATTACCAGCAGCAGTCCAAACTCACTATTGGTTGCATTGTTTGGAGGTCACAGGTGAACACACTTAAAACAGAACATTAAAACTGTGTGCTCACTGTACACATCTAAGACCCGTAGAGAATTTGAAGCCCACGCATTATTTCTGCTAAGAGATGATGGCTCCTGGAGGGTTGTGTTTTACCAACTTGAAGTTTTTCTCCAAATCTCAATCTATTCCTTTGATTCACCATCAATATAGCACCTCACTGTTCTCATCCAGTCATGTATTATTATCGGATCCCAGTCGTACTTTGCTGTTGGTCGTTACCCCAACCTCTAACGGTCAAAATCTGAATGAACAATATTAAATCTGTAGTGAAGTGGTTGCACAGTTGCACATTGTTACTTAAGATAAAACCCCTGCAAGTAACATAACCCCCCAACTTAGTGCAGCTTAGCTACTGCAGGCCACACACAGCCACCAGCAAACTTTTATTGTTATTCAGGCTCATGAATTCATTCTCACTATAAACATCTCACTTTCTCTCTGTAATTCTTGCCGCTCTGGTTGTAAGTGTGGCTATTTCTCAGCAGATCAAAGAGGCAGTCACCCAGTCAGAGGAAACATTGTTAATGTTGCTGATACCGTGCCATCAGACTATTTGCAGCATGTTCTCAATAACAGGAAACCAGGAGAAATGAGTTCTCCCACAATTATGTTGGGCTTGTTTTTCTCTTCCTCCCCATATAGATTTCTGGGGGTAAACTAGTGGCGAGATCAAAGACTGGAATGTTAAATCTTGATCTTATATCAGAGGGGGCTTCCAGAGCACTGCAGCAGTAGTTTAATAAACCCTAATACCGCGTCATAAATGGGGCCTTTCAGTCAATTTATAAATACAGAGCTGGAATCTGCTTATTGACCAGAGGAAAGAGTTGTACTGGACACAACGGGCTAGAGTAAGAGCAGCAGGAAGACAAGTTAGAACAGGAGCCTCATTCAATGCATATGATTATAATGAGTGAGTTTTTGTTTCAGTGTTTCTTCTGTAATTATCATCACAGCATTGTCTTAAACCTAAACCTGAATTTAGCTTCCTGGATGATGAACAGAACACATTTTTGATGAACCACATGATATAATATAAAATAAAATAATTTTTAGTTTAGATGAGAATATGCTTATTTATAGATAGATCATTACATTCTGTTAATCATCTTTACAATTAAAGCATTTACACCTATAGATTAAAAAGGTATGCAGTATGTAAAGAGGTAGTTGTACAGTAATAGTAATAGTAGAATCAATCCTGATTTTGAAGATCCTGCAAAAAAGAAAAACAGACATATAGCATAAACATGGAAGTCTGTGGTGTCTGTGGACTGAAACACAGAAATAGACACAGACACTAGTCCACATATGAGTAAAGAGTCAATATAAGGCATGTGCCACCTTAGTGACAGAATACCATATCATGGTTCGAGTTTGACGCACACTAACATTACTTTGCTTGTCAACTCCATTAGCTCCATTTGGCCAAACTTTCAATGACATCTACTCCCATCATATCTAAATCAACAATTATAATGAAGACTAACTAGGTCATGGAATTACTGTATCGCTGGCTCCCGGTAGGCACTGAAACATCTGTACAAGCCGCTGTGTGATGACCAAACTGATTGTGATTTGGCTCAGACTTTGGTCACACCCAAACGTGTTAATCGCCTCTGATTTCCCCTCTGAGGAAGCTTGTCTTGTGTTTTAGGAAGAGGTTGGGAACATGACAGCAGAATGGACTCATCATGAAAACAGCTGCAGGGATCTGTAGCCAGAGAACCAGAATTATCATCAACGTTCTTAGATGGGTTCACACAGCTTCTGTAGAGGGGTTAATGAACGATATTACCCAAGTTCTGGGGAAACAAAGGAATAAGCTGACTTAACCTGCAGGTATTGTTGGAATGTGAGATCTTCCACACAGGAAACGCAGCTGAAATATTTGAGATAAGAGAACATGTCCATGGCAAAGGTCACTGTGGTTTGATAACATTCACCGTTATTATTTTAAATAGAGTCGGGTTCTGCTAGTAACATTTGTAAGATACCTGTTTTTGTTTTGCTCCAACACTCACAAATCCCTTATCAAATTATTTCTCCTCAGTCATTTTTAAATAACACTGTACAAAATGTTCAGGCAGCTCACTTCTTATCTGAAGCTAAACCCGGCCACAATCACGCAGACTCACATACAACAGTGACACGCTAACAGTTCAGATCTTATTGACCACATTGAACTCCATCCTTACTTTGAATACTGTTGGCGATGGGTCAGTGTCAGCTTGGCACACAGGGCTGGTAGTATCCATTACGATACTTCAGTCAACAAAAGTCTGTAATTATACAAATGGAACAATTGGGCTGTTTATGCTTAAAAAAACAGATCTCAAATTCAGCAATAGCAATGAAGACATCAGCTGTAGTCACAAACAAAAGACCCAACAGTTTGTTTCTTGTAAAGCAAACTCTTCTTTCTGTTATTTGACTAAATTAGGTCCCAACAATGTTTTAACCTAACACAAGCTCACAGCTCAAGTCACAAACAGCACCGCTGAAGTTATGCCACTAACATGGAGACATACTGAGACAGAGAGACATAAGCCGGAGCCACTTTCCAGCTATCGGGCTTCCAGATTTGCAGAGCACACGCACAAACACAACATCAGCTATTATATCCAAGGTGGAATCCCCTGCGATTGTGGCTGGTTGTTGTCTTTGCAGCGTCTGTTCTCCATTTGAGTCTTTATACTCTGATTACATAATACAAAATAAGTGTCTCATTAGAGCCGTGATTACTACGGCCTTTGAACAGGCATCCTGTGCTGCCCTGCAGAGTCGGGGAGACGATTCACTGCAGACAGAAGAGCTGAAAGACAGTGTGAAGCCTACTGTGGCAGAAAGGATGTTGTTTTTTATTTAATAAAAAATATACAGGCCAGATGTTGGTGTTTAAGTCCTTCAGTCTAACAAATTATTAACACTGGGCTATTGTTTCTGAAATGTCAGGATTGGAGAAAACTGTTAAATTGTCTATTTTACCTACATTTCAATTCCAGTATAAACTATTTGCACCTTTAAAAAAATGTGATGCTAATCACTAATGTGCTGTTTTTACTGTGTATATACAGAATGTGAACAATCAGCTGTCTGAATATAGTGATGCGTGCCTGTGCCTGCACATGTTTCTATATACATGTTTCCAGCTGAGGGCAGGGTCATTAGTAGCCACTGTAGGAAGCCATTAACAGGTGCCATGGGCTTGAGAAGTGCTACAGGCTGAGTACTTGACATTACAGCGTCTGTGTGTGGAGACAATCAGTATTGTCTGTCTGTGGCTGTGAGGAGTGTGTCTCAAGGGTGCACTTGTTGTATTGAGCCTTGTAGAGAAGAAGAGAGCTGACAGGCTAATCAGTACCTCTTCACCTCCTGACCTCCTAAAAGTCTGAGTGTCTCTGCTGATAACGTGTGGAGAAGCTTTTACTTGTACTTGAAGTGCAGAGAGAAGGTAAATCCAAAAATTCCATGAGGTCAAATGCAGACATGAAATCGGATACTTGTAGTGTCTCTGTATGCTTACAGCGGCTGGAGTTAACATTAGAGTTATGAATTAACATGCTATTATACTGACACATCTCAGGGGTCATTGTTGTTGCCCAGGAAGTCTGGATGAACTCCCAGTCCAGTGTAGTATATAGAAAACAAGGATTTGGAGGAGACAGGGCTGAATTTGTTGTTTATGAGCAATTTAGAAACATGTTTGTATGTGTTCTCTATTTTGTTCCTACACTTCACACAGTATTTAAGTTTAGCTGCTAGTGCTATAAGGTGTAATGTGCAATAGGTCGATAATGGCCGAGCTGTTAATTTGGAATCTGCTTATACATTTTCTAATAAAGTTTCCTCTGGCTCTGAACCTGTGAGTACATATTTAAGTGTTTTACATGTGGCCTCAGGAAGTGGTGTGGAGTGTGAACTTACTGCTACACACTTTCTGTACACATTTCAACTTCCGTCCGTCTACGTCCAATGTAACAACAACATCCTTCAAATATCATGAAGTTCAATCCTTTGGTTAATGCATCATATAGAATATGAGTGAAGGGACAGACTGATATCTACAAACCTTATCAGAGAGAGACAGTATTCAGAGCTGACAGGAAGCAAGAAAGTTGTCACCCCAAAGACTTATCACCAGGAAACACCACAGACATCATTAGTCATATACAAAAAATGACATGACATTTTGTACAGTTCTCAGTTCTTCTTCAGTCTACTCTATATTCTACCGTCCCGTGAGAAAATGAAAGTGTTCATATTTAGATTTATTCTGAGGCCTTATAGAACTTAAAGGATAAAGCTGGTAATCTTCAACTAGAATGTAGTTGTGTTCCTCCACTAATTTAGAGTCTACGTGCATGTCTGTCCAGACTTGTATTAATATATTTATAATACATATAGGTTCATGCATGAGTCTAAAGAGTGTGTCAGGTGTAATGAAATTCCTTCCTGGCGTTTCTGAGATAAAGCATAGGTGAGAAGAGGGCAAACATGAGGTCACAGTGACCTTGACCTTTGACCATTGAACACCAAAATAGAATCAGTTCAAGTCCAAGACAGTTGTGCCTCTGACCCTGGGTATTGCTAACGCTGAGGCATAAAACCATATTATAAATGTTAAATAGCCTTTTCTAATGCACTCCAGTTTCCACGTGTTAGTCACGATGTAACTTGTAACTTCTTAATTTGGCGTTCATGCTTCACAGCATTCTTTGAAATGTTTGTTTTCCGTGTCTCACACAGTTGTAATCGCAGAAAATAGAGGTCCTGGACTGAGATGAGAGCTTTGATGAAACATTTATTTTTACTCCCACGGCTGCACGCTTTTGATCCCACTAAGAGTTTTATGTAAGAACACAGTTTACCTTTGATTCAACTTTAATATCGTCATCAGAGGGATTTTAATAGCTTAAACCTGTGATTAAACACATTCACAAGTCTCAAAGGTGACACTGCTTCTCTTTGAAATCATTCACGCCTCTGTGCATCATTAAAGCACTTAATGGCCTGTCCAAGCATTTAACTGGGAGAGGGACAGGCCCGAGAATGGAGCTGTTGTGCAGCCGACCGGCATGGGAGGGAGAACAGACAGGAAGTAACAGGAGGAGAAGAAGTGATTGGAGTGAAGGGTGGTAAGAAGATCAACTGAGCTCTCTTTCTGTCAGATATGAGAATGGGGATTAAAATGTGAATAGAGATTACCTCCACGCTGACCTGCCAGCCACTGTAATCAAGGACAGTGTGAGTGATGCCATGATTGGCCAAAAGGAAGAGGCCAGTGACAGTAATCCTTGGGAAAATGTGCACCACAATGACAGATGGTGCTTAGAGACGACAGCAGCGGCTCCGTCACCTATTGGAGCACCGGAAACACACATTTGAGGGGCGGCTACCTCTTTCTTTTTAACACACACACATCTGAACCTTTTGGGGAACTTCAGATATTAGCGGAGAAAAAACGTTATTAGAAGCTCCATGATGAAATACTGCAAATAATAGAATAAGCCCCTGCAGCTCTGAAGTCCTCTGACCACCCAAATGATTAACTAATTACTGCAATAACACCAGTTGAATCTTTTATATCTGGCTCACAATTATCTGTGAGCTCATTTAATACATTATTAATGTAATCAATTATGCATACTGCAGGTTATTTCTCAGTTATGTCATAGCTTCCATTCACTTAGTTAAAACATGCACAACATGCTGCTTGTAATGCTGAAAATGGTGTCTTTTATTATGACTATAAGGGACATTACTGCCCTGTCAAATTGTTTTCTGAGGCACACTGTGCAGAAAAACACAGTTCATAGGCACAAGGGTTTAAAGCAACCTCGACAGGAAAGTGAACTTTGTCACAAAATGCGTTGTGTAACCGTGAGTGTTTAAAGTATTAGAGTCTTGGTGGGGGGTCAAGTTATCAATTAACAAATCCACACTGATACCCAGCCACTCGCCCCATCAGCATTGCAGCTCTGCTGGCTCCTCTGTTGTTCAGGGGCTTTGACAGGGAGATTATAAAGGAGCAGCTTTCATGCTTGATGTGCACTGGGTTATACAAAGAACATGGTTTTATCCATTTAATCAAAGTAAAGAGGAACATTGTTCACATGTAATCCATCTTTAAGATAAAATCATATTCAAGCATAAAAGAGAGAGAAAGTGTCTTAGGACCATTACATAACTTTAGCTTTTTTTATTGGCAGATGTTACTTCATGTCTTTTCTGCTGTCTGTGGTACTTCAGCTCTAATTTAAGATTTTGAATATGAAAGAGAAGAGACAAGATCAGACGTCCCTGCAATGACAGAAGAAGAGAAAGAAAAAGAAGAAGAAGAACAGAGCTAAAGACAAACGCACACAGTGATGAGAGGATGTGTTTTATAGTGTGTGCACATCCATGCTTTCCTGTGGTTACTCGGTCTTTGTCCTCTCTGTTATTACAGGCATTAGTCCGCCACAGAAGCCACATATTGAAAGGAATCTGCCCTCAGTTTACAGTAGAGTTTGACAGAAGACAAACATTTGTTGTTTAATTGTTGTTTAGTGGTGTCATCGTGCAGCCTGGAGATTTAGTCTGAGCAAGAAACAAAGAAAAAATTTAGAAACCCCAGCACTGATCTATTGATTCTCTACTGAGAATTAACATTTTTCCTGCTTTATCGTGGCTGAGTTATCTGGAACTTTCATCGCCCCCTCAGAGAAACAAGGACCAGCTCCTCTCCTATTCGTTGTATGAGGTAAACAGGCATCATACTGTATAATAAAAAGCCAGAGGGACAAAGGAATTAAGGACAAAATATTCACAAAATCATAACATCTCAACAATGATGAGCAAAGATAGAAACAAAAATAAAAAAGATTATAAAAAATGAAAGAAAAAACTGTATTTACTTAGACTTCATCTGTAATAACCTGAACTCCTGTATTTCTGACAGTAGAAATAGAGAAGTGGCCAGGTTACAGTAAACTTTGCCCAATAAGAAGATTTCTTAAAACCATTTTCCATAATAGGGGATTGTGGAAACTAAATCTTCCTGCTGTAGCTTGATCTCTCCTAGATCACACTGGCAATTTATGAATAATCAGGTCTCAACCAAATTTGTGCACATGCAAGGTAGAACTTGCACGTGCAAATCTTGCAAAGGAAAAGTTTTACTGTTGGAGCACAGCAGCAGGATGAAAGCACAGACACATAGTGAGGAATAATTCACAAAGTAATGTCTTCTATTTATTTATATTTAGTTTAACATGATTCAATCTATAAATTTATTAAGTTTATTATTGCATTAGTCAAAGTCAACTGACAAATTGGAGCCTGGGAATGTGTCGAGTTTTAGCTTTTAGCTTGAAAATGACTGATACATGTAATCAGTGATTGATTATCACCTCCTTCAGATGCAACTGATAACTGTTGTTAGTTAGGAGCCAGTAGGTTCAGTGTGTTGACGGAGTGTGATTGGTTTTTGAAAACACCTCGGACATGTGAACTGGGAAACCCTGCACTTACAGATCCAATCTGTGATTCACTTTAGGACACTGGTTATTCAGCAGGTTTAAGTGAATGCAGATAACCAGAAGAGAGCCCGGCTAAGTTAAACTTGCTTTGTCACACAGACACCAATGTTTTCACAACTCAGACGAGGCGGTGCACTCACAGAAACTGATCGCATTTCTTACATGCTTCGAGGATCCCAGGTGCACGCTTACATAAGAAAAGCCCCTGACCCTGCCTGTTCACCAAACCCAGTTATGTCTGGAATGGATTTTAATTAACTTTACCACCTTTATCTCAGTTCCTCCCTCTATCTGTCACTGGCTCAAACATGCAGTAAAGAGAGTTTCCTGGTTACTCAACATAACGTTTAGTCTTTGCAGCTCCATTGTTTTACTAATAACTCATAATGAGGTTTAGAGCTGAAAGATGCTGCTCAGCGCAATCTGTTGGCTGTGTTTGATGGCCTAGGTCATGCCTTAGTGGGACAGTTTTAGCCTTGAGGGCTAAACCAGGCACAACCCTACTTTCCTGCTATAGTGAGTCTTTCTCCACCACGATCTGAGTTTCTGGAGGAAAGCTAGCATTTTTTCTATCTGCCAAATTTAAAGATTTCCACTCGGTGTGGGTTGGTGCTGATTAAAACCAGTTTCTAAGCCATGTTTGGTTAGTCTCTAACCTGCTTGCCAATTGCATGCTGTATCAGATATAGCGTTTGTTGTGAAATCAGGAGCCTCTTATGACCAGCTGTGTGATTATTTTTCTACTCCCGCTAAGGGGAAGTGTCGTGGCATGTTAAGATGCTGGGATTAAACATGTGTTATCTTAGTTTTGTCTGATTTATCACATTTCAAAATGTTGCTCTCTTCAGTTTTCCCCAGCTGACAGGCTGAATTACATAATATACAAAACAGTAGAGGACCTGTGACCCCGCTCGCATGAGGAGTTGTTTGGCTTCTCTGAGCTACATCGAATCCAGTGGAAACATCCACACATCAAAGAATTTCTTTGCAAAAAAGTGTAGATTGACTCTTCCAGAGAGGGGCTGTGCTGGACAAAGGTGGGACTTGTGTAATGAAAATGGTCCATAAAGGCTCATTGAGGAGCACAGGAGGGAAATAAATGTGAGTTGATTAAAGAAGGCATGTTGTGATGGGATGGAGGTTGTGTTTGGAACAGGAGCTGAGCTGTGAGGTGGCAACATGAAAGAGTTCGTCTTCCCAAGAGACCTGTGACAGGAGCAGCTAGTCCAGGTTGTTTGTCTATATCCTCTCACCTTGTCTAAGCTAAGTTTTAGGTTAGAGGATGTTTTTTTTTCATGGTTACAGTAATAACCATGTTGAAATTATAGAACAATCTTAGTTATGATTAAAGATAACAACTCCTTGCTGGTATAAAGTTGTACCACAGTCAAAAAGTTTCCTCAAACATTTGTGGTGATTTACCTGAAATTGTCTGAAACGTGCTGTGAGTCTATATTTCTACAGTCCTGTCTGTCAGTGTTACAAACCACAACGCTGTGTTTTGACTTCTAATACGTTTTTTAAACCCACAGTTTCCAACCGGACCTCCTGGATCATATTTCACTGTCTTACCAGGACATGAGACAACCCTTCCCACAACGCAGCTCCTTGTGCAGCCCGAGGGGCAGTTCGATCAGTGGCATTCACAAAAATCAGTAGCAGGAAATCAAGTGCTCTCCAGCTGTTTAATTAGGCGTGTGAGAGTATCTGTCATCCTCCTCATGCTGCTCCCTGATGAGAAATAAGAGATGCTAAGGCGAGCAGCTGCCCTCCATCATCTCAGAAGTCTTCAGCCAAACTATACACTCCACAACAGAAACCTGACCGAGTCTGACAACACTGGCAGGAAATTAATGACATTCCCAAAAGTACATGGCTGCCTTTAACTTAAACTACTAAATTTATGCAGTTGGTCTGCTACTTCACTCAACACTCAACTGATGAATGAACGGTAACCTCTGATGAAGACAGATAAAGGTAGAATACAACTGGTTAAGAAGGTTTTACCCCAACAAACTTACCTGTAAAATTAGAATTAAATTAAAATTAGGATTCTCAGAGAGACTTTATGGAACTGTGGCTGCCTAAAATCTACACACAGTAATTACATAGGAACACAAAACTTTACACCCCATGAGCTATGATAAATAAATAAATAAATGCTTCTTGGGGAGCTAAGCTCAAAGTGTGGAGGCATGCAGAGAACCAGCAGACAGAGCATGACCCTCGTGGTGGGAAGAGAAAACATTTGACAGGAGACACATCTTCGTGATTATGATGGATTACACCAGGAATAGCACAGAATGTTGTAAAGGGCATAATACATGAACTCTGTACAAAAGCCTATTTATCTTCTCCACAACAGTACAGTGTTACATTTCTGCAATCGCACGTTTCCTATGATGCCCCTTGGAGCAGGCTTTGGAAATCTGTGAGACCCATGCAGCTCTTTTTTTACAAACCTCCCTAAAAATTGATATAAATAGAAATGTTTTAACACTAGCACACCACTAGTTCTGTGCACTGCTAGGTTAGGTGAAGTGGACGGTGCTGCTCCATAACAAACAAAGTCTGGTATCTATCCAGAGGGGAGGTCCTGAAATAACATGCTATTTGTGTAGAACTTGTGAAAACCTTCCTGCAAAGGAAGATCCATTTGCACTTCATGCTGGACATGAGGAGGGGTTATATGGAGCCGGAGCGTTGTAGGCCGTGATCAGGGCCCCCAGGTGGTGTTATTTAGGATGTAGCTCAGTTTCTATGGCTTTAGTGAGTCTCTGTGGGTGTGAAACAGTTTGGCTACAGACAGATTTTCATTTCCTTTCTGGACAAATATGACTCTTCACACAGTAAACACACAGTGCCAGTATGAGTATTGATTAGTAAATATTATCATCTCACAATATATCTGGTTAACATACAGCATGTACAGCTTGTTTCTAGTGGCAAAAGGAAAGCTGCTTCTTGTTAGCATCAGAAAATCAGTGATGTCCTTATGTTTTCTGATACAAAACAAGCTTTTTGTTCCGCTAAGTAATCTTGCAGATTTCCTGTAAAGCCCGTGTGCACCAGATTTAGGAAAATGAGTCCATTACGTTGTCAAATGGTTGATTCACTTGACATGTTGTTCTCCTTGTACTTCCATTTGTCCCCATGGAGCATTGTGGTGAAAAACACTCTAGACTGACTGGCAGTACAAAGACTAAACCACTAAAGCAGAAAAGTACTTATTTTCAATGTCTCTGCCTAGTTTTAATAAAAGTATTCATTAATTAAAATTAACTAATAGAAAATGGGTGCAGATCCTGTGTAGTCTTGCCAGGTGTACTTATGATTGCAACCACATTATTTGGGAAATGTCAAGATGAACAAACCGTCTGTGTCACAGTGGCTCTGCTGTCTTTCAGTTTGATATCAGAGCTGCTCATTAGCCAAAATGCTTTTCTTTCACTGGCCATGCTTAATAAAATCCACAACTGCTCAGCAAATGCTCAATAGTTTCCTCACAATTGTTATAACTATAATATCCACCATGCAAATATCTTTCGTCTCTCATAGCTTAACTGTCTGCAGCAAATGACTCATCATTTTCTCAGAAGTGAAGAACAACACACATCAAGTGATCCGCAATGGCATCAAATCAGAGCTTTCTGTGGTTGCTTCTTTAATTTGGTAAATGTGTTTGTAATTGTTGCACCTGTAATAATATGCACAACAGAATCCGTTGCTCGATCTGCTGTCCTTGGTGAGGTGCACACAGTTGAAGATAGATTTATGCACACATGCAACATTCTTCTTTCTGATTTGGACAAATGAAGACTGCCACCCCCTTAAAGCCACGAGAGACAGCGCAGACTTTAAGCTCACGCTCTGTGCTTTGTTTCACATTTACTGTAAATGAAAGCACTTAGCTGCTACAACCTCCCGCAATTTTCCAGCGGCCGCACCAACCCAGACAACAAATATTTAAAACCACATTGTTAGTCTTTCATCTTTCTTTTTAACAACAGCTCATCAAAAACTGCAAATGCAGCAAACAGAACACACTGTGACACTGAGGTCTGAGGTTTGCATGCAGCACAAAAAGTGATTCATGGTGTGAAAAGAACAAGATGATTAAAACATTTACCCCAAATAAACATCTGTTAACCAGACAAAAGTGTTGCAAGCATCACTTAATCCACATTGAAGTAGCTTGAAAGATTAGCTGGATTGTGAGGTCAAAGTGCTGCTGGAGATTTATTGTGCAACAGTCTCTTTGGCCTAAATGGCATCTCTGGTGGCTTAATAAAGCTTCAGGCCTCTTGGGTTGGAAGTAATAGTCCAAAGAGGAGAGCAGTCCAGCAGCAAGTCAGCTGTTAAAGTTCTGAATTAAACCACCTGTTCCTTTATTTCACTATTAATGAATTCGTAGTCTTTCATTTCAAACCATAATGAACGTTATTGTTTCCGTGTCATCTTATAAAAGCTTTTATAACACCTAGTCTGCTCCTATGTAATTGTTCAGTAGTGAGAATGGTCCTGTCCACAGCTAGCCGTACATTAACCTCTGATTCCCTATTGTTTGTATGTTGTAGTCTCTAGGTTAACTTAGTCTAGATCATATCTGCAAATGAGGACTCTGCAGCACTGGGGTCCTGCATATTTCAGTGGCAGGCGTGGTGCAGATAAAGCTAATAACACCAGGCATAGAACAAATCACAGCAGCCCCAGATTAGACTGCAGACGAGGAAATGTGATGGAATGTGCACTTTTCAACGCTCGCAGTGTGATTTCATCAAAACCAAAACAGCTACCAGTGTTGGAGCATGAGCGGTGTTCGTGCTCTCTCTTGTCCTGTCCCTCCAAGCATCATTTAAAATTAAAAAAACAAAAAAAAACTTTGATGATTAATTTAGATCATCAGAGCCAAAGGAACAAGATGGAATGATAAGATTTTCAAGAATCCAGCACCAGTGGTGCTGTCAGCACCTTAAAATGCTTTTGTTTTTTGCAGTTAAAAAAAGAAGACATGGGTGATCGGTTAACCTCCACTTCTCTATCTGCTGCTTTTCAGCTGGCCTTGCTCACTCTCCTGAAGGATTTACACTCAGTAGCAAAAGAATTTTTACTGTTGGGCCAAGTTCAAGTTAGAGATTTTATTGGGTATTTGAGCAACACAGATAGAAAGTAGAACGTAACAGAAAACCACAGAATGACAGATATTGACTTTATGATATATTTGGTTAAATCGTAAAACATGTCATGGCAACGGGCCAGCTCCAGTTTTAGGTGAGTGAAAGTATTTAGAGAAATTTCCTGATATTCAAGTGTATTAAATATTTATAATGATGATTATTTGTTCTACGTTAATAGTATTTTAAAGAAACTCTCACACAGACACTTTGCTTACATTAAACAACAGAAATTACAGCTGTTCTGAGGCTTTAGCACAGAAAATCATTTATTATCACATTTTCAACAGAAGTCTACAGCAACAGACAAATAAGCCAATCTAGTCTGGAGACTGACAGACATTAACCGTGAGCAGCAAATTATTGTTGATTCAAGTCTCTGCATGGAAATATTATTCATGTAGAACAATGACTAGTCTTATCCTACAAACAGCTTTTACCATCTGTTTTCGTTTCAGCTAGAGAAGTGGTTTCACATATATTACATTTTAATTTCAACCATTTTAGTAAACGCGCAGTTCAGTACTGACACCGTAAAGAATGATAGTTGTTTTTTCTTTTTAAACTGTGATTTTTCCTTCTTACAGTGATGTTCACAATGCCTGAAGGAACAGATTATTCACGATAACCACCTCAGTGTGGAGGTGACAAATTGAAATGCAGTCTGTCAAAGTGGGATCCACCTTGTACCAAAGTACAGTTTTCACATTATATATCACCATGACATGAAACTGAATTAATTTATCTCATATTATAGATAATAAATACTGAACACTACTATCAACTTCCATTTCTCCGGTACAAAAACTATGTCAGCACCATTCAGGGATTTTCGTTTTTGGTCATTCGATCACATACATAAATAATTTTTTATATAAACTGGCAGAAGGTTCCCTTGAGGAAGCCTTTTTCTGTAACTAGCACATTTATTTTCATTCTCGTCCCTTGTACTGTAGCCAAAATGTAGTGTTATATAATTATTTTAGAGTATGACAGTCTGAGTAGGAATCTGCTGTTGGAACTTGAGCTCTTTTTCAGATCAGGATCTTTGATCTTTATCTTCTTGTGTGAATAACAGGAGAACATTAAAACCCAACAAACTGTTCTCCAGTTCTGGCAGCAACTAAAAGAACAAATTTGTGATAAAAAACAGTTTTTAATGATTGTTTTTTATTCATATTATCACTATAGTCTCCTCATGAGGCCTATAACTTGCACAACGTATGGTGTGTTTTGATTGTAAAGCAACATTAAATCCATTCTTCCTACAAGATATTTTACATCCTGATGTTGGAGAATTAACATATACACCATTCATTCATAATTACACAGGAGCCATAGTTCAAAAGCCACTCTGTGATCAAGATTGATTTGTTTAACATCTGTAAGGCATGATCCAGTGCCAGCTTCTCCTTTTAATCACCATCTTTATTTCATCTTTTGTGATTGAATGGGTTCAACGTGTGACATTAATTAGATCATTCAAACAGGGGTATCCACACACTACCACATGCATGTATAACTCTAATCCTAACAACAAACAAACCATTCAGTCAAAATTGATTCATCTGCTCTAATAAGGTGATTGTTATGTAGTCTCTCCGAGTGTAAACATTATGTAACGAGGAATGGGTCAAGGCGGTCGACACACTTCTGAAATGTGCCAGCTGCTGGCTCATTTAGTTTTTGGGAACACACTGGATTCATTGAGAACGGAGGAGGCTCCACATATCGCGTCCACATGGGCTGGGTGTGTGTTTGTGTTTGCATGGCTGTCACTGTGAGGACTAACATGAATTTTTAAACATTGGACTGAGGACATTCAATACAGAGTAGATTAACATGGACTATGCAACCGTAGGAGGCTAGGAAATGCATTTTGTGAGTTTCCTCACAATGATAAATGTGCGTGTGTTCGTGGTTAACATTTCCACAAAAAAAGTTTCCTCGTAACGCTGCCAACTGAGTGACTTTCTGTGATCATCTCGTCATGACGTGCTTTCGAAATTGGAAAATCGTTGCCACTTTGCAACATATCTCGAGAATCTAATGTGAGAAACAAAGCTGAATTTTTCCAGGTGATTCTGGGTGATATTGACCTTAAGTTTTGTGCTAAGAAAGCAGGTTGTGCGTTATTTTTTGGCCTTGATTTCCTCTTGTTATTACTTTATGACCTACAAAATTGTGACGTTTATTTGTAGCTGTTGACAGATAAACTAGTATTAAATGTTTCCTCTGAAACTTAATTGATTCAGTTCAATCATTGTTTTAATATCTGTTCAAATTATTTTGTTTTGCTTTAAACTAATTACTTCTGCATCAGTGGATCTCCCATAATTAACCAGCAATAGGCAATACTTCACTGACACAGCACAAGCAATGAATGTGAGTCTGCACATGTTGGCAATGTTGCATAATTGCTGAGTAAAAGCTTAGCATGTGCTTGCATTGGTTATTTGAGGAGATGAATGTCTCCCCAGTAGTTCCTTGGTTGTTTCCCAGCAGTTTCTGGTGCACATGCTGTACAGAGAGCCCATGAGGAGAGATAATTGCATATATAAACAGAAGTCAGCTGATGGCAATGGCTACCACATGGAGCTATACACTGCTAGCAAAGCAATGGCTGCATGTGTGTGCATATCAAATGAGTAGAGAAGAGCAAGTCGCCGTGTGACTTATGTTGCATGTGAAGCCTTATTTTGAATTTCTAATATCTATTTATTAAAGGTTAAATAAGAAATCATTACGTTTGCCCCCCAGCATAATGCATATTTAAGGTCATTGTCATTATTCCGTTTCCTTGATGTCACTCACAAACAGGTAAAAGCAACTTTTTCTTCATGACGGATCCTTAATGTTGCACAAAGCCACCTTCAAACCCAAAGGTTTCAAATCTTTTTCCTTTGGGCAGAATGTGATCTGTTTCAATCTTCTACAGGATCAATGACCATCATAAATCTACCAAGTTTCCTCTAACTCTATGTTCTGCCCTTCAAAGTTTGTTTCTTTGTAAAGTTCCTCTCTCCGATCTAGGCTCACATATTATGTGACTTTCCCTCCCACTGAGAGGCTCTCTTCTCTGGGTCCTTGGGGAATGGGGAGCAGATGCTGGAGGGAACATCAGGTACTGGACAACTTGAGGGTAGGGGTGAAGATTTCTCCTCACAGCCCTCAGACAGACAAAGCTTCCTGCACTTCGTCAGTCTGTCTGCTTTACTCTTCTGCAGTCTGTGATAAAATCTGCAGACCAAATCAGAGGAAAAGGACTGTTAGTATTGGACTAGGTGTCTGGAAATACAACTGCAGGGAAAGGTGATGTTGCTCAAGGCTTGTCGATGCTGAAATACATGAGACATTGTTTTGCTTTAAGGCAGTATCACATTAGGTGTAACTCAGAATCTCCTCCTCCCTTATGGGAACAAAATAATTATTAAATTGATACGAACATGAGACTGAGATAGCTTGAAGCTGGAAACTTTTTTCTTCGTGCACCTGGCAGTTCTATTACATTTACACACTGGATTCTTTAAGTTAATTTTTATATTCTGTATCCATGTTTGCAGTTGTATTGTTGACATACATCAAAAGCTATTTTCACATATTAGCTCCAGACAGTGTCTGCAGAATCAAGTCCAGACATTGTCTGCATGTGTGAAAGAGCAAATGCAGATGACACAACAGTAGACTGTCCATGTCAGACATGTTGTATCACTTGATGAAATAGTGTGTTTGGTCTTGATGAGCGGTGGTCCTGCACGAGAAACTCCATTTACAGTCTCACATACTGTGCGGCTGCTCTAGATAACATCTAGAGACGTTCAGGCTTTAGCTGTTGGGGCTTTCAGTAACTGGGTGAACTGGTCAATCAGTTGTGGTGTGTTGTGGGATGTTTCTTCAGGAGTTTCTTTAGCTCAGTTGCAGCTCTCTAAATATTTTTATGTCTGGGTCATTCTTTCCAAAATTTGAGATTAGATTCACTCCAACCTGCTGCTCATCTGCACAGGTTTTCCTGACTCATATGCCAAAATGTTACACAATTGCTTTCCTGCACTGACACACTTTAAAACATTTAAAACATCCAATGAAAACAGCAAGGAATCTGTATATCCAAATGCACATGCAGTACGACTACACGCATTAAAATGAGTGCATTTAAAGACCAAGAAAGCCAGAAATGCTGTTATAATCCACCGGGGTTTCAGTGACAGTAAACAGGACTAAGAAAAGCAAAGCACAGAGAGAACATTATAAAACCTCCAGAACATCAAAAAGATTAATTTATTTCCCATACAGTGATGTCTCAGTCAATCCAGAATCATATCAAAACCAAGGCAGTCTGTGGTCTGATCCCTTATGCAGTTAAAGGACATTATTTTTTAGTATGATTTATACAAGACTGTGATCTGGTACTACACCTTCAAAGTGCAGCTGTTTTACTAGAATGGAGCAAGAGCTTAAAGAGGTACAAAGCTTACATCACTCAGCTTATACTGTTATACAACTGAAGTGATTGGCAGCCATTTAGAAGATTATTACCATCAGGTAGATACCAAGAAATTTAAAAATAGAAAGTTATTGGGGGAAAACTGGGAAGAAAAGATTTCAGGACATATTATAATCTATGAGCTTTGTATAAAAAAAGGATAATGTAAGAAAAAACAGCATACTGTAATCATTGCTAATCCAAGAGAAAAAGCATAAAACAAAGTTATTCTATTTCTTTTCAAGTGCAGGGACTGTGTTAGAAAGAGAAAGAGAAAACAACTCGGAGTGGCCTGAAATGCCCGAGATTCACAGTAGGACAGATGGAAAGAAAAGTTTTGGGCTGTGACCATTGAAAATATCCAACAAAACAGGGTCAGGCCTGTTTTTAAAAAGAAATCCATTGTTGCCCAAGTTGCAGATTCGGAAAATGTTGTGAAGATTTGGAATTGATACAATATTGACATGTTCAGCGCTTCAGTGCCGCCTTGTTTGAGTTTTCTGGTTAGGAAACTGAACTGTGATGAAGCTTTGATTTGCTGTTCAAACCTCCTCCTTCATAATTAGGACTTTCAGAGGTCAGAGGTCACTATATGTTGAGTTAAAACTGACTTCAAGTTACTTCTACATTCCTGTCTCATTATGTTGGTTTTCCAGTGTAACAGGAGCTAAAACTAAACCACTCACCATAATAGAGTGAAATGTTCTTTTCATTTTATGACTGAGTGTAGTGCAGTTTCTTTGACAGCATGATGATGGCTGCAAACCGCCAAGGTAAAGAGATGCTGGGTGGCCCACACCCTCTGCTGTCCCATGGTGGCTCATTAGTGAAGATTTTCTAGCGACTGTCTGGGTTTATTACAGAACATTTGATAATATAACTGCACTGGATGCTTTAATGAAACAGAGCTTCCAGCCAAAGAGTGAGAGAACAAGAACAAGCTCTGGGTGACTGTAAAACGGATGAGGGCTTGTTAGCACAGTTTGTCTTATGTCAGTCATCACACATACAGATCCATTAGTAACATTTTTAATTCACTGTGGGAAAGTATTTGGCTAATTTGTTTCTGTGGGAAAATTCTGTTTATGATTTATAGTTTAGGTTTAGATTAAGAAGTAAGGGAATGTACTCACTTAAAAGTAGCCTCATAAAAACGTGCATGCCTTGTTTGTGTGTGTTTGTGTGCGTGTTGCGTGCTTTCTATATGAGTACACAGTGTGTTTATGTGTGATAGAGCAATGTGGGGGCAGAAGAAGAGTGCAACTCGTGATAATTGACGAAGTGTTACGTCAGATTTTACTGAACCCTGGTGCTCTGTAAAAAAAAACCAAAATAGCCCTTGACTGCATTCCAGTCTCACATCTGAGACACACACACCAGACACAACAGTGTTTTCACTGTGTGTTGAAAGGAAATGACAGCCGGTGCCTTATCAGTGCTACACATAAGGTTTTCTGTGTTTGTAGCACATAAAGAATACTGGTTATTCGCTAACCAAAGTGATATAAAGAAGCTCTATTTATTACTATTATTGTTACTCAGTCGGTGGTTGGTTTAAAGAGGTTTACTGATAAAGTTTTACAGTGCATTTGTTAACATTTAAACTCAAGTTTTTGTTAGCTGCATTGTACTGCATTTATTTAATACCTCTCTGTTCAAGTACTCTGATACTTGGTTTCTGTCATATAATACTGTACTATGTTAGAACAATTTAACCAATGGGAAATCCCATTCACATTATTTGGGCTTTTTTACAGGCTTTAACATTACCAACCTTGCATCATAAACTGCAGAATCTGTCCACAAAATGTCAGTGTAGATGCCAGGATTTCAAAGAAATACCCCCTGATTTTGTTCTCCAAAATCCCCCACATCTTGCCCAACATATTATGATGTTTTAAAGTGCATCAAAGTTCAGATTTTATCCATGCTGCAACCAAATTTACTTGGCTTATTAGAAAAATAACAAGTCCAGTTGTTGAATGTGTAAATCTAAAATATTTTTAATGTAGTTTTAAACAGTAAAGCATGTAGGACCTTTAAACAATGTGTTTTAAATTGTTTAATAAATAGAAAGTGCTGATTATTTGATTAGAGCTATTTAAAGACATTTAACTTAAGTGCTTTAATTATCATGTTGCAACTGGCACTTCCAGAAAACTGGCAGAACATAAGATAAAGGAAATCACAATTAATTAAAATGTTTAACCCTCAACTATGTGTTAAGAGGTTCATATTTTTATTAAACATAAACAACAAGTTAAAAAACGCAAAAGCTCAACACTTACTTTAAGATTAACATTGATATGATTAACAAAAAAAACAAGAACTGTAATTCTTTTAAAAAACCATAGTCCATATGATACAGTATGTACTGCATTTTAATTTTCATAGAAATGATCGTTTCAAATGGATTTTTTTCTGCCTTTCACTGTAAAAATGAGCTTATTGTGTGTCTACAACAAAGGCCTCTCAGCCACATTTTGATAAATGAGCCTCTCACACATTTTTTTTAAATCAATTTAGCTGTGTAAACTATGCCTCACGCTTCAAGTGTAAATTACTTTGCAGAAAGCACCAAATCAAATTATTTCCACAGAACATTCAGAAATATATCAAGTAAAGTGAAACAAACATCAAACTTTGCAATACTACTACTATTATATGTCTATACTCATAGAACATGGGGTTACAATATGTAACCAATGCGTTTTTATGACCAAACAGATAAAAACAACTTAACACTATTATTGTTTTTTTCATGCTATATGTTGCTATGCTACACTTCAGTGTAAATGTGCTGTTAGATTCAGTGAAGCATATATAGTAGAAATTTTGGACAGTACACATTTAGAGTACATATCAACAGAAATTACACCTACCTACCTAAAAACATTTACTTTAAGATTAGTGTTACTTCCATTGCAAGCAGACACATTGTTTAAAAAAAAGCACTGCTTCACACTTTAGTTTTACAAATGTTGATATTACATAAGAACCAAACACCATTTAAGATTTAAAATTAAAACTGTAAAAGAAAAAAAGGTTTTACCTCGTCCACTAGAGATCTCACCACATCAAAACATCTGTGATGCATGCAGAAATTGCTTTAGGACTGTGTTACTGTTCGTGACTGTGTTAGGTTGGTATCCAAAATAAAGAGTCATTGTGGCTGTCAGCACATCATTATAGTTTGTCTTATTGCCCTGAACAAATCACAGCATTACTACAAAGCACTGACAAGTAGCAGCAAAAAATCATTAGTCAGGAAGACATAAAAAAAAAACTCATTCCCATGATAAAGGTTCAGACCTGTCAGATCATGTCACAGCTTCACTCTCTCTCAGATATAGTACAAACATGTTTTTATCCAAAAATCATTTGCAGACTTTCTCTGCCTTTGCTTGTCTCAGGTTTCCTCTTGATTTGGCCTTTTATGAAGCTCTTGACATGATGATGTTCATTGTTAAGGAACAAGAGACGTGTCTGTGCCTTCGGGGTTTACATATTTTTAAAATTGAAAATCATCCCCAGCATCTGCAAGACAAAAGGCAATAATGATGGATGAAGCAGCTGGAGAAAAATCTCTAACATCATCTTTTTGAACATTGTTCTTTTAGGGCGTAGGATTTTTGTTGTCAGTGAACATACTGTACATATTAGCATCCAGGAACGTTTAGTCAGACATTCCTATAATTACTACTTTTACTATTTGTTCCTTCAAAGGGCAGCAAGGAGTTTGATTCAGTCTTTATGGAAAGCATCGTTGTGATGATCATTTTTAATCATGGTTTATTGTTCATCAAGGTGAAAATTGGATAAGTTGATCGGATCGTCAGCACGTGAGCACTCTGCCTGTGCCTTTCTTAACCTGCTGTCACCTCATACAAAATGACAGAACAACAAAACCACTGGTTCTCTCTGCTGCTATATTTTAGTTGTAAAAACAAAAATCTAAAATATTTAATTTCACAGATGATAAAAACATCCAAAACTAAATTTTCCCTCAAAGTCACACTGATTGTTTTACAGTCGTGTCTTCTGAAGTGTGATTGATTCTACATCCTGACAGCGATTGTTAGACGTTAGAGAAAGTCGGCCTGGTTCACTTTTATCACTACCGTGACCTTGGCAATACTCAGACATTTCCAGCCTCTTTGCTCTGAATGACAAGCTCTGAAAGGATGACAGCAGAAGATGGAAAATATTGTTGCGTAACTTTCTATTTATCCTTGACCCTTTAATAAAAATGTAAATTGCCACATTTCAACTAGAGGTTAATTCCCCAGTTTGGCTTATCTGTGTGTTTTGTGCCAAATCTACACAAAGTGAAAACTCTTTACAAACTTACAAATGAGATAAAACACAGATGTCGGATGATTTCACCTTCCTGTTTAAAGGTTTTATTTTGAGCATACCAAGCACACACCATGCAGCTTTGTTTTTTGATTAACAATAAAAAAAGACAAAAACAGACTAGCACCTGTTCACCTTAGCAGACTTTATTTTCCACTTACTGCCTCCTAAGTATTATGTGATGAATCTCTTACACCAATACCCATACATTATGTGTTTATATAGATTCTCTTAGCTGTTATGGATCATTTCATGGGTCGTCTGTCTTTGTGAATACAGTTTCTGCTTCATTCCCTAGGAGAATGATACTCATGAGAATAAGCAAAGAATCTCCAGTAGATGAAAAGTGCCCCCGTGATGACGCTCAGACTGTCTGGCTCTGCCTTTGTCCCTCTGACTCACTGTCATCACTGTCATTGAGCCTTTCTCTGATCCACTGTCCCTCTCCAAGCTTCTGTCTGGAGCGTTTCACAGCTCTAGGCCTTAGTTGGGTTTGACTACATCTGAGTTGTCACCACTCGCCAAAGTAAAACTCACTGGAATCTAAATCCTGACTTCCAGTGAACAGTCCTCAAAGCTTTCCCACTATATGAGCCAATAAGCAAACAAAAACATGATAGAGAGTTTTGCAAATGAAGCCAAATCTTTTCCCGAGAACCTGCTTATGGTGCAGAATAATCTGGAGATTTTCTTCATTTAACACGTCAGTGGAAACATATGTAGTCAGTGTATAATCTGAGATGTCATGCTTCATAGAAATCTAAGCGCAACTTTGACATTTTTCTAAAGTTTTCCACGAAGACTTTTCATTCTCACACAGTTCTCTTCCATCATCTTACTGTACTGTGTAGAAGTGGAACTAACTGCCGGCGGCTAAAGCTGTAGTGGAAAAGCAGTGATGCTGCTGCAGAACTGTCTCCTTTCTGGTTACAATTAAGTGATTTACAATCTGGCAGCTCCTCTGCTGGGTGTCTGGGTTTCATCTTCCTTTCCCCCTGTCCTGTCATTCTTCCCTTAGCCAAACACTGCAAAGGGGATGACAGTGGATCTGTGTGGCAGTTGCCAGTTCACAGACTGTTTTGTCTGTTTTTCAACCACACCAGGTGAATATTAGTCTAATGTTTGTCTTCCAGATAAGTACACTGGAGTAGTTTACTCCAGAAGAAACAATGTCTAATGCAGAATTATGAAAGTGACTAAATGACTAAGGAATGACTTCTAATAACAAACATATCATATTATTCACATAATAGTGATTGTTAAGTAATTGAGACTTGATGCAATCAAATGCAAATCTGATGCAAGTAAGGAAGACATTAACTGATTTCTGTTACACTGAAGTATTTTTAGATGATTTGCCACCAGGATCCTTCATACATTTATATTTAGTTAAGAGACTTGTCTCCTTCACAAGTATGCAGCAATGCTGAGTTGAGGCAAATATACAAAGTACAAATTTTTTATTGCATATAATGTTGCAGCTGGATAGTGGTAACATCGTGTCTGACATGTAAGTCACTTTGGATAAAAGCCTCTGATGATGTTTTTGGAGGGAACATAATTAATGTAACAATGCATTACTGTTGTGTGGTGGTGTCTGGGGTGGATGATGGGTGTGCAATCCACCACCTGGGTTTAACTCCAGAATCCATCTGTGTTTAAGTTTAGGTGACATATGCCCATTGGTTAAGGTTAGGCAAAGATTGTTTATGTGAAGTGACAAGGTAGATTTTTCTCTATTAATTCAGACCATAATGTTTACCTAACCTTAAGCAAGTGCTGTACAGGCCTAAACACAACCTTTAAAAGGTGCAATACTCTGTGGTCTGATAAACTGAATGTTGTACTAGAATATTCGACCCTATCACCTAATAATTATGTTCTATAGAAGCAAACTGCAATCAGACACACATTTATTCATTTAACATAATGACATAAAAACACTGCTCTTGAACACATCACAAAAAAAAAACATTTGTAAAACTTCACCAGCCAACACCACAGTCACACACTAACAATGCTGCAGTCAGCAAAAGGAAAGGGGTCATGTAGGTGTCTGTTATCTCAGATGGACATTGGAGATGTCTATCTACCATGGATTTCTGCCATATGCCACAGTTCAGTTGTTTAGTCCTGTATTTCTGACATCTTAGTTGACGCAGAAGCTCTCCCTCTTCATCATTGGCAGAGTACTTAGGCACAGATAAGACGTACTTGCTCACTATCAGATGCAGCCTAATTGCTCTGAGGTTATTATTGTATCTGAGAGGTAACTTGTTCAGTGCATACCAGTGCTGATTTACCTGAACAGCTTTGCTCCAGCAATTTTGAACCAGAACTGTGATGAGATGAAAAAGTAGGTTTGGCGTGATAGAAATGTAACTTCTTCACCTTGATGTTTCTTTCGTGGTTGTAATATTCATTCTTTAGGATGTCCACAATCCACCTTGGCCTGGTTCTGTCACTTAGGATTAAAAAGCAATGGAAAACTATTACCAAAGAAGTGAAGATGCTGTTGCTCAAAGTGGCTGAAATGTCCCCAGGCAATATAAAGTGTTGTTACATAATGGGCCTAATGCATCACAGGAGCTGGAGAAAATCACTGCATTACTGGCCAGATTGGACGAGTATGCCTTTGATCCGCGGAGGCTGCCTCTGAGAAACTCCTCCAGGAGCAGTCACCACTTGCCCGCTGTTATAAAACACATTAGAAATTCCTGCATGGTGACATTCACTTATTAACTTTCATTTTATGACATTAAAATGAAAATACTGGTAAACTCTTAATTACATGCACATGATTAGAACAATAGGTGATAAGATCTTTGTCATGTTAGTCCTAAAGACGTTTACATTTGTATTAATCAGATTTAACCTTTTTGATGTAACAAACTGTGTATGATTTCTTGACCTGAAACCTGTAGAACTGGAAAGAGATTGGATCTGGATTTGGAGCATTAAATCCCATTAAAACACAATGGCTTTCATATAGGCCTCAAATTGAATTTGGTGAAGTTATAGTGCCACTTGGAAGACGAAGAGGAAGAATAAAAAAGAGGGAAAATAGTAAAACTGCAATTTCGCAAATTGCTTCTCAATGCAGTGGTAGTCGACAATGTAAGGCCTGACGTCCACAGTAAGCGCTCTCACGTTTGAAAAGGGTGAGGTAGGTACAGAGATGCAATCTTTACTGCTACATTCCACCTTTAAGACAAACTAGACCAGCTTTCATCCAGTGTGTCAGTGTCCCAGCATATTCTAATGCAAACTACATCTCTGCCTCTTTCTGTCTCACCAGTTAATTTGACAATGGCTCATACATGTGTTTTGGCTGATGTTAAAAAAGTCTGTCTCTACTTCAGTAGAAGACTGAGCTGTTGTGGTACTCACTGTTCTTCCTGCAGAATAGCGGGAAGGAAGAAGTAAACTTGACGCAGCTGCCCTGCTGGCCAGGTCTGTTAATGAAATTTGGAATCTCAATGAAATTGTATCTGGTTACGTAAAAGTTGTTTAAACACTGGTGCTACAGCTGGATATTGATACCAATAAAGTTATGTTAATTATTTCATGTTTTTTACAAAAAAACATCAGTGTTTCATACTGTTTTATAGTTTTATTTTATTTGCTTAGTACATAACCCATGCATTCATGCATTCAGCTTGTTACTTGTATTTATGTAATATAGTTTAAATAGCATTGGATAAATATCAGTTCAGTTGTAAATAGCCTAACTCTGCACTCAATAAGGCAGTACGCGTGTTTTCCTATTGCCCAATGGTACAAAATGTTCATATCTGTAGAGGCTATAAAAGAGTTGTTAACTTTGCCTGATGCCAAATATCAATTCTAACATTAGTTTAAACATTACAGTTTAAGAAAACATATCAAATATGGAAAGACACCTTCGTTGTCTCATTCTCCAATAATAAAATACTAGATACTCAAAATCTAAATGGATCTGTCTGACGTCATTCTTTCCACAACCACATGGATCCAACCATATTATTTTTCTACAGGGGAAATCAAGGCGATAGATTTGTGACTTTTTGATTTTGTTTTTCATCTTCAAAGGCTTTTTCGCTCTCAGCTTTAGTCGCAGCCAGGCCGCATCACTCACTTCTGTTGAGATGTGCAGGTCCTTGGAGCAACACTTAGTCCACTCCTGTTTTCACTTTTGCTTCATAGAAAAAAAGAGAGTGCGACATCTTACGTAATTTTCATGTGGAAACATATTTTTGGCAAATTTACAGCTCATCAGCTTTAAAAGAAATTCCACTTCTTAATACGTCCAAAGGTTTGAGGCTTTAATGTGATTTTCCTTTGTGAAGTTCTGGACTATTTGCTCCCTATTTAACAGTTTCTAGCACCTCCTGTTCTCACTCTGCACTGTTCATATTGTTTATGACGCTTGGTAAAAAGCACTATTCTGTACAAAAACCCTGGAGAGACAGTTCTGGTATTATTGGTTTAAAGTATAAAATTGCTTGTTTAATTTTCAGTATGCAAAAACAGACTGCTAAAACTTTACCTGGATGAAGACTTGGAAAATATTTTTCTAAATAGAATTAGGTTGTGCTAAAATAGATTTAATGTGTTTATTGTTTTCCTGCCATTGCTGTAAATCACTCTTTGTTACCTCCATTATTAAGTAATGAAATGTTTTCATGCTGGATTTTATTTACAATTTTTCTTAAATAGTTATGTAATAGTACTGTAATTCTGTACAAATGGTTCTTCACAGTTCTCACATACATCTTATTTTGGTCTGAGGCTCACATACCATGTGTTATTTAGACTTTGTTTCCTAAAGTTTTTGTTGTTGGAGCAGATCCCACGAGATGTGCGTGCACATCTGGCTCCTACGTGCCACTGTTCTGCTGCCTTCTGGCGACGGTTGCATGACGGGAGCTTTTACTTGATGATCAAACTAGCAAGTTCTGCCAGTGCATTTTTATCAAGTAGTAACAAATTGGTTCAATATATAAAAAGTAGAAGTTGAATGAACACAAAATGTAACTTAAAATGTCCCCCTATGATTACTGAGCAGCCATAACAGAGTAGTTGAGGTTAAGAACCTTGGTCAGCAGCATTTCTGTGTTCGTTTTAGATTTTGAGAGTGAATACATCACCCCACTTTCACAGTCTAGACACAGGAGAGATTTTAAATGACACATTTACACCTTACACCTTGTTTTTTTATGCTTCTTCACCAGCAACAGTCCTGCACGCAATATATTTTTGGAGAGTCTGTCCCTTTTTTGTGAATGTGATATGTCAGGAACACCTTAATTTTATTGTATTTGGCATAAAACAACCACTTGGACGAAATGCATGTAAACTGTACCATGGCTGTTTGTCAGAGGTATTAAGAAAGGACATATAGTGTTCCTTATGCAGTATTTAGCCTAACCTAACAAACTGGTTACTGGTAAGGGCTGGGGGACTGAGGGCAAACATTGCTTTTCTGTAGGTTCATTCTTATTCTGGTGTTGTGATAACTTTCTCTGATTGCATATTTGCTCATTAAATGTCTTCTCTGACTGCTGTCCACCACTCTATGCATTCGAGTGTAGGAGCTTATTGCCACCTCCACCAACATTGACATAAAGCAGAGACAAGAAGCTGCATGAACCATAAATACAAAACCACCAAAACCACTCATAGGCCTCTTCAAACACAGATAAAACTCAACTGGTTCATGCAAACCGAGGACTGATTTTACTGCACTATTAAGTAGCTGAACTCTGGACCCTTGGTGCCACTGTTTCCAGGCCTCCACACCCCTGCCCTCAGTCCAAATCTTGTGTCACAGTGTCATCACTCTTCATCTGGTAGATTCCATCTTCTGAAAAACATCCCCAGGTAAAATAGCTCTCAGCATACAGTATGTACCAGACGAGGATGCATTGGATTAGGGGCAGCTGCTGAGTATAAGTCTACTGACTCATCTCTCATCTGAACTGAAGACCTATGAAAACAGTAGAAATCCTCTTATGTAGTCATTTTTGGCTTGAGAGCAAATGTGAATGAATTGTATCTTTAAAAGCTTTAATATTTATGACTTAGAAATGTTGCAGTGGCCAAATGTTAATGTTTGGTTTAGTCTAACTATTAATCTTGTTTGGATGTGTATAGAACCATGTAAGGGAGGATTTTAGTTGTTGTTGGAAGGCTAAGAATAGTGCTCTGAAGTTAAATTAAGCAACCGCTGTAAACATTTATGCTCCACTAATTCATATTTTCTGTGTTTACAATTGATCAAATCACAACTTAGTGACAAATCAGTCCTTCCAGCAACAGACCTTGTTGGGTAATGGTCATGTGACAAAGTTAATAATCACAAGTTGCTTTATAGTTTACATATTCTAGATTTACTTTCACTGAGATTTTAAAACACACTCTGTCTCTGTCCCATTAATCAGTTCAAACTGATGTGTCTACTGCAGCTTTTCTAAAATACAAAGTTTATTTTAGGAGTTTTTAACAGTGTAGAAATACCTCACACAGCCAGTAATGGTCAGCCGCTAGAAAACATTCTAACAGATTAGAAAACACCAGCTCGGCCTCTCACGCTGGTCACATGACCCTCCTCCAACAGGTGGTGTCTTACTGTCCTTGGCTTCCTTTCGTTTTCTACATCCTTAGAGAACACAATCTTCATTACTTTAAACAACAGCCAGACACATTAATTTCCCCCATGCTGTGATAATTGGCTGTGGCCTCACTGTATTAAGCACAAAACAGGAAACTGCCACGCTGCTACCAACATCTGCCACAGTTTGGTTTGTCTGGCGGTGCAGTGGGTGGGCTGAGCAGGTCGCCCTGGAGGACACAGCAGCTTGAGCTATGGAGCATGTGTGTAGATGACAGCACAGCCAAGCAACACATTCAGGAGACAAGAGTGTATAAAGTCAAAAACTTAAAACCTCAATGTGCACGTTTTGGACACATCAAGACACTATTTTTAGTGCTGTGTGGGGCATCTCATTTAATCAGTGTGATTTAACGTGGCTCTGGTGGCATTGTTAGTGTTAGCTGAGGTAACATCAGACACGTCCTGCATGAGTCCAATTTGCAAAGATACCCACACTTGACACGCTGATCATGCCCAATATTAGATTTTTCTCATGCTAATCGTTATCCACCAAAATATTGAAATCATCAGCTCATTTTCTTGGCTTCTTTTGAAAAGTGTTAAATATGTAATCCTAACTAAAATAGTGCAGTCAAATACAGAATTTCTGTCATAAATTTACCTCCATGAAGTTGATAATGTTCAGAATCTGGAATCAGTCTGTTTAGGAAGGTGTGGCTTTGGGAAATATACAACAGTTTGTGGGGTTTATTCCAATAGACTCAGAGGTACGTATCTTACTAAGCCTTATTGATGGGTGGTGTGGAGAAAATAATAGAAGTGAATAGAAGTTTTTGCTTGTGTACCACACAATATTACAAACATTATCAAAGCATTGTTGTCCCTGTTTTAAGATCTGTATGTCCTCAAACTAGACTTTCACTAGATTTTCCAAATTCTCTTCCAGTGCTGACGCTCGGGTTTGTCTCTGCTGCGTGAGAACGTGAAGTACTGGTTTCTGTTTTGCAAATGTCCAGCAAGTCCACTCATGAGTTGCCAGGACCCTTAATAGTGTGTCCTGTTTGGTCTGGTTTCCACTCACTGCCCCTTACTGACAAGGCGATGGAAAGGTCTATGAGGACAAACGCTTGAAATTGTCAGCGACTGTCAAAGAGAAAGGAATCCACTGCACAAGCACTGTTTTATACGCCTCTGGCCCAAACGTGGCTCCACTCACAGTCAGGAAAATTTTCTCACTGCCTCTAATGAATTCAAGGAGGACTGGTCATCTCACTCGTAGGGCTGGAGGAGGCTGTCTGAATGCTGCTGCCAAAAGACCAGAGAAGAGCCAGATCAAAGACAGGAGGAGAAAGGAGCAGCACATTTCCCTCCTGCTTACTGAGTAAATGCAGGGAGCTCTATCTCTCTGAGGGGATGATTAGATTGAGCGGGACGCCGTCATCTGTGTAAACACAAGTCACCGGAGTGACCTGCATGGAATCTTCTCCACAGACCAAGTGTTTTTGTGATACTGGAGTTGTTTTTCAGATGGTTTGAGAAAAGGGATTTTGTAGTTTGCTACTGACACCCTCCACTCAAAAAACAAAATGTGTTTTGCTTATTCTTCCCTCTCTTGGATATTTAACCATTATGCAGAATGATTTGTGCAGAGTTTGACACCTGAAGCTTGTTTTCATGGACATGAATCTACTGGAGAGGGAAAGTTTCTCAGTGCTCAACTTGAATCACTTAAACACAGACTACTAAACAACACAACTAGTCTGCTGGTTCATTACAGTCAAATATGCACAAGTACAGATTTATCAGAGAGAAAAAGGGGAAGAAACACCACCTCAGACAGTTTCTATTCAAATTACAATGTTTCATATTCCTTAAAATAACATTCGATAACCTGTTGATAGCAGGAAGATGTTTTAGCAGCAAGGCCACTAAAAACACAAAGACCTTAAATGAGCAGGTACAACGCTTTAAATTAAAAATGTCAATATGTAATATAATGTAAATGGTATCTGATTGAATACAGGGGACACAACACCAAAGAGGAATAAAGATACAGATCTAATCTGCACCAAATCTTTGGGAACCTGCACCTGTGACCTGCAGGATGTCAAATTCCTAAGAAGAGTGTGGCTTTAGCTGTGTTTACATTTATAATACTGCTGTCTCCTGGAAGAACTCATTACTGTTATTGCATGTCCATTTTATATGATCTGGGAAATACCACTGTTGAGCAATGTGTTTTCTTTAAAGGAACAGTTTTGACTTTATATAAGATGATTATGTTGTTTGTATTTATTGTTGTGATGTGTTTACGCTGCTGATGGCCAAGGCTCTGAACAAGATTAAAGGAAAACAAATAGTAGTAGTAATATAGGTAGCTGCGAAATTGTTTCAAAACAAGATATTTTCAGTCTTGTTGACGATATCTGCCAGGCAGCATCAAGCTGATTCACTTGATTTACAGCATGCTGTTGTCTGCACTAACCCTTATTATGAGCAAAGTCAGATGTCTGCAAAAGAAACCGGCTGAAGTTGTTGACTTGTTTAGTCCAGTTTCCATGGCTCAGTTTTATGGGTGTGAATAATTTGTGTCTGTTTATGTTTGTGTGGGTGTGTGCATTTGTTATAAGATCTAATAACATGATTCAGACCAGCTATTTAGCTCAGTTAATTGGAAAAGCTGTTGACCAAATGGTATTTTATCACATTTGGCGTGGTCACTTGTGTTTTTCTTGCGAACATTTTGTCACAACATTTAATATTTTACTGCAGCCTGAACGTAATTAAAACTAAATACAGTTTCACTAGAAGTCAAAACCCAGGAAACAATTTGGCACCAACCATCAAGGGCAGACAAAACATTCTTAGTGATGCTTTTGTGCAACCCTCAGTTATCCCGGCTTTATCTTCTGACAGCTTGATTTGAAGTTTGACATGTGTGCATGTGTTTGTGGCATGATGTGATGTAAAACAGCATAAACAGGAAATGTTGGTTTCCTGCCACATGGAGAAAATTGGCAGAGGAAGTTATCCTTCACAAGCTGACAGTGGCTGCAAACTGTTAGCAGATATGCAGACTATAAATGGTGAATTAAATGCAAAATAGTGTAGATAGTGATGTCAGTGATGCAGCCAAAAGACCTTCTAGTCTACAGCTGGTTGCAGGGAGGGAAAAGTAAACAAAACAGTAGGAATCTTGTGAAATGGTATACATATAGAATATCCTGATAGTTCATCTGGTTTATAAGAATCAATCATATGATGATATTGAAGATATAGTTCCATGATGATACTGTTAGTGATAAAGAGCCACCAGCAGTGCAGCATGTAGGTTAAGGCATCAGACCAGTCTACGCTCAGTGCTACATAATGCTGAGGTTCTGCGACACACCTGTGCTAAAGAACTCAGACAGCTCGTTTTGCAGCAGTGTCCCTCTACTTCATCTGAACCTGTGCTTGTTTTGATGCAGTCCAGTAGAGTTGCAGCTGCATTTTAAACTTCTGCAGAGTCTGGGTGAGCCGGACATGTTCGAAAACACAGCTGAGCTAAATAAGAGACCCACAGCCCCAGTCGTTGCTTCTGTTCAGAGTCCCCTGTGTATTTCCTGGTATGTATGGCTGGCTCAGCTCAAAGCCGCCAACATCCCCCCAGACAGAGTGATGTCACTGATTAGTCTGTTAATCAGTGTTCAGACTTTTTGATCCTCCTGTGAGTTTTGTGTTTTCCATTATACTTTCCTTGGACTCCCCAACATGGAAACGCAGAGAACCCGTGCTCGCTTGTGCCCTTTATTTTATTTTATTGTGTTGTTCCCTGGTTCCAGACTCTTTTTATTAATCTATCAATATTTTGCCTAATGATTCAGTTTATTTGTCCAAAACTTTTGAGCTTAATATCAGTTTAAAAACAGCAAATAGTCATATATTCAAGTAGCTAAAAGCAGAAAATCATATGTTTTTGCTTGAAAATAAGAAAAATGATCAATCAGTATCTAACGTAGAAGTGGAAATAATGAGTCAGAGATGTGTTAATGTGTTAATTATTGACCTTTTGTTAATAACCATTGACAAGTGCAGGAATGAGAAGTCAACAGAGGGAGATACTGTGTGCAGGCATGTGCAGAAGACATTAATAAAAGCATCATAAAAAAAGACGAGAGTATGAAGCCACAGTAACCGCAGGGTCTGAACGAGGACTTTATGGACTATCCTGTAAAATGTGTCAAACGTATTAGAAGAGACTCTAAGCAGATTTCATTTATTCCATTTCACTTGCAGAATCAGCAAATCTCCCCTGACTTGCCGTTAAATGAAAGAAAATTGACAGTATGATCCTTTCCTTACATCACATCTAAAACACTATAATCCATGTCACAGCCAGTTGTCAGTGTTGTGTGTGTTTCATAGACCTAATTCTGACATCTATTGCTGTTTATACAGTGCATTTATATTGTAAAGTGAAAGTTTTCACCATTTCATAATTGCATAAGTATTCATCCTCTATAAAGCCGCTCACCTAAAAGCCTCACTAATGCTGCCAATTGATTTAAGAAGTGGCAGATTTAGTTTAATAGAGATCGTCAGAGTGCAGGGAATATGTTTCAAGCATTGAAGTATGAATGCAGCTGTATGTGGGAGGTCCAATTACTAATGAATCAGTATCCTCATCATAAAGACAAAGAACACAGAAAGGTTACTAAAAATAAAGGTTATGGAATGGATACAAGAACATTTCCAAGTCACTGAACATCCCTCAGAGTACAGTTAAATCCATCATTAAGAAACGGAACATGTGTAAATCTACCTACAGCAGGCCATCCTCAAAAAACGAGTGACTAGTCAAGCCGGCCACCAAGACACCTGAGATTCCTCTGAAGGAGTTTCAAGCTTACACGGTTGACTTGGGCTGAGCATACAGCTGCTACTGGCTGGTTGCTTCACCAGTCTAAGCTTTCTGGAAAAGTGGAGAAGAGAATAAAAGCTCATATTAACTCTCAGCTAGAGTTTGCCAGAACGTTTGTGAGAGACTCTGAAGTCACTGCAAGAAGGTTCTAGGATCTGAGCTTTTGGCCATCAGACGAGACGCTATGCACGAAGTACTTTATGCTAACTGCATGTGGTGGCTGCATCACATTGCGCAAATCAGCTCCGTTTCTGTCTGTTTAAATGTGCATGTAAGATTTGGCCTCTGTGTTGATTAGTGGAACAAATAATAATCAGTAAAAGGTCAAGTAAAATGGTTGTAATCTCAGGTTCACAGTTACTGATGCACTGATGCTCATGTCATTATAAGAACACATACCGTACCCACGGCAGTGCTCAAAAAATAAGCAAAGTAAAGTTTAATGTGTCTGTGGTAGTAAACAACATGATGCATCACACTTGATTTTCTCATTGGGAAAGGTCAGATTCCAGGCCCAATGACCTTTGAGGTTCTGCTGCCAGCTGCTAATCAGGCTCACCGGTTGTTGCCAGCATATAAGCTGCAACGAGAAGTAAGGTTCTGTCGAAATGCCTTCATAGAAAAAATCCACGACATTCGTGAGCTCAAGCAAACACCAATTAGGCTGCATTCATGGCTCGTGAACATTTTCCATCTGCCTCAGTTCACCACTTTGAGAGTTCAGGTCTTTTATTTTCTGTCCGGCTTTCACACACACTGCTCCCGCCCATGAATGTGTTGAGGGTTTATGGTGATGTGAATTCTGTTTCCCTTGAATGTTTTAATAAATTCAATCAAATAGGTACGTTGATACACAACAGGAGAAGGAAGTGTGGTGAGCACCTTGGAGTGATTATAACAGGTATGCAAATTGTCTTTTGCCATTTCAGTGATTTTGTTGACATGACAATTAATAATAATTGGGATCATCATTCAGAGTGCTCTCACTTCACAACAAAAACAGTTCCAACACAGCATGGAGAGCACGGAAGGCAGCAGCTAGGACCGCTGCCAGACCGAACAATAGTGACTCTGTGTCTTCAGTTTAGCCTCCCTGTATTCCTGCATTATCACCGCAGCTCCAGTCTGCGGGCATTCCTGGCATACTGCAAGTGTCATGATAGAACATTGGGGTTACACAAGAGTGTGGGTGATGTGTTCATTTATTTTAACATTGACGGTGACACAGAGTCCGCACACATTTGAGCACTTGTGATTAATTTATTTACGACATTTTACGACTCAGCGCTCTGTGTTTCCTCTGTGCAGTTACTAGACCTACCAACATGTCCAGTGTTTTGTCTGCTGCGTGTTCTTCGTTTCTCCTCTGTCCAACCAGTTGAGGCGGGTGGCCGCTCACTCTGGTTGTGCTAAAGGTTTTTTCCGCCCGAGGGTTTTCTCTATAACTCTCTATGTAGTTGTATATGTAATTCTGTAAGGTCTTAACCTCAGTTTGCCCTGCACTGATTTAATGAGCTGGCAAAACAAGATTTTTTCCAGGCACACCTTTCACCTACTGTCAAGGTGCATGGATGAAGAAAAGCAAACTGAAGAGAGCAAACCAACACCACCGTGTTTCGTATGAATGCTCATCTCTTATGTAATCTTCTACCTGATGTTTTGCTTCAACAAAAGTTTATTTCATGAAACTTTCATGAATGCATCTTGTGGGCGTCCCTCAGATTTGCACTCTGTAAACCCTGATTCTGTTTTGAATTGACTGGTTGGCAGTCTGCAAAAGTCTGCTGCCACGCTGGAAACTGCTCTTAAGGTCCCCCTGTTTGAAACCTGCATGTGTGATGATCTAAGCAGAAAGAATACAGGTGTGATTTTAACCAAAATGGGCACCAGGATACCACCACAATAAGGTATTAGAGCATCAGATTACTGAACAGTCACAAGCATTCAGTCAACCTCTGCCTTCTTTGTGAAGCCGACATGCCTGAGGGCAGCATGAGAACACTGATATCACATATGAAATGCAATGACAAGGGCTGACACTCCTCACATGCACTCACGTGAAGCCTCTCTCTCATCACATTTCAACTTTACTGACGTCTCCTTCTCAGAGCTCTGTCTGTCTGTCTGATGACACTGACAGTGCCCTAATTAACTGGATGTTTAGAAAATCCTCCTGTCCATAAAAGGACAGAGACGGCAGCCAACGAAGGGACTGTCCGTTTTCCCATGGAAGTCTTTCAGCTGAGCCATTACCTCGAGGAATAAACCCACTGCTGCATAAAGTATGACAGTGCAGCACGGTATTGTTTATTTTACAAAGTAGGAAAGTCTTACTGCATCTTACTGGAGCCTGGGGAGAAACTGAGTGACACCAAGGCTAGAATACTAATATGAGGGAAGACGACCATTCTGAATTTAGTATTTTGCCCTCTTTTCACTGTTGCATGATTTTCACTATTTTATTTTATTGAAAGCAACTTTTGGGTTCAAGGTCATGTTAAATCTAATTGAAACTATAAATATAAATTACTTTTATGAAGTTGCCTTAAGGGAAGGTTTTATCAAAACTCCTCACCCACCTTAATCTGCATCAATAATAATCTGAAAAGTAAAACTCTCCAAATTCAAGAACAAATGTCTTTTCATAATATTTCTCCTTGGAAGTGGAATGACTTCAACTAGACTCATGATGAGCGATTTCCTCTGCCCACGATTTTCTCACCATGCTGATGGTTGTGTGCTTTGCATTTTAATCCAACTTTCAGTCAAGGGTCTATTCCAAACTTTCAGTCCTGCAGCCTCACTACAGTTCAACGTTTTCTCTCCCTCTAGTGACTCAGTCCACAAGTCAGGAGCCAAATTTGGTGTAATACAAACCCTCATTTAGCTGCCAAAGTGTCATACAGCACTGTATGTACAGTAAACGCAGCAGGAACCAAACTGCAGCTGCAAATAATGTCCACATTCTGTACTGAATTTTATTCTGATTAATAAATGTGTTTGTTCACATTAATCACTGGTAGGCAGCTTCTTCTACCAGTTTGTGTAAGTGCCTTACTTGGCAGCATGATTCCAGGTCATTGGGTTTCAATTGACTGCATGGGCCAAAGCACAACCAAGATAAAGTTTAACGAAAATGACAGAACATGCGGCGCAGGTAAACCCCATGCAGCGTTTCTCCGTCATGTCACTGTTTCTGTTGCAGTGGGGGGTTCACATTCCCAACAGCTGAATCAGACTCAAAATTGATTCTCAAGCACTTATTTCTACACTGGCGCACAGCGTGGCAGATTTGGCATGAACAGTATTTTCCCTGTCACAGTCAACCTGTGCCACCTCAGGCACATAACTCATGGGAAATGATTACACGGATGACTGTCTGAAAGTCTAATAGTTGTTTTATATTATTATTTTGAAGCCTCTAAAAGAAATGATTCATAGAAGTTGCAAAATCTAAATCGCCTAGCTTACATGCTTGGTTGATGAGACACACTTAACATGCAGCTCGATTCAAAGTAAATCTATAAAAACTTGACTTTCAAGTCCAGACAATTGCTTTTATGATTTCATTTCCCGTCACCATCAGGTGGTCAGACTGACATCACAGCTAAATTACAAATTAATGTATTGTTTACTTTACTGGAATAAATATTAATAGCTTTCTTGGAACAAGTAACACTAAAATTCAGGTGCTGCATGATTTACTGTCTCCCTGTGGCCATCACAAGCCTTGTCTCGCATCAGTCTACTGCAGGTAAATTCCACCAACACAGTCTCTATTTGAATTCCATGCTGATTTTCCAGTCTACTTAAACTGGGAAATTAAATGGACTGACAACAGGTATATGCGTTATCATTTGGACAATGTTGTTATGGGTTTTGTGCGTCTGGGTGGGTGCAGTTCAGACGTGTGGTGTCATGTATCACGTTATACTAACTGTCCGGAAAACATATGTTGCCTACCTGAGACACTAGCTAATGTCTTCTTCAACGTGTAACCTACTTTTAAATTATGCCACCAAGCATTTGGGGAAAAGTTTAAATAAAACTTAAAATGGTGGTTTTCATGGCAACAGAGGCGTTAGCGGCTCACGGAGCATTTTATTTGACACCAAACAAGCTGAAATTAATGCCAACTTAATGACTTAATGGCAACGTTTGAGAGCATTTCTGTAGCCAAGCTGGATTTCTATAAACTGCTTCACATCTTCATACCTCACTTGACCAGCTTCTGGCAGTGATAACTCTGTAGAGACGTGCTCCTTCATCTCATTCATAAATCAAAGTCAGTATTTATATGCATAAAGGGGCACTCTGTGCGATGTAAAGCTGCCCACTTGGCCCCAGCCAGCCCCTCTGTGACGGTCTTTTTCCTCTTTACCAGGGCAGTGCCTTCCATGTTCTCTGCCCTTTGAAGCACTACTTTCATGAGGAATGGTGTTTTCCATGTGTTAAACATTTTAAATCCAAGGTCGCGAGGGCGACTAAAGTGAGTCGGAGGCCACATCACTCCCACTCCCCCCAGTCTCTCTCCTCTGCCTCGTGAACCTTAGGGGAAGATGTTTTCTTCAAACACTTAAGACCTTTCTTCCTCGTTGTTTTCCAGTGGCTGTAGCCAGATCCAATGTTGATGAGACAATGCTCGCCCTGCTGCTGTCTTTTGATAGTAAAGTCAGGGCTTTCCTGAGGAATCTGCCCAGGCAGGGCCCTCTATCCTCGTCTTTGAACACGCAGCAGGTTTCCATTAGGAAAACTTTTGGGATGGGGGGGGTGACTGGGAGGCATGAGCCTTTAAGTTTATGAGCCCTACTCCTCATCCTATTGTTTTAAGATGAAGGTATAATTTAGGAGATGCGGAGGCAGAACAGATGCATGGAAATCCTCTAGCCCTAAGATGTTTGAACCCTGACATGTGGGGGGAAAGGAAACGATGAGAAGAATTTATCGCCCTTAGAGATGCAGGGAGGATCGCTGCAGATTGGTTATTTACATCTCCGAAGTGCACACCTCATAAATTTTCAACAGAGATTAAGGATGTGAAACAGTGATTTCCTGAATTTATCTCCATCTAAATGTCCAAAATATGTCTTTTTATCTTGATTTATGTGAAAGCTACACTTTCACAGCACATTTAAACAAATGTAGAACTAATTTGGTTTGGTTTGAAACAGAGCTGTATATTTTACTATTGGCTCTACTTTATTAGTTACAGGTAGTTCACAGTAGAGGTAGTTTGACAATCCATCGTCCTGAAGTGAATTAACATTCACATATTTTGCCTTTTACAAAATGCACTTGTTCTTAAAAGCCTCATAAACATCCTCACAAAAAGGTGTTTAGCTTTCATGTATCACCTTTGACCCTGTAGATGAGACTAAAATTAGGCTAAGTGTGCTCTCCCCTGTTGAAGTACATCAACAAAGTCCCACAAGGAACAAGCAAAAAGCATTCTCCAAAAAAAAAAAAAAAGAAAAAGCCTTAAAGGCAAGCAGCGTCTCCTCACACAAAAACAGTTTTGAGTGCGAGAGCGAAAACAACTGGTATAAGAAGGCTTAGTTTTGTCAGCCTGATGACGGCCATATGATAGAGGTTATCCACCATTCCCCTCACAGCAATAATTATCATCAATAAGAAATTGATGAATAGACTCCAGATGTTGAATTAAACATTGCCAGCCTCCACTTTCTGTTTGATTCGCATGCAGGATTTGTCGTTTTGTCGTTCCCATTCACTGTCTCCTCTCTCCATAGACACTGTGCACCGTGTGGCTGTTTAGACAGGACAGAAGATCAGATGATGCTGCATGAATAGTTCGATAACACATGGAGTCTGACATTTAGTGGGATTAGATGCTGTGGTGAAATCAACACGCTGGACTTTCGCTGCCAGAACAGTTCAAACTCTCATCTTCCAAGGCTGCTTGTGTAATCTGCATTATTGCCTCTGACAGTGGAGTTGTTTTGAGAATTGTCCACTGAGCAACAACAACAGTATGTCATAGATAACCACCACCAAGTTGTCAGTTGTGTCAAACTTTTGGAGGGTTTCACTCTTGCTGAGCTCAGTAGTTTGACACTTCTGTGTCTTATGAAATCCAAATTATAGAAATCGGACCACGAGGGCCCAAGATAAATGATGAGGCAGCAAAACAGGAAACAAGCAAAAGAAGATAATTAGAATTTTGCTTTTGTTATTTTTGCTTTAATGTTGTGAAGATCTGGATTGTTTTAGCTCCACAGGCTCCCCGAGAATTATTCAGACGAAAATCTGGGAAGGAAACATTTTCAGTTCCTCCTCCCAACTCACATTCAGCTTGTGTTCAAGGCTTCACGCAGAAAAGGAACGCAACAAATATATATATATATATATATTTTAACTATTGAACAATCATTTGATCTATATAGCATCTATAAGAGTTTCCATAAGCTATGGATGCATCTGTTTACATTTTTCTCATTCAATACTAATTTCAGTACTTCAGCAGCTGGTATCTGCAGGAACAGAATACTGGTCCAGTACCAACAATCTCTTGGTTGTATTGTGGATGTTTATGTAATATTTTCTGTCTAATTATTTATGTTTGCAGGAAAAACACTAAATTGTCATTTTCAGCTCTGTGAATTCCTGGTTTCCTACACTATCTTGACCTTAATCCCATCTCTCCTCCCTCACCGTGGGGGTTTGATGCCCCGATTACTTCCTCGTCGGAAGTTTTCAGATTTTTGTTTTGGATTGTTAGAGTTTGGATTTTGGGGCTGTAGACCCTGGATATCCTCTTCATGTATCTCCTGCTCCACTGGAGACGTCATATCTGTCAGCTTCCTCGTCTGCCAGCCCCTTTACTTACCTGCCTGTCTCTCACAATACCGTATCCTCCCTCTCCAACAGGGTTACAGCCTCCCTATCATCATCATCAGGCACTGGATGCTGTCCAGTTTCCTCACCAGTCATCAGTCATATCTTTTATCTGTTGTAAGTAAATCTTTTCAAACTCTCCTATGGTATTGGTGCCTCTTGGAGTTCAGTTCTGGTAACTCTTAACAAAACATTTGATAAAAAAAAAAAAGCCCAGTGCATATTTACCTATAGCCCAAATTAATTAACTAAAATTCTAATCTACATAAATGGAAATGCCTTTAATGAATCTACTGTGCTGACTCATTTACCTACTGTACACTAATCCAGCATCCCGTCGATACAGACAGAATGAGCGTTGTGAAATGTGAAAACCGGCTTTGCAATCTTGACTGGAAATAGATGTTTGCTTAAAACAGTTGCTGAAGGTTAGCAAAATACTTTCCATAAGCAGCAAAGAGAGGAGCCTGTGCAACTGGGAACTGTACTGAGACTGGATTTAGCTGGCCAACATTAGGCCCGTGTGGGACAGAGATGATAGTGTGTGTATGAGGTTACTCCTGAAAAATATCTCACAGACATCTCGTTCAGGTCTCGCATCCTGTTGAATAAAGAGACATTTATCTGCATTCCTGTGTAGATTAATTAACACTGGATAACAAGCAAAACTTGCTTTTTTATTTCAAATTCCTCCAGTGAAATAAATACCTCCAGAAATTAATGAGTCGACCCTTTAATCTAACCCTGGGGGGATACACAGATTGTCATTTTGTATGTATGTAAGGGATAATCCGTCACGAGTCATGCAGTTATTGGAAAGTAATGCATGACATGGAGGCCAAGAGCAGGTTTCCCTCTGCAGATTGCATTAGTCTATACAACTGTAGAGGTCTCAGTTTTACTGTATGTGTAAGAACCTGTCTGTAATCAAAACATACAGCCATATATTATTGTTTCTTCATATGCTGAAGCAATAGATATTGAGACACTGTCAAAAAGCAAACGTGCCTTTGTTGCTCCAAGCCTAGTGAGAACAGAAGTGAGTAGCCCTACAGCTGTGGTATTATATTACAACTTTAATCTGATAATAATGAATAACCTCCAGCAAACCAGACTCAAGCAAAATCCACAATGTGCATGATGGACATCAAAGTCTTCCATGTGCCCCAGAGGAATGTTGACATTAAAACTCTATAGAATATGTTGCAATACAGAAGACTGTTATGTTTTTATGATAACAGTGTCCTGTGGTTAATCCCGGTCTGCTGCCACCTCCATGCAGCTGTGTACGACCTGTGACACACAGGTTGTTGAAACAAAAGAGGGACACTGTCCTGCTTGTTTTTCCAACTATCTCTGCAGTGAACACACCTAAGCAAACCTCCAGTACCTGGTTTTATCACCACCTGTACCTCCCTGCTTACGGCTCCTGGACAGCAGCTCAAGATGTGATCCATGAAACGTCTGACCAGCACGGTGGGCATGTCAAGGTATCGGACATATATGTAACACTGCCTGGATTAGTCTGCTGGTTCAGACTTCTAAAGCTCTACCGGGTGACCTCACAAGCAGTTGTATGGTACCGATTGTCCAGCTTCCACATACCCACTGTCCTACTTCAGCATTCTTCTTTCACCTGTGCACAGATTGTCTCTCTAGAGCGAGTCGTCTCTCTTCCCTGGGCTTTATCATAGCTAAGTCTTGTGTATCTGCCACATTCTACTTATGCCAGGATGCAATGTCTCAGCCTTTCCTCTGCCCAATCAACTGCCTCCTGTGCACGCTACTTCCATGCCTGCGGAGAACACACCTTTTAAACTCTGGTGACCTTAAATTCCACTGTCAGACCAGTGAAAGGAAGCTGCAGCTTGTTGGTGTGTCCTTCAAGATCAATGCCGCGGGCCCAACCACCTGGAGAAGAAACAGTTTTATATTTCACGCCAGTTTACTTTGGGGGAAAAAAGGACAGAGCGTCACGCAGAGCAGAGAGATCAGGCTGCACAATAAACAGAGACAGAGAGAATTAGGCAATCACTGTGTTTACTTCTTTAATAATGGCACCAAACTTTTCCAGTTACAATTCACTCACAAAGTCAGAAACAAAAAAATCTAATTTGTTCTTTCCTGTTTGTTTTTCCACCACATGTGAGGAACTAGGCAAATTATCACCAGTCTGATAGGGGATTTAGAAATAACTAGGGTGTTTGAAATGCAGTAAACAACACAGTCATTTTGTATTTACTGTGGTAGGGCTCAAAATGTCGGCTTTAGATTTAAACAATTAATATATTTATTATACTTTCTAGAGATCAGTTTTTACTTTGACATAACACAAAAATGTGTTGGCCTAATATTGAATCAAGCTTTAGACTTTATAGACACTGTAGTACAGAATATAGAAATAATATAAATATGGAGGCGAGAAACGGCTCCATAAAAGACAGTGGCACCAAGTTGGCAGCTGCCTTAAGCTATGCAATCATGCAAATCAGTCTGCAGTTATCCAGGTCACTTGTTGGAAGCAATGTAGCCCCAACTTGTGCTGCTCATGCATTGCATACGTTCGAGTCACAGTACTAACTCTGGATACCCCAGAAAACAGTACAAGGTGAGGCAAGTCTGTACACCTTCACCGGCTGGAAGTAGGGCAGTTGTCAATCAGATGGCAAAGCAGTGATCCATGAATCACCTCTGTTGTACTGCAGTCATACATGTGCAGCTGTCACAACAATTTCCTCATGAAGATCAAGTATTTAAACCAAAAATTCACGTGAGTCGGGAGTGAAATCATTCAGGCATGTCTCAGTTTGGTCTTTGATCAGTATCAGTATCAGCATCACGTCTCTTCCTTATTGGGGGGAGGGGGGGGGGGGGGTCATTTTTGCTGGGAAAAAAGGTTAAAAGTTCAAGAGTTGCAGATAAACCTAGAAGGCACGAGCTGCTAAAACAGTCTCTTGTGTGAAGATGAGTTTATGTGTCAGTGAAGCGAAGTGATGAGTAAGCCAGGAGGAAGGCAGTAAAGGTGCCTCAGATGGAGTTTAGTTTGTTGTTTGTCCTCAGTTACAGGCTGCTATACTGTCACTGTCAGGGAAGGAAAGAGGGAGTGAGAGGGAAATGATAAAGATGCGTGGGCGGTTTTCTTTATTTTATAAGAGAGGCGTCAGTCTGACCTTTATTTGAGCCCTGTCTTAACACAAAGTATCTGTACAGCTAATAAATCAATCATGTTCTTTCAGAGTCGTTCCTTCTCCTGGTGCAGTGCGTGTGCGACTTTTCTCTCGCTGCTTCCCAAACTAAACACAACCTCCCCGTATTCTGGTTTCTCTGGCTTCACAACATCAGCTCAGCGCCCACATCCAACAGCAGCTCCTGTGCGCTGTGCCAGCAGCCAACAGTGAGGGAGGTGTGTTAGTACCAACTGTAGGTCCAAAACTTCACCTTGTGTCTTTGTCAATTTTACAAACTTACCCCCCAGAACCAAATCAGGACCTAGCCTGTGATGCTACCTGGGGGAGGTCTTTCTGAGTGTTGTGAAAGCTACAGACAAATTGAATTTCCATATGGATATGTGAGGTTTGACCTGTTTCCTTTGATCGACCTTACAGAACTTCTTATTCACCATATTTGAAAGCCACGTGTTGTTTCTGTCTTCATTTCCTGTCTCCCATAGAGGATAACAGTTTCTTTGGCTGCCGTTTGAGATTTATTCCTTGCCACTGTGGAGCCAGCGGCCAGTGATGTGGTCTGTGTTCACAGCTGGAGCATGTTGAAGCTATTGACCTGAGTATGTTTCCTGTCAGGAAAATCAATAAAAGATTAGAATCCTACGACACTCGCCGATGCAACCATTTGATCCCGTGGCCGGAAAATGAGCAAGTCACATGTTGCGACACGTTTGCTGCAATGTGTGTTTGTTTTTATGGGCAATTCGATTCAGTCCTGCTCAGCCGCCGAACTTAAACAAAAATATAGAAACATATGGATGAATGTAGGTGTTGAGCTGGAAAGTAAATTAAACATGGAGAAGAAAACTCAATTCAACTCATTAATACAAATCATATGCAACGTTTCGGCCCAAGCATCATTGCACAAGTTTATCATTTGTTATAGTGAAATGTTTTTACTACAACAACAGCGACTGTCAGTCAGTTAACCAGAACGGAATATGAAGGATTATTACTTTATACTTCTTGGGAACTATTGGACTCCTATGTATTTGCCCTGTGTAGTACGCTGCCTCTCAGACAATGAGAAAATTAAGCTCTATGGTGAAGAAGAATAAGATATTTTAGCTACACAGTTTTATTCTTTTCTTGGCTTATTTATAACTCCAGCTGCTAATGAATGACTTCAATGTTGGAATTTAGTTAGTGACAAATACTTCCTGCAGAATGAGTGATGCTTTCAGTGTTCCACGTGAGCTTCTTGACATTTCAGCTGTGAATTTATCAGTTTAATTTCTTTCCAGAAAATTTAACCTGGAATTTCTCCACTTCTCCTGAAAGTGGAGCATCAAAACAGCAGATTCGAAGCGCTGGACAGAGATTTCAGTCCCAAGCTCATCGACCACCAGAGGAGGTTAGAATTTTTGTTCCAATACCAAAGAAAACCTGGAGAATTAATTTTGAAATCCAGAAATCTCATGACCTGGTAAAGTAGTTGAGTCACTCATACAGAGCAACAACAGAAATACACTGCTCAAAAAAATTAAAGGAACACTTTGAAAACACATCAGATTTCAATGGGGAAAAACATCATGCTGGGTATTTGTACTGATATGGTCCGGGTGCTGTGTTAAAAACAAAAGGATAAAATTATCAACCTACAGGGGCCAAAATTCAAAGACATCCTGAAAATCAAAGGGGAAAAATGATGCAGTAGGTTAGTCCATCTTACTGAAATTTCATTCCAGACAACTTCAGGACGGGTATCTCCTCCCAGATCTGGTCTAAGGCATCACTGAGCTCCCAGACAGTCTGAGGTTCAACCTGGCGGCATTGGATGGACCAAAACATAATGTCCTAGAGGTATTCTGTTGGATTTAGGTCAGACGGGTGTGGGGATCAGTCAATGGTATCAATTCCTTCATCCAGGTATCACCTCATGCTACCAGTAGTGACACAGACCCGAACCAAATGTAAACTAGTAAAAAAAATGTAAGAAAAGATGAAGAAGGAAAAATGTTAGTGACCTCCACCTGTAAAACTATTACAGATTTGTTGGTCGTCTCGTCGTTGTCCCTCTAGTTCACCTGTTGTATTTTTCATTAACACTAAAGCAGCTGAAAGTGATTAACAACCCTGTCAGCTACTTAACCGATCAGATCAACGTCCCAGACGTTTAAGTGACTTGACGCTAAACTCTGCATAAATAGTTCCTTTAATTTTTTGGAGCATTGTATAAAGATAAATCACATTTTTAGTTAGAGGGCAGTAAAATGTATTTCTCCTTCTAATAACACACAGTTTTGTCATTGTAGTCACACTTAGGAATGGATGGAATAATGTGGTTTAAAATAACCATTAAAAGGCCAGTTTGAGTGATACTCAGTGAAATGCTTGTGTGTGACATTTTATGCTATCACACTACAAAGTGAAATATTTAGACCTTAGAGAGAACAACTGAAAATGACTTCATGCAAGTGGAGGAATGCCAGATCAGATAAATCTCAAATATTTCATACTTGGTTTTTGAAGCTACTCTGATGAAGATGCATTGATCTCTGGAGAATGAGTCTGGGAGGAGACGTAGATTAGTTCCCTCTAGTGATATACGACTTTCTGGAAAAGTTTTCACTCAACCACAGGACTGTTTCAGAGAGACTAAGTCCAGAACACCATGAACACAATCCTTGACACACTTCTATTAATCAGTTAATACAGCAAATAAAAAATAATCATTCACATTGAGACAAAAACAAGAAGAGTTCTTTTTGTGAAAACATGTTGTTCTCTATATTTAGCCCTGTTACAGAAACCAGCAACAAATTTATTTAAAAAAAAACACCTTTTTATTTAATTAAATTGGAAGACGCCTGTAGTCGCTTTGCCTTTTTGAATGATGAATGATTAATACAGACTACCGCTACCTGCTGGTGGGGACAGTTATTACTGTATGTTACTATATCAGTTGAAGGCCAACAGCAAAACGATGCTGGAGTGAAGAAAACGATGTATGTGGTTCAACATTTTCTGCAACCTGGCGTCATCAAGCAAGACACCGTGTGGGGCAGTCACATTCGTCCAAGCACTCATTACTTGCTGTTTACCTCGGGGTCCCATCACAATTGAAATCCAAACAGTTGCTGCTGGGATAACTTTGCTGTTCAGGGGAGAGTGTGAGCAAAGTTACCTCTTAAACTGATGGGAGTGTTCATCACTGAACAGCACCTGGGCCTTCACACACAGTAGCTGCCCTTGTGTCCTGCACTGAGAGGAATACAGGTCCACTGTGGCGGGATGTTGACCCCCAGTCTCCTCCACCTACTTCCTCTGATGGACAGTATGTCTCCTCTGCAGGTGTGCATCAGCACCATAAAGCGGAGTCTGTGTGTGTGTCATGTTCCCCCTCTGCCCGTTTCATCATTAAGGTATGGAGATGAGAAAATAAGCGCTGTGGGGGGAAAAGCGGGCCGCCTTCTAGGTTTACCAATTTATGAAGCAGCTTTCATGAGCGAAGGGGCCCTCGCTGAAGTTCCTGTCGAACACACGGCTGTGTGTTTGCGGAGGGAGTGCTCGTGGTCTGCCCTTACTGGCTTGTTGCCCGTTGTCAATGTCCTCCCCCAAATTTGCAACCTCTTATACATACCACTAACTGCATATTCTCTCTTTTTTTATCTGTCATGCCTCCACACAGCTTTACAATCCCTTTAATTCTCCCTAACTCCCAATCCTTCGTCCGCCTTCACCCTTGCCTGGAATGTTTTTACATAGAGGGAAAATAAACCCACCATATACCAACACCCAACCCTCACATCGCCCCCATTTAAAGTGCGATTCAAGGTATTAGGGATGAAGAGTTGAGGTGAGGAAGAGCACACGGCAGCCTGCATGTCGCTGTAAACTAAGCTGCCTTGGAAATGTTTACCTGGACATTAAATGTCATACTTTCCTTGGGTGTTGCTGTTCCTCTCTCTGCACCCGCAGAATGGTGCCTTTGTGAGTGCGAGTTCAGCACTCCGAGCACCTTCCTGGCCTCTCGGTTAGTCTTTCAAACAAGTGCTTCATCATCTCCCAGCACGAGAGGGATGATTCTTACCTGGGGCCCCAAAAGTCCACATGATGATCATCACTTTGGATGTTTGTGAGCTTAGAACATACATTTTTAAAAGATGCTAATCTAGCTTTTCGTAATTTGATGTGATTTCATCTGTTAAATTATGAGGAAGTGTATTTTAACTTAATTTCCCTGCTCAGGCTACCTGGTCTTGATTTGCTTTGGCACACTGAGAAAAGTGTTTCATTTTACAGGACTGGCTTTTACATACTGACTGTTACATAATGAAATGACAGATGAAGGAGTGAAAGTATAGACAGAAATGAATAAAAGCATGTATTGCCAAAATAATTTCCACATCATATTCACTGAGTTGAAGTTACAAACGGTTCCAGAGGGGTTTTAGTATTTTTGTCACAAGCCTTTGGCTGCACCACTCTCTGTGGTTCAATTTGGATGTAATCTCATCTCTGTTGTGCTTCCAGTTCTTGAAATGGCGTATATAAATGTAAACCGTCAATGTAAATTTAGCACTGTTTTCATTGTACATCTATTTCCACCATCTAATCAAAGTTGAAAAGGAGCATATGTGCACAAGTACAGAGGTCAGGAGGTTTCTGTAAAGATGCCTTGAACTTTGATGGTTAACCTTTTGCCTTTTAGAAAGTTTTTCTAAACAAGCGGATACAAGTGCCTGTTTGGGGCTTTTTAGGTGTACACAAAGGAAATCTAAATGTAATTCTTCTCATATCATTAGTTATTGTTCTTCTATGAATAAAACTGTGACCCATTGATCTAGAGCTCTTTTCATATTATCAGTCACCTGCTCAATATTTATTTTACACATTTATATCAGCTTAATTATAATGTCTATGAAGTTATTCTCGCAGACTAATAGTAAAGTTGTTACTTGATACTAAAACAATCTATAGCAGCCAAGGTTGCAAAGACAGAAAGTTACACAACAAGGAGAGCTGTTGAAGTTGTCAGATAGCTATCGAACTCTCGGGCCGGCGGCCTCAGGAGCCGCTAAGACTTCAGGGACTTTCAGAGGCGCGAAATGTCCCTTAGGCCAAGTTAGGTCAGTTTACTGTGCACCGTCACTACAGGGCCAGGGCCCATCAGATAAGATGTCCCAGGACATTCCTGAATGTCAGACCCACTGCTCCAAAGCCCGAGCAGGGATTCCTGCAAAGTATCGGGGCTATAGCTTCCTCTGGAATGCTGGGATTAGATTGATCCACCGGAGGACCAGGCTAAACCTCAGTCCTGTTCTCTAGACACACAGAAAAACATGAGCTAATATGAGAGATTCATTGTTCTGTACTGTCTGGCCTTCCCAGCGATGGAGACCTGTTGGAACTTGGTGAACTAGTAGCTAGTGGTCTTCCGGTGCTGCAGCTGGAAATATAAAATTAATTACCAGCTACATGGGCGCAGTGAGTTTCAGTCCACAAGTGTTAATGCTGCAAGCCAGAGAAGTTGGCTTTGTGCATAGTTATACTCACTGATAAAGTAACAGTCCAAAGCAGGCCACAGAATACGCAGTATACACAGTATTCACTGATGTCCGTGTTAAAACTACACTCTTAGATGTCTCCACAGTGGCAGTACTTCAGCCCCGTGTGGATCAGCAGGTTCACACCTTGTCAGCTGTCTTGACTTTCCTGCTCCCATGAGCCCCAGCATCTACAGTCTCCATAAGAGTTTCTTTGTGGTGCATGGAACAGACGGATACTGTGCTGTAGTCGTACTCCTGCAGACTCCTCTCCTCTTTTTCTCTCCCTCTCCATTCTTTTCCTCTTTGTTTCTACTTTCATCGCTCCTATTTGCTATGTTTTCCTAACTTTACCGAGAGACTACAGAGGCCCTGTAGTGCTCTCAGTAAACACGTCTGTCAAAGTCTCCAACCACAGTTTTTTAGTGAAGTCGGGGGTTCTGTAAAAGGTATTTTACACCAGCGGTAATGTGCCGTTTAACAGTTACAGTCCCAAGAAATACCTTTTTTTTCCTTAACATTTACTGGGAAAATCCAAAATTACTTTGTAAAAAAAAGGCAGTGACATCGACCTCCACCACCTCGTCTACAAATTGTCCCCTACGTGTCAGTACCACAAACCCAACAGCCTCTTTCTGTTGCTTTGTCCTTTACTTGCCACAGTTGAAACAAAGGGGCACAAATGTCCAAATAAATTACCGTTATTTACACCGCGTTTGTGGTTCAACCTCAGGCAACAGTTTTTGGCATCCAGATGCCGACTGTGGCAGAGGTCCGTTTTAGTGACTTGCAGTGGAAACTAGCTTCAGAACCACATGTTGCTTGGATAATTCACGATCTTCTTTTCTCTTGTGAATTATAGAATAATAGATTAACGACGACAAAAACAAAACAATGATTATTGTTTCAGAAAAGAAACAAATCTGGGTAATTAAAACCCAATATAAAATACTGTAGAGTGGTATAATTAAGTATAATTAAGTCTAAAAGTATAATTGTAGGGTGTACACTTTCATTATAGAAATGCTTTGATTTCGTTATCAGTTTTCTCAGAGGCGTACCTTCACTTTTGTTCTTTAAGTACAAGAGCATGGACCTCAACTTGAGTAAATAATTTGAGGTTGTACTTCTACTTCTACTCTCATTCAGTAATTAATTTGTGTACTTCCAAAAACTCTGGTTAAAGAAAAGAAAACAAGCTAATAAATCAGAACGGTCAAAGCTGCTGGGAATGATTCCAGAAAACACCAAATTTACTCTGAAGAATCCTGAAACAGATTCAAAGTAAAAGTGAAAAAAACAGCTAAATACCAACATGTGGACATTTGTACCCACATGTCCTCAAATCAAACACGGGATGGAATACATCAACCTGTATCTGTTTTGAGTTGTTAGGGTCTCTCTGTGTGCAGATATCCTTCACTTTACAGAATTAGATGCATTTCTATCTAACCAACTGTATATTACTTGGGTCATAAACAGCTTAAAAAAAGCTTTGCAGGAAATCATTGAACTCAAAACTACAGCTTCGCTCCCCCTTTTCACACAGTTCAGGAAAGTTCAGCACTTCCGAAGGCATATTTTTGCCTCCAGCTTGTAGAAATTCTTTTATGCTGCACAGAAGACTTGGTGAAAACCTGTCTGAGGTGGTTTATTTTATTAACCCACCTTTAAGCCCAAAGCACACTTAGACATAAATGTTATTCTCTGTGTGTAAGAATGAGCATATTTGCATAAGGCCACATTTTGCTCAGCAGGAGTTTATTTTAAGTCAAAGGAAGCAGCTTTGTTTCTCAAATGACTGCAGATGCTTGTAATATTTCTAGAAAGCCTCACACTAAGCTGAAACATCCTATTCCCGTTAGATGAAACTAAGTAAATGAAAATCACATCTTTTCAGTGTCTCACCACAAATTAACTTCACCTTAGATTTGATACAATAGCTGCCAGCATTTTGTCTGAGCGCCCAAATTTACAGCTATATAATTAGAAATGTAGCTTATTTTAAATTGAGTTAATCTCCAGATGGGACGCAGCATGTGTCACATGTGTAATGGAATCAATAGTTGACCCGTTTGATCCACGGTGTCTCAGAGGAAGAGCCAAAATACTTCAGCGACGTCGTCATAGCCACTAATATCCATTCATGTGATGGAGGGAAGGTGCTTTTAACAGGTGCTTATATAATTTAACAGCACACCTCTTCACAGTTTCCCACAAAGAAATGGTGAAATGCATTACATTGTGAAGATTGTCCTCATTTATACAAATGATGCAGATTAGGACTTGATATTGTCATACAAATACAGAGATCTGGTTTTTACTCCAGCATCTGGAATCTCTGGGTTAAAATTAAATCTAGATATCAAGCAGTGTATAGGAGAGGGTAGAGCTCAGCTTATTCCTCAGGCCAAACATCAACGTCATGCATCGACAGCAGAATCGACCCTTTGATTTGACCTACTTTCGTGCACTGCGGTCTGGGTGCAGCAGGTGGGTGTTCCTGCGCTCGGCAGCATGACGTGTCGCAGTTAACGGCCTCACTGCTAACTGTGAAAGGTCAAAGTGTCTGTGAACAAGCTCAGCAGTTGTCAAACAGCAGCAGCTGCATGCAGAGCAACATGCCAGCATCAGCTGAGGCCAAGTCTCAGAGGGGGTCAGATAACTCAGGGAGGTGGACGAGGGTTGCGAGTCTTCTCATACACTCCAAGTTAGCTTTCCTTTTATTGTTGTTCTGGCCACAGAGCCGCTGCGACCTGGTTGCCACAGCTGTAATAAACCCTCAGTCACCTCCTCGGCCTTTTTCCCCCTACTGAAATGATCAGCTGCAAGACGTTAACGAGGGGTTGGATGATGAATGTTATGACCACTTGCATGATATCATCTCTCACTATTTTAACCAGTCAACCTGAGGGTGAGTGGGAGGGGCCCAGTCACTGTATTCATCTTGTTTAGTTGGTGTTACCAGGAACTACAAACCTCCTCAATTGAAAAGCAACTACAACAATAACCAAACCATAAGGTTTCTGGTTTCTGGTGTCTGGTGTCAGTCGGTGGCGACACATCAGGTACGCTCATTATCAACATCCTTTGGTCCATTACTGTTGACACTGCCTCCAAAAGTAGATTTAAAAAACTAATTTCAATGACAAATTTGATCAATGACTTGTTTTATTTTGTTCACTGGCTGCTCGAGGCACTTCTGATTATTAAACAATCAAAACATATCCTTTCATTACACCGAATACTTTCTGACACTGTGGTATAAAAGGAATTTCCATCATGCTGGATGTATGTCGGTCACGTTGATTGCCCAGAGCCCACAGAGGCTAGTAAAGATTAATATCAGCCGGTGGTTTGGCAAATCATCATCAGTCTGACCTGTGGAACAGTTATTTTTATTGCAATCAGTGAAACTCAATCAGTGTTTTACTTCCTCTGTGAAAGTAAAGAGACGCATTTCATTTCATTTGAGTCTGGTCAGAGCAGACTGTCACATCCTTGTGGCGTGGCACCGACCCAGTCCTTCACATCCTCTCCCTGCGTTCGGCGTGAACTGCATATGAATTAGATTTAGTATTTGTGAGGCCTTCTGTCTCAGCTGTGGGTCAGCAGCACCATTACTACGACTCATATCACTCTCATATTTACCAACTGGTCCAGGGCCAGGGTATATAAAACACTGAAGCACCCACAGTTGGTTTCTCCACCATCTGCCAAGTAGTTTAAAAAAGTGAAGCAACGCACTAAGACCACGAGGGTTAAAGGTTCAAATCGTCATCTAGCTCTATACGTTCAGCACAAAGTATGTGGTATCTGCCAAAAGGCGGCAGGTATTTGTCTGTGTCATTATAACATGCTGTCCGAACATACTCAGCGACTCGTTCATTCGTTCAGTCACACCCTGCAACTGTTTGGCAAACTTTCTGTCTGCTCGTTGACAGCCACAAGCCTGTCTTGCAGCTCCCCACAGCAGCCCTCTCCTCCTCCTCCACCTCCTCCTGCTGAATGTGTTAACTTTACCCACGTCGTTTGGAAAATAAGGAAAGGAGAGCAGTGGGCCAGAAGGCCTCCAGAGAGAGAGGGAGAAACGCGACCCAGCCAAAATGCCTCAGTTAGGACGTCTGAAGGCCGTTCTGTGTTCCCTGAACCCTCAGCCTGACAGAAACGGTACTGAGGGGACAGTGGACTTTAAAAGAGATGGAATCTAATACAAATATCTTCATTTAACTTTCCTATGATGCTGTTAATAGAGCTTTGTGAGCACATTCAAACATTCAGACATCAGTGATTTACTACTAATTTACTAAATGTCTGTGTGGTCATTATTACATATAACAGCATTCATATTACTGTGCATTCATTTGATTTATTTATATATAGATGGATGAATTACAGCATCTTTAACTAGACGTTTGTGGTACGCACAGTACAAAATGAGGCAAGGGTGTCATGGATAAAGACAAGTTGAGAAACACTTATACACTATACTATACAAATATTTAAATGTTAGTTTGTGTTTTGGTCTTTTTGACTTTACTGCTCTTGGCACCACCATCTCCAGAGACCAATCAAATTTCAAAGTTATTGTTATCAAGTTTTCTCTGTGTTCAAGTATTTGTCTGCCTCACAGAGTTGGAAACAGTCGACCCAGTAGTTGAGAAAAACATCAGGGACCTGGACCAGCTACTGTAGTAGTGCTATCAGTTAGTCAGCCATGGATGAGAACATCCTCAGCCACACAGGAAATGCGCTCATGGGATGCTTCTTGTGACGGCCCCTTTACTGATCTCTGCTGCTTTAACTGACACAGATAGATGTCTCTGGTCTTCTATCAACTATGCGACTCTGGCAGGTTAACTGGTCTTTGTGACATGCGTCGACGTACCTGTGTCGGCTGTGAGTCAGTACACTACAGCTGGATAATGTTCTAGCTGTGTAAACCAGAGCAGGAAAGGTCGATTTGATCATAAGGTCATCAGACTGGTCTTTTCTCTGAGGAGTTCAGCTCAGAAAAAGAAATATGCAGGAGTCTGCCCCCCACCCCACCCCTCCATCACTGGCCAAGCAGCCCAGACAGAGAGGAGCATTGTACGAGTGGATTCATACAAACCCACATCTGACACCCTCACGCTGCCCCTCGCACTGTACCTCAGTGTCTGGCTTTTCTAGATTACACAAGATAATATTAATTTAAAATTAAGGGAACTTGAAAATGAGACTTGGTCTGAAGAACTTCACCTTCATTACTTCATCTTCCTGCTCCATATTTTTTTCATATTAAATAACTTTCTTTTCAGCATCCCGTTCTGTAACTTGACCCTTTACTTTCTACCTGTGTCTGTATCACCCGACTCTCCCTTGTCCTCTATTTAAATAAAAAGCTGCTTCTGCAGACCACTGACTTCATGACACTATCTGTAACCAATCATTCGACCTGGTTTTGGAAAGAGCTGCTTTCCTGTTTTGGAACACCTGAGCGATGAGAGAGCAACTCTGGAGCACGTGGAAGAAAGCTGAGCCCTTTACCTATTAGTTCTTTTCCATCGGGGGCCATCAGTGAACGTGGACAGTTAAACTCTGATCCTTGGAAATTTAGTATTGAGAACTTACGCAGCTTCTTCACAGCTCCTGTGATTTGCCTTGAGATTTTATATATGAGAACTCTGCTGCCAGATGATGCAAGATGGCAACCTCAAGCCAGCAACAAATCTGTCTGGCTGATCCTGACAGGATTACATCATGTTGTCTGGCAATCTGCAGACCACCTCTTGATGTTCAGGGAACCAGAGAGCAGCTATTTAAAATCTCACTGCTAAACTCGGATCTATGACTTTGGCTTTGCTGGTATTAGTCATTTAATTTGACCAGTACTGGACTTATAAGTTGCCCGTTGATGTCTGCTTTCCACAAAATAGCTGCAAAATCTGTTCGGGGTTCTGGATAGAAAATGCAAAATGAAAATGTAATAATAAATAGCTTTAATGATAACCCATCATATCAAGAGGTTTAGGTATTTTTTTAATTTCATTTCGATGCAAATGACAAACATTTTCCAACCTGCCAACTCTGCAGAGTTTTCACTGACATTTATTGATTAAAGACATGTTGTTTATCATTGTGCAGTTGCATAAAAATGCCTGGCATTAGTTATTAGGAAACAGAATGACCTTTTTAGGCCTTCTTTAATCTAATCGCTTTCCTTTTTTTCTCTTACACATGTGAAAACACACACTGCTTTTATTTTGCTCCGCTGTATTACCTAGTTTGCCAAAAAAGAACTCTTTGTTAAAGCAAAGCTGATCGAAAACACATTTGATCTTCAAGGCAGGAGTTTTGGAGACAGATGAAGTTTACTCTGGTCTCAGCTGGATGTCTGACTTAAATTTGGTGCAGAGTGATTCAAAGTATGAATGATAATTACTGCAGTGAGGTTGTAAAATCAACACCGAGTGAGAAATTCACTCAAGACTTTCAGCCCAACATCTGAAATCAATGTGCAAATAAGAGACGGTATTATAGCTGTTTTAATGAATAACTGCATTAATGTAACATCTAATTACGTTTACATAATACAACATGAATGCTGCGACTATACATAGAACGTCTGATCTGTGTTTGTCGTTCTTGGGTGTTTCTGTCAAGTTGAAACTGTAAAACTTTGTGGCTTGACCACCATGACTCAGCCCGGACAGCCAGCGCTCGCATTTCCTCATGAAAAACACACGGTGAAGATCCTCTGGATTCTGGGATATTTCAGATTTTCCACAATATTCCTTATCACAGTTTGCTCTGTAGCATCTCTAGTGTAAAACAAGCTGTGAGGTTCAGTTAGCAGGGCCCTTCCTTCCAACAGGATCTGATGCTTTTCCATTTGCATAAAACAATATTTAAACATATCAAATGAGGCATCTGAACGCTCATTCAGCATAAAGACCTTTTTTACAACTGTTAACTTATAACCACACTTGGCTTTTGGGAAGTTGCATTAATTAATTCAGTGTAGCAGAGGACTTATGTAATGTGTGGTCATAAGAGGTGGCAACAAGAAAAACAGCTGCAGGTGTGTGTAACTGGAAACGATTCAGAAGGAAGAAGGAAACTAACTGAAATAAAGTGGAAACTGTATTTTACACCCATAGTTTAAAGACCTTAATGAATGTGGATAATTTATGTTGCATGTATGGCTTCCTGTAAACCCTGACAGCAGAGTAATGTGATCATTTATGCACATCATTGGGAACACTTTGCTCGTAGCAGTATCATAGCGTTTCTTCGCTGCAATAATGAAGTCTGTCCTCTGCACATCCATCAGTGTCTGGTTTAGTTTAACACAACCAGACACAACAGTTTCTCCCCACAAACCATGTCACGAACTAAAAGGTGGTGACACCTCCTCCCCATACGTCTTTATGCCTACACTCAACCATAATGTATTTTTGACTGTTTAGGGCTAAAACAACAGGAGACAGGAGCCTTCATCTTGGTGCATGGTGCAACAGATCCCTTCTTCACTACATGGGGGCACTCTTACAACCAACACAAATTACATATATGACTGTTAAGATAGAATGACTTGTTGGTGCAGCTGTAATAAGTAATGTAATAGGGCCTAAAATTGCTACTGGATGTGAGAGTTGGCTGAGATTTACTTTTGATACAAGTATTGTTCTATTTAATAATAGTTCCTTCAGTTGTTCTATTAAGAATTGTTTGGATTTGAGAGTTATGACTGTAGCTCAGGTAGTGTTTGACTTACTTTATCTCGGTACATAATGTTTCATGTCTATGAATGGATCCAGTCACTGCGGAGCTGTGCAGACGGCTAAACAAGAATGTTTACACAAGAAAGCATCATGTCTGTGTGATCATCCAGGAGTTTTAAGTGACTCTTTGATGGGCAGCTTCTGCCAACACAGGTGGAATCTCTGATGGAAGGTAAACGGTGAAAGCTGGCAAATAAGCAAAGCTTTGAGTTGATTAAAGCACAGACAGAGAGGATTAAACCTGCAGACAGAAAAAGATGCTCTCTTCAGTTGCACAGCTCATTCATGTGAGGATTAGTCAATGTTTGGCTGAGAGGGTGACATGCTGCTACTTTTAAACACAGTAAAGAGAAACTAAAGCTAAAACCAGCTAACTCTAAATGTTTGCAGCCACATGCCTTAAGGATACGTGTGGTTCTGTGCAGACGTCATGTGCCCCCTAAAAACAGCGAGTGCACCAACATTTTTTTATGTTATTTAGTCTAGTACAACAAACAAGAAGCTCTCTTTCTTGCTTTCGGGCTTTCTGCCAGAGGTCATCATCATGTTTTATAGTGTTCATGTGTGAAATGAGAGTGTGGGCAGATGATCAGGTAGATCCGTCCTCTCTGTCCCACTATGTTCTTCCACCATCTGCTGCTACACCCTGCCATTCTCTGCACAGCCCATCACAAATTCATTCTTCAACCAAGGGTGACAGACGTTAATGGGCTCAAACACAACACTTGAGTGAATGTATTCTTCACGTGTTCACTGTCACGTGTCACCGTCAGCACTTACGTCATGTTTAATCATCAGAAAAGGTCGACCTGTCATCGGCTCCTGGTCATGAGTTGATAGCATGTAAAGCATATGCCACATTCCTCTGGGCTTTACCTGCGTAATGTGATCCGCTGACTCTAAAGAGCCAGGCTCCATGAATGTCACAGAATGTCCCTAGGTCGTGTGTTATTAACTCAAAGAACCACAGGTTTGAGAGTAACATGTAAATCTACCACGATTAACTCACTCTGAGTCCATTCCGCAGGATTTCAAGAGCAGATATTTCTCATTTTTAAAAGCACTGCTGTGATGCAGCATGTCTTTAGTATCTGTGAATGACAACTGTGGTCTCCTATGTGTATGTATGTGTTTTACTTTGCAACCATGTACATCTGGCTGAAGCAACAATAAGGAATTGTCAGCGTGCACAATCATACTGTCAGTCATTCATGACCCAGTTAAGGAAAAATTTAAATTATTGTAATTAAGGGATGGGCTTACAAGGAGAGATGATTGCACAGGGAGGAATTTGGAGGCTTGTGACCAAAGAAACCAAAATATGACTATAAAGGTGTAACATTGGGTCTGTCTGACAGTTTGACACTTCAAGACTAATACTCCAAGAGCCAACTTTTGTGATCAAGAAAAGTACGAATTTCATGTCAAAATGCATTCCTAGATAAATAACCAACAAAACTTCCCACCAGGCTGCAACATTTATATCCAATCACATTCAACATGTACATTATTTAATAGCAGCGTTTAAACCACGGAGCTGGAACTGTAACCTTGAACTGAACATCCATTCTTCCCGTGCTTGGGATAGTTCAGTATTAACCTGCATTAACAGACCGTAGCAGTGGGGCAGGGGGGTGCAGAGGGCAGGAATTTGCTGGTGTTTAAGTCTCATGACCTGAGATACTCTTGCAATAATAACAACAAGACTTAGTGGCTAATTGGGGCCAGGAGGAATGTTGGACAGCTAAAGTGTGACGAAAAGCGTAAAGTGTGGGAAGAACTGATTAGATATACAGCATAATTATAAGTGTAGGCATAGTAGCTTATCTTTTTAGCAAAGCGCCTTGGCTAAAATCAGAGACGTGTGTTTTAAATGTGTAATATGTTTATGTTATTAGGGCCAAATTTTCAAGAGTTAATGATATGCTTTTAAATTCATTGTAAGGATGATGAATACACCAATTTAACCAGTATCTGCTATTTTCCTGCAGGCTTTTTTCCATTATTGTTAATCTTGTTTGTAATAGCATTTCATTTGTCACAGAACTTTTATCTATTGTGCTCAGCATCCTAACACAATTCATGAGCTACATAATAAAATAACTGACACAAAACAACATCTGAGGTACATATTTTAACAGTACAGTAGGAACAGTCCCGACCTTGAGTTACAACCTAGATGAAAATCCAGCTGCCTACTGGGTCAGGTTGTAAAAACAGAAAGTGTGAAGTGCCGTGAACAGATGAAAGCATTTCTCAAAGTCTTTAGCCGAACTGAAATAAACAATTTATGGTTTTGCCTTTGGGAAAAGTAAACAGAGGTCATTTTCCTAAACAGCAGAAAGAACTTTGAGACATATCAACCTCGGCACGAACAGTCGAAGTAGCCGTGAGTAATGGCAAGTTATTAACGCCCACAATGCTTGACATCAAAAAAATTCAAATTAGCGACAGACGACAATCAAACACACATTCACCTCAAGCTTTGCGTCTTTGACTTTGTGTAACATGGACGTTGAATAACATTTTAAAAAGAAATAGATTTTTAGTCAGTCTGGGTTTGGTTTGCAAAAAATCAATCAATCAAATCGTACCTGTTAATATTGAATTAAATTGTCATAAATTGTTTTTATTTAGTTTACTGATACGTTCACCAACATTACATGTAGTCAGTTGATCTACTCAATAAATAAGGTTTGGTAGCTCTCTCTGTTTTGGAAACTAAAAGAATGAGAAGCTGTGGAACTGATTGAATCACATTTTTTTAATCATTGCATGCTTACAAAGTGTTAAAATGTCAAATCACAACTCACAGTCTAAAGGGTTAAAGGATTGTTATTAACTCATTTTTAGACAGGGCAGGTTACAGTACATATTCTCTATAACACTGATGAACCCACACTTGCAGTAGGTGGTCTGTTTCCCTCCTCAGTTTTCTAGTGCTGAAAGATGAACTTCGGCTACAGTCTGTAAACAGTCTGATGTTTGTTATTCTGTTCTCGGTCACTAACAGTGTGAAAACACGAGTCTTTAGCCATCTACACCAGAGGGCTTTCCACTGGGAATTTTTCATTTTGCCTGTATTTTGGTCCACTGTTCAATTCTATTTTATTTTAATAGTTTGGTCGTAAGCGCCGTGCTTCTAAGTGATGTTCATTTCACACTAGTGTGAACACCTTTAAAGAAAACTATGTGCATACAAGAGTCAAGTTGAGCCGTTTCTTTAAAAACTCCTTGCTTAAATAACGTCCTGCAAGAAGCTTCTCCAAAGAATTTCAAGCTTTCCTCATCTCTCCATGGACTTCCATCACTGTTGTTGCTCTCCTCCATGTTTATTTTTCCCAGACTGTGAGGTGAGACTGAATGATGACAACAGACAACTTAGTCATTTGACTTAATTGACTTACAAGGTACAAAGGCAGACAGAGTTGAGGGAGGCGATCTTACCCCTACACCATCCAGCCGCTATCCCACTCTCACATGATCAGACAGCGTATTAGTCAGAGATCAGATAGAAAGCAGATCAAGAACCAAATATCAAAATGATAGATTATATGAAAAAAATCTAATCTGAGTCACTTGGAGTCAAAAAATCAGTCTTGGGCCTCTTCAGCATGTAATATGAACACAGACATAACTTTCTGTTTCATTATCGTATTAATATTTGTTTTTAAATGTTGTTTTTAATGTTTTGGAATTGCTCATGTGTGTCTGTATTTTAAAAAGCTCAGTATATACAGAGAAACAATGGATACTTTGGATTACACTATGGACTTGGATTACCTTGCAGTTTTTCATATTAACATTTTACGTAGCATGCACAGGAGAAAACATAAGTTTAAGTCTGTGTATTTTCTTTGTATATTGCACAATATAACCAGAATTTAACAGAGACCCTACTTGTGTGTTTAACTTGATGTGGAAATGTTAGCATGTGCAGTGTAAGCAGCAGCCAGCTCAACTGAACAGAGCATCCATCTACCAGGGCTCATTGATTGTGGTTTTTGACCAGCAGGACAGTCCAGCAGTAATTTTGCATTCTGCTGGTAAAGGACCAGGCTTTGAATGAACAGCCAGGTGCTTTCACCAACCCACCCTGCCTTTCTCTCAGCTAACGGTTCCACTTTGTAGGACAAGAGCTTGGCATGCTGCAGAGAACGTGATCACCAAGTGTTTTCTTCTGCTTCACATGGACATGTGTTGATGTGCTGAGTGTTATTCCAGCAGTGCAGAGAGCCGCTGGCGAGGTTCTCACATCTGTTGAGCATGTTGCTGTGTGTTGTGTTTAGATCCAGCAACATGTTGTGCCGTCCTCTAACCAGTAGCTGTTGCTGACAGTGGACAGAAATAATACAGCACAATGCTGGTGACCTGGTCAGCTGGAGAGGACAAGGTGTCACACACTCTGCTCCTGACATTTCCCTGTGGTTCACTGACAAAACTGTTTAGTTCTGCATGGGAAATTACAGCATGACTGTGCCCCCTCTCCCCTCAGCTATTTATTCCCATTATCCCTTCCTTCTGTTACAAATTGTAGTCAGATACTTTTTGGTTAAGTGGTTCGTGATTCATGCTTTCTCCAGGTTTGTCCAATTACCCCTTAATAAGAACTGAAGGGTGAGTGAGAGAGCAGTGGAAATCTTGTTACAGTCCAGGTGAGACCGGTTGGTACGACGCTGAGAGAGCACAGCAGTCACCGAGGAGAAGGCAGGACAGAGGAATGTGTGTGGGTTGGTAATTTGGAGCCTCTAATACCACAGAGATAACAAGTAGATGGTTCATTTTGAGGAAGATGAGAGAATTTTCTTTACTCTTTAACAACTGATCATGGAAAGATGCTCAATGCTGAAAGAAGTCCAATTGCCATTACTGAACTTCCAGATATCTGACTAAGTCCATTTAATATCACAGAATACTAGAATAGGAAATGATATGTTCAATTAGTATTACTGGGTTGTTGTTTTTTTTTGTATTGATAATAGATTTTCCATCTGTTTGGAGAGTAGACAGAATGTTTGTGAACTCACGGGGCAGTGTATCAGCCTTCACCTGGCTCTAGTTTGGATGTCAGTGGTTGAAATACCCGTGCCGTTTCAGACTAAACTCCGCCAAAGAGATTAGCACCTGAACACGCAAAATGCAGCTTCCTGCAGACCTGATGGAGCTGTCATGGGAGGCACGTACCACCGGTGTAGCCAAACTTTCTTCAGCAATGTTTTGTGAAACACACCCACACTATCTAAGGCCACATGTGGAGGAGTGTTGGAGATGAGAACTCTGATGGTGCAAACCTCTGTTTGTGGAAACTCAGTCCATGTATATGGCTGTCATGTTAAACATTAACAATTCATTGTAGTAACTAACTATTTGTACAGACAAGTCCACTTTTCAGATTGTAAGGCCATCCAGACTTTCATCAGTGGAAGGTGCTGAATCCAGCATATGTCTTGGCATGAGGGTGCATACAACAATGTCTAAAGGTACCCCTTTACATACAGTATATCCTTTATTCCATTTTAGAAATCAACCAAACCCGGAGATTGGGTTTGTAGATGTGTAGATTATGTCCAGTAGTTGATTTGTTTTATTCAAATCCTCAATTTTAATTCTCTTTATTTTGCAGTTGACAGACAAGACTCCTCCTACACCTTTGCCCACTGCTGTACAGAGTTGTGTGTGTGTGTGTGTGTGTGTGTGTGTTTAATATGCATGGTTGCATGCATGTATGAGGTCATACATCATGATGCTATGGTCATCCAAAGCCACATTTAAAGGAAAATCCTGACTGGCAAAGCAACAATAACCACACGTGTCACACACCCTCTTCCTGTCCCAATTTTAAAATTAAAGACTGTTAAGTGTAGTTTGTGGCGCAAATTACTCTCTATGGGGACACTAGTAATGTTTACTGTGGAATATTGGCCTCATCTCTGGTTGCTGGGAATGGGACAGCTAACCTCCTGTATGGGGGCACTCTTGCATGACTCCTTTTGGCCTGAAGGTTAGAGTGTTGGGAGCTTGGTGTTACCAAAACAGGAAAGCCTTGAGCATTAAGATGGAAACTGCCCAGAAGATTTGCATGTGCACAGACTTTGAAAACTGTCAATCTAGTGATGCTGGTTATTACACTTGGTTGCCACAGACTATTAAAAGTCTTGTTGCAATTTCTTGTATTGGTGGGTAAAAATCCACAGGTATCACAGCATTTTGTTACATATACTAGAACACATCATTGGTATTGAAGGAACTGCACTAGGTTAGTTTTAATCCTATGTATCAAATAGACTGTGTTTGTGTGAAAGACTGTAAAAGTCTTCCATGCACACAAAAGTTAGTTATGGAGTCTCACAGGGTTCTATATTTGGACCAATACTTTTCTTTTAAGCAATATCATTAGGAAACACAAATTTACATTTTTACACAAATGATACCAAGCTATATTTATCTATAAAACCAGACCAGAAGCCAAAAAAGGAGTTGAACGTTAACATGTTTAAAAGACAAACATGCCAGGTTGTTCTGTAATTATTTGCTTGTCAATTTAGACAAACAGAAATTATTGAGAGATACGCTGTGTAATCATATAGCTGTTCTAGATAACATAATGTTTGCCTTAGGTACTACTGTGCTCAGGCTGAAACTGTGTCAAGCTACAACAGTGTTTTAGAAGTATAATAAAGTTTATTGTCCCTTAGTATACAGGAAAACTGCAAAGTGTGCATTAACCTCTTGTTGCAGCATTTTATGCTTTTATTTACATTCATTCTGCTTAACAAACATTCCCTTCTGGCACATACAGTAGATGCATTCTTTTCTGTCAATTTCATGCTGTGTGCAACCAAAGTAGAGAAAATTGCCAAAGACCTGAAGCCAAGACACACATTTAACGTCTCTAGCTAAAAATACATAAATGTAAAAAGCAACCATGTGTTCCATATATGCAAAGAAATGTAGTTTGCAGCCTTCAGAGTGAGAACCCTTTATCATCATTTGGTCTGTGCATATGCCGTGAACACAAGTGTATTTTTATTGGCCAGTCCAGGGTTTCACATTCTAAATTCAAAGGATTATTGTGACTAATGTAGGTGTTTGACAATCTTATATTCCCCAGTAGCTCTCAGGCAAGTGCTGAATGTGAAGTGCACTATAATAGAATAATAAACAGATATAGTGGTCCGGTTGGAAAGATGTTGAATAAATTAAAAAAAAGAACTTTTAATGAAAAGTTAAATGTATAGAGGGCAGCTGAGATTTAGGCGTTGTGAAACTCAGCATGCCTGGCTCAGAGTTATTGTTTGTTGGGAGCCATTTTCGTGTCATGTTGGATCTTGTGTTCTGGTGTTATTGAATTACTGAAAACTCTGCTCTCTGTCTTGGTCTACCTGATTTATGGCTTCTTGTTCTTCGAAAGTATGAGTATAAATGTAGCTATTAGAGAGATATATACTTACTTTTTCTATGTTTGATGCACTTTTGATCTGCCAGCAAGAGAAAGTCAAAGGTCATTCAACAGTGGTACTGTATGATTTTAAGTCTGGACACTCAAGATCATATTATAAAATATACAGTATCTATCTGGGTGTGTGCAGATTGTGCTTGACAGAAATCGCTGGGCTGGGCTATGCATGAGAAGATGTTTTTAACATAGATGCAATTGGAAAAATACAGCAAAACATATAAACCTGCATAAGGTAACACAGCGTTAAGATAATGGTCTTTTAATGTGACACGGTTGGTGGGTTTTATTTGTCTATGTGTAAATGATGTAAAAAACAAATAGGGCCTTTGTTTACATTAACTAACTAACTAATTAACTTTAGGTTGTGAACAAACATGAACAGTCATTTTGCTTATCTGGATGCTGGAAAACTGAGTAGAGTGATGTAAAAATTGCAGCCATTAGTGGCTTTCTGCTGTCACTAAGAGGAATGGGCCGTTGTTTCCTCATTTTTCATAGACTAGGCTACACAAACATGGCAGCAGACAAGGGGTTTTTGTGCCTTCTGAATTTTAGGCCCTTTTCAATCCTCCTTTTAATAGTCATACGCTGGGAGTTTTCCTTTATCTAATTTCAGGTGCATGCTTACTCAGCAGTTACTTTTTCAGTCTTACAGTTCAAACCTAATTCATTAAGCTCTTTTCATTTTGTTTTTCCTGCCAGAACCACTGTTATTAGCTCAGGTTTTATTTGCAGGTACACACCTAATTCACATTTACATATCTGACATTAATAAATGTCACAATAATGCACAAATATGAGCTGAAAATTTGTTTGACATGAGACGCAAGGTTGGTAGATCTGTCAAAGCAATGATGCTGAAACAAAACTGTTGAGTTGCAGGTCATACGTGCAACCTGGTAGCTGAATGGTTGCAGCATAGCCTACACCACATTACTGCAGCACCCCCTGCTTAAGTCTGACTGATGACCTTTGTTGTTGATGTCATACCGCTTCTCTCTTAAACATGTCTTTCTACCATTACCACCTGTGGCTGCATGATAAGCATCTGTTGTGAGATTCAAGATCAAGCCTGTAACCACACGTGCCACCTGCACCTAATTTGAGCAGGTTTCCCTGTCTTTATCTCCACCTGACATGTGGCACGTACCAGATGGAGCTCAGTCGTACTATAGAATTCCCTGCATACTGTCGCACCCCAAAATGGCAGCCTGAAGCTAAACTGAAACACAGTGGATGCTGGTGATACCAGTCACATCGTAGTGTAGAATTGATTGTATCTGTTGCTAATCGGCAGCCAGATGATTGAACAAACATGTTGCTGTGTCCATGTTCCCTCGCTCAGCTCAGGCAGATCAGAAATACAAATGCTGACTAACTTCTGACTGATCTATTTGCATCCTTTAAGACCAACTGTTTTCTATATAAATATTATTAAACAGTAAGTTCTCAGACTCCACAAAAGATGTGTCCAAACCTTTATTAAGAGTCACGAGGAACACATCGTACCACCTTCTCCATGACAAAGGTTTCTCTTTGTCTAAGTCTTGAGGCTTCTTCGTGACAAAGAGCAGCCTCTTCTAGCCTGAGTACTTTGTGAGACCGTCCAGTGTGGAATGAACAACTGGCAGTAAACCCGTCTGTCTAGACATCCTGCCAGACGTCCAACAGCTACAGACACACACTGCCATCTGGTGTTGGAATGAGCTCTCCGAGGACAGCGTGCATATCTTCATCTGTTTGCTGTAAAGGGCCACCTACATAGAAATCTGAATGTCCCAACACAAGAGCTCTGCCACTCATCCAGTCGTGCCTCCCCCACGAAAAAGAGGCTCAAACAAATCCACACATTGTCCTGAAATTGCAAACAAACTTGGCAGAAAACAGAACCAGACAGGTTTCTCTTACAGCATGAAATAAGCGTATGACCGGTTTGGACTTTTGTCATCCTGTGGAGGTTTTGAAGCTGACACACTTCATGCATGTGTTTGGTTTGTGTGATTGTGGTTGGTAAATAACTTCAGTGTACCAGTGACTGTTCTAGTCTATGAGATAAACAAATTCATAATTGACTTGACAAAGACAGACCCTAATTATATGCAGATTTGAGCACTTTAAACTGTGCAGACATCGTTCCCCAAACAATATCTCTTCTTTCTTAAGACAAAAAGAAATATACACAAACAAAGTGTTCAAGATCAAATCTAAAGTCCCTGATTATTTGACCACGTATGGAATCATTCCCACATGCAGCAATAGAACCGATGCTTGTTTACACGTCATTGCTTTAATAAAATTACATCAGCATGTCCCCTGCTTGGTCATCTGTGGACGCCTTTGTGCCGACTCATGAGAAGAGGTACAGCACAGATCTGCAGAGGATGATGTGTCATCTGATTGGTTGGAAGAGTTATTAGATTCCCCAGGGAACTATTTCTTCCTGGAAATCTGTCCCCGAGTCAGATGACAGGACGAAATTGTTTCATACCTCTCTCTTCCTGAGATCTCTGCCTTAGCTTTGATTTCATTTGGTTTGCAGTTTGTGAACGAGGACCTGAACAGAGACGCTGTGTGTGAAGCGCCTGTCAAACCGCTCTTACGCAATGTCAACACAATTACCAACATTAAGCTCCAGAGGCTGCAAGTAAATTCAGGGGCAACTTTCCAGAGTTGTTTCACTCCCCAATGTGAGGGCTTTTATGAATGAGTTGGGAGGAAGACAGGACAAATTAGGGAGTAGAGTTGATTGGTTTTAGCAAATTAAGTAGCATGTCCTCTCCATCTCCTGATAAAAGAAAGTAGCAGATTAGTTTTCCTGTTAGTTGTTGACCCCTGGGGAAGGAACTCATCAACATGACTTCCACTATTCCATGCTTCGTGCTTTATGTTAATCATTTTTCATTGTGTTGTGCACATTTGTACTAAAAAGATGGTTATTAGTGTTATTGTCATTAAGCATGTCATACTTTCAGACTTTCAAGCGTCCTTTGGAACGGGGGCAGGATTAACAGGTACTGCAGGTTGAGACAATGTTGCTTTCAAAAAATGCGGATGCTTTATATCTCAGAATTTCCTGAAACATATATTCGTCTCACAAATTTGACACTTTCTCTCTCCTCTTTCCACTCACCCCAACCAGTCGAGGCAGATGGCCGCCCACCCTGAGCCTGGTTCTGCTGGAGGTTTCTTCCTCTAAAGGAGGTTTTTCCTCTCCACTGTCTCCTGGTGCTGCTCAAGTGGAGTCGTTGGATTTTCTATATAATTCTTTATACAGTTATATTTTGTAAGGTTAAACGCTGTAAAGTGCCTGAGATGACTTCTGTTATGATTTGGCACCATATAAATAAACTGAATTGAATTAAATACTTAAGTCATAAAGTTTCCCTATTTCCTCAAGGCAGCATAGTCTCAACCTGCAGTAACCCACTCTTATTTCTGACCTGAAAACCTTTTTATACACCTATTTATAGAATGGTTTATTGATTTCAAGGTGGAAGATCAGTTTTACAGTTTTCAGCTTCAAATTGCTGTTTAATTTTGTTCATTAACTTTCAAACAACTATCTGACTGAACACAATTCAAGTCATGTTTCACTGCAAACAAACTGCCATTGCAGGTCATGCTGCTTCTTAGCAATAAGCACATCCTGCTAAGTGAGTCTTAGCCTTTCATATTATGAAGGGAATTTTCCTGAACCTCAGAGGAATTCCAGCTTAAAGCCTGCAGACTCAAACAAGGCTGTGTTTTTATCTCGAGGAAAACTTGTCATATAAATCCTTCCTATAAATCTCCTAATGTGCTTACTGACAGTGTGGGTGGTTGCTTTTTTCTGAGAAAATCAGATTTAGCGCTCTATGTTTATCTCTACCTCATTTTTTAGAGACTCTTGTTTACAGAAGAGCCCAGGGGATTGGACTGAACACAATGTGTGGTTCACAGATTCAGATAATCAGTTTCAACATGTCAAACATGGTGCACATTGTAAACATCACATAGAAATTAACAGATTCTGTAGTTATCAGCAGAGAATTAGGTGGAATCTGTTATAAAACATCATAGAAAGTTGTTGGGCCTGCAGCACTTGTCTTAATATCAAGTAACTGTTTTATAACCAGGAAAGATGTGTAAAAAATCGATTTCTAATAGACGATAGAGTATGACTAATGTTTTAAATTTGCATAGAATTTATTCTGGTGCATGGTTTTTATTTCGTTAATACACAATAATTTTATTCTCTGAAGTACAGAGGGAATGTCTGTCTAACTCTGCAAGGGGCTAGATTGCAATTGCATTATTCGGTTACAATAATTAAATCTGCCTCAATTTTAAGCTAAAACATCTGTATACTCATTTGTTTTAAAGCAAAACAATAATAGCTAATATGTGCCAAAGAAACTGCAGCTATATGCTACAGAACCAGCCCTGCACTATCATTATCACCTGTATATATATATGGAGCTGAAGATGTTGGAGTTGAATGAAGTCTAGGTTTTCTCACTTTACTTCGTCCCATTTTGATATTTTGCTGTTATGCTCCTAGATATAAGCCAATGAGCCATAATCACAACTTGTGGTGTACACAGTGGCTGATCTGCATATCAACAACACCTATTACTGTATACACAAGCTTACACCTGTATGCCATGCAAATCATGTACAATACTGTACATACATACAAAGAAACATGCCCAAACGCATGTAATACATTCCAGTATGTTGTTTACCTCCAACTTCAGACTGGTCTTGCTCCTGCAGACAGAATATTTTGTTACGTGCCTGTAAAAGAGTCATTTTGAATATCCACAGCGCTTGATTGAGGTCAAAAATGTGATTTAAGTCTTTAGACTGCAACCGTTCAGATTTGCCAGAATCTAATTACAATTCCATCAAAGGACTGGAACATTTTGTTTGGATAGTTCATATAGTACAGCACAGTGACTCGGGTTTATTTGTGTCTCTAAAAATCACAGCTGCAGTCTGACTCTTCAATCAGATTTTGCATTTTTGTCTGGTCTGAGGAAAGAAATTATTTTTGAACAAAGGTACTTTCAGGTAACTGCCAAAAGAAAGTTTGGATGAATGTGGGCTTGGCATGGATTCTACCAGTTAACAAACATATTAAAACACTTCAGTAGGTTCTAGAGAAAATCCTGTTGGACATGGTGTTGACACCACAAGCTAAAGTGAGTTATCAACAGTGTTTTTATTTTCAATCACCACTCACAGCCTGTGGAGACGATATTAATATTATCCTGAGAAGATTCACCATAAGGTGATGATAATCAATCAGAAGTGCTTTGCAGTTTTTGGCGCTTTCTTGCTGCTGAACAGTTTCGCTGTCAGGATGTTTTCCGCAACCGATGGATCCTGATGGACCGCAGCCTCTTGCCAAAGGGGGAGTATTACAGTTAAGCAGTTTCTGTCCAAGGTGGGAGCAGTGGACCATAATCTTCTCTGCATGCTTCAGGGCCCAGGAGGCCTGCAGATCCGAGTGAGATGGTAGATCGCAGCCGATCACCCTCTGGGACACTGCAGTCTGCTCTTGTCCTTAGCAGTGGAATCAGACTACCAAACAGTATTGGAGCAGTTCGAGATGGACATTACTGGCAGGTTGAACTGCTTCTGCTACCTGAGAAAGTACATCCTCTTCTTGTTAGAGAGACTGGTAACCATCTTCTCATTTAATACTCAGAAAGAAGGCAAATAACAAGTAGTGTGTGCATGTGACCTCTTGCTACGTTTATGACAGAAATAGAGACATGAGAGTAAACAGTATAAAAAATATTTCCACTTTAACACTGTACACATGGTAATGGGTCCGTTTTTAACATGGTTTCCATCATTCATCATTTTACACAATTTGTGAAGAGCACTGGTTCCAAAATGGTGTTTCCCTGTGCTGCATGGAGGCTCATTAGCAAAAGTTATTTGTTAAACCATTAGGAGTGTGGCTGAGCAGGTATGTCAGGGGTCACTAAGCTACAAATAGACCTGGATAAATGTTTCCATAACTAAACAGTACCTGGAGCAGACAGAACTCGCTCCTGAGAAACAGTGTTTAGTCACATTCATAAATCTTAAACTGACGTGACTTTAATGACCATTGAATATGTCCAGACCCAGAGTTCAGTTCATGAGTGATTCAGTCCCAAACTAACCTAGATGTGATGTGATGAAACAACACACATGTAAAATATGCCTCAGACACGTGTATGTGCAGAATTTACATATTTAACTGTCCTACAGTTTAAAATCAGACCACATCAGAGGTGAGAGGTTGAAACTGGGAAATATTCCAGGATGTTATGTTGTCTTCACTTTTCTTTAATCCATTTAACTTGTGTTTATTTCCTTTTTTAAGGAACATTGCTCAGAGCGATGTATTGTGACCAAAGGAGCGGATCATTTAAAGGTGGATGATCTGTGTTTGGAAAAATCTTGTCAACAGCTGAATTTAATTTTGTGTTTATCACAATAAGAAGCTGCATGCAGGTGTTTGGTTGGTGTGAACTAAACGTCCAAGATGTAAAACAGATTCCTATGCAGTCATTCTTTAGAAGAAGAAGAAACACCTTTATTTGTCATTTGTCACATTTACATGTTACAGATGCTTCAGGCAGTCCACAGTCTGTAGGTAACAACACTTCTTAGTGTTTCTTCAGGCAAATTTTGCACTTTGTGTACTTTAGAAACCTGTGTGCAAGTGGACCATTTCAGTGTTTAATGTGTTTAGCATTATGTTTGGGAAACCTTATATTTTTATAGGCTCATCATGGATGACTGTTTAACCAGCTGATCCACAGAGGTCAGTTCAAGGACCCATAAAATATTAAATAATAAGACATATGACCATCAACTGCTGACAAATGACTAAAAAAGAGAGACCAGGGATAAAAAAGGAGTCTGAGGGCTCAGACATGAGTGGTGTGCACCTTTACCTGTGCGCACCTCTACCTGTGCTCACCTCTACCTGTGCTCACCTCTACCTGTGCTCCCCTCTACCTGTGCTCACCTCTACCTGTGCTCACCTCTACCTGTGCTCACCTCTACCTGTGCTCACCTCTACCTGTGCTCCCCTCTACCTGTGCTCACCTCTACCTGTGCTCACCTCTACCTGTGCTCCCCTCTACCTGTGCTCCCCTCTACCTGTGCTCCCCTCTACCTGTGCTCACCTCTACCTGTGCTCACCTCTACCTGTGCTCCCCTCTACCTGTGCTCACCTCTACCTGTGCTCCCCTCTACCTGTGCTCACCTCTACCTGTGCTCACCTCTACCTGTGCTCCCCTCTACCTGTGCTCCCCTCTACCTGTGCTCACCTCTACCTGTGCTCACCTCTACCTGTGCTCACCTCTACCTGTGTTCACCTCTACCTGTGCTCCCCTCTACCTGTGCTCCCCTCTACCTGTGCTCACCTTTACCTGTGCTCCCCTCTACCTGTGCTCACCTCTACCTGTGCTCCCCTCTACCTGTGCTCACCTCTACCTGTGCTCACCTCTACCTGTGCTCCCCTCTACCTGTGCTCCCCTCTACCTGTGCTCCCCTCTACCTGTGCGCACCTCTACCTGTGCTCCCCTCTACCTGTGCTCCCCTCTACCTGTGCTCACCTCTACCTGTGCTCACCTCTACCTGTGCTCACCTCTACCTGTGTTCACCTCTACCTGTGCTCCCCTCTACCTGTGCTCACCTCTACCTGTGCTCACCTTTACCTGTGCTCCCCTCTACCTGTGCTCACCTCTACCTGTGCTCACCTCTACCTGTGCTCACCTCTACCTGTGCTCCCCTCTACCTGTGCTCCCCTCTACCTGTGCTCCCCTCTACCTGTGCTCCCCTCTACCTGTGCGCACCTCTACCTGTGCTCCCCTCTACCTGTGCTCCCCTCTACCTGTGCTCACCTCTACCTGTGCTCCCCTCTACCTGTGCTCCCCTCTACCTGTGCTCCCCTCTACCTGTGCTCCCCTCTACCTGTGCGCACTACTGTGCTACTACTGTGCTCACCTCTACCTGTGCTCCCCCTCTACCTGTGCTCACCTCTACCTGTGCTCACCTCTACCTGTGCTCACCTCTACCTGTGCTCCCCTCTACCTGTGCTCCCCTCTACCTGTGCTCACCTCTACCGTGCTCACTCTACTGTGCTCACCTCTACCTGTGCTCACCTCTACCTGTGCTCACCTCTACCTGTGCTCCCCTCTACCTGTGCTCCCCTCTACCCTGTGCTCCCCTCTACCTGTGCTCCCTCTACCTGTGCGCACCTCTACCTGTGCTCCCCTCTACCTGTGCTCCCCTCTACCTGTGCTCACCTCTACCTGTGCTCCCCTCTACCTGTGCTCCCCTCTACCTGTGCTCCCCTCTACCTGTGCTCCCCTCTACCTGTGCGCACCTCTACCTGTGCTCACCTCTACCTGTGCTCCCCTCTACCTGTGCTCCCCTCTACCTGTGCTCACCTCTACCTGTGCTCCCCTCTACCTGTGCTCCCCTCTACCTGTGCTCCCCTCTACCTGTGCTCACCTCTACCTGTGCTCACCTCTACCTGTGCTCACCTCTACCTGTGCTCACCTCTACCTGTGCTCACCTCTACCTGTGCTCCCCTCTACCTGTGCTCACCTCTACCTGTGCGCCCCAGGGGGCCTTTGTCTTCTAATCAGTGCGTGTTTGCTTTTACTTGTTGCATTTAAAACAACTAAACATATGTATATAGTTGTAGATTCTCGTAAGATGTTTATTACTTATGTATTTTTGCACACCCTTTCATTCTTTTTGCACATTACTGTTGTTCTGTTGTTCTTTTTGCACTGACCTGCTGTAGCAATTGAATTTCCCCAATGTGGGATCAATAAAGAATATCTTATCTTACCTTATCTTAAACACGTGACGGCAGCCTGGTGCGTTAGGACCTGAACGCGGACCCGTCCAGCAGTCGTCGCTGCAGCTCCAGCTCTTCTTGTCCAGACTCCGTCCCACAATCCTCCGGCACCGGCGGTGTGTTCATTTGAATGGTGGAACTTCACCGCTAGCCAACCTGCACACAGAGAAGTTACGATCAAGTTTAACCAAACTGTCACGTTTTGGATTTACTTCACTGAGTAGACCCTAAGACACGGCGCACAATGAGTCGGTTAGTATTTTATTTTATTGTTTAAGTTATAAGAGTAATGTTTGAAATACTAATAAAGACACCATATGTCCCTTAATGTGGAGGCTAACTAGCTAGCTAACGTTAGCTAGCGGCCGAGCTACGTGTATCTTTGATGTTTGGGCTAAAGCTAACAGTTAGCTAAAGCTAACAGTGGCTAACGTTTAGCAAAGACATGAGGAAATGTAATGTTACATTCATCTAAACGTCGGCTCGTTCATACAAAACGTTATATATCATTTAATTAATGTATAATGAGACTTTTATTGCAGCTCTGCCAGCTAATTTCAATGTTTGTTTCGCAGCAGCCAACGCCTTCATAGCCAATATGCAACGTTTTTGTTTAATCTCATTTGAATGTTTTATTTTACTATTTGTGAACCACAGTGTTGCATCTAACATCACATGCTAAACTTAACGAGCTATACGGTTTTTAGGGCCATAAAAGAGAGCGACTTGTTGCATTGTTGAGGCGGAGATGTGACTGATCACAAGCGTTTGTTCAACAGTGTCCTTTATTATGGCAGCTGGTAATCATGTCTGGCAACGGGAAGTCTTTAAGGTCAACAGGAATCAATCCCATGGCTTTCCAAGACCCTGTCTGCATCTTTCTGCTGAAAAGAACATGAAGCAGGTACGAGCCAATACCACAACTTAATGTATGAGTAGTTTCCTCTTAATCCTGGTCACTGTGAAGTTCAGTTCAGTCGTATTGTAGTTGTAGAGATTGTAGTAGTGGCCTCATCCCCTATCCTTTTGTTTTAGGTGGATATTATAAATAAGGAAGAATTAGATAAAGAAAGGTGAGTCTGTGATCCACATTTTGGGATTAATCAAATTATCACCACTCACTCGCTATGTGTCCCACAGATCATGTCTCTCAGTCACTGGACCATTAAGGCATCTTTCCATAACCCTTATCACTGTGTGTGTGTGTGGCTTTGAATATTATGCTTTTCTAAGCTAAGACAGCTTTGCACCGGGTCCATCTCAATTTCTCCTCTTGGCAGGTTTCAAGTGCATTACGGCGTACACAGTCCAGGCAAAACGAAGCGGCTGTCATCGTGCAAGAGGAAGGGTTGTCTGTTGGAGGAGGTGGGCTTAAAGCTGCACCGCAGAACATCAGATGTAGGCCGTGACCGTAACCCCGGCATGGCCAACAAAGAAAATGAGCTCACGTGCTCCGATGATGTGCGGGGTGGTTATTACAATGACAACTGCGGGCTACCTCTGAACTCTGCAGAGGCCTCCAAGATGGCAGGGGCCAGCTCCAAGTACAGTGACTTAACTGAGGTGAGTTAAAACCATTGCATGTGCTTCTTTAGCACTTTTCTGTTAGAGTAAAAACTCTGTTTTTTAAAGTTGCTTTGTGTTGATAACATTTGTAACACCGAGCACCCTTTGTGCATTGTTTGTCTTTTTAAGCTGTCAAAGGACCATGAAGCTATGACTCACGTCCTTTTTGGGAGGAATCTTCGGCTAAAAGTAGCATTAACACTATGGCGAAGAAATGCCAGTGAATTAGTGGCATACCTTGTGAGGTAGAGTGATGGCTAGTACTGCATTTTGGTAATTGTTGACTTTAAGTTTTATGAAGTTTAAGTTTAATTGTGTTTTTGGTTTTGCAGAATTCAAGACACAGGAGTGCTGCTTGACTGCTTACCAGTCTTAACAAAAAAGTGAGTTTCACCTGGGTGATAGTTTTAAGAACATGTTGCTTCTAAATTATTTGTGACTTTAACTTGATTCAAATGCAGGCTGTATATACTGGACCTGCACAAAATGACAATTCTGTTTCCTGTTCTGTGTCTGCTCATATTACCAGTAACCAGTTTACTTTCTGTCTTATTAGTCTTCAGTCTGAAACATTGTGTTTGTCACTTGGCTGCTGCATTGACCTCATGCCCCAAGTGAAAGGGATTCTTACCAGTAAATACGAAGAGTAAGTACCACTGAGGAATTGCCTGCATATCTGATAACATAGTTCTCTGATATTATTTCTTGATGTACTGAGTAAAAAGAGATAAAATTTGATGTTGAGCTTTGATGAATAACTAATGAACTGAACCAAACATGTGAAACGTCTTCAGTGAACAGCTAAACCAGACACTTTTAAAATTCTACTTCTGAATATTATAATGTTTGACATAATTTGACAAGCTCCTTCGCTTTTTACAGACATATACTGGTGGGGTTACACTGGGTTCAAGCCGTCATCAAGAAATGGTGGCAGGAACTTTCCAAGAATGAGAAACAACTGCGGGACAGTTGTTCAGAGGACAGGTGGGCACTGCATGCTTTAATACAACTTTATAGTCCTGCTGTTACAGCACCAAGACGTGAAGGGTAGTTACAGTTTCCAACTAGGCCTCAAAGATAACTTTCTCCCTTAAAGCCTCATTCTGTAATTCCTCCATCATCTTGTGTTTCTTATTAATCAGATATCCAGGTATGATTCTGTGTTAATTAATAAGACAGTATTATTAGTTGCTGTCTTTTTAAATAAGGGCCTAAAAGAAGGTGCCAAAACTTTGTGAGGGAGGAAATATTTGGTGCTTCTACATGGTTCAGTCCTTTCCCACTCTCCTCATGTTGTGATTGTAATGTTTGTATTGTTGACTGCAGGAATATTGAAGTCATGAAGCAGCGCCTGAAGGATTTGTGGAAGGAAGGAACACGATTATGTCTGATTCCAGGATCTACAGGAGAACTGGCAAAGGTGGGAACGATGCGAGTGCGATAGCTGTAAAATATGTCAAGTGTGAGGCAAGATGGCATTTCGCTGTCTGTAAAAGCTTTGTTTGGTTTATTAAGTCTCATGAAATGTGCTTTTGTATTAGAAGCTAAGGTTTTAAACAGATTTAATCAATTTCTCTTTGACAAAACTTTAAAATGAAAAGAGCATCACATAGATGTTTGCCCCTGAACTGTTTCACCACGCTCTGCACGTGCTCTTGCTGATTCTTTTTTTATTTTTCTGCCATCTGTTGATTTTGGGTGGACACAGGCAACCACTCCCATCCTAAAAATAACCCTCTAGGTCAAGCAGAAGCGTCGTAGCATTACCGTTTGTAACTCCATTTTCTAGTGTGTATTGTGGTTGTGCTTCATTTGTTTTCATCTCCACATCCTCTTTCATGCTGAAATACACCAAACCAGACAATATTATGATCTCAGAAACACGTCATGAGACATTCTGAAGGGAAATAAATTTACTGAATTCTCTCTTTAACATTTTTTCTTACATTCAAGTTTCATTTAGTAATCCACAGTGTGCTTTGTGTGTAGTAGACAAATCATGAAATGTGTGTGTTTGAACTGTAATTTATTCATTGTGTTGATGCTTTGTGGAAAAGCATAACTGTAATTTATCCAGACTGTTTGACTGGCCATGACAACAGCTAAAGTGTTATCTCTACTTCGTGTTTCAGGCCATTGAGGCTTATCTATCACAGCTGCACTGACGGTCGTCAGTGTAGCACTCTGAGGATGTGACCACTACTGTCGGATCATGGTTGTGTTTCGAACTGATTATGATACCAGAGAAATGGACTGGTTCATTCTGGAACTTAAACTCAAACCTCTTAACTGGGACTGAACTTGACAATTCAGACAGCTCCATCGGTTCGAGCTGGAGACTCCTAAAGGAGGGCGGAGAGAGCCTTTCTGCAAAAAGGAAAAAAAACACAGCTAATGACTGCTTCACATTGAAGTGGACCATCTTGTGAAGGAGCATATTTAGTGGACCTCCATGAGACTGGGTGTAGCGTCGCTCTATGAAGTGCCAAGCTCTTTGTCTGTCACTACACCATTCTTTGCCATGGATTGCAAATGCACTTGTGGATGTAATGAATGCTCAGTTGTTTTGATGTTTTGTACCTGGGTTCTCTGGAATCAGGAACTTGAATCAGTCTTAAGTTATTAGAGCTTGTTTTCATTTTGCCTCTTCATATGACGTTTGACTGTACAATGTAAAAAATGATTCTTTTAATCTTCTTTTAAATAAATTTGATTAAACTACAGTCTTTTTTTTTTATTGCACCTACACAGCAGTGCAATAAACAGACATTTACAAAAAATTAAGTTTGTCAGACAAAAGACCTGGAGAAGCTGCGAGTTATTGCTTCAAATATTGGTAAATAAAAAGTTATGGCAGAACAAATGCATTTTAATAAACATACTTAATTGTTATTCCCTGTTCATCTTGTTTAGTTATACAACAAAAGTGACCAAACAGGTTTTTCTGCTGAGTTGGGGCTTTATTACTTAAACCTGTTCCTGCTTTTAGTTTGTTGTAAAAAATACACATTAAACAGTAGTAACAATAAAAATAAAGGAAGATATTTCAAAGTTTAAAACTGATGATAGTAGTTTTAAAGAGCTGATCAAATATGCAAACTCTTAGAGGAATTTATTTTAGATAATAAAAAAAGGTTTGCCTAAATGATGAATGTAGTCTTAACATTCAAGTCAGACTGCTATTTATTTAGCAGAGAGCTTATTATGTTATCTTCTCACTGATGTATATAACAAGCACAAAACATAAGATAACTTACACAAAGTTCAGGTGACATCAACCGACAGGAGAGAAAAATATTAATTTTCAAGATTTAAGATGTATTAAAACACTTTTATGATTCATTACATGCAAGAAGGTTAGGACTTTAAAGAGGGAAAAGGCAGCAAACTACAGTAGGTCTGGATTAGAAGAATGTGCATGTTTGCACATAAAAAGTAAAGCTGTACAAATTATGACTATTGCATGAATAAAGTCTACAAACTTTCTCTAAAAACGACTTAACAGAATCATCACAGTAGAGTTTTAAAGTGTTAACGTGCGTCTGGACAATAAAGAAAAAAAAGAGGTTGCGCAATAAAGTTTTGGATCGTTGAAGTGACGTCACTTTCCGCCGACCCAGCTGGTGACGAGGCTCCCAGTTGCTCTCGGACACACACACATATTGATGCACACACAGTTAGAGGTTATTTTATTTTATTAAACACAGACAGTATGGTGTACGCAGACAGAATACCGCTGTGGTGGCTTTTCGTGCAGGCTGCGATCGTTGTGGCGTCGTGTTTCACTGACATGGACTCGGGGCCTAGCGCAGGTGTATCGACACAACCGAACGGAGACCGGTTTAAAATCGAGGGGAGAGCGATAGTCCCCGGCGTAAAAACGCAAGACTGGGTCTCCGCGGCCAGAGTCCTGGTAGAAGGTGAAGAATATGTGGGATTTATGAGGTAAGAAACAGCTACTGTTACACCCAGCTAGCTAGCTTTCCTGTTAGCTATGATTGGTAGCATTAGCATAGCCAGCTAGCCGCTGCTAGCCTCACGGCAGATGGTTGATTCTTAATCAATTTAACAGCTTAAATGTGTTTACTGTAACTTAGGCAGAGTGGGACAACAACATGATGGTCGTTTCCATTAACGCTGCTCTCCTGTCACTGAAGTGAACTTTATGTTTGACGGTGAACCGGGGCTTATTAGTATCGGAGCTGTAACCAAAACAAATCTCGGCCACACGGGAGGTGTCTGCTGGTGTTTACAGGCCCACTCCAATTAAATAAGACGATATTTTAAAACGCAAAACCCTGCTTTGAATTATAAACTTTGAATTATAAAATCCAGGTTTATACTGAACTTTTTATATGAACATTGAAACATCCTGGATTGTTTCTTTCATCCTGTTTCCATTAAAATGAAGATGTTTGCTAATCAACCTTACCACATTCCCTTTGTGTCTGTGGTGGAAGTTAGAAACCGGCATATGGCAGTAATAACATTTGGATATTACATTGAGGTAATCTTACATATTGTTATGTCACAAACGTGTGTCTTACAGGTTTAAAGGTGCGTACAGAAAATGTAGGTGTTGCACAGTAAAATCAAACACTGTTTTGCCATGAAACACTGGACATTTGAGGATTGTCAAGTAAAATGTAACTTTATTTTATCCTGTGATGGAAATTGATGTGTTTAAGGCCATAATGAATACACTAAATAGAACAACAGAAGAAAAGAGATTAATTAATATTAAAACTATATACTGGCTCAGATCCCTTATCATGTAAAATCCCCTCTCTCTGTGGCCCCTTTGTTCACCAGACATGTATTTGCATACTCAACATGTTGCAATAGTGACCATATAATGAAATAAATGGGTGATGAGGGCATGATTTCTTTGTATTTACACTTGAGATTTGGTTGCTTGAAAGTGATTCTTAGGAGACGGTGTGTTCAACCCTTTGAGGATTGGTCTCTATTCTGAGGAAGGATAAAATCAATATGTGCAGCTCACATGAAGAATAGTCTAAATACTGTAATCTTGTCATAGCTTGAAGAGCTCATTGCTTTCTCTCGTTACAGAACTGATGGCAGTTTTGCTGTGAATGACGTCCCTTCAGGATCGTATGTTGTTGAAGTTGTCACTCCAAACTATAAATTTGAACCAGTGCGTGTTGACATCACATCCAAGGGGAAAATGAGGTAAGATTTAATGTCAAAATTCAGGAGGTGCAAACGATTCATGTTGGAACTCCAACCCACAAAAGTAACCATGTGTCATTTCACAGGGCACGTGTCGTGAACTACATCAAAACATCAGAAGTTATTCGGCTGCCGTATCCTCTACAAGTCAGGTCTAGTGGCTCACACATCTACTTCATGAAGAGGGAGACCTGGGGCTGGACGGACTTTCTTATGAACCCAATGGTAAAAACACTGATAGAGTTGCTGCATATGTACGACCTGTTGTGTTCACATAGATCAGTGATGTAAAGAAATGTACATGTTTTAAGAGTTCACACAGCTGACATGATTTTATTAGATATTAGATAACACTCTTATGATTCAATAAGATGTTTGATGATGGGGAATAGAAGACTCAAAGAGGAGGACAGTCTTCTTGTGCAAAAGCTCTTATTTCTGTTCTGTTTCTAATGTGTACGTTAGTTTTTCTAAAAAGGTTTTGAAGAATTCCTCTGAGTAGACATATTGATTTTTAATTAACTCAGTCAGTGAGTTAAAACGTGCACAGCAGCAGAAGATGAACAAACTCATTTTGAATCTGTTGTTTAAAGTTTATATTTGTGTTGATCCTTTAGGTTATGATGATGGTTCTGCCCCTGCTGATCATTGTTTTGCTGCCCAAAGTGGTCAACACCAATGACCCAGAGATGAGAAAGGTGAGGAATCCCTAGTAGCCTGTGCATTGATTTATTGTTCAGTGACTCTGGATTGTAGACAAGTTGGGCTTAGTAATTATGTAAACATGTGTCACATATACTGTATATCAGTGGTTGGACAAAATGCAGTGTAAACATTTAACAGAGGTGTCACAGAAGTGTGTGATGGCTTTTTACAATCATTCCGAGTCCGTTTCCAGTCTTCGTTTCTCCCTCTACAGCTGTTTTTATTTGAACTGTCGTCTTCACAGGAAATGGAGCAGTCCATGAACATGCTGAACCCCAACCCAGAGCTTCCAGATGTGTCTGAGCTCATGACCAAGCTCTTCTCCGGCTCCAAGGGCTCCAGCAAGGCAGGCAGCAGCAGCAAGGGCACCAGGCCAGCTGCAAAGAGGAGGTAGTACTGTGCTGTACGCGTCTCCTCAGGATGTCTAAGGAAGCACGAGTTATGCTGTGGAAGCAAGAATTTTAAGTGTCATGTTTTTTCCTCTAGGTCTATTGTACAGTTTTCTTTATTAACAGATGTTTGAGCACATCTTGATTTCTAAAAGTCAATTGGAAACTGAGCAAAAATCAGATTTTCTTTTTCCCATAATGCACTGAAATTTCTTAAACTCTTTAGAAGCTAATATTCTTCATTTGCTCTCTACTTTCTACATCTCCTCATTCTTCCTGTGCTAACCATGTGGTGTGCATCTTTCCACTGCTGCTAATCCCACTACCTGAAAGAGAACATATATACATATTCAGAGATTTTTTTTCTTCGGTTTCAGTAATAAGACTGTGAATGAAGATGAATTGAATTTTTAAGATGGATAAATTCTTATTTAAAAACCTAGATAAATAAATTGCAATGGTTATATAACAACTTTGTTTTCATTTCAGACTGTCTGAAAGTAAGCACATGGCCTTCTTATTTTTTGAATTATTATGTGGCGTACTGCATGGCCAGAATTAATACTGTGCATATGTGCCTGTGTATAAATTAGGATGATAATTAGTGGTTGTTAATGTTCAAAGAATGACAGAGCTGTGTGGTCGCTTTCACATCTCAAGAGTGTAACTGGCTTGAATTAATAAAACGGACCCTTAAGTCCATATTAAAGTAACTAAATGTGTGTGTGATGCATTTCCTAAGTTGATGACTTTGATAAACGACTCAAGATGCAGTTACTAGTTATTTTCAGAGCTTTCAGCTCATTTCTTCATCATCAAAAAGTGTCAGAGCGGAATCTGTTTTGTGAGTGTGTCAGTAGCTGTTTAGATTTTAAAAGTGAACCCAACACGTTCTAAAGTGCTACATGCTTGTATGTCAGCAGATGAATCTTGATGAGCGAACAGCTTCGGTCAGTTAAGATTATTTTCAAGGACAAGAATAAAGCCCGGACTTTCAACTTTCAAGCACTTAAGGGGTATTATTAAATGGTTCTTTTATCTTTTATTGTTTTTCTTTTAAAAATGGCTTCTCTCATGCCGTCAGATCTTCTTCAAATAAAACAGTTCAGATAGGTATTAGCTAGGATACAACCTGAGGCCAACAGACTTAAGACGTGGGTCCTGGATCAAACATTAAACCAAACACAGAAATCTGTCCACCTAACCAAGCTGCACAGTGACCAGTGTTTGTGAAGAGGGGTCACAGGTAGACCTGGTTTCATTTTCCAACCGCAGTTTTGAAGAAATAAGACTTTTTTATGTTATCAACCAATTCTGAGGACTAAAATCTACTATAATCCATAATCTACTCCATGAGTAGATTATGGAGTTTACAGTGCACAGTTGGTATTTAAGATAACAGGAATGTTAATGTGAAACTAACTCAAACTATTGTGGTCTTTGTCACAATAATATTAATAATGAATAATATTGTTATTATGATATAGTGTCATTTCAGTAGAATCAGTTTGTTGTTGTTTGTCTTTCTTCAGATTTGTTGATCACCTGTCTTACTGATTACAATATGAGACGTGCATGTAAACTGCAGCTTGACTGGTAGACAACTGGGAGGCTTTAATTCTAGTTAACTCTTTGGAGCATATAATCATTGACTCATTCCTCCAAAAGAATCCAATCACATTCAACACGTTTGATGTTTATGCTAAACAAAGTATATTTCTGCCTTTGAGTCGGACCCTCACTGTTCATATCAGCGCACACAGACTTGTTTTCACGAAGCTGCACAGACTCGTTCACAGAGCATTTCCACAGCAGAACAAAATCCACAGATAACATTTGACATTATGTCAGAAATGACACGAAAGTGCAGTAATTTACAACAGCGTCGCGCAGCCATCAGAGAGACAAAGTGGTACTCTTCAGATGCCATGTTTCCAAGTTTTCGTTTTATACAGTAAGATGAATATTGACAGGAACAGAGAACTGTCATATTACCACTGTGAAACTAATGCAGGAAATGCACAGAAATGTACACGTTAGCCCTTGAACACAAGATCAGATACAGATTGTAAGAGCCAAAGTAGAAAACATTCACTAAACATTTAAACATTCAATTATTTACATTTTTGATTTGTGAGGTTTAAAAATTAACAGATTCAGTGAATTGTGCTCTTTATACTATAACTTATTTTGAAGCCTTCGTTATGTCCTATATTTACAGTGCAAAAGGCAGATTATATGAGGTTTAAAGGATAGGTTCAGAGGTCTTACTCGTATGTTCCAGCAGCATGTACGCTGAAAGCAAGTTTTCACTATTATAATCATTGCTCCTGTCGATACTGGTGCTGAGGCAGTAACTTTTTAGTATGACTCCATAGAGACTGAAGAAAATGTACTAGTGTATGAAATAAAACAGCACATGTACTATTATTATAATACATTCAGATGTATTCAATTCTAACTAATATAAGTTAATTAAAAATATAAACTGTTTAAATCATAACTGGTGCTGCCAACTGGTTTTAGAAGTTAAACCATTAAACTGAGGTTACCTGAGTGAAGTGTTATTGTAGTATAAATACACCTGCATCTTGACTCTGAAGCCTCAGGCAACAGTCGCTGTGTGTTTAGTTTCTCCTGGTTCAACTTTGGAAGCTTGAAACTCCTTCAGAGGAGTCGCAGGTGACCTGGTGGCGTCGCTCACTACTTTTAAAGGAGGCCCTGCTGTAGGTAGATTTGTTACCTGTACTCTAAGAGATACCCAATGAATTTTCTTGTATCCATGCCCTCAACATTTCTTTTCAATAAGCTTTCTGTGGAGTTATTTGAAGCGTTCTCTGTCTCTAAGGTACTTAATGTTTTTAATCAGGATACATCAGTCTTTCCACGTACAGGTATATTTCTCTACAATCCTTAAAACACATTCAGTTTCCTCAGGTGAGTGACTTCTAAAATCAACTGTTTGCATCAGTGATAACTTTGGTGAGTTTCTTACATAATTAAAACCTATTTTCAGCTTTACATTTTTATTTATATTATTATTACTGTTTCCACGATGACATGTTTTTGTAATTTTGTACCAGAAAAGCTACGATTCCTTGAACTTATATGGACAAATACATGAATGAATGTACAGTATTAAGAAGGATACAGCACTTTATATACTGTTGTATATATTGTTGTGTTATAGTTTGTTTATATTATAGTTTCACTTATTAACTATAACAGTAAAAATACACAGTTGTAATAACTTTTCATTATGCAGATTTTGAGTTGAGTTATAACAGAGTTTGCTGCGTGGAGAGAAATGATTGATGGCTATGCTAACATAATGAAAGTGCACTGCACAGATTCAGCATTGCACAAAACAATCAATCAAAAATTCAGAACTAAAGATAATTTCTTCCACACAGTTTTCTTTCCTGTTGGAACCTAATGCCTACATCACCCACAATGCAACTTGCATGTGACAGGTTCATCTTGTCAATAGCGGCTCATGCAAAGATGTGGAGCAGGCATCAGAGGTCTAGTCACTTCTTTGAGTTTCTTTTTTTTTTTTTTAGCTATAACTCTTTTCAAATATGTAGAATATTTTAATATTATAATTTAAGACCTGTAAACTGTAAAATTCAGAGTTCTCCTAAATAATCTGAACCTATTCTTTAAACTTCTTCAAGCCACTTCTCATGAGGTTTCTTCTCTGTAATAATCTGGAAACAGCAGTTTAACTCATGTTCCACCAACACAAACTGTAACACACAAAAAAAAAAGAAGTAAATCACATGCAGCTCTTCATGCTGAAGATGATCACCACTGACAGTAAATATCTAAAGAGAATACACATGTGGAAAAAGGCTGCTTAAGTACTGCAGCACCAGCTCATGTCCTCATCTCCTCCTCTTCCACTGGCAGAGCAGAAGCATGCGGAAGGTCTTCTGGAAGGTCTTGTTGCAGAGGGCGTAGCACATGGGGTTGACGGTGCTGTTCACATAGCAGAGCCAGTAGCCCAGGTGCCAGAGGGACGTAGGGATACAGTCTGCGCAGAATGTGGAGATGAGCACCATGATGTTGTACGGTGTCCACGTGAGGATGAAGGCCAGGAGGATGGCACTGAGGGTCTGGGCTGCCTTCTTCTCCTTCACCAGCACCATCCTCTTGCGCTTGGTGATTTGGTTCTTCAGGGCAGGGTCCATGGATTTGGAGGTGGTGGAGGAGGAGGGGGAAGCATTTTTGTCGAGCTGCTCTGCTTCAGCTCGGCAGGATGTTACAGGTGTTGGACTGCTGTTCGTCCCCTTTGAGCCAGATTTGGACTTAAAGGAAATGCACTTTTTACAGTTCTTCTTTTTAGGAGTGGAAAAATACTCGTTTTCTGTGAAATCTTTCACCTGCCCGTTCTTACTGTTCTGTCCACTGCCCTGCTCTTTGAAGGATCCCTGTGGAGTTTCTATTGAGACATGGTGCTCCTCCTCCTCAGATGAGGTGTAGCTGTTGAAGGACGTGATCTGGTCAGCTTTCGCCCACGCCTCGTCCGACTGAGTGGTCGTCTTTGTGGCGTTACTTTGGTTAGAGGAGGACCAGGAGGCCTGACTCCGGTCTCGCTTCTCTCTGGTGAAATGAAAGCAAGAGTTAATAATAGTTTTCTGTGGTTTAGTCCCCGCTGGGACATCTCCTGACGCGAGTCCTTGCAGCTCTGCCAGGTCTTTTGTCCGTTTCTGTGTCTCCTTGTAGATCCTACAGTACAGGATAGTCATAACAGAGACTGGGATGTAGAAAGCAGCAATGGCCGTCCCAAACGTGATCACAGGCTCAGTTAAAAACTGGATCTGGCACTGGCACATAGGCACTGTTCTCTCTCCTACAAAGTACTGCCAGCACAGAATGGGTGGAGCCCAGAGGACGAAAGACACAAGCCACGCGAGGCCGATCATGATGGCGGCTCTCTTTGGGGTCCTTTTTGCTCTGTAGGTGAGCGGCCTTGTGATGGAAAAGTACCTGTCAAAGCTGATGGCAAGTAAATTCATCACTGAGGCATTACTGGCCACATAATCCACTGCAAGCCAGAGATCACATGCAAGGTTCCCCAAGGACCAGTAACCCATCAATATGTATGTGGTGTATAAATTCATGGACAAGACTCCTATGATGAGGTCAGCAAATGCCAAACTCAGCAGGTAGTAGTTGTTTACAGTCTTCAGCTGACTGTTTACTTTGAAGGACAGCATCACCAACACATTACCGACGATAGTTATCAAGCTGACAATGGCCGACACTGTGGCGATGGTTATAGCCTCCCAAACACTGTGAGGCGCAGGCTGGACACATGATGCGTTTCCAAAAGTGCTGTTTGTAGGATCCATGGTGCTGTTGGTGACAGGGTCTGAATTTTCCTAAAACAAAACAAAAAAAAAATAGAAATAAAGATCATTAGACACAGTTATTGTTAAATTTAGACCACGTTTTGTTTTTGAACCCTTTAATATAGTGTCCCTTTATTTTTCATAAAAACGTATTTATATGTTCAAAGCTAAAATCTGAATTTTCTACCTGACAAAATGCAAATATCTTTATTCAAAACTTATTTTGTAGACTTATATATTTAAAAAACATGTTTAAATTTGTGATCAACACTGAGATTATAAATGTAAAAACCCGGAACGACTTAATTATTATTTTACCGTAGGACACAATTCAGTGTAACGCCTGTGCCACACGCTAAACTGTCCGGTCGCTGTTTACAGCAATGGAGGGAAGACCGAGCAGAGGCAGAGGAGGCGGCTGGAGAAGAGGCGGCCGGGGTGGAAACGACAGCGACAGTTTTGGCGGTGAACACCGAGGCAGAGGCCGAGGAGGTCACTACCGAGGCCGGGGTAAAAGAGACCACTACCGCGGCCGTGGACGCGGCGGAGGCAGCCAAGCAGCTGAGTCCCATCACCGGGTGAGAGAAGCGTGGACGCCGAGTGATCGCACTCTGCCAGACTGCACTGAAAATATCACGTTTTAGTGGTTTAGCTTATGCTACGAAACCTCACACACAGTGAGGCGATGATTTTAAACTACATAGGTCCTTCCTGTGAATTCGGCCTAATTAGAACTAATTGTAGTGTAATTTAACAGCAGCTGTGACAGCTGAATTAGCCCACTTGTGCACAGCTTAGTAAAAGCTTTTTAACCAGAGTTTAATTTTATTTAAGTGATTCAACAACGTTAACATGTTTTACCATTTGTGACCTGATCCTCATCTTATTAAAGTGAGGCTTGTAGAGTCTTAGTCAGATAACCACTGAATTGAATGGATCAGTGGCATTATTATTATTATTATTATTATTATTATTATTATTATTATTATTATTATTATTATTATTATTATGCACCTAATCGTCCTGTCATTATGAAGTTTCAGTGAGCAAGCTGTTGAAATATCTCCCACAATACTTAAACACTTAATACAACCTGAACCTTTGACTGTTTGTCTTATTTCCACTGAGATGTTCAGTTGATGCTCCTGATATGAGGGAAACTATAGGGGCTCTGATTGCAATCATCAAAATCTCCTTTGGCAGACAGGGGCTCCTTGATTACAGTCATAAAAATCTAATTTGGTTCATCCATGTGGTCTTTATTGGTTTTGCTAGGTAAAAATATGTTTTTGTGTGTGTTTGAGTTCTCATAGGGCACCTGAAAAACAGAGCAGCGTGACCGCTTTGTAAAAACTGCCACATCTCACGTAGAGCATTTCTATGACAACATGATTCAAAGGTAAAATGTAATTAAACAAAAAGAAATCTGTGAGTCAGACCAATTTAATGAGTTCAGTCTGGCACGGACGCCTCTTTTCTGTCGTACAGCTGGACATGCCATTTACCTTGACCACTTTGTTAGACCTGACTACCAATTATGAATAAGAGCTATGTGTTAATGACCACTTTACAAAATGCTCTTTGGATTCTAGATTGTGGAGCTCAGTCAGTGGAAGTGTTATTTTGGTCATTGGGCAAATAGTCACATTAGTCAAAGCGTGATCACAGACTCAGCTGAGACCATTTGAATTCAAAATGAATCACACAAGTCTGAATTACTTTATATATTTATATATATATATATATATATATATATATATATAACTAATATAGTAAAGATGGTTTGAACACTGTTTAACGTTTAAATCCCTCCATTTTTTCAGTTTTCTAATGTTCAAAATCAGATGAAAACGAGATATTTTCCAGTTTCCTTGAAAATTCATACCAACCTTTGACCATTTGATCTCCAACTTCATCTGGCTGAAGGGTTTAGGCTGGATTTCAGTTATATGGCGTCAATTTATAATCAATTACAAGCAAAGTTGGGTGTGACCACATCTTTAAAGTTCTTGTCATGTTTCTCTCTGCGATTCCCATCGTCTGTTCTTCCAGGATCAAGATGGAGGAGACAACTTTCAGGAGGAAGATAACCGCGTGGAGGTTTTCTCCAGGAGGAAGCTGGAGTCAAACTGGGATCGTTACGAGGAGTCGGAGAAGCAGGAGCCAGATGATGACACACCTACTCAGAGAGGAACTGATTACCACGTCCTGCTGGAGTCGGCAGGTAACATCAGCGCTGTGTTGTCTGTGTCGCCTTTTGTCTCTAAACAGATTCAGGATCAAATGTTTAATGCTGAATGTTGTAATCCTGCATAAGGTTTTCTGATGATATTGGTTAGTGGATTAAAAAAGCTGCAATGAATTATCTGGATAACTGCATCCAGTGCTATTCAGAGCAACGAATGGGAACATTCAGTTTGCATAGAGAGATATTGGCTCAGTCTGTTTCGCGCTGTGTTGGCTTTTAATTTGTCTTTTAACCTTATTAGATTTGGTGCACTCCGTGCCAAACACTCCAGTGAGTGTGAGCGTACTGTCTGAAGTTGTCTTCGTCCCCTAATTAGTTCAAAGGAAACGTCTGTGTTCTTGTGGGACTTTAATTGCTCTGTATGGACACTGCTGTCACATGGCTGCATAGAAGAGTAAGTTCAGCCTCAGTGGTCAGTGTTTGGCCCCTTAGGCTCTCCACAGACTCCTCCTGGATTCTGAGTAAGTGAGCTCTGGTGTAACCACTGTTTAAATCACTGTGGTCTGTAGCTTCACAAGCTGTGAGTTGACATAGAAATGTAAGTTTTATTTTTAGTCATAAGCAGGTAAACATTATGTAACTGGGTGTAGCTCCGTGTTAATTGTAGCCTGCATGGATTTACAGTTTGGATTTAAGATGAGAGCAGGTTTCTGTTGCACATTAGTAAACAATCTAAAATAGCTCATTAACGTGAGCAGCCTCTCTTTTATGTGTTGTAAGAACATCTCCAGTTACCAGCAGACACGGTGCACAGAGAAACGTGAAACCTCTTTAGTTCCTGCACTGATGGCAGCGAATGCAGCGCTCACGACCTGAAACAAAACTCTACACTCGCACTTTCATGAAACGTCTGTCTCTCTAAAGTATTTGATGTCTGCAGAGGTTACTGATCGTGAAGACTCAGGTGCAGTGTTGTCTGATTGGGTGGTGATTTGGTGAATTGTTATTTGATCTTACAACGTACATATGAAATCTTTTACCCTCTAAAACACTGTTATCAAGACACTTTAAAAAACAACTTACTGCTGATTAAGTAATTTATTGAGCAAAAATACTAAATATTTACTCGTGCCAGCTTAGAAAATGTGGTTTTCCTACTTATCTGAGTATTATATTATTATAATTATTATAAATGTATTATCTTCAATAAGAAAAAATTGTAATTTACACTGGACTCTAGGAACCTGCAATGTACAAGTCAAAATAAATCTAATAATAATTAGACTGTCTCTGAATGCCTCCACTGGGCTCCATTGTTGTCCAAACTAAATGTTTCCTTACAGCCTATTAATAGTGCTCAAGCCCTGATTTGTCAGTCTACTGTATATCTAAGTGTTTTCACATATGACACTGTGAACAGGCAGTACTGCAGTAATACACAAAACAGTATTTAGTTATACATGAAGCAGCCACATGCGTTGGCTGCAAATGCAAGTGAAAGATGGTTTTAAAAATCACTGTTGGTGTTTAAAGATTCAGAAAAAAGCCTTGAATTTATTTTGCATTAGTTACTATTATACTGCTAATTGTGAAGTACTGGAACACTTCAACGTAGGAAGTACAAATCTCACTTCACTTTGTTTTCCTCTCGTACGAGTGAGTAGGTTTCATAATGCACCGCTGCAGGTAGAGGAGCACCATCCGCTGTATAAGCAGGTGTTTCGGTGTCAGAATCTAAAAAGGTAAACTGCTGTTAGATCATTTGAATTTTCTAAACCAGCACAGCAGGATGTGATAGAGATATTAAGATGCCATTATTCAAATTAGGGTCGTGACAACACATTGACCTCGCATTAATTAACAGAGCTCAACCAGTGATGCTGATGTGATTTCGTTTCTCTTTGTTGCAACAATAACATTTAAATTAGATTTTATTTTGTCCACACTTGATGCTCTTTTGTAATTAACTATATATGTTTTGGTAAATTAGTTCCTTTAAAGGTTTGTTACACTCGTTTTTCTAAAATTCAGTTGTTCTGTACAGTAGAGTCTCTTGGTGTCTTTTCAATCTTTGTTTTGGTTCAAAGCTGTTAAAGAGGCCATATTCTTCTTTTTCTATTAGTTGAAACTTAACTTTGGTGATAGTGATGGTTGATCCATTAAAACCTGTTTTAAAAAAAGGATGAAACAATTCTTCAAATCCAGTTCTGTTCATGTTTTTTTGTTTGAGGTCTTTTGAAACACTGCTCTGTGGTGTCCCTGAATGCCTCTCAACATGGATGATCTACAAGTCTGCACTGTCCCTGAATGCAGCACATTGCAGCAGCTGATAGACGGTACACGCTGAGCTGGACACGGTGTTCATTTCTTAGCTCGAGAGTTTCTGAAGGCGTTTCAGCAGCTCCCAGAAACGTTCCAGTCACAACTACGTTCATTTTAAAACATTGTCAGTGAGGCCACATTTGTATTAAAGCTCTGCAATTGTTGGTTATTAAACTAGAAGGTTTAAACAGATTAGTAATTAGTTGTTTGATGCATTTAACTGAATGTCCATCAGACTGTCTTGTGTTTTCAAAGGGCGTCATAAATCAATTTTTAGCCCAGGATGAGAGTTTAAACATTTACCTGTGTTTATACGATTGTTTTTTTTTTCTCACGCCATTAGAGCGTTAGAGAGCGTTGCGGCTCTGTGTTGTCTCTCTCCTTCTCTTGTAGCGTAAATGCCAAAGGTGCTCTTGTGAGTTGTTTGACTCCTATCTCTCGTCTCTGTGTTTTGCCCACATTGTCAGATTAGTCATGCCGTACAGCAAGAGGCTCCCGCTCTTTAGAGGACACTTAATGTTACGTGGGAGGTGATGCTTTCAAGAGTCGTTTTTTGGGTCAATTAGGGTATCCATGAAATCAGGAATCTGCCACAGAAACCTTTCTTTTCTCCTTCTTATTGTGGAGCTTATATCACCACTCCTGTTTGTATCCAAGGTGTTGAAGTATTACACTTTTTTTTTATTGGCAAGATTGAGCAGAACGTACAGGTCAGGAGTGTGTGCCGATTTTACTTTTTGTATTTCTGGACAGAAATGGCCTACAGCAGAGTTTCTTATCTTATGAGATTCAAAATCCCAGAGCAGAGAGGTCGAGAGCCGAGTTACTGACTGTGTGGTGGAGGCGTCAGGCAGCAGTGAGATTACAGACAAATTTGTAATCAAGTAGTCATACTCTTAACGGCAAGGGGCTGTCTGTGACAACAGGACACTTGTTCCTTTATCCTTAATAATGTTGACATCCAGTGGTTTTAGAGCTGAGGACAGTCCAAAACTGTGTAAATCTAAATCTGACTGGGTTGTTTCTGTCTGATCTGACATTAAGGGCAGAAAAGTAGAAGAGACATCATCTAACTTTTGAAATTTAGCTTAAGACAAAACTAACAAAGACATTTTCTCTGTTTGCTGATAATAAACTCAATATCTTTGCAATTTGAACCCCAAATTCAAATATTTTGCACTAATAATGGAGGTTTTTAATCAACCAAAATGAGAATCGCTGGCTGCAGCTAATTGTGAATTGTTTGTTTTGGCCTGGAGCTAATGGTGGCTACGTTAATATTAGCAAACTTCAGATATTACCGTACATCTAAGTTCTTATGTGACTCAACAGCTTTTTAAGGGTGTGAGAAAATACAGATACACTTGAACTACATATCGTGGTGTGTTCTTTATCACGATACACTACTTTTGTTAATATACAGCTCTAATTATGCTGCTGTGTGCTATATTTTTCTATCATATTAGTTTTCTAACTTACAAGCGCGGTTTTGCTTTAAATTATATGAATGAAATGCAGTTACCAGATAGATTTTACACTCTTTGCGTTAGGTGGATCAGACTTAACAGACATGTGGGGATGTTGTACTATTACTATACTTTATTGAAAGGCAGGTTGAGGGTGTTCTAGCTGGAGAAAAACATAAAAAGTGCAGCTAAAGCTTGTTTTTTGCTGATGGAGGGCGAACAGACACCTGAAAGTTTATTAAAAATATTACTGGTGTACTGTACCACTAACTCCTCTTATTGCCAAGGTCGGTGTCGGCACCTTAAACACCAGCCTGCATCAAAACTCCTGAACCTCTGCCCACATTTGATTTATTTTTTTCTCCAGCTATTAAATGTGAAAATGGATTGAGAAAATAAAACAGTTCAGTGATTAACAGTCTACTATTACGCATAGACATCTATAAAAAGTTCCCTTTTTACTGGTGAGTTAATTTAGCTTCATATCCCAAATGCCAGCAGTAACAGATGGAAAGATGGAGCGATTGTCTTAATAAAACGGCTTCATGAGGACTGAGCTGCCAGGTTCATAATTATAGTTCTCAGTGAGTCACAGTCCACAACTGTGTTGTAAAGCACGGTGTCACACAATGTAATGTTGGCAAATGAAACCAGAGAGAAAATCAGACAGTGATGTGGAGATAGGAGAGTGTGAAGGAAGGAAGGAAGGAAGGAAGGAAGGAAGGAACCTGTAACCAGAGCTTTTATTAATCTGAAATCGTAAATCCATGTCAGATCAGACTATAATCGAAAAAGAAACATGCATAAACTTATTGTATCAGCCATCCGATGTCTCTAAATGATAACATAATGCCTCTGCAAACCTTATATGCTGATGAAGACCATGTCGTGTGATCGAAAGCTCCAGATCAGCCTCTAGAGGGTCTGATCAAAAGTCGTTATATTTAGTGGATTTATCAAATGTTTTTCTTTGTCTTTGTTGATTCTGCTGTTAGTCACTATTACAGTCATGTAAAATTAACCAAGCTACCATCTCATCACTACTTTATACGTCTGCTCCACTATGTTTTATTTGACATTACTTGTTATGATGTTACAGACTCAGATGAATAATAAATAAAAGAAACATCATCATCACATATTATGAATTATTCTGCATTTTACGTACATATTTTGTACATTTTGATAATACTTTGAGTGCATACCTTTAACTTGTACCAGTATCAATACCCTGTACTATAGCTGATGTACTATAAGAGTACTCCACTCCATATTTCCCATGCGTCACTGCTGTTTATATAATCTCCATCTTTACTTTATAACTTCACTTTTTTTTTTCTTCATCGTACCCAAATTACTCTTCTGCCGCAGTGACTCAGCTTTTCTACAAAGCCCCGTCACTGCATATGTGACACAAATATTTCCACAAAACCTAAATGCATCTGGAATTTGCACAAGCTTCCTTCCCTGTGAATTTATCTATTTTTTATTTTGAGGTATATGATTGAGTCGTAAGGGCGTATTGTATAGTTGCTGACCTTCTGTTTGCAAAAGCTCTATTGAAAGCTCCACTGCACTCGGTGTGATTAAGAAAAATGGAGCCTGATGGGGAAATTATGTAAACAGTCTGTTTGATTTGAATCGAAGGTCATTTTATGTTGTTTTTTGGCCTCATGGATGGCTATTATGTAGCACCGCTGCTTGTCCAAACATCTCGAGTGCTTTTAGCATTCATGTGTTGTGATTGGGTGCGATTAGATTTTCTATTGCATTCAATTCTGAGATTCTCCGTGTCAGGAGGCGAGGACGCAGCAAATCCTTTTTCATGACTGTGGCTTCCAGGCAGAGGTTGCTTTTCAAGGATGAAACCTTGGCGCTTTTGGTACTTGAAATATTTCAGAATCTGTGGTTTTGAAACGGCTTTTGTGCAGAAATCTTTTCATCACCTTGAGAACTTAAGTTATTGTGAAGCACAGAAGAAATTGCAGAAAACCCGAGATGTTTGATTGAATGAAAACGCATCAAGTTGCCTTTGAGCCTCACGGAATAAATTGCTGTTGACTGTTTTGTAACCTGAAGGTAATTTGATTTTGTCTAGTCTCAGTCCTTGTATTGTTGCAGGTTGATTATACTGTTGCTAGGGGTGTTGAACACATGGTGCGATTGCTGTATTCTGCGTGTGTGTCTGTGTTCCTGCATGAGTAGAGAGGGATATCTGGGCAGTAATTTACATCCTAACATGACCATCTATCTGTACACATTAACACAAGGATCAATCCTCCTCCCCCGCAGCCGTAGTTTAGCAAAGCTGCTAATGGGCACCTATCAAGGCTCAATCATAATGAGACAAAAGGAAATCACGTTAGAGCTTCGGTGATTCGGCTAAAACAGCAGGGATGTTTTCTTAACGGAGATGAATAGTCCCAATCATGCCATTAATTTATATGTTGTTGTGTCGTTATGGATACTTGATTAGCCACGTCGGCTGGCGTCACAGCAGAGGAATGAGGCTCATCAAATACTGTCTGGTTGGCAGAAACTGCAAACAAAACATTACAGGTGCTGGGTTTGTGTCCCTGTAATTGCTGATTATTAAACCAGTGGAGGCTGGCTCGAGACTAAAGAAAGCAGCAGGTGGATCATAGACACTTCACTGAGATCATCCCACAGTGCAGTCTGCCCACTTTCATCCTTAAATATCTCTGTCAATGGTTAACATGTAAGGGTTCATTGTAGGGCAGCAGCTATTTTCATTAACTCTTTTCTTCTGTTTGCTGCAGATTAACAAGGATTAAGTTTGTAAAATGTGCTAATAAATGTCTGAAGATGTGCAGGTAAAAAGACCTTCATGTGCTGCAGCCTCCAATCATGTCCGTTACTGATGATTTTCATCAATAAACTATTGTTTGGTTTCTCAGAGCTGAAGCTGATGACTTCAGATTACTAGTTTTGTCTAATTTTAACAATCCAAACTGCTCGATAACCATTTTACTACAGCACTCCACTGGTTCTACAGTTAATCAATCATCAGAACACTAAATTAATTGAGAAAATAATAATCTCGTTAAATAATAAAGACAATAAGAATCAGTTACATCAGTTTAACATTTAAAACGCCAGAACAAGATTAACATTACCAAGATTAAATAGTTGCCAATTTCATTTCTGTCCAAAAACTTTTTAGTTAAGTTAAAACTTAATCAAACGTCATGTTGTTTCTAACATGTGTTCAGATGCAGGTCATGTGACTTTTCATGCTCCATTGTTTGTAATAATGCCTTAAATCATCTAGCTCCAGTGGATCTCCCACTTCTTCTTGAGTAAAAAATAAACACAGCATCCCTACACCCCCACACTGACAATGAATTAAGCACGTTTAAGATTCAGGATCAATTAAATAACACTTCGGGAACGTCAAAAGCTGCTGTTTTTAATGAAACGCATACAAAGCAAACGGCACAATCACAGCTCGGACTGTAAAAGCGCTGGTGACAACTGATGAAGCCCAGCACTTGTTCCATGATTCATTAATGTAGTTGCACAGGCTGCATTTAGGGTTTAGTTAAAATACGTTTTATACTGTTTAAAGTTATAATTTGATTTTACTGAACAGTGAGTGGCGTCAGCTGCTCCTGTGAACTGTTTAATTTCCTGCCACAATAGCCACATCACACAGAATTGGTACTCACCCTGTATGGTTCTGACAGTCCTCCAGCATTAAACAGGCATTTGGCCAGGTTTTTGATGTTCTGGTTTTTTTAACTCCTCCTTCAGTCTAACAGAGTTCGCTCAGTTTCTTCTCCTTGTGTCTCTCTCAGCCTTCTGTGTCTTTACTCACTCCGTTTCCCTCTCGCAGCTTCCTACCTTCCCTCCTCGGAGCTCTCTTCTCCTCCCCTGCTCCCTCTCGCTGACTTCTTTCCTCTGTGCTCCTCTCTCCAACGAGGTGAAAAACACACTTGTCAAATACAGGTAGGTCATCAACACCGTCTCTCATCCTCGTCAGTTGCTAAGTACGAAGCGCTTTGATGTAAACAAGTTTTTCAGCATCATTGTTTAGGACTATAAATCTCCTGTGCTGAGGCTTCTTTCGGAGACAAGAGAGTAAATGCAACAGCTGTTCAGTGTCGGTGTCCATGTGACAGAGGAGCTTAGGTGCTGTTCAGACCTTTTTCAGAGAAGGGTGAATTACTGGAAATGGCTCCTCGTCCTCCACGTTGATAATCAAGTGAAAAATCTTGTCATTTCCTTCTTGTCAGGCGGCAAACATGAACTCAGTATTTCCTAAGATCCTTAAACAAAAGCAGCAAAAGTTATAGACTGATAATTTTTCTGCAAAGTCTGAGCGACTCCACTGCCAAGAGAAGTGGTTTAAAGCCTTCTTTGATTCTTAAAGCAGCACAGACGGACTTTTTGTCTCCTACCAGTGCGCTTGCTGTAGATGAAAAGGCTGCTTGGATGCGCTCGGCACTCACATCCTCACCAACACGCAGACTCAACTGTGAGCCTCTATTAGGAGAAATTCCCACATGGCCGAAAGCCTCATCCTGCATCGGAGCACTGAGCAACATGTGAGAGGAGGGAGGCAGAGGTGAGGAGGTGGAGGAGTAGGCTGAAGCTGAGGAGGGAGGAGCTGGAGGAGGAGTCGATGTGGGTGTCAGAAGAAGCTGACAGTTTGCCTTTCATTGCTACCAGCTGTATGTCTTCATCAGAGAGAAAATGCATTCACATAGCTGCCGGCTCTTCCAGTAGCCTCACATGTCCTACTTAGTGTTGACTGGGTTGGTTAAGTCCCAATATTTTTGACCACGTCCCCTTCGGTAGTTGGCCGAGTGACTGTTGAAGAGGAGAGTGGTGATTGGCAGAGTTTGAGAACTGCTTTCAGTTTGCCAGGCGATCTCAACGGCCTCTATTGGCCGTGCTTTCCAGTGTGTGCTTTGTTTCTTTTAGCGTGACCTTCACTGTGCAGATAAGCTGTAGATGTAGCTCCAAAGGGAGCAAACAAAATTCATTCTGCTCCCTCACGAGGAGCTGCGCCGAGGTGAGAAATAAATTCGATAAATTCAGAGGCAGAAATATGTATTGATTTAGTAAAAGGCTTGTGCAGAGAGGATACCTGTATTGACCCACATTGGATTTTCAAGGCAGATGAATTGTATTGACCAATTATTTTGTGAAACATGTAAGAAAACAATCGTAATAGAAAATCCTTGGTTGTCTTGTTCTTTTAACTAAGATGTTTACTAAAGAGGACATTGTAAAGTTCAGACTATATAAAGGTAAAACCAGTGTGCCAATATTTCTACAATAAGCTAAGAGATGATACAGTGCTTGAAAATGTATGAATCATTTAGAGAATTGTCTCTTTCTACATAAAACTAAATATAAAAACTTTAAGTTATTGCTGCTTTAAGGGGCTCACACCTCACGTTCACATACTTTTGTCACACACAACTGTTTTAGATTAAATATTTTTTTAAATAAATACATTTTTATTCATTTGGTTTCTTTTATCTAAGTTTAGGACTTAATGATTGTATTTCGGTCACATTTATGCAGCAATCGAGGAAATTTTAAAATCAATTCTAACATGAACACCAGTCTTAATTTAGATTCAGCCTGGTTGTGAAACGACACACATGCATTGACTGTAACTTTAATCTCAAACGTCTTTTCACCCATTCAAACGGAAAAAGCTTTGAAGAGGTTGTTGATGATTTATGCGTCTATCATAATAGAAGATGTGATGACCATTGCTCATCATCCAGCAGGACCCAGTGAATCAACCGTGCGACTGTCTCCTTGAGACATCACATCTTGTTTGAGCTTTCTCAGGGGAACACGGCCACAGCTGTTTTATCGTCGTTCTGTGATTGAACTGTTTGAGTGGACCTGGTACATGCATGTTCACTTGGAGCACTAAGCCTCAGGCTACCTATTGATTATCAGCAGACTGCGATACACATGATTCGAGGTCTGTGTAATTTTATCCCTCCAGGAGTTCATGTAATGTGACACATAGCTACATATACAGCGATTCTCAATTTACGTAGGTTGGACACATCATGTTTCCACCTACACAATCCCCGTGACATCAGCTCTGTGTCACAGTGACGTTAACCACTACTGTTGTGGATAGATCCTCACAGGTCCATGGAAAACCAAATGAAATTTAATATATAGACACATTTCGAAGCTGACGGGCGACCCGAGAACAACCAGGCCTGACCGAAGGATAACCGGACATTCTGCCAAATGTGGTCAATCCAAACAGACCTGAACAAAGAGAACACTTATCAATTAATTAGATCAGATATCAAACAGCAGGGGTGTGAAAGTGCAGCGTCACAATAATAATCAGAATGCTCTCAGAATGTAAAGTCACAGAATTAGAATTGTTTATGTTTCATAAATAAGTAATTTACTTTAAATTTCATTAAATTAATTTAATTTATGTAGCAAACAAAAGGCAACTTATTTAATGTCTTCAACAGTTTAGAAGTTTTAGCCCGCTGGATGGTGAATTACGTATTGACTATAATGACACACCAACACATGGCAGTAGAATTAGACCTGACTCAGTTATGTTTGGACCGGGTCCGTCTTAAGTTGAGTTGGGTGGAAGCACAAAGACCTGATCAGTAAAATTAGAACAAATACTGTTTACTAGACTGAATTTATTTAGCAACTCAAACAGCGTTTGGATGTAATTCGTACTAATACTAATACTGTTGTTGACGTTCTGGTCAGTAGTTCAAGACAAATCTGTCAGTGGCAGCAGGTCGGTGACCAGACTTTTTAAAATCATGTCCACTGAGGGAACATCTGAAAGAATCCTGAACCTCGTCGGCAGTAACAGGTGGCAAAGTGAGCAGAGGTTAGGCAGGATTTTACAAGATAACTGGTTGTGTCTGGTTGGTATTTAAGAGACTTGGAGTTTTAAAAAATAATTGGTATATTCCAGTTATGAGGGTGTCATGTTCCTCCGCTCTCCTGACAGGATGCTGGACATAAATTATTCTAAACCTCCGATTCAGAAGGAGCTGGTGAAACAGTGTGATATGAAATCTCCAAACAGTTAAACCGTTAAATAAATCCTGTAATTGAATGTGTCAGTGACATCCAGCCTTTCAAACTATCAACATACAGATTTATCCTGTACATACTGTATAACTGTGTCAGACCTACTTAGTCATTCCCAGTAGCTGAGCCAATCATTTGAAGAGACTGCAGTTTGGAAAGAAAAATCAAACGAGTCGTTTAATGGTGTGAATCTCTGCCTCAATTAAAGATAATTGCTTTGTGTGCTTCACACCTCCCACACTGTGTTGTTGCCTTGTGATAAATAACAATAGTAGTGCTGATAATAATGGCGCATCAAGCTTTTCACCACATGTGTGGCATCCAAACACATTTCTACCTGAACCTTTTTTCCACTTTATGTCAACACGCGCTGCTCATTAGCGGAGACCAACCAAACGTAACATTTGCCATCGTTCAAATGTTTTTTAGTCAAACAGTGTTTGTCCAGCTCCCTGTAATCAGGCCAAACTAGATGATCCTTACATCAGGTAGCCGCTGAATGATTTTTAACCATCATAGCCCTCCTTACTGTCTGGGATATTTTCCTCATGTAGCTAATATATCGGTTTCTATTGACCGTACAGATGAAGTTGTCGATATCTCGCTGACAATAGCATCTGTTGCTTCACTGAATCAAACATTTTTTATGTTGAATAGATGCCGTCTTTTTATAATCTTCATATGATCTGTTAGATCACAGTATCGTACTGGTGCAGCATGTGTGTCTCCATTTCTTGTTACTCCAAACACAGATTATTGTTACAGTGCCATTTGTCAACTAGTGGGATAGAAGTTAATGACCAGTTCTTGAAGTTGATGTATTGGACCCAGATAAAACCTCAAGGATCTAATGCAGCTTGTTGTGCATGGGTTTGTGTGGCAAGAGAGTTGGATGGAACAATAGAAGGTGGTGGTCTGGTCTGATGAATCAGGTTTTCTTTTACACCATGTGGACCAGTGGCTGCGTTGTTCTTCATGTGGCCCTGTGCTTCTTTGAGTCTAGGAATGGTATCACGGTGTTGTCTCTAAATTCCATCATTGTTTATATGATTAAGAGATTATATTCTGGGGAAAAAGTTTATTCCAAAAGGCCCCACCTTGCAACCAAGGACTTTGGAGATATGCTGCTGACATATCTGTGCCAGATACACCTTCAGACACCTTCAGGGTCTCTAACCTACACATCTTTAGACAGGTGCTTTTAATGTTGTGGCTCATCAGTTTAAGAATGAGAGTAAGATGTTGCCTCCCTGTGCACTTATTTACTCAAGATCTGTTTGATGCAGCCTCTCTTCAATGTTTATCTTGGCTGTTGAGCAAGACAGGGATTTAAACCCAATTCATAAGACATCACGCATACGAACTCTAGAAAATAAGATGAATTACATAATTCAGAATGGAAATGACTGAGATCTAAAAGCCTGGACTCAATATTTTGTTAATTCAGCTGCAGCCTTGGTGGGAAAAAGAACTCTCTCACTGTCTTCACGGGGCCTTGAGTTCAATGAACTATCCGCCGCTCTGTATTTGTCTTATAAGTCTTCAGAGTGCAGGTGTGTTTTGTGTCTGCATCATGATTCAGTCAGACAGTTAGGAGTGTCTTCTGATGAATTTACAGCGAGAACAGAGGAACTAGGGATTTCTGGAGTGAATACATCAAGTGGTGTGGCTGCTCTGGATATCTTACTCCTGTCACACTTCATCCGCTGAAGTCTTCAAAAGGATTGAACCATTCATGCTTTCTGGCAGTTTGGTGCTTATTTAAGACGATTCACAGGTCTTTATTTAGCTACTAGTGGGTGCATTGTTCTTCCTGTGGCCTTTGAGGGCCTCTTTTTGAAGAGATAAAAAAACACTGGTAATACTTTGCCTTTGAGAAACAGTCTTTAGAAAAGAAATTCACGCAAATCCGTCAATCTGTTCATTTATGGTGCGTGTGGAAAACATTTTCTCAACTAAATGCAGCTCTGGCAATCCACTGTACCACAGTAAAATATCTAGATTGCCATAATTCTTTGCTTAGACATTCATTAAACCAGAGGAAGGTAGGTTTGGATTTAAGATTTAAGTGCAGAGAAAGTTGCAGTTGCTTCTGTTTTCAGCAGATTTTTTTTTTAATTGAGAGTGATGCTGGAAATAATACAATAAACTGTGGTATTCACATTCATTGTTCACTCAGGAGGAATCGTAATAACACTGTTGATGCGCTGACTTTTCAGCTGATAACATGCATGTTTATGAAAACATAGTCAGACCAACATAATTAAAATAGTTGTGAAAAGTCATCTCCGAGTTGACCTAGCCTGCATGTTGTACGTTTTTGGAAGTAGGATGTGGCATTTGAGGTTTGAGCTCCACGAACAGCGGCCACATCTGCACACGACTTCATTAATAACAATCTCAACACAGACGACACATTCGCCGCTTTGTTTGGCCGATAAGACCGGTGCAGTAGAATCCAACAGTCCTGTAATACTGTCTGTAAACTGTAATAAATCCTCCTCCTATAAAAGTGATGTTTAGCTTTTGTTCGGACTGTTTCTGTTATTGAACCTGGCTTCTTGGATATAAATAGGGCTGGATGAAAACATAGAAACACCTGTCAGTGTAACACAATGCAGTTTAACATAACTTCATGAAGGTAGGATTTAGTGCAGGACTGTTTGATTAGAAGGGTTTAGTTTTATCTTGGTGTACCTAATAAGCTGCCAGCTGGATGTATCTGCTCTAAAAGGGAATTTCCATGGATTTATTTCTTTCGTATCTTATGTCTCAAACTTTTTTTTGAGCATTTCTTATTTCAGGTTTTTACTTTTCTCACTATTATCCAGCAGATGTAGAGTTACAATTGTTATTCATAATTTAAAATGACTCTTTCCACTGTCCTCTAATGTTATTATATCATAGTATAAATGTATTTTACCGCACTAGACTCAGTAGAATATTTTCACTCATTCTCTTGTTCAACAAGCTTGATTCAATATAACCAAATAACTCTGTTGGACACTATTGTTCACAGAAGTCCTTAATTTATTGAAAACCATGTAAACAACACCTACTGTTACCTAATAACGTCTGCCACAGAGCGTAATGGCCAAATTACCAGTATGTGATGTTTGGATATGATTGATTAGATGCTAGGTAAGAAGTGCCTCAGCTGCTGCCTCTTACCTCCAAACAAGCCAAACACCAATTAAACACATTCCTAATCAGAAGGAGGCCTCGAGTGGATTGGAGCTCTTCTGATATGACTTTAACATAAACACAACCTCGTGCGTTTCGCCATTAAAAGTTAAGAGTAAATAGCTTCAGCCCTCATTTTTGTCTCGCCTGGTTTGCTCAGGATTTTAATTGCAATTAGCGCAGACAGTGATTTATCGATGCGTAGTGGGTTTCAGCGCTGTGTCGTGTTGGGCTAATTGGTTTGGTTAAAAGGCGTGACAAAGAGCACGCTGGAGGTGCCGTCGTTCTCACAAAGAGCATCGGCTCCACGTAATACAACAACAAGTTTCTCTGAACCCTTCCTTGCTTCATTCCTTCCATCTTTTTTTCTTTCCCTGTGCCTTTTCTGCCCATTTTTCCATCTAGACCCCCTCTTAGCACTAATAAACACCCATCAGATGGGATTTGTCATGATAGTAATAACACTCAATTGCTCTTCAGTTTTCTCCTCTCTTATCAAGAGAGGATCTGTCACGACAGCTGGTTTAAAAGAGAAATAATCACTCACTGATCACTCACCATTACTCTACTGGCAAATGGAGGAAGAAGAGAGAGTGGGGAATGTGTGTATTCCTCTTCCAGTCACATAAAATGTCAACATTTCACTGCAAGTGTTAGTGGAGACTGAGCAGTGGTACTGTTGCTCCCTCCTGTTCCTGTTCAACCAGTCACTGTTCCATGAAAGAAGCCCAATAAGTCTTAATTTCAGCCCTATACTATAAGTGGATTAGGTCTATGCAGTGAGCTGTGTGCTTAAGGTGTGGTCCAGTCAATAAAGGTGTGCATGAAGCTCTGTCTGCATGGGAACCGACAGGGCAACAGCGGCATGCTCTGGCAAACAGGATGAGAGTTTTACATTGTGACACACAAAACACAGGATGCGTCAAGGCTTATTAAGTCTGGACACCCATGAGTATTTTAGTATAAGTGAAAAGTACTAAATACAACCCGTGCAGCACTGTTGGTCGAGCTTAAGCAGACTGTGCGAGCAAGGCAGCCAAAAACGATCTCAGAATTTGAAGTGATCTGCAGGATGAGTGGATGGAAATTCCTAAATCAAGAACAGAAGGACTCTTGGCAGGCTTCAAAAAGTGTTTGCAATCTACAGTATTTGCCAAAGAGTGGGCTACCAAGTTCTGGCACGACACAGTTACAGTTTAATATTTCCTATATTTAATTACTTCAAATCAAAAGAAACATTTTTATGTTTGCAGCAGGGTTGTTTTTATTTATTTTCCCTTGAACAGAATATTTAGAATAGTCTCATTTCACTCTACTTGTTTTCTAATCAGTTAACATGTTGATTAATGTATTGATTAGTTGATTAATCTGTTTATCTTAAACATGAAACTGAAAAATGAGCAATAGAAATTCACAGAATCCACTTCAGATCCTCAGGGTCAGATGTAAACAGTAATGTACTGTGAGACCAAGAATCCTCTCTACAGTCAAGATTCATTGTATCTGCTAACATTTTATATTCACAGGAACTTTATACACAAATGTACATTTATAGTAAGAAAACAGACAGTTTCTGAATTTTAAGTAAAAAAAACACAAATCGTTAGTAATTAAAGAACTAGACGAGTCAAAGATAATAAAAATGTTATTTTGTTATAATGTTATTTTAGTTGATTTAAAACTCAACAATAAACATTTTATAGCAGATTCACACATTGGAGAAACTGGAACATGCAAATATTTGACATTTTGCTTAAGAAGTTGTTGAAATGATCAGTTATAAAACAATGAATTAATTAAAGGATCAACAGAAAACTGTTTATTTTTAGTTTTGTAAGCAAAGAGACATATGTGCTGGTTTAAGTGAAGATTAAATCGTTTTCTTTGATATTAATCACATTTATGAAGGTGAATGTCTTTAAGATTTGGACTCTTTGTTGCTTGTGCTCTCAGTTTTCAGACCTTTTTATAGCCCGAAAGACCAACTAAGAAATTTACTGGCACAATTAATAGGAAATAATAAGAAATAGTGTGTTGCCATTAATAAGAAGCGGACAGTTACAGTGATCATACAGTCTCTATACATTTCTTTGATTCCTCCCCCTGCTCAGTGTGTTGTGCTACAGATGCAGCGTGTCTTATCTTCATCCGGACTCGGTACCCATACCAGAACGGAGGAGAGGGGTGAAGATGAACAGAGGTGGAGTGAGAGGAGAGTGGCGTCGAGTGCCGTAGGAAAAGAGCCGAGCGGAACAGCGAGGCCAGAGAGAGAGCACACAGCACATCCCAAATAGAAAAGAGGAGAGTGGGACTCGGCATTAGCGAGCCATAGATAGCTCAGCAAAGCCTGGGGTTGCAAGCAAAAAGCCACATTTGTTAAAAAGGGGTTCAGCCAGCAAGATGTCAAGAGACAGGATACCACATTATACAGAAGTTACACAATGCCAGCTGAGCCACTTAGCACACGGCATGAGTAATGCTCTGTTTATTCACTGGGGAATAACTCACTAAGGTTTACCGGCCCAACGGCCACTGACGCACTGGGACAATCATTTAAACTATGAATTGATCCTTAATCAGTTGTGTACAATAGGAGACGGTGCTGCGACGGCACTGACACAGTAAAAGGTTCTGATTATGTCCTGGAGGCCTTGAACAGTTTGGTAATGACAGAAATTCTGCTGTTGATGGATAAACACATCACTTCCCATGTAGCTGTACCCCGTCCTCTAAATCTGCTGCGCCCCCCCACAGCTGATTACCTGGTTCTGGTTTGTTCCAATCAGAAGCTCTAAGTGCAGGGATGACTTGAAAACATGCAGGGCTGTGGTTCTGGAGGACGCCACTGAAGCACAAACTGTAAAGTCGTGTTGATGTCACTCTCCATCTCTATGTCCCTTTCTTTGTTTTGTTTTTTGTTTTTCTTTAACTACAAAAGATCATTGTTACCCCTAAAGTGGTATTAACCTAGGTGGAGTCATGAGGTCATTAACAGTCTGGTTGTAGAGGTTATTTGTGGATTCATGTCTGATGCTGCATCATGTGTGTCGTTGGGGTCGTATGTCAAAATGTAAATGTTGTTGATCCTTTTATATTTTAATTCATCCGTCTTCAGTGGCTGCTACTAGAATTCTGGACAGATTGTCTGTTAATAGTTGGTTTAATTTCTGTCGATCAGCTGAAGAATCGAGTTTCAGCTTCAACCCTAAAACTCCCGTCGCTCTGTTGTATAACTTAACCTCGAGCAGTGTCGGTTTTGTGCTGTGTATCAGAAACCACACGGCTCCTTCTACACAGAGCTCCATCCTCAGATCCTCTGCAGAAGTTAAGTGTCAGCCGAGAGCAGATGGGGGATTTAAGTCTGGTTTGTTTGGACGAGCAGGAACCGAGACTCGGCTTCTCGCTCTATCTTCCCCTTCTCACTCGCTCACTCCTTTATCTCCTTTATCTCCCTCTTTCTGTCTAATGGAGGTTTCGACACAGATTTCTCTCATCCTCACCGGCACCTGTTGCCATGGTTGTGTCGGCAACTCCGAACTACCTGGGATGATATTTCCATGGACACAGATCAGGATGACACTGGGCTGTGAGGTGTAGGAGGGAGTCGGTTCACCAGTGTCAGCAGTTCTGTGTGTTGGAGACGACTGAAGGAGACGGAGCAGGAGGAGGAGGAGGGAGAGGGAGAGGATTAGAGTCTGAGAAGATATTAAACAGAGAGAAGCAGGAGCTGAAAAAAGAGTGAACACGAGTACGAGAGGCTGAGTTTTTATTTCTCTATTTATTTTTAGCCGTTGAAAGGGAATTTCACCTTGATGCAGATTTCTCATTTAGCTTTTAACACAGAACCCTTCAATTTTAGAGCAGTGAGAGGAATGAACCGAGGCACTCGGGAAGTCTGACTGAATCCTGGAGCCGTTCCATTAACGCTGAAGTGGACATAATAACATTTGAATGACATGATTATACAGGTTTTCCTGCTCTTCATGATGAATCACAAATCATGGCCTAAATGAGAAGGAGAGTCTTTAATGCATCATTCTCTGTTTGCTGACAAGGCCGGAGAGAAGTGGATTTTGTAGGTGGATACTGACTTTATTTGAGATGGATAATAAAAACTCTATACATCATCCTGGACTTTATTTTACAGTGGACGGATTAATCCAGTTTAATCAGCACTCAAATACTGGAAATGTCCATATGATGTGTGGTCATTTCATTAAACACAGCTTTATTTACAGATGTTTACAGGTGTGCATCATGTGATTAAAAATGACCCCTGCTGCTGCTGCAGTGAGTTCTGATGTGTTATTTGTTGTAAATATAGATTCAGAATCGACTCATGCCCCCTCAAATTGATTCTAATGGTAAAAGCAGCAGCTGTTCTGGACGTGTGCTGTTGGCACATGAGATGAGCTTAAGATACCAGCAGCTGTGAATTAGGTTAGTTGGTTATTGATTTCACGTCCACCACATGCAGGTTTTATATCCCTACATCTCTGCCTTTTGAAGGTGAAAATCAGTTGATTTTATTGTGAAGAAACGCATGTGGTCGAAGATAAAGGCGTCCACCCCCTCAGCCGTCACATAAAGCTGACAGCCCCCTTCCTCTTATCCATCGGCCTCGCAGTCGGTGCAGCCTAAATAATGCTTCTATTCATAAATCATCTTTGCTCGGCCTGTTTTGACAGCAGCGACGGACAAAAGCTCTCCTGCTGCTTTTCCTTTTTGACCTCCTTCACTTCCTGTACAGCGAAGCAATCAAGGACAACTGCAGATGGTGCCGAGCGCCGTGGCTGAAAGACGGAGTGTCTGTGATGTAACGCGACGAGGGCAGAAGAACAAACGGAGAGGCTGTGACTGACTCCTCTGTCAGATCTCCCGCTGATCGTCCATCTGTGTGTGGCAGACTGATCTCCTCAGTGCTGCACCACCTGATCAGTGGGCTTTAATTTAGCATCAACATAGCGTCCACAGTGATGTTCCCACTACGTCTGTCAGGAACCTGGGGGTGGTCATTGATGATCCACTGAGCTGATCCAAAACGAAGCACATCTCATTTTTGATGAGTCAAAACGGACACGTTACACCACTTTTAAGATCTGTGGCTTCCTGCAGCTGCTGCATCAGGTTCAAAGCCCGTCACCTACAAACAGCACCGTCCTACCTGAACTCCCTCATCCTGGTCTACAACCCTCTCGCTCACATGTCTCGTGGTCCCCTCACCTCACTCAGGATAAACGCTTCAGCTTCATGTTTACCCACCTGTGCACGCTCGACCGCTTCAATCTAAACTTTCAAAAACTTGTTGAAAACAGAACTCTTCAGAACCTTTTTCTGCACTTACACCTCCTGAACCTGAAGCAGCTCTTCCCTCAGTCTGTTCTTATAGCTCCTCTTCTTGGCGTAGATACATGTTTGCTTTGTACCTCACTTGTAAGTTGGATAAAAGCTGAAAAACTAAATGTAAATGTACATTTCACCCCCCATGAATTAAGACTATAAGTCTTGCATCAGTTTTTTGTAGCATGTTTTATACAGAAGAAACCTCCAGTTTAACATTACAGAATAGTGGATTTGGTTACTTGCCGTCAGTTTCAGCTTATTTCAGAGGAATCCTTTTATTTTTTAGTTTAAGTACCTGCAGTGCTCCTGCTAGATAGTAGAGAAAACCACATCCACAACATGATGGGTTTTGTGAGTGGTGCTTCACACCTGACATTGTGTGGTCCTCGTCGAACAGTTGTACTGGATGCTGCGTTTTGACCCTGCTCTCCTCACACATTGTTTACGTCTGTACCTCAATCGTACTCTGCAGTTTTCGGTCCGGTTTCCATTTTTGTGTCCAAAAAACACGGTGACAAAACGTCGTTCTGCTGCTGTTTGTGCTTATTAATAATACGACCTCCGTCTCTTTGTAGTTAGAAGAGCCCTCAGCCAGTTAGTGTTTTGGAAGCGGAGTGGTGTCACATGTTGGCGCTGCTTTAGCTCTCACACTGATCAACTGTTTACACAAAGCTGCTGACTGCCTTCCAAGGAAATGCAGTTTACTGTTTGAGACATTTTAGGTGTGAAGGCCTCTTGCTTGGCTCACACGAGCACAGAAACCGGATCAATCACTCGCCATCGCGAGTCGTCTCTGTACTTAAAAGAAACGAATACACATCCGATGACAAGTGTTGTTTTGGTGAGACAGGAATAAATCGGAGTCCTGCGAGGAGTCGAGTGCAGCAGTTAAATGTCAAACTCTGTTTCTGTGTCTGTCTCAGGGGATTCGTTCACACAGTTCCGGTTTTCAGAAGAAAAGGACTGGGAGATGGACTCGCTCGCAGCCAGTCAGGTAAATCTACAACCTGTGCTCTCGTTTCCTCACCTGTCACAGATTAAAACCACTTTGTGTAAAAATGCAGTTACAAAGTACAAAGAACTCATCATCAAACGAATCTTCTCATCAACTACCAGATCAGCTATAGCTAAAACCCAGAAGATGAGGTGATCCTCTTTCATCTAATGCCATAATTAATTTAAAATTGTCAACTGAGAACTACATTTATTACTTCAATCACTGCTGAAGACGTTATGTTGTAATTGACTCACCAAAGTTGTCCTCTGGCACCACGATATCAGCAGCATACCGACAATGTTCAGGTAGATACGTGTCAAAGTAACATTCAAATAAAGGCCCACAGCAGGTAAACAGGTAAACGTCACATCGGGCTCTTCCATAGTCCAGTTCTGAGTCAGTTCATCAAGATTTGACAACTTGAAACTGATGCAAAATACGTTTAAAAGGTGAAATTGAGACTCGTGAATTCAAAAAGATGTTTTCAACACAAACAAGCAGGACCTGCCTGCAGCACGCGTGTAGAAGGAACATGTTTCTGCAGTGTTGCAGTAGGTGATGTGTTTGGGCATTTTCATTATTCAGAGATAAATCAGATTACAGGAACCTCGTGAAATTATTTAGATGTTATTAATGAGAACCGACAGCTACAGTCGCTGCAGTGATGAAACACTACACAGTTAAACACCAGCTGACAGCACAGGTTAAACACAGCGAACACAATTAATGTTGGCATAAAAAAAAATTCAGACGTCTGCCGACTCCTCCTGTTTTTTAGATTCATTTAGAAAATACACCCGATATGCTGCAGACGTGCTGCATTAATGCAAAAACTCACATATTACAGCTGTTTCCAGTGTAAACGGGAAGAGACAAACTGTCAGTGCTGCATTTGAAGTGTTTGAAGGTCACATAAAGTGCGTCAGGCTGATTTTAGGTTGTTTTTCATCACTTTAACTGTGCTGCATTTACCTCATGACGTCTCTCAGACCCCAGTAGTGGACAGACATTCAGCTCCTGATGTAATTCAAATTATTATAATAATGATTTGCATCACATACGACTCAAAAGTAACGAGCTGGAAACGGAGGAATGTTTGAAATAATTGATATTGATTGATTTGCTGACTAATTGTTGCAGTTTGTAGATGTGATTCAGCAGCCGTGCACCAGCACCGGGCCTGTGGATGAAAGCGTTGTAACAAACAGATTATATAAGGGCTCCTGAACTCCTTCACTGTTTCTCTTATGTGCAAGTACAGACAAGTACTGACCTGCTTCAGTTGGCTGCTTTAAACTGTTAGAAAAGATTCAGCATGTCGCACTCAGACAAACACGTTTTCACATCTGTGGCCTCTTGTTTGGTGCTGGAATTGTATTTTGACTTCACGTTAATGTTTTCATTTCTTTCACGCCTGCTTCTCCCGTTTCCTCTCTAGATGTCGGCTGTGTTCGTGGACCTCCCAGCACTCGCCCAGAGCCTCCAACAGGTGCCTCTGCATCGGAGACTCAACCTGGAGGCCGAGCTGGTTCAGGTGGGCCTTCTGCTTTTAACCACAGAAATAATGTTTTTGTGTTTTGTGAAGTATAAAGTAATGAGACTTCCCTGAGCTTAATCCCAGTCTCCGACTAAAGACATGAATCAGTGGAGATATCAGTAGAAACAAATGCTTAGTGAAGGATTAGGATTAATTCTTGTCTAGGAAACCAGACCTCACTGAAAAGCTGTTATCAGCTGATCTGTCCATATCCTCGGATGTATTTAGAAAAGGATTTTATTTATACCACACATTTGTGTTTTCTTTTATTCTTAGCTTTAACATTTGTTACAGTACAAAGGGAAACAATGAAAATAGCTTTAAACTAGCGTCTTTATTCTATTTATTTACTGTATCTGTTGTCTTAAAGTTAATTTCTCAGTTTGACTACGTGAAGAGTACTAATTAAAGCTTTAAAAGTAGTCGCTGGTGATGTTTCCATACAAGATAAATGTGGGCATGACTTTTAATGTTGGATACAAGCATACTAAGGGGCAAAACATTGACATTTGACTGTAAATCATCAGTGTCCTGTTTCAATCGTGTTTCAGGTTTCAACACCGGTAGAGTTGCCCACTGTGACCATCGTGCCTAAACAGGAAGTCCCCAAAGCGTCCACGCTCCCTCCTCCTGTGGCAGTAAAAGTCCCCGTGGCTACAAACCCAGTGCCGCGCTCAGACTCCCAGGTTTCCTCACATGCTGCTGCTGCTGCTGCACTGCCGGTGGACGACGGCGATGAAGAACTGGACCAGCTGCTCAGTTTACAGAAACCAGTGTTGAGTGGTTTGGAAAACGGGTCCACTGCAGACGAGGAGAGAGCTGCTCCAAAGAAAGGTGACGATAGTGTGCACGTTTGTTAGAAAGCAGCTGGTTAACTGTCCAGATGTAAGAAAATCTCTTTAGCAGCATCTTCAAATTCACAAACAACCACATGCTCTTACTTGATGAGACCGGTTGGACACAGACTATGTGCTCAGACTGGCTCCATTTCACTTTCTGTTACATTATTTTATTACAGTTTATTAAAATACGCCTCATTCAGACATGAAGCCAACATGTTCAAATTCAAATGCTAGACTTCAGCATTATGACAAATAATTTTCTGTGCGATTTCAATCTGCAGCATGTGAAGAAGTGCAGGTGGTGCCGGAGGTGAAAGACGAGGAGATGGAGAAGGTGAAAGACGAAGACGTCACATCTCCGACGTCTGCTCCCGTCAGGCAGCAGATGACAGAAGAGGACCTGGAGGACTGGCTCGACAGCATGATCTCCTGACTGAGAAGCAGGCCAGTTATCAAGTTTATGTCCAGAAGAAGCGGTTTACTTTATTTTTAGAAACATTGTTCAACGTGTGGAGAAAGGACAGAACAAATTATACGGATTTGTCAGACGTTCCCTCCTGCAGGTGTAACTTTCTCACCGAGAACAGAGAATTCCTCGTGAGAGAGTTACACCCAAAGGGACGGACAGATAATGAAACAGGTCACGGAGGACACGTTGGGTTTATTGCGTCGATGACTTTATTCATTTTCTCCCTCTCATCAAAAGAAATGCGGGTTATCATACATACAAATGGTCGTACAATAGCCGTCAACCATTTTGTCGTTGAGTCTGAGTTGTTTTGTTTTTCTTTTCGTTGTCCGCTTGTTGTGGCGGTTCTCTTACTGTGGACAGAAGTGCAGGCGAGCAGGACACCACAGCTTAGGAACAAAACCAAACTAAGCAACATTTACACAAATATCATCTAAATTTTATACAACAAATGTATTTTTTTTTTATTATTATTTTAAAGCCACAAAACTAGCTTGAGCTAAATGTGCCTGTTTTAATCCAGAACTAGAGCACTGCTTGTGTCAAGAGGGACAAATCTTTTTTTTTTTCTTTGCATAGTTTCTCTTAAGGCACGTCGGCACTTGATAAACACCTAAAGTGAGATGTCTGGTCCTGGAAGAACCATCTTGATTTCAGCTAATAGATTTGAACCAGCTTTGAAAGGCAGAGCCGGTCTCACTCACTTCATGTGATATTAACGGGATCAACAGTGATCGATATTAGCAGCACACACTATTCAGTTGGTTTGGTAACAAGTGACACTAACATCCTGGCATTCATTGAGAAATTGTGCATATAGAGACATTCAGTTGTCATGCTGTAACCCTCCTTGTGTATCAAATGTCTACACACAACAAATTGTGCAACAGGTTGGGGTTAAGCAAGTGAAAAGGCAATGTGAATCAGAATCAAAAGAACTTGCATAAAAGACGCGTCGTGGCTAGTGACTATTTCCGGTAACAAAGACAAATGCACAAACCCAAAACGTCCAATCACAAGTCATAATATCATTTTCTTTAAATAACATCGTGTATTTGAATTCAAAATTGCATTTTTTTTTTAAATGGTATGTTTCTCGACACCATGGCAGCAGAGAAAGTCCAGCGAGTTTTCAGGTTCTGTTAAGAGGGTGAAGTCAAGTTCAGTGTCTCTTTCAGATAGAAGGAAAGTAGAGAGGGGGTGTTTGGGGCAGCGGACAGGACTGCCCCCTCTAACCCAACTGGTCCTCATATTGCTTACGGAAGCAGTCTCCAGTAGGGAAGAAGTCCCAGCATCTCTCCTGGTACATCTTCCACACGTAAGACTCCTGCAGGGGGAAATCAAACATTTGTCAATCAGTTAATTACTATTTGTTCAGGTGTTGAGATTTCCATCCTGGATTACTGCATCTCCCAAATACAGATAAATCTATATTAAGAACATTAACATCTTGCAGATCTGCGTCCCTGTTACTCAACAATCTGCAGCGTTGTAGTGAATAAGTCTGTTCAGACTCTCACTAAACGCAGTGAGTCGTGATAGGTCAGCGTGTGTCGGTCTGAGCCTCTTTCGTCACCCTGCTAACCAGGGTCAGACCCTGACATTTCTATCGCGGATAGAAATTTAATGATGCCACGTTTAAATGTCATTTAACTAAGAGACCGCTGGAGATGAAGTGAAACTTTTATCTGGTAATTATTCAAGGTGCTGCTGTGATTTATTGATTATTGTTTAAGTTACCAGGTTACTCAGCCAAATCAGATAACGCGTTTGTGGTAGGGCAGTGGTTCCCACCCCCACATGCTCTCTGCATACAACTAGAGAGGAAATGAAATGCTCGTTTGTGATTAGGATGAAGAGATGTAGAAGGTCTTGGGAAGCTGATCCGTGCTTCATACACAAACTTCAATGCCAAGAGATTAAAGAATAAAAAAAATGGCCTCAAATAATTTACACATTTCACAGAAATACTGTATCCATAAAGCTTTTTAAAATATTTACTGCACAAACGCTAAAATACTTGTAAAGGAAAAAAAAAAAAATGCTGTACTTGGTTCTCTGTGGCCTGGTGACCTGCAACAGTGCAAGTTCTGCTAAATTTGTGATATAAAAACGGAGCGTGTACATCGAGTTAAACCCATCTCTAATGTCAGGTGCAGGACAATAACAAGTTAATATCAAAAAAAGTCAAAGTAAACCCACGCATTGCTTCTTCCTCCTGCTAAGCTGTTCTTGTGCAACATTTCAACCCACTTGGTTTGTTGCATAAGTGAAACCTACTGATGTTCCAGTCAATGTGCAGGTTTTTCCTTTCTTTGCTTTCTTCAGATGATCTAAAGACGATTTAACACTTTCTCAGTTCAAGCTCGAAGGTTTTTATACACATACCTGACCCGTGTGTTCAGTTTCATCCTTGTTAATCAGGTACATCAGGAAGAACCTGCAGACAGGAGGACGAGTGTTATAGTGAATAACGATAAATCAGAGATTCTCAAAACACAATGCGTTTGGTCATTTTATGTTTGCTGCTGCACTCACAGGTAGTTCGCTAGGTTGTGCTCTTGTAACGTGTGGGTTTCAAACCCATGAGGCGTCCGGTCAAAGTAGTCATTCCCAATGCCACAGATGAAGCATTTGGTCTGAAGGAAGTGTAAGAGGACATGTTTTACGTTAGGAAAGCAACACAGTGTCTGTACTGAGTGTAGTACGTTTTAATGTAGTGAAACAACGCAGGGTCCAGAGGCTGGTGTCATGTATGATCCCAGAGGTCCAGTTGGAATGAATGCTGGTTTATAATATGTGCAGACTGGACTGTACGATGAAGTTGATCCAGTAGCAATGGTTTTCTCTTTGGTCGTGACAATTTCAGAATAGACAGCAGAAATATGGCGTTCGTGTTACACAATAATCCACTGGGAATGTTACTCAATGCAGCGTCTTGCTAGATGTGGTGTTGCAGATAAAGCTGAACTGGATGGATCTTTTCTCGGCATGAGGCTGCATCGTTTTGCAACATGTCTCTGTGGTGCAGATCCACGCTCCATTAAACGCACCACAGGACTCAAAAAGAAAGATTTTCCACACCTTGTGAAACTCTGTGTGTGAGAATTCCTTAACGCCTGCGCCGACTGCTCCACGTTGTGTCTTAGCCTTTTGGGCTCTATGTCTGATTTAGTTTTGCATCATATTTGTTTTTGTGTGTTTTTGAGTCTGGCTGATGAATAACAATGCAATGTTTATTAAAATAAATAAAAAAGTAAAGTTCTCTGTGGCTTACCTCCATGTCCTCCTTCACCTGCTCCTGCTGGTCTCTCAGTTCACCAAAGGCATCAATGATCAAACCTGAATGAGGTGAAACAGTGTATTTTAGTATTTGATGTAAATAAATTAAATGTTATGTTTCAACATGTGATCTGTTGTTTGTATCTTTTCAATCAAACACAGAATGTTACACAGCATTGCAATAATTCTAATTTGTAAATTAAAGTAACCCTATTTTAAAAGGCAGTGGTAAGTTGTTATTAAATGTGTACCCTGAATGATGGCCAGCAGGATGACAATGACGAAGAAGAAGAAGGTGATGTCGAACAGGATGCGGTAGAGCTCATAGGGGTCTCCAGCTGGGTCCTCCAACTCATCTCCAATACCACCTCCAGCTCTCACACCCACGTACATGTGGAACAAATAGCACTGTGGAAGAGAAAGAGGAGAATAACTTCAGTCACTGACTCTTTTATTCAAAGGTGAAATGTTGAATTGAGAATTCACGGCAGCTGTATTTTATTCTGTGGTAACTAGGAATGTAACTTCCTTTTATTATTATTCCTTTCAGACTAACTGTAGTAAACTATGCTGTACATGATTGTGAGTCAAGTTGCAGCTTAATTGGTTGAAAAGGATAAAAGAAAAAAGCCAGAACAAACAAAGGATGTGTCTTATAAAGAGAAATATGACTTTACAAACCCTATGACGTAGGTTGTTTCTCCAAAGGAAAATGCATTTATGTTAGACCCTTTAGAGCCAGTGAAGAGTTTGAAGAGGATTCATTCACTAATGAAAAATACCTTTTATTCTTTGTGGCAGTCACCTCCTGCCTTCAAACCGTGATTCAAGTGAGCTGGTTAAAATGTTTGCGTCATTCCACATAAAGGCGTCGGATATTTCTTCAATTCAAAACAAAGTGATTTTCACTTTTTTACAATTTTCTGCAAAAAGTAATCGATGAGAGATGGTCACCGTACCGTCATCATGTCATCACACTTCATGTCGGGCTCGTCTTCGTCCTCGCTCTTATTGTAGAACTTCCTGAAGAAGTTGAAGGCCACCACAGTGTAGAGATACACGACCACAGCCAGGAGACCCACGGTCAGCACGAGCTGGGACGAGAGAAAAGGTGAAGGTGAGCTGAGAAGACGATTTATAGTGTTTGTTTTATATAAATATTTATACACTACTTTTACCTTTGCTCCTCATTTAACTACTACTTTTAATAAACCTGTTCAACCACAAATACATTCCATTACGTCTAATCATTAGAGCAGGTATTTCAAATTTATTTTAATTAACTACTTCAGCTGTTACACATTTAGTTTGAACAGGAGCCTCCTCTCATCTCATCAGCTAATTGCTTGATTTGATTATGTTGCTCTTAAGTATAAACTATTGTGGAAATTGATTAGTCTCTATTATCCATCACAGGCCACATCTGCAGATTACCAGAAAATAAATGTCCAGCTATTAGATAAGACCCAGTTTATCACATCCGTAGCTCAATATTTCTCAACCCCCTTTTTAATAATTTTGAGGTGTTCCAGTTGTGAGTAAAGCTCAGAAAAAGGGGAATGGAAGCATTAAGACAACAGTCTATCATCCAAAGTTGGGTGTTGACTTTGTTTTCTGTACTCTGGCTCCCTCTGCTGGTTGAACTACTTGCCTGCTTTCCGTTGTGAGTGACGGATGACAGGATGGTACGGAGGGTCTTAAAGCCCATGGCAATGTCCAGGAGATGGGCAGCAAAGAAGAAGTTGTTGAAGTGTCCAAAAATGGACATGACGGTGTACCAGATCAGATACAAGAAGGACTGCAAGGAAAGAAAAGCCACCACTCATTAGTGACGGATATAATCATTGCATTGATCGGCCCATTCTTATTTGCACTAACACACATTAAATAAACTTACGTTGTCGGTCAAAACGACGCCCAATTTCCAGATGTGGTACTTTGTATCAATGGAGCTCAGCCTGTCGATGACAACAAAGGTTGAATTACATCATTTGTGTTGCTGTTCTGCATCACCAACTCATGTACGGGTATTACACTTTAAATACACTGTGCTCAATTTGAAATAAGAAAAACAGTTTCCATCATAATTGATGAAAACACTTTATATTTTCACTGACTGGAGCTAAAAGGATGAATCGATACCAATGATTCAACAATAACGGCCTGTAAACCTTTACAACAGTTGATTTCACAACTCACCAGGAGAGCAGCGAGGCTTCCTTCTCCACAGTCTCTACTGTGGGGTCGAAGTCCAGAGCGCTCTTATCCAGGCCCAAGAGCTCAGCGATGCGTTCAGCTCCATACATGTCGCCGTATTTGTTGATCACCTACACATAGAGCGGAAAAATTCACATGTGGCAGAGACAAATTTAAACTCCTTATTCTAACTCCACCAACTTTATTTCAGGTCAATGTCCAAAGAATCACAAAAATGCTGCCTATGTCGCCTTCTCGCAGACTCACCTTGCGCTTGATAAACTTGTCCCAGTAGTTGTTGGGGAAAGACCTGTAATAGAAAATGTAATTGGGACAAATATATTGTGGCAAAAAAAAAATTGTTTGATAAAATAAAATCATTGAAGAATCTGAACACTGGAGAAAAACATTAGTCTCTTCCAAGTGTAAATGTTTTTATATTTTACATATTTTACATAAGTACTACTTCACAGGATCAGTAAGATATTTACTATTTTAAGTTCTGTTGATAATTTCAGAACATTGATGCTAAGTGTGAACAATGCCGGTGACTCACGGGGTGTTGATAACAAGTCGATCCCACTGGCCCTTGATGTCGTCATCCGACGGCTGCTCAGTGATGTACAGACCATCAAATTCAAGTTTCCTGGCGATCTCCTTCTCCCTCTTGAACACCACCAAAGGAACCTACAAGAAAAATAATAAGATGGGCAAGTAAATTGTAACTTTGCCTTCACAATTTTACCATTTCCAAAGAAATTATTCTGGGATCCCTGAAGACAATTTCTTGAAACAGTGATAGTATCATGAATGTTTGCACCTTCAGACAGTAGTATCCAACCAAGCAGACGAGAGAGATGATGGTGTGGAATATAGCCAAGAAGCGAAGCGTTGGTAACATGTAGCCGGTGCTTTCCTGAAGCACAAACTCATCCATGTCAAAGAGTGTGTTCTCGTCATCCTCCTCGTCGGCACCCCAGCGGCTCTCCTCATCAACATCTTCAGTTTCACCAGTGACCTGAAGAACAAAATATACAATATTTGACATGTATACGATGAAAAGTCTGAGCAATTTGTAGTGTTTTTATCCCCCCAAATATACTTTGCATTTATGCCTTTATATGATAATATTAGTGAAGAGTCAGACAGAAAATATGCAGAAAAAAGAGGGGGTATGTGATGCAGCAAAGGTCACCAGCCAGACTTAAACCAAGGGGCTTCATCCTTCAGTTTCCCTAAAGGTTTTCTATAGAGGTTTCATTACATTTATTGTCTGTATAGTTATATTTAATTAAAACTTTAAGTTTTAGACCTTTAAAACAACTACCATTTGAGGAGTTTGGTCGCTCATGTTGTATAAAACACAAACGAGTGCCGAAAAATACCTGCGATACCGAGGAAAAGATCACAGTTCACCTTATACGTTATCCATGATATATGAAACCATACATTCAGGACTTACCTTGTAGAAGAGCAGAATGAAGTTGATTGCAAAACAGACAAACAGAGCCAGGAAACGCAGGTTGTAGAAGTTACGAGCCAGATAGTTCTACAAAGGAGAGATTGAAAATTAATTCAAAAACAAGTATTAATAAAGAAAAAAAGCCAAAAACAGTTTAGGTGTGAGGGCTCACCAGCACTTTGGAAAGGTAGATGTCCAGAACAACAAAGACACTGGACGTGAAGGCAGGTGCTTCGTCTTTAGTCTTACTCGCTCTGGTTTTGGGCTTCTCCTCAGGCACTGGTTCCTTGGCCTCCTCCTCCTTTGGCTTATCCTCCTTCTCCTGGTTCTCTGTGCTGTATTTATCACAGTTTTTAGTTTGCAGTTATTTTATAATAACTTATTATTAATTTTACAATAACTTACTCTGCTTTCTCTGGTTCACTTTCAGTGGTTTCAACAGGCTTGGCAGCAGCTTTCTGCGGAAGAGTGTTTCATACTAATTAGCTGCGAGACTGCATGGAGGTGAAATCATTATCACACAGATGAAGTTACAGAATTTAGACTGCGTACCTTTTTGTGATCGGCAGTGGAAGTCTCTCCGCTCAGCTCAGAAACGTCACCCAGGCCAGGTTCCACATGTTTTCCTCCTTCCTTTTTAGGCGCCGTCAGCATCTCCAACATCAAGTCCGCCTCTACTATGTCTCCTGCTGGTGCCATGGCCAAATCTAAGCTTCCTGATGACTCTATAGTCTCCACCTTCTCTCCCTCTATCACATCTCCATGAATACCAAACTGTGTTGGGTCAGGCATGTTTCCAAGGATGTCGGTCACCTTCATGTTCTTGGCACCTTCCACCAGGCCACCGCCAAACATGGAGGACCAGATGATGTGGAAGAAACCAAAGATGAGACTGTAGATTCCCTTAAAGAAGCCAGTGAAGAGCATCCAGAAGAAGGAGAAGAAGCCTGTGATGATCTCCTTGATGCTCAGTTTCTTGACTTTCTTGAACTGTTTACGTACGTTTTTAATTGAAAACATTTGCCGGACGTGTGCGATCTTGTTCTTGACCGAGCGACATGCAGTGGTGAAGGCAGAGGCTGATTCTAAGGCACCATCTTCTTCTCCAGTCAACTCTTCCAGGATGTTATGTCCTTCCTCCTCTTCCTCCTCTTCAGGTTGTTCAACTGCATCGGACTCAGAGATCTTTGAGGCCAGCTGCATCTCAAAGATGGTGTCTTCGCAGAAGTTCACAAACATTTCCATCTTCTCACTCTCTCCACCCTCATTGACCACATCAAAGATGAACTGACGCTTTGACTCTTTGACCTGCGGCTTCTCCCACTGTTCCCGGCTCGACTCGCTGATCTCAAAGTAAACCCTCTCGATGCGCTTCGCGCTGCCCATGATTTCAATACGACCCAGGTATGGTTCAAAGTAGCTAAGCACACTCTCTGCGAGATCCAAAAATGTGGCAAGTCGAGAGTCGTGGGGCATGTGTTCAGACAGGTTGGTCAGCAACACTGCCACGTTGAAGCCGATATCTTTAGCTGGCTCATGGAATCGCTCCACAAACTCCTTGTAATTAAACATGTCGTTCTCATCAGCCTCTGCACACGAGAGCAGGAAATCGATCTCAGACTGGCTGTACTGCTTCTGGCTTTCCATAGACTTCTGGAACTCCTTCTTTGAAATAATGCCTTTACACTCAGGGTCATACTCCCTGAAGTTGTCAGATGTCGTAAGATCCTTCAATTTGAGGAACATATCAAAGAACTTGAGAATCATCTCTACATTACTAGAAGACTCTACCAGGGTGTCAACCATCTGCTTTCCAATTGTTCCATTCACCACATTACCTGAGCAGGAAACAAAGTTCATTATAGGACTAAAATACAAACAAGCTTCATTATGAACGCCACTTTATACTCAAAACAATACAAATGATATCAGATATAGCTCCATGTTGGACAACAAATATTCTACCCTCTGTCTCTGCTTACCCTCTAGCAGAGACAGCAACATCACAACCATGTCCTTCTGTAAATCCATCAGCTCCTTTAACAGCTCAATCTGACTGGCATCCTATAAGAAGATGAGACCGAGCATCATTATTAGTTCTGTAAATATTATGTTTATTAATAAACCACTGTATAAAACTACTGCACCACTTTATCCTCTTTAGTTTTTGTGAGTATGTGTTGCAGACAATGCAGAAAAATCAGCGTACCTGAGAAAGCTTCATCTGCATGTTGGCAAATACATGCAAGAAGCCCACAACTGCATCCCACAGTCTGCTGTGAGCAAGACTCTGTTGGTTCCCAATACATGGGCCCTGAATGAGAACAATTTAAAAAGGAGACGAAGAGAAAAAACAAGAAAAGGTGATTGGTCTTTACATTGCAGTTTTAATGTTGATGGTTAAACATTTTTTTAAATAAAATCACTTTCTTGCCTGAATATACTCAGTGAGTGAGTTGAATATCTGTTTAGCTACAGACAAAGCTTTGGAAAAGTTGAGTTTTCCAGTCTCATCAATGACATCTTTGCCAGAGTAGTACCAGTAGAAGTCACTGATGGATTCCTATAAGAGGAGCATCACATGAGTAAAAGAATGAAATTAGCTTGAGAAATTACAGTAAAAATAGAGGCTTTATATCTGTGTTTTTCACACCTGAAGACGGAGCAGATAGTCAACAGTGCTGATAATGATGTTGACTGTGGTTGTGTTTCCAGTTTGGGTTCTCAGGAAGTTCTGGAAATCTGACAAACAAAAATCCAACTCTTACTCTAAGTCACATCTATATTTTTCATCCTTTTTAATAGATCATTACCATGAAACATTGTATAAATTAAATTTATAAACCCCTGTTTTGGATTATGTTGAAATATATAAATGCATCCTCACCTCCATTGTGACCCTCACACAGGAGTTGCAAAAACCGGAACAGATCTTTGGTAAACTCATCATTCTGCAGCACCTTGGAGCCTTGAGAAAAACAAAACGTGTTGAATACAAATGAAACCACAGAGTAATTTATATATATTTACTCTAAATGAGGAGGTCTTATGTGTGAAACTCCCATCAAAAGCAATTAATATAAGGCAAGCAGGAAAGATTTCATATTCAAAACAATGTTGAAATCCAGAGGCTTTAGATTGCAGGTTCAAAACCGAATCCAAAGTGCCTTTTGTAAAAATGCTCTAACATTGAAGTGTGAAACACTGGAAAGCTGGAGGAAGCCTGATAACTTTCACATGCAGGCCAGTATTGGGCCTGATAAACATTATCATTTCAGAAAAAATGAGCAGAAAGAATTCATTTTTAAAAATTAACCAGATAGTGCAGTCAACAGAGCTACAACAAATTAGCAAAATACACATCTATGAGCAGATAAAACCATGTGAAAGTTAGACATCTGTACGGAAACCAGCTTTGTGAAGTCTGAAGCAAGACAAAGCTTTGCCTAGGCTGTGGAAAAATCCACAACCCTTCAGTCAAACCCTTGGGAGGTGGCACTGATAGCCTTAGATTGACAGATTTGAGCATCAGTAATAGGATCTGCATTAGTAAATGTTAACATTAGGGGAATGGGAACAAATGTCACACAAAGGACAGGCAATGGATTGGGAACATTCACTTTCTGTGTACACGCTAACATTCATCATGCACAGTGTGTCCCTACAGACATCTGGGCATGAAGGAGCGAAGAACAAGGTACCAAATAAAGCGAAAGTATGGACCACAAATGTGAAGAAAACATTCAGGATGGAAGCATAGCCATAGTCAGGATCATCTAAATTTGCTATTTACCCCGCTGAGTGTGGACTGCCATCGATGGGTTTTTAAAATGACAAGAAGGAGACAAACAATTCACGAAGACATAAGCAAAAAGAGAGGACATCGAGTTACAATACAAAGAGATATGAATATACTGGCTACGAGTGGAAAAAGCATGCAGCTAAAAAAATGTTAAATTAAAATAAATTAACGGTTTAAGACGAGGGAAAATTATAGGTCTGGGTTGCGTCTATGCTGCATCTAACAAAATAGGATTTAAGTCATGGTGAAAATATTGTAACAGTAACAGACAAGAGTAGTAACAGTGAATCAATCAACACAGAACTCGGTGGAAATGTTTAGCAGGGGGTAGAGTGATGAAAAGACGAACATAGTTTGATGTGAAAAGCATCAAGGGAGTGTGAGTTAAGTTAGAGGGATGGAAGGTCTGGTATTAAATCTGGGCTGTGTCTTATCTGCATGTTCCTTATTTACTGTTCTCTACCGATGATGGAAAACCTACCTCATACAACCTTTAGAGTACAAAAGAAGACATTAAAGACACCACACCGACTTCAAGGCTGTAGCACAAGCAGCAGACTATTTCTATTAATCAATATTCCCAATGGTAGCAATGAAATTTAGATTGTTTTGTCTACAAGGGCCAAACAGAAACAACTAAATTAGGAACTAGCATTTATTTGAGATTTCAAATAGACACTGAGGTTATAGACTGCGGATGGTTCACCATTAGCTTAGTAAAGAAAAAGAAGGTAGAATTGTTTTTGATCTGTAATAGAGTAAAAGCAGGTGCTTCAACAACATGCACATACAGACAGGTAGAATATTATATAATACATCTACTAAGACCGCTCTTCACTTACTTGAACCCTCGTCTGTCACCATGCCTAGTCCTTCTGCTTTGTTCTGCCTCTCAAATGCATTCAAGTCCAGGACACTAGAGAAAGAAACTGATGAAGTTAGACATGAGCACTTGATGTACGAGGGGAGAGGTCTTTTTGTTGCTGTGTTTACAGTACCTGCAAGACTGCATGAGTCCTGAGAGACTCTTGAAAAAGCCTGCATCTCTTTTTTCTTTCAGGTAATCAAGCATTTTCTGGAGAAAGAGACGAAAAGAATTGTCAAAATGCAACAAGCTGGAGTGGGATTACTTTAAAAATATTTTGCCATAATAGCCATATTATGCTTAATTTGGGTTGTACCATTGATAGATAGATAGAAGATTTCCAAGTTACAAAGGGGCATTATTTATATATATATATATATATATTTTTTTCCTTCTTCTTTATTCAGCACCTCATCTGGCCTTCAGACTAAGCACCTCGGTCTTTAAGCCCTCACTTTCAAAAGCGTATTTTAGGGTTTTGTCTTTGTAAAAAAGTAAACCACGTTACATTTCATTCACAGGCGAAGAAACACTGTATGAGAGACATAAACCTTAGCATGAAACACTTGAAAAAGCTTTTTCTCTCATGGTAGCTGTGATAGCTAACCTCTGTATGCAGATGGATTACTAGACATAACTGACTATTATTACTATTACTACCATCTTCTACATACAGTTATAAAGGCTTTTTTAAAGATGGAAAGACAAAGCTTTGCCTAGGCTGTAGAAAATCCACAACCCTTCAGTCAAACCCTTGGGAGGTGGCACTGATAGCCTTAGATTGACAGATGTGAGCATCAGTAATGAGATCTGCATTAGTAAATGTTAACATTAGAGGAATAGGAACACGATGGGTTTCAGGAACAAATTGCAATTTGTTACTTGCCTTTGTATTTTACTCTGAATTAAACATGTTGTATGGGCAACTGTAATGGATGTTTATTCATGGATGCACAGAAGAATGATAACAGGACAAGTGAAAGACATGTAGTTTAACATTAAAGATGTATAAACCAACCTGCTGAACTTGCACATTTCCTCCATTTAGGATGGAGATTCCCAGTTTGAGTGTGTAGGTCACCATGGGGCCCAAGCGACCTGAGAGCAGAGGAATAATGTAACATCAAGTAATAAAACAGAGATCTGTAATTAGAGAGAAAAATATATATCTTCAGTGCTTGTCATAAAAAAGGTTGGTTATGAAAACCCATTAAACACATGACAACTATGATGTGCTAAGATTTCATGTTGTCGTTGTTTAATCCAGCACCATCATTAATCATCTGATACAATTAAGCCTGAAACATCGAGCGTTCCTACTGCGTAGGGGAGCAACAGAAGCACAACAGTTTGGCTGTAAAAAAAAAAAAAAGCTGGCAAAGCCTTCACAGACAAACAATCAAGAATAAACTGTATTTTTAGTTTCGAAGTCAGAGTAAAACCTCCATCTATGTGGACTACATGACTGGCTGTTATTTAATAAAAAGGACCACCTTTAAGTGTTAACAAGCAGAAACAGGCCAATTCCTTTAAAAGCCCTTTAAATGTTGAGCAGTGAACTGAAAAATTGTTCGAGCAAGAGTTTAAGTAATCATATATTTTAATGGATAAAAACTATCACATCACATTACCTTTACTGGCGCTGATCATTTGCAGCACCATCTCTGCTGCACCTCGAGCGTGCAGCCTCGCCTGCTGATACAAGATCTTCTGCTTTTCCATCTCCTTTTCCTGAAAAAACCAAAACAGCAAAGACAATATTTTTACCAGCCTGACAACCACTGCCACCTAGGCCTATACAGTACAGTATACAGTACCTCAAATGTCTTCTCTTTCCCTTCCTCTTCCTCTTCCTCCTCATCCTCTGCACAGCTCTGGGAACACAAAGAGGTCACACCAAATATTAGAAATCATGTGATTCAGCTCCAAAGTTGAATCGTACCAGAAATATATGACCAACAAACTTGAACGTCTACTACCTTTGCCATCATGTCTGCATATGCAATGTACAAAGGATCTTCTTCCAGGTAACTGAAAATAAGTAGAGGATGTGGTTTACAATTTAAAAACAACCAATCTACATGTTTATACTATATTTTAGTTCGTATATAGACACATGTGATTCAAAAGAACAGAACAAAACATTTTACTAGTGGAGCTTTAACTATCTTAACTGAAAATACAGTTTAATATACCTTATATCTCCAAAATGATCTTTAACATAGTTTATATTAAAACTATATCAATAATATAGTATAATAAATAAACCACAACCACAAATGGAAATAAATATACCAAGAATTTAAAATACATGGTCACTGTAAAAGTAATTTGACACTCACCTTCTTTCTGTCAGAGCATTATGGCTGAAGTGGAGAATGAGTTGATGGAGGGGGTCAGGCTGGATCTCAGCCACCTCCTCTTCCTCCTCCTCAACAATCTTCATGGGGGTTTTCTGCAGAAGTCCATGTGTCAACAGTTAGACCTGCCCAAGTCTTACAGTTCACTATTCATCAAAATATTCCACTTTTACACAAACTCTGTGACAATTGCGTCCATTCAACACAAATGTCAAAACACCAAAATCAATTATTAATTTTCGACTAGCACAAGCATGCAGATGAGGTTTTGTCATGTCCTGGTGATCTGTGCAGATGACAGGACGAAGAGTGGATGATGAACAGTTTTGGAACCATTTCTCAAATACATGCATGTTGTAGCAAACAGATACAAGCAGTAAGCCGTTTGGTGATATGACTTTGAACATGAAGAATGATCCTGACAGTAAAGAAGCCTGGCAAAGAGGGACTACAACTACCCAAATCTCCAAGAATCCAAGCTAATCTAGCAGATTTATAGAATAAAACTGACAATAATGAGTAATCTTCCCAACATGAACAGTAAATCTGATTACTTGATTACTGTACTTCTTTATCTAAAGCTGTACTTGAGTCATAATCAATGGCACACTTTTACTGTCTTGATGAATTTGCTGCACATCTGCATACGATCTAATATGAAATGTGATCTTCACATGACTATGCGAGCATGCCACTGACGTCACGTCCACAGAATGTACTGTAACTTCATCTTCACACTCACACTACAGGCTTACAGAGTACAGCAAAAAGACAATTAATGGATTGGATCCAGATCTGACAGCCAAACAGCTAGTGACGGTCTCCTAGTGAAAGGCCCTCCTTACCACTGCTGTCAGAAAGGCATAGCCTGCTTTTCTAGAGCTGTGAGTGCCGGAGCTGGCCCTGTGTCTCCTGAGTTGGTCATGCAGCCTTTGACCCTTGACGGATCTCTGTCTGAAGGATTTTGCACGCCTAAAGCGGGGGCCCCTGGGTGCTTTGGGCGAGGTCCCCACCCGGGCACGCTCCCAAGGCTCGACGGGCACGGAGCTAAAGAAGCATTCGGCAGACAGGACTGGCAGAGGTGTGCCAACACAGGGCACGAGGGGCGAGGGCAAGACGAGCCCAGTACTTACTGCCAGATCCTGAACTAGCTTCTCCTCAAAGGAGTACTCCTCTGCCTCTATCCAAAGTCTCTGATAGGCCGGGATGAAGAGGTTGATAGCGCGATGCCTGGGGAGGGGGAGGTGAGGGAAGGTGGGGAGGAATGGAGGGAGGTACAGTGGCATTAGGGCGGGTTCTGGTGAGTTTTTGGAGCAGACAGGAAGGAGAAATGTAGGGGGAGGAAGGCGTTACAGTTCAGGCAAGGTGGTGACTGGTCAATGTGGGACCCACTGGCTCTTCTGACTGGTCACGTTTGGTTTCTAAAATGACTGGAGTAACTTTTTAGAGGAGCATGCACACTTTTAGGGTGGTATGCAGTTTTCCAACACCTTAAACCATTATTATTAACATTATTACATGTTTCCTTTAATAAAGATGCACATACAGTATGTGTTGTAAAACTGCTAAACCTCTGTTGTGTCAGATAAAAAAAAATCATAACAGGAAGAAGAAAAATAACATAAAATACCTTTTACCTTTATCATACTGTATCCAAGCATAATATTGTCAACCAGCTAGCCAACTTATCAAAGTCAGGATTGTATTTAATGGATGTTTCTCTTTCTTCACTACCTCCCTGATTCAGGGTTCACTTGAAATCAAACAAAGCCCTGCTGTTGGCTATTAGTTTCCACTTTTCAATTACTTTGTCAATTCCTGGGCTCATTCTGGCTGACCAATCAGAATCAACAGTGCAGGAACAATTGGTTGCTAGGCAGAGATCGGTCGGGGAGGGGGGGGGGGGGGGTTGAACAGATGAAGCAGATGCCCTGTAGTTTCACTTTACCGTCAGCAGGGAGAACAGGCGGTCAAAGCTGGAGGCTTTGAACGCCCTTTCCAGCCAAACCTCCCGATAGCCATTCAGGAAGTAATTATTATTTTTGTATCTGAGGGAGGATGAAGTAGTGTTATGCAAAAAAACAACACAGAGGAGAGAATGTCATTAGGGAGGCGATGAGGGGTTTATATGGACACACAATCAAGAAAAACTGCCCCACCCATGACTACCTAATTGTTATGTGCTGTTAGACTAAACAACACCAGACAAAACAATGTCTCATTTTTCTTCTGTCTTTAAATAGTTTATGTCAATATTTATTTATTGACATACAGTACCTGGGTAGATTATAGAGTGGAGCCATTCGGAAACAAGCTACCACAGCACGCTTACGTTGTTTGGACAACAGCTTCTGCCAAACACACTTCTTATTCCTCAGCGGCTGCTCCACCTGAGGGACAGTAAAGATTAAGATTTAAAGACTATTCAAATTAAATGACAGATACAATGTGGGAACAACTAGTCAACATTTAGAAATTGTATTAACCAAGTTATCCTTTAAATAGTCTATTGTTGCTTATGCTATGGAGATTATTATTATTATTTTTAATATACTGTGAAGTATTGTTGACCTGGAGGCATAAGTGGAAGTTTGTTTATACCTGCTCCAGGTGGAAGACTGCAGCAGAGATGCTCTGTACACGATCCACCGTCTGTTCTGGGTTTGCTGGTTCCTCGCTCTTCACCACATCCTTGTACAAATTTAACTGCCACTGGACCGCTGGATCATCCGACTAAAATCACAACAACAAATCAATAAATAAACACACACAAACAAAGAAAACTTCTATTTTCTTGGTGCTAAAATGACAACTGCACAGATCTTTAACTTACTTTGTCTTGGAGATGAAGGTTCTGACGCAAGTGCTCTTTCACCTCATCATCTGTGTCTTTCTATGAAAGATAATTGTATTTTTAACATTGAATCTTATTACACTATTGTTTTATAAAAGAAAAAAAAAGAGGCATTACAACTGAAAAGTCTATAATTACTGACTGGCCCACGGCACCAAAAGATTAATTTTAGGACATTGCTCTGATTTTGTTTTCATCATCATCATCATTTCTAATAAAAATAAAATAAAATAAAGTCTCTGTAATGCAGAAAATATGCCTATAAAGAGGTTGGTTAAACTGCTGCTAAAGCATATAGCAGTATACTTTATGGAAGATTAAAACGTTGCACTCCTGTTCATCTAATTAACTTTGTAAAAGTTCCAACCTCATTAAAATTATCTATCAGTGAATCATTCATAAGATAACTTGAGATAAGGAAGAACAGAAAACTGAGTGCGTGTACATATTGGACCTTACATATATAAAAACGTAAGAGTAAAGCACAAAAACGTTTCCACCAGCTCACCAGACTGTATCGTATCTTGGCCAGGGAGATGAGCTCCTGGTCTCCTGGGGTGCACATGTTAAGGCCGATGGGCAGCATCTTCTTCAGTGCAGCGATGATCAGAGAGGTCTGGATTGAGTAATACTCTCCTCGACGGCGCTTGTGCTTCCTCTCCTGGTCCCCACCTGACTACAGAGACAATAAAAAAGCTCCTTTTCTATAACACGTGTTGTACATTAACCACTGCAGAATACTGCTCTTTTGCATGGATGAATGTAGGATTTGAAATAACATGTCTACTGTTGTCCAAGATAAGACTATGTTGTTAGGGCTCAGGAAGTGGTGGTGTTGGTGTTTCTGATGAAGATAAATCACAAACTAGGGACATCAATCAGTTAACAGGCCGAACAGACACAAAAGCTGTTACAAAAAAAGAAAAAGTGTGCAAATAAACAAACTATCCAGCTCTGCCAAAACAAATAAATAACAGGCAGTTGAGCAGCTGCTGGATCAAAACCTGTCAACATTCAGATATATGATCTGACTTTGATATAAAAAATACCCACAGGAAATGATGTATGTCGTAAACCCTCAGTGTAGAAGTGAATTTAAAGGCTGTGCGTGAACTCATACTGATTGATTTGTAGAAAATCCTACTTTCCTATATTCAGTGCGTTCACAGCTCTGACGGTGTTGCTATTAAAACACAGGAAAGTGCCTATAAGGATTTTTTCTTTCATTACCAAAGCCTGTGAAATACAATAGCAGGAACTGGAACACTAGGGGATCCTGTCACTTCAGGTTGTGCTTTTCCAAAGTGCTGACACAGTGAAGAAGAGCACAGGAGAGGAGCGAGATAAGTCTAAATTAAACCCAGAGAGAGACTTACTCTGCTCCATCTCTTGTGTTCAATACAACAGGACAGATGTTATCCAGAATGAAGTGGTCCTAAGAGAGAGAGTTATTTGTGGAAGGCCTCTGAGTTACCTCGCCTTTATTGAGTAAAGGTTATCTACACATTATGATTTTTTTACTGTCTGATAAGCCAGACTATTAAACCTGTACTATACTGCTGAGTATTTTCTGGTTGGATAATGACATTTCAAGTTGACAGAGCTTAATTTCAGACTCAAATAAAGTTCCTGTGGGTAGGAGATTTGATTGTTTTTCTCTCATAGTTAAAGTCTGGGACTTACTATAATTACTGTATTTGATTTTAAAAAATATTTTAAAAGTAAAAGGAAAACAATGTGTCTATCAATATGTGCTATTTACAGTATGGCACTTAATGCAGTGGTTGTTTGTACCTACTGAAGTCATAAATGTTAAAAGGCTTACAATGTAGTGTTTGACAAATGTTACTAAAACAGGAGTCAATATGGACTATTTTCACTTTCAAATTAGAACAAATTTGGTGCTTGAGTGAGTATTTATTGAAGCAGGATGTCGTGGGATTGATGTAAATAAACTAAACTGCTCAGGCTAATAAAGAACAGTCCAATGTCACATTGAAGCTTTACCCTACAGCTAATTGTTGGAGGTCTTTGTACTGGATTTAATAAAACTGAATTCTGTCTTGCCTCATACAGGATATATGATCCCTCAAACTTACCTTGGACATTTTAGTCTGGCCTTCACCTGTTAGGAAGCCCAAATTGTTGATCTCATTCTGAACCACAAAGTTTTGCTCCTCACGCTTAAAGTTCTACATTCACAAAGCAAAATAAGAGAAGCTGGTCAGAAAAGTTAAACCTTCAGGACAGACATCCTGCTGTCAAGAATCAGATTTAGATTTGTTTTAAGTAGATAAAATGGTAAACTTTACATGTGACTTGCACCAGAGGATAAAGATCTCAGCCACCATCCTGAAGAGCTCAGTGGAGTCTGCATGAGGCTCCTTAAGCCACCGAGACCTGGAGTGGACAAAGAGGACATGAACTATGTGTCATATCTGTGCATCTCAGGAATGCTAATTAACGTCAAATTACAATTTAATTTTTATTAATTACAAAGCAAGCCTTTCTCAAATATTAACTTCTACAGAAGCTGCACATTACATGTATAATGGAAATACTATCTGAGCTAAGGCAGTAACATATTCATGGCAGTGGACAGTAAAACTATCTTTGTGGGAATGCTTTGAAAGGCACCTGTTGTTGTCCACATAACGAATGAGCATGGGGTAGAAAGCATAGAGATCCCTGCAGAGCACAGCAAACTCATTCAGAATGAGCAGCTCTGCCTCCTGGTTGTCGCCTTTACTGTCGGCCTTCAGCAGCTCCTCTTCGGCCACGACCTACATTTGCAGTACATCAACAACTGATCTTAATTCACAGGATTAAATATCTATAAATTCTCTGATAAGCTCCTCTGACCGTCGACAGCTCCATGTACTGTATATCCTCATGTTGGAGTCACCACACTGTGCTGGTGTAATTTTCAAGCTCTCACCTTCACTGTCTTCTTCTTCAGTTTGTCCAGTGTGGACAGGAAGTGGGTTTTAAGAAGATCTGCTCCAGCTTTGCAGATGATTGGCTGGGAGTAGACTATAGAAAGAAAATGGGAAATTTATCCTGGACTGAAAATCTGATGTTTTTACTTATAAAATCAAGTATTTAGAGGATTTACACCATGGATTTAGCGAGCACAGAAACCGAAATTATCCCTGGACCCCGACACAACTGTCAACTTACATTCAGCACCTAGAAACCTAAGTAACTTGTTTTTAAACTTTGGTTTTACCCCCTTACTTCCCATAAAACAATATTAGCGTAAGAAAATTTTCCTTTTCCTAATTTTACTTGTTTATAAATGTGTTTGAAGTATGATATGCAAATCCAGTTTTATAAAGTGAGAATGTGCCTCAGGCTATCTGCCCCCACAGCAGCCAATTATGTTATCTGGCCTCTCCTGAACTACTGCTGAGGAATGTGGACTGAAAAAGTAAATTGTATAAGTGTTAGGTCCCTAAGTGAGGTCTCTCATTAAAAATACATTTTCATAGGTTTTATAATGATGCTCTGATGTTTCCTTGACCTTAAATTAGACAGTTTATGTTCAGACGAGGGTATGAACCAAGTAGCTTTTCTCTCTATAGTGAAAAACACACAAAAGCAAATAATTTGAAATATTCTGAACTTATTACACCGGCTGTTTTTGCAAATATAAAAATATATATATATATATAAATATGAACCTGACAAGTGGAAACTCTGTCACAAAAACTAATGAAAGAAAACTGACATCTTTTGGTTCGTCTGCCGTGTTCTTCTTACCTGCAATCCTCTTCATCCAGGGAGCATCTTCAATGCCCAGGTTGCTGTTGAGGATCTTGAGGATGTTTCCCAGGATGATGCTGAGGTGTTCAGAGGTGACCATGGTGCAGCACTGGGCACCTGGAGGTGAGTTCTCTGGACCTTTCTCCCACCAGTAGGATAGGTAGTTACACAGCATGGGAAGGATCACCTCAATGACCTGGAGGAAACGAGATGAAGGTTAAATGTCTCAATGAAAGAAAAGGCCAAAAATATTTTACATAGATTCCGGTTATTAATACAGTGGTGCCCATATCTAATGGGACACCACAGCCTGATAACTGGATCTCACCATTTCCACAATACACTATACATTAATGACGCTTTTTTGTGGGTACAAGCCCAGCAGCTGTTTCTGTACATTTAAATATCCCACCATCCCTTCAGACCTGTGGCATGTCACTGTAGCGAGCACCAGACTCTGAGACATCATTGACATCTTTCAGCAGTCTGTCAAGACAAGGCATCTCTGGACACATCTCCTCCACTGTGTCGGGCATACTGAGAACTAGAAAATTAAACAGTCACTTTAATGAGACACATCAGATACTAATTATGTAAAACTTGAAATTAGTCAAAGTAACTATAAGTTCATAGTTATGTAAGAACATGGCTCCAATTAATAAGAATGACTAAAAGAAGTAATGGGGGGACCAGGTGGACACTTACTGGCTCTCTCTCTGGGAGTCTTAGTGTTGAAGACAGAGAGGGGATTGTGGGCGTTTAGATGAGGTTCCAGGAACGCCACAGGAATGGCTCCTACCAGGGTCGCCAGACTCTCCCCCAGAGCTGGCAGATGTCTGAATATCAACATGTAAATTTATTTAATGCGGGGAAAAAAGAAGCTCATCAAAAAGAATAAAAAATATAGCAGCATACAACAAAGCCTGCATAGATTTCTGTAGAGTGCTGTGAACCCAGATGCCAGATGTTGGCAAACATTTTGGGGTATGGCTATGGGCAATCTTCAACACTCTTCTTTTCATACACAGAGCACAAAGACACAGAGCTCCACATGGTATCAGGATTAATACACCAAAACTGCATGGAAGGGTTGTGTTTAATGATTTCATGGGTTGTGTTACAGTCTGAGTCAGCTCAAGGTTAGAAACACTTTTTTAGTTTTATTTCCATGTAAACAATTAGGGAATAAATACATAAAATTGTTTTTAGCGGACGACATCTCACAATAGACAGTGTTTCTGTTGTGTCTTCTTGCTTGGGCAATGAAATCTTTAAACTTATAAGATATAATTGGAAGTATAAATTCCAAACTTCTGCCTTCAATCTATCACACCCAGAGTTATATTAACAGTAGAATGGAAAATAATGCACTTTTTACTTAAGTTCAAGAGTTATGAGCTATAAATCACCAAAAAAGTTCTTAGCAATTTTATCACAAGTTAACAAAAAACACTCAGCAGCCATTTCCTATAAGCATAAGGTAGTTTATGCTTTTCCATTTCACACTTACTTACAATACTAGTTCTGACAGATCACAGAAATAGAAAGCATTCATTGTTACGAGGGATTCTTAAACTTAATGATCAAATATACTGCTGTATGGCTCATGTGTAAAATCAGAGGCTGTTTTACATCCTGCTGCTAGGTTTAAGGACCTCCTACCTCTCCACAAAGACGTTTTTTCCTGTTCCCAGAGAGTAGAAACATGTCAGAATTCGGTAGCAGGACAGCTGCACATCATCCACTGTCAAATAAAAAGAATAGCAATTATTTAAAATGGAGGCTATGTTTCTACCATGTGCAGGTGCCCACTCAGGAACTATGTTCAGAGTTTGAATCAATACAAACACTCCAGTATGCATCAGGACCTTTAACACCACCTAGTTCATAATGCCATTGGCCACAAGTTTGTGTGCAATTGCTTAATTCCTATAATAAATAAAAACATTTAATTTGTTTGGTGTAACTGCCCTCTGCAGCCTATTTGTTATCTTAGTGTGCTGTTTTATTGAGGTGCTGAATGCAGAGTCCAAAATAGATTTTCCCAGAGGGACAAATAAAGTATTCCTTATCTTAAGATAAACTGCCTCTTTTGAATGCCATTTGGAGACTATGTAATGGACTCGATTAAAACACCCCCGTGCCCATTGTTATTTTATTTCATGCAATTTTATCTCATGCACTGAAACTATGCAATGACAAACTAAATTGTAAGACTGTTTATCGAAATTCATATCTCAAAAGAGGTGAAGAATAAAACAAAACAAAAAAATGTTTTGAGGAAGTATAGAATGTAACAGTTAACATACAGTAAATCCACCAGAAATATGTGCTTATTAAAAGAAAAAAAATATGGGAACACAAACTCACAGAGCAGATCCACTCCAAACTCATGTGTCTTGATGTGTTCAAATAGGGCAGTGAGGACGGGTAGTAACACCACAGTCACATAGTTGATGCTCTGGCTGACGCTCTTCATCTGAGCACGAGACTGCAAGAACTTCCCCAGTTTCAGCATCTCCAGCAACTTCTCCAAGTCCTCAGCTGCGTTCTCAAAGAAAGTCTTAAATCCGGCTTTCACCAGCTCTGAGCCAGACTTCATCACTGTTCTGAGAAGAGAGACGGAAACATGGGCTGGTGTCCATGCAGACTAACTGTCATTTGTACAGGCAATAAAGAAACTGAGCCCTGACAATTTTTGCTTACCTGGTGTCAAGTGAGTGAGTGAGGATGAGCAGACAGCTCACCACCATTGCAGAGTCACTTCCTGCAAAAGACACATTTATTGTAGATATGAAGAGACACAAAGCAAAAATGGCACATACATAACAAACAGGCAATGTCAACCTTACCAAAGAGAGAAATCCTGTGTCTGACAAGAGCTGCCAGCTTACAGAACAGGCTGGAAAAGATGGAAAGTAAGCACAGAACTGAACAAAAAACTCCAGAGAGAAAAAAGAAGAGCTGGAAAAAGCATAGGCATAAGGAAATAAGAAGGATGGAAATATATCTATAAACTCTCCACTGATAGAAGGGTTATGATATTACATTAAGCATAACTCCCCAGCAAAACGTGTCAGTTGACAGTGAAACACTGAAGATAAAGTTTTTGTACGGCTTCTGCAAAGTACCTAGTGACCATCTCCTTCTCTTTGTTGGAGGCACATCCACAACTGCTCAGGTTCTTACTGGGTGTGGACAGGAAGTAGAGACAGTGGTTCTTAAAGGTTTGATCAATGAGAGGTAGCAGCACCTGGAGAGAGGAAATGCTGCAATGAGACTAAAACCTAAGTTACGGGTAAATCATCAATATTACAGTGATTCATTAGCAAGAAGAGTTGATGAGCTTCTAGACCTTGGCAAAGAACTTGATTTCCTGATCATGAGGTGATTTGTCTGTCTTCCCACTAGTGGCCATAGCCTCTGGATTAAAAGTAAAGTTCAGCAGCAAAGTTAGAGCCATCAGGGAAGATTTTTAAAGCAGTTCACAGGTGGTTTTTATAGTGCTCAATGTGTCTGTGTTTAAAAATACACACACTCACCAAGGTGAGCGATGAACTCCTGGGCAGAGTCTACACATTTTAGCATCCTCCTGAGGAACTTGTAGGAAAAACGCTTCTCCATAGACGATGAGTCCTGCTCCATATCCTTCAAACCTCTATGAAACAAAAAGTACCACAGCTGACTCCTTTATCACAATACTTAAATAATTTATTGTTATGTATTGTAAATACAATCACATAACAATAAATGTTCAGTAAACTTTTGTTTTGTGCCGTTTTAACTTTATATAATTTTAACCCGTTTTTTTTTTTTTTTTTTTTAAATAAAGGGCAAACAGGAATGAAAGAAGACCTTATGATGGCATAGCCGCTGATCTGCAAAAATTTGAAGAGCTCCTGGGCCTTTTCTCTGTCTCTGTGCTTCTCTTTAGCAGTAAGGGTGTCATAGGGAACTAGCAGTGGGTGGGTCCCTCCTCCTGGTAGGAATTAAATTAAGAAAAAAATCAAAATGCATTTTAAAATAAGTAAGTAGTAAGCGTTATAGCAGCTCAAATCATTCACTCTCCTAGAATGAAGTCACATGCAAAAGCTTTTAACCCACCTTTGCTAAGAAGTTCACTTTTCTTCTTCTTGGCCCAGATGTTGTGATAATTCTCTGCAACCACCTCCACCATGCCCTGCAGAGACAGCAAAGATTTTATCGTGTGAATGTTATTTGTTCTATCTGTGTTTAGGCCATTGTTTGAGGCACTGAAAGTGTATCTCCTGCAGTAAGGTGCTGATTTTCTCATAAGATTAGAGCATATTTAGCAACAATTTAAAAGAAAACGAACCTGTAACTCTCTAGACAACGTCACATTGTGCAGGTCCATTGGAGCAGGACTAAAGCCATTAACCTACAAAAAGTCAGAAAGATGCAATGTAAGAATACAGAAGAAAAGCACAAAGTACAAAACATCTGACTTCTTGTAACACATATGCAACAAGCAAGTACATTTAGCAGTAAACATAACCTTACTCATCTCACTTTAGATCTGAACAAATAAAGTCACTATGTCCCATTTACTGCAGAGAGTCTGGCCTTTGAGCTGAACTCAACACAGCTAAGTCCTTTTTTAATCGCTGCAGCAGCTTGCCAGCAGCCTCAAATTTTCTGTATTTATGTGGCCAATTTTTATGTGGTGAGCTAGACATTAAACGGATACTAGTGCTGCTGTACACTAACAGTTTTGTTTCTTTGTGTATCTTATTGCAGGGGACAGAAAGTCCTATTTTTAACTCTGCTCTGAAATCTTTTTTTTTTGTAATGATGCCCTATCATAAAATTAAACAAGTGAAAATGCCACAGTTAAAGCTGAGGCTAATTACCAGAGGATAACCTTAAATAAATAAGAAGCTTCTTAGTTTTATCAGTAATGTAATAACTGTTCCAAAGTAAACACTTATGACTATATTGTCTAATTAGTAGTATCATACCATACATCAGGACGTCACCTGAGATTCTGAGATCTTTCTTTGTTTTTCACTCTCTCTTTGTTGGAACATGGCTTCTCCCTCCTTGGTCCTCTCAATGTTCCAGCCCATAGCCAACATGCTCTTCAGTGACTCCCTCACTGGCCAACGATATGTTTCTCTCTCCTAAACATTGAATACAGAAGTTTTAGGTTTCATTGATCACATCACATCCAACAATTAGATGTTTTGTGATACGTTTTTCTGAGTTTGGTTTAAAAATTCAAGCAGGAAAAACTGAGATATATACTGCATTTTATCTACAGAACTGTTTGTTGTTTTTGTTTAGTTGATTTTATAGCAAAGATTATCTCTCTGTAAATCCAGTTGAAGTTGTTTATTTGTATTCTCTATACTGTTGGCAGTAAAACACTGTTGACAGCTGTGTATACCAGTGTATTTACCTTCTCACTCAGACTTTTGTAAGGCTTCAGCAGTGGATGGGTTTTGGATTGCTCATCCAGACTGTCTCCATGTTTCCAACCTGCTGACACCTGCAACAGCAGCTTATTAAAAGTCATGTGGTATGATAAATTATAAAATCAGCAGGTTAAAAACTACTGCATCTATCATCCACCTCTATGTTCTGTATATAAGAAATGTCAGAAATCAAATGTAAGCATGTGTGAGCACTGAGACCACACTAACCTTGTCTGAGGACCACTTGTCATGGGAATGCTCTGCATATCTGTTAGCAATGTACTCAAGTTTCTCAGGAAGCGAGATACTGGAAAGCAGAGACAATGAATAAATATTAGTGTTATTTCAAAGTATATTTTACTTATGTGAGCAGGTCAATCTTTAACATGTATGAAATGCAGGAAATGAATTGGATTAAACAAAAAGGTTAAGGTTAGGATTACTGCATTTTGAATGTTAAATTACTTTTTGCATTATACCTTTAAAATGCATGTTTAGACAACTCACTTGGCAGTGTTGATGGGTTTGGGGTCAAAGTTGCCCTGTGTATCCACTGATGCCTGTTTCTCCAGTGTTGCTCCAAGGCTGGCATCCACAAAGTCAGGAGGCAGGGCTCCAGCAACAGCACATAGGCATGACTTGGCCATTTTGAAAAGTTCAGCATCATACTTCTACAGAAGAGGGAGATGGAGGAGACACGTAGGTTACAAATATTATTCTTCAATTTTTAAACATGTCTGTTTAGATTATTAGAGGGGTAGATTGAGCATGGCAAAGCCAGGACAGAAAAAGAGATATAGAAACAGAAAACAGAAAGATGGAAAAATCTGTACCATGCAATGGCCTATCACAGACTGATAAATGATTCATCTGTTTTGGCTTCGCCTCAGCTGCAGTGCACTTCATTGGGCTTTCACTTCAGTACCTCTGACTAACAAGAACTTTTCTCGCAGGAGGACTCTAAATTTCCACAGATTATATAAAAAAAAAGAAAAGCAAAAACCACTAGAGTACTGAAAAGGCTGTTATGTAACAGAAGGGAATGTAAGGAATATACTGCCATCTCTCCTGATACTTCAAATGTATTCTCAGAGTGAGTAAGAGGAAGAAAAGATGCTCAAGATAAAGACCAGTTATCCAAACTGATTCATAATTCCAGATTTTGCACACTATTGGCTTATCTTAATAAATGAAACATGATTGTGGATTGTACCTTCTGAGAAAGGGAGTCAAAGATTCCCCAGAAGAGTTTCTTAGTGAGGAGGAGCTCTTCCTCCGAAGCTATGCCAAAGCTGCCCATACCAGACGGCAAACAGTAGTACTTCCAGTTCTGCTCATAGTGGTTGATCAGCAGCTAGAGATCAGGGATATAAGTTAACATAATTAAGGGTTATAGTATTATAGCTTAAAACAAAAAATATATTTTCAATCTACTAGGGTAAAAAATGTAATGCCAAATTTAACCACTGGCTGAAATGTAGATAATTGTCTTTATGAATGTTCAACACACGAAGTGGGAAAGACAAATGTATCTGAATTATTAGCTGCTACTGCAAATATTATAAATATACTATAATCAACATAACTAATATTTCAAATACAAAAATGACAGGAAGTATCTCACCCGCAGAGGAATTTTGCAGTATTCTGTTAACATGGGAACATCAAACACCAACCGTCTGAGCAGCTGCTGCATCATGGAGGGACGGAGATGCCTAAGAACCAGGTGCAATATATAGTTTAAATAAAAATACAAAGACCAAAAATAATAGATTAAAAAAAATAACTGCAGAGTCAAACAAGTTCAAACAAATCTAAATCAAAGTAAATGGTGCTACTATAACAGAAATCTCCAAGCACTAGTAGTCAAGAATATTTTGGAATAGAACAAGAAATAATTTGTCTAATTTCTTTCTAAAATTGCTGCCAAACACTGTTTAAAGTCTTAATTGTCAGTGCGCTTATTCTGCAATATGGAGCAGGATGTTAAATTAGCATTAATTGGGTAATACTGAGCTTCCTCTAAAGTACTTTAAGTAATTATTTCCAGTAGTTTGTGCTCAAGCAAAGTGGAACAGAGGCTTGTTCACTTTGTGCTGTGCTAAAGACTGAGACAGTCATTGAACAGCAGGCTTGTTTAAAATAACAGGCTGCCTCTGTAAATTACCAGCTCCTAATTTTTTCAGTCAGTCAAGTTTGACAGGCCTTACTTGCAGATAGCCAGCAGGCAGTCCTCAATAGCATCCCTTTGAGCTTTGGTGAGTGAGCGACCTTTAGACAGCCTGTAGATGGTCTGCAGCGTGGAATCGATCAGCTGTGCATAGTGCTCTGTGCTGGCAAAGAGAGCGGCGCAGCGGGTCAGCAGAGGCAGCAGGGCTGAGCCAATGTACCGGTTCATGGCCAATGCTGTCTCAGTGGTGCTCAACGCCTCCTATGGGACACAGAACACCACATGTAGCTTTAGGATAGAGAAGCAATGTACAGTCTCCACATTTCAACATTTCTAAGATGCTGGGGTGAATATAAATTCCTGGCAGCAGCAAAAAGAAATATGTGGTCCTGAGGGTGAAAAGAAGGTAGAGCTGAAACTAGTTATTTTATGTCACTGTTGGGAACTATTGGAATCATTCACCAAGGTTTGAAAAGGGCACTGCATGGATAGAAATAGCCTTTTAATATTTATGTATGAATAAATATTCAGTTGCACCAGGTAAATTCTCTCCAACAGAAACAGAAATTCCTGATGACCTAATGCAAAAACAAACAATAGTATGTTACATACTATATGTTTGGATAAGTAAATATGAGGCATTCAGCCCCAAGAACACTGTTCCAATGGCATCATGCTCTGAGGCTGTTTTACTGCCAGTGGAACTGGTGCATTGCACAAAGTGGATGGAATAATGAAGAAGGATGACTCTCTCCGAATGTGTCAGCATAACATCAAACCTGGACGCTTCAACACTGGCTTTGGAATAGATAAAGCAGGCTTCTGGAAAGCACTGTGCAAAGTCCTGATCATAACCCAATCAAAAATTGTGGACTGTGATTAAAGTCAGGTCTGTGCTAGAAAACCAAAACATTTTATTGAACTCAACAAGCTGTGTCAAGACGAGATATCAAATACCCAACCAGGACCGTGCCATAATTTTTGATTGGAGAAAGCAAAACATGAATAATATTGTTGATGTTGATGCATTATATGTGTTATCATTTTCCCTCAGTGAAAAAAGAAACAATTTAAAGTCCAATGTCGTGGCAGTCATTCTGTGACCACAACTTTGTGGAGAGTTATTTTGGACTCACCGTGTCCAGAGACGCAGAGGCTCGGAGGTCGGGCAGGAAGCCAACCTCCAACATCTGGAGCAGGAAGCTCTGGTCCTCAATACCGTACACACGGTCCAGGAAGAGCACCATGGGGGCCTTGTGGTCCGGACAGAAGCTTGCTGACATGTCGGGTTCTGTCACTGTGCCATCTTAAGGTTAAACGCATTTTAGAGGAAAGATAATTCAGGTTTATGTGTCAGCATGAATGAAATACACACTATGACATACTAAGACAAGGATATCAATAAAAATACATAATGTTACAGATAATTACAGGCCAGTGAAATGCATTAAAAAGGAGAAAAGGGAGCAGAAAAGAGACTTAAGTAGAAGGTGGAGAAGAAAAAGAAAAAGCTGAATAAAAAAAGGTAATATTTAAATACAGGTGTAATACATGATCCAAAATGTAGGGGTTGGCTTTAAAAGTGAATTTAAAGTATAGGTAATTTCAGTTATGATAAGCTGTAAAAAATACATTGAGGACAGCTATTTACTAAGATGGTAACTACACATAAAATTAGGAAGCAAAGTGCAAACTGGAAGAGTAGCAAAAAACAGTGTGTAGGCATGATTTACTGCCATCTTAGAAACAAAAGGAAAGTAAACAGCACTGTGTCTTTATCTGAAAGACAGACTATTCTCAAAGTGCAGATATAAAAAATATTTTAATTTGCCTTGATTTGGTACTGTGACTTTCTTAGTAGTCAACTTTTTTCATAATTAAAGACATTAAAGAAATGAGGCAAACAGTTCAATGGGTTTGTGTGAGTGTACGTACCTTTACTGTATAGCATCTGGTTTTAAATTTTGAATCCAGTCCCAAGATACTTTTTCTTCATTGGATGGATCATTTTTGCTGACTTTCATCTGCTGTTAGATTTAATTTCAACGCGTCTAAACATTCTCAAACTAATCCTGCTGTTCTTTATTGCTCCACCATTTTTTAACTTAATTTAATTCTGTTTGTCTGTTGTTTTTCTAACTTCATGCATGACTTTATGTAGCAAACAAGACCATGATACCTTTATTAACCACAGGCATTTTGAGGGGGATGCTGATGATACCCACAAGGTCTGTAGTAGGAACCAGAGAGCGCAGGATGGCTCTGATACGCAGCGCTTCACCTTTACCAGCATTGATGAGCTGTGACACACAAATAAAATAATTCAGGTATAATAAAACATAACACAATAGCCTTTAGGTGGAAGATTTAATAAATCAGTGTTCCTGTTTTTTGATATGGAATCCAAGGAAGAGAGAACCTTATATACTTATACATTATACCTTGCCTGCCCCAAAAAAGTTACCACCTGGCTTTAACTAAGCAAATAGGTAAGAGCCTCCCATTGGATAATTACTGCATGGATTATTAAATTTCAGCTGACATTTAACCCTAACAGATGCAAAATGTTGGCTATGTATTGCAACCCCAGCTTCTAAGAGCTGTCGCAATTGGGTTTATCCGCCTGCGCATGCACAGTCGCTATTGGGATAAAGGCGAAGCTGTATGTATGTATGTTGGACCATAGCAGCAGACCTCTGGCTGTTTCCACTAGGCGGGCTCACGGGAACTGAGATGCGTCCGTGTACGTCAATATGTGTGACATAGCTCTGCCGAGGGGTACTCCTGTTAGCAACACGTAGTGGGTTTTCCAAAAAGGTGGAACTGACTGAATGGAGGGAGGGACAGACACCATGCGTCTCTTGTGACATATCAAGTCGACATCACTGACAGAGCTGTCACTACAGAGTGAGGCAAGATGCGCGAAAGGAGAAAAACGATCGCCTCCCATCTTGTGAGGTAGAGTTTTGCTTTCATACTGGATGAATCCAGGCACAGTCCCAGACAACTGATTGAGAGGGCAGTGGGGAGCTCTTTTTCAAATTTAAACAAAACCCAGCAGTAAGAGGTGTTCCACAAGCTGCGCCGTGTGGAGCGCTGTGGTTTCTCTGGAGGAAACCATCAGAATCAGGTTGTTGAGGTATAATAAAACTCTGATTCCCTTCCTGCATAATTACTCCAGAGTCGCTTCCACACATTGAGAGAATGTGTGCAGAGATAAACCCAATAGCAACAGAGGGCAAAGCCTATACAAAACAGAAGTTCATCTGTTTCAGAAAGGTCAAATTATTTGCATGCATCAAGCAAAAAAACAGGTTACAGTGTTATTCCTTAGCTTGGTTTGTTTAGAGCCTCACATGCATCTCCGGAGCACAGCGTCCCAGCAGGTCAATGAGGGCTGAGTAGAAGGACATGATTGCGTTGCCCATATGAATAATTTCGCCTTCTTCATCACCAGACCTAAGACACACAGAAACAAACAGTAGTCTCTCATTGTAATAAATATTTTTTCTTGTAATACGTCAAACCTTCCTTGTAACTGCATACTCAAAAACCACAGACAAATGGATTCCAGAAGATAGACTGAGACTAGAATGGGCAACAGGGGAGCAAGCATCGGACAATATTGGGAGAATGTATAACTGTGTTTTGGCACAGTACACCATCAACCTACAGGGTATAATGTTATACATATGGATTTTGACACATTCTCCATTCCCTCTTCTAACTTCAGGCAGTAATAACCTTGCCCATTAAAATGCAGCCAGTGTATTAAAGTCTTTGCATACTGATGTGTGCAGGCACCAACACTCTAAACTAGCCTTAGTTTTAATCAATGCTATCCTCTCTCTTTCTTAAACTTTCAAACAGACTTTTAACTCTGTACGATGTCTAAGGTAAATCTGTTTCTTAACATTTAATTGGCATTAGAATCATTATTACAAAACATAAACTGTCTGTGTTTTAGTGTCATATGATCTAAATGCTCATCTTGTTTTGAACCTTGTCAGAAACAAAGTGGTGTGGATCCATACCCAGTACTGACTCCAGCGGAAACCTTGGGCAGGTCTAGAGCAGGATCCTCAGAGATCTTAATGGCCTCCTTCATGGCAGCCAGCAGACCCTGGCCTCCCTCTCCTCTCAGTGCAGGTCCGAAACACTCTGGACGTCTGATTAGCAGCTTCACGACCACGTTAGCATTTTCCTCCACACTCTCACCTGATATACAGAATCGGACATTTATGGGACTATCTGGAGCTGCATGCTGAGCAGCTCCAAAGTAAGATCAACTGAAAATCAACGTACCATTGCAGAAGACAGCAAACCTCAGGAAGGAAAGATAACGCTCTCCCTCTATGGGGTTCCAGCCTAGGTCAGGGTAACCTTTAGCAACTAGGATGGCACAACTCTGAAGACCACAACCTGCAAGGTATGTCACCACCTACACACACAAACCGACTTTAATATTAAATAATAAACAAAATTATTGATTACTGAAACCATATCAGCTGAACATATCAGCTATTATTATTGCAAAATATATCGTACATACAATATGTACAGTCTTTCCATTAAACCATGTGCTTCAGCACACTTTATCTAAATAAACCCAAATGTACTAATAATATAAAAATAACTAGTTCTGTCTTCTCAGCATGATACAAGTAATTTGATTCAATTTTATAATTTTACAGTGCTTGAAATTGTATTCAACACTAAAGTAAATCAATCATGTGACAGACTCATCTGCTCCAACTACAAACATCTTGAGGTCATACTAAATACAAGGCACATGAAGAACCAGTCAGAGTGCTGTACAGCTGAGACAGTCACTGTACATTCACTTAAGTCTTCATCAGTCGTGGCATAATAGCCGTTTAAGGCTCAAGGATCAGTAATTGTGCAATTAAGAAAACATTTACTTCATGTGTGATCGTTATGGTGCCTCAGTCATTTGGTCACACTCAGTATTATTTTCACTACTGCTGTAAACTTTAACAAACCTTCTCCAGATCTGGCTCCTCCAGGGCCAGAGCCAGGCCGTTGTTGTCCATCACCGAAGATGCTGCCACATCTAGCGGAGTGGAGCCCCGCATAGCTTCAGAGGCTAAACACAGATACATAACAGTCATCAGGAAAGCCAACAAGCAATTAATGTAAACAACAGGGGGCAGTCTACCTACTTTTGTCATACTGATATTTTGTAATGACACAAGAGATGCTAACCTCTACAGCTGACCTTTAGATAAATGACAAACCTATTTGATAACTACAGCTGCCAACAAATATTTTCATAACTAATAAATATTATAAATAAATAAATCTTAATGCAGAACAAATTATACAGTTTTAATGTTTCACTGATTAACTCACTTTCATTTTGATGGATATCTGCTACCTTGTACCTTCTAGTACGACAAAAGTATTGTGATTTGTATTATTGTATATTTTTTCAAGTGTTACTACCACAGCTGGTATGGGCAGATATTAATACAAGTTAATTTATTAACACCCCCTCCCTATGAAAATCATCAACAATTTTGCAGGGAACACAGAATAACAAATAAAGTACAAAGAATATATACAGTAGCTGTTTTGCAGTTATAAATACATCTTTAATGCAAGCAATCTGGGCTATTTGCACTATAATAAACAAACATTTACTGACAGAAAAAAACAGGACTTCTCCCAGAAGCCTCACATTCACAGGATTGATGAGTAATCAAATATCAAATGGCTGATGCATTCTGCAATCTGTCCCGTGCAGAACATGTGAACCTCTCCTCTTTCACAGGCAGATGCTTTAGTTTATAGCAGCAGCAGCCAAAGCCCAGTGACTCATCAGTCCTGCCCTGCATGACTAAATAATCTCCGTCCCTTATTTTCCTCCTGCTGCAGTTCTTCTTTCTCCATCAACTGTCTGTTTTTATTTTTAAACTGACACTCTGGCAGTGTCAACTGGCATTTTTAATTACAGCCTGTTCCTTTTGTTCACTGACCACTTGTCATAACGTGGACAATAGGTTTGTGTCTGCACTTCAATTTGCTGAAGAGCTTTTCCAGCAACTAGGACCTGCTGGTTTAAATTCAAAATATCAAGGTATCCCTCTAAATACTTCCATCGGTATTTCTATCTACAACTATAAATCTCTAACTTTCTCTCCACTTTCTTCTCTCTTCTAATTTTCTCTTTTTTAAAAGCCAATATGTCACCATATTCTTCATCACCTCCTGCTCATTGCTCATATTTACATTACATTCACACATTTTTAGACTTATGCTATGTTATGTTGACTGTTGGTAGAACTGAGAAGAGACTCATTTTATGAATTTATGACTGCTTACCCAGGCCAACGCTGCTGTTCTCCAGCAGGTAGCTCAGGTGGTCGAACATGGCTTTTTGGTTCTGACGACTAATGCGACAGAAGTAGCACAAGAAACGACAACAGCTGGCCACCATCTTTGGGAAGGCAATCTCCTGTGGACAAGCAAAAGATACAGATATGATGGAGTCAAAGTAGACACTCACAGCAACAATCACCATGAAAATGCAATCCAATGTCAATTTTTTGTTATACGTAACACTGCAGGAAGAGACAATATGTTAAAGATTATATCTACTGTAGTATTACCCAAAAGGAGCAGATTTTGATTTACTTGCCTGGAGAAGTCATAGTTTTTCTGCACTTATGTTCACAAAACCTATGTAACACACAACTAGAAAATAATTTCACCTTCAATTCCCTTTTGCATAAACTCTGTTAGTCAAGCTCTAGTTTTGGTTCAGTCAAAGATTTGGTCTAAGAAACTAGAATAATTTCTGTCCATGCCAGAGAAGACAGTAAACTGCCAGAAGAATGTCAAGTTACCACAGGGAGAGAAATTCTCCTCCTACGTCTGGCAAAAAAGAAAAAGTCGCCCCAAAATGCATCCTCTTCTGATAGCTGATTTCTAATGGTTTATGAACACCAGAGGAATCTCACCTTTAAACTTTGCATCACCTTAAAAAGTAATATTATGTGGTAGTACTGTGGTAAAGTGGGAATCAAAAACTTTTTTATTTTATAGAACTGTTATCATTGATTCCGTGAGAAAAGACATTAATACTAAACCAATTAACCAGTAAATCATGGTTAGGTATTAGTGTATACAGTTCCATGTCCATCCAGGCAACATTAGAGATAATCAAAACGTAAATGCTGCAAACCTGATATTCATTTACAAGCTGTGGTGCTGCCACTTTATACAGCCACAGTAAGTTAACTGCACATATCGAGTGGCAGTGATCTGGCCTGGAATTTATGCCTGAGACTGCGTGATCAGACTGCTAGAGTCAGACGCGAAGGCCTGAATGTCTCCCCAAGGTCTGACTGTCTGAGGCTCAATTCATGCTTGGCACTTGCCCTGGCATTAAATGACAGCCACCTCTTCAAACTTCTGTCAGCACTGCCCAAAAAGGACAGGCTTGAGAGGCCCTCCCTCCCACCCCTTTCATGCCCTCCTATGCCTAGTTTACTCATCTGCCCTCTCTATAACCCTTGTGGTTTTTCGGGGTATTAAGTTGTTGCTCTTTACTTTCCTCACCGCCTAGGATAAAGTTTGTTTTCCTGAGATCAGTATACGACCTGCTAAGCATTAAAACGTGTGCCTCTGCTGTACAAATAGTCTAAATAACTTTATTCAGGATATGAATAAAGAACTTTACTTTAATTTACCTGATTTGTATAACTGTAAAATCCAGTTACAGCTTCTTAAATAAGACTATTTGCTGCTTTCCTTTGTTTTATTTTGATGTAAAGTGAAAGTCTTAAATGCTTCTATCCAGATCTGCAGATAAGAGCTGTGTGATATGGTCAAAAATTCCAGAACAAGCATTGGATTGTACTTAGTTAGGAAGTGCTGTTGAAATACTGTCACACCTACCTGTGACTTGTCGCCTCCCAGCACGTTGACCATGACCTCCATGACAGTCTCGTGCATGCCCAACACTCGCATCAGGTTGGGATGCTGGTAGAAAATTTTGTTGTTCATGATGTCGCTGGGAACAAAGGAAAGTAATTTATGAAGGCCATGATATATAGTTCTTTACAACGGCAATATACAGTACTGCACATTGGAAAGAGTCTGATTACACATATCATTATGTAATAAGGAACAAATGTATAATAAAAACTATTTAGCCAGAAATTAGCCATCAAATTTTCCATTACTATTTACATTAGCTATAAAAGTTTTTCTTACCCAAGTCCATCAATCATGAGCTTCTCCTCCTCTGTGCCCATACGTACGGACAGCAGAGACCTGATTTGACCCAGAGACGCCAACAGGTTAATAGCATCCTGCACAGATGTGGCACTGATGGTGTAGGATTTCTTCATGGCTCTCAGTAGCTCCCCGATGCCATCATACTGCCTCCTCAGCAGGCTGAACATCACTCTGACCAGCTCTGGGTCCTGGATATGAGACTCCTGGGCCCAGCTGGTTATGGTCTGTGAGATCAGCTCCTTCAGGTTGGCTGGGGAATTGAGAATTCAGTATGCATACAATGAAGAATGGTACAGGTAAAGTGTGTACTGATCTGCTGTCAAAGGCTAATTAGACATCAGAAGCTGCTAAAATTTACCTTGAATAATTTGATCAGAGGCCTCAAGGCAGCTTCATGACCACCAACAGCACTGTTTTCACATTTACATGTTTACATTTCAGGCATTTAGCAAGCAGTACAATCTAAAATTACATGTAATATGTAAGAAGCAAGAGGAAGGTAAAAGTAATATGTTCTCCACATCAAATGAGTTGTAAAGGAATCTAAGAGGTACAACAATATAGCTAATGAGAGTAAGTAAAACAATGTGTGATCCTGATGTTTAGTAGGAACAAAACCAAGCAAAAAGTCCTTGGTTCAGAGAGAACAGCTGAGCAGAAGTATGTCTTTATCTTCATGTCAGGAGACAACCAAGACCAGGTCTACTTTAAGTTTGCAGGGAAGATAATGGACTTGATTTATGACAGCATCCTGAACGAGGATTTGTGGATGTTGCGCATATAATGAGGCTCACTCTCACTCTATCTCTTTCTATATGTCTACATTTTCTCTCTAAATGTAATTATTTGCAAGTCCCTTGTTTCCCTCTCCTAACAATGCAATTAAAACTCCATTCTCTGCATCAAAGTCTTGTCAACACAATAACATTCACTCATAATGATGCAGCTACTAAAACAGCAACTTTTAATCTCAACCTTTTCCTTCCTGCAGTAATTTGACGAGCTTGTTAATGGTTAGGGAATAAGTGACTTTAGCTTGTCCTTTGAACTTGTGACTCCAGAGTACCTCAAAGGCTTTTCATTAAAAATAAAATGGGTGCACCTTATGCATTTTATCCACATTTATAAAAATACAAGACAGCTATATGGACAAACAAACTACACTGTACCCTAGAAGAGAAACATTTTCAGCTGTAAAGTTTAGGCGATTCCTTGAAAGTTTATTTTAGGGTGTCAAACATTAATCATACAGAAGACAAGCAACAATAAAACAGAAGAACCCGGTGAACTGGAGTGATAAATGTGTGCTGGAGCTAAATGCTGCAGCTCCCCAAACGATAACATTATTATTCAAAAGCTAACGCTGAACTTTGAGTGTTTAAATCAAACAGTGTAACATCTGTGGCAAACAAAGGGTCAGAATTGAGCAGAATCCTAATGAGAGAGCAAAGAGTGGGAGCTGCCCTGAAGGTGAACGTCTCACGGATTCACATCTGGTCTGAGTCATCTCGAACACTGGCTCACAGGGGAGCCATCATAGTTTCATAGTTGCTCTAGACCACGGGGGGGGGGGCAACTGTGGTCCTTGATTCACAGTGAATGAACGGCAGAAAGAGATTTGAGAATGTAAGGTGCCGTTTTTTAAAATGATCCAGCCTTGGTTTTCTAAAAAACCTTTAAATTGTGTAATCTGTTGAGATTAACATGTTTTTTATTGTAGCTTTATGTACAGATGTTGTTTAACTACAGCAATATTTTTATTAGTAAGTGTAGTGCAGAACTAACAGCTTTTCTGCATGTTTTGCCATGTTCAATTTATACTACTCAATCCCAAGGAGATTTCCTGAGTATAGAAAACTAATAAAAAAATAAAATGACTACTTCAAGTCACTACAAGTGAGAGACGTATTCATATGTAACCATAAACACTTTAGTACAATATATAATAATATAATCCAAGTGGAGCAGCTTGTTTCCTCTACCCATCATTTAACACCCCTCCTACACTTTTTGATCTCCATATGATGTAGAAAGTCTATCAGAGTCATCTCGATTCACATCATCTGTCCATTTATAAGCATTTTAATAATGCAGGACAGGTGTGTGGGAGGCTAGAGGAAGGCATTAAAATTTATAGCATGGCCTTGTAGAGGCTTTCCATTAGTCTGTTATTATTTGGTACAGGACACAACCATGCTTTTAGCAAAGGGCAGCACAAATAATTTTGAAACTTCCTCCAAAAAATGTTCTGTATCATTTATGATAAAAGCAGAGCTGAACTTATTTTTTGGTTTTTCAATATGACGCTTAATGACAAATATTGTCTTAAAGAGGGGTAAGGAATTTCTAATAAATTTAGTGCAGCCCCTTTCACAAATCGTTTAGGTGGTGAATAAGGAATTGTAGTTGTCTGAATTTAAAAGCAACAATATGCCGTAAGGTGTCCACAAACTCAATCAACCCTATAACAACTCCATAAGGTTGTTAGGCCACTTTCTTCTGTTCCTTTTAAAGTTACTTACTGGGAGCAGCCTGTTCTGTCTCTGTGGGTTCCTCCTCTGGCTTCTGAGGAGGACCCTTGATCTTGTAGAGCAGAGCGAGGAGACGGCCTTTAATTGAGGTGTCCTGCTCTTCCTCTTCCTCCTCCACTGGAATTCCTGCAAGTGCAAAGACGTTTCTGTCATACACTTGGAAATTCAACATTTTGATTGAGTAGTGCTGGTATTCAAGTACAAATAACTTAGACAGTTAACATGTATGTAAGTGATGCACTGTTTATTTAAAATGGTAAAAAGAGCCTTTCTCTGAGCCTCAAGTAGAAAACATGGTACTCTATCTATCATCTACTCTAAATACAAAAGGATATTTGTATGTTTATTAAGTAACTAATTTGACTCTACCACAATGCAAGCGCAGTTCTTCGTGGAAAGAGTTGAGTTCATCCTGGATCTCCTCAGGACAGGGGCAGTCCTCTCCTGCACTGAAATTCAACAGGATGTTGATCTGCAGGAAACAAATAGAACAACAAGGTTAGAGGAGCTGTGAGCAGGGAAAGAAGTACAACACAGGCATCTGAACAAAGGAGGGCAATACAGCACAGAGACATGGGAAAAAAAAACAGGGAAGTAAAATTATTATTCTGTGTCACACTCGACAGCACAAGCACTTATGTAGTCTTCTGCAGTCTTTTGCAGTGAGCACTCATATGGGCTTTTCATACAGTACGTCTAATCAATAGAAACCAAAATGTCTAATGCATTTCACATGAAGTCTACTGATGAGTGAAAATTAAAACCATTGAAGTAACACTGAACCACATCACACACAAATAATTTTAAATAATTTTCTAGCTAGCTGCAAACCTGCTGTGTCTGTTACATGCTGCAAGATACTGTAACCGTCAAACAGACTAAATATAAATGAGACACTTCCTCAAGCTAAGCAGTGTCCAACTTTGACTATTTAGTCTATTCTTGGCAGAGCTTTTAAATAAACCACATTTAGAGATCTTAGAGAAATGTGCCTACAGTGAACACCTGCTGCTGACCACTACCCCTTCTCTTTTTGGAACTAGTGTAGGCTTGGACCTTCTGGCTGCCAGACAGGAAGAATATTACACCTCCTCTTATTCTCTATTCTGATTCTGAGACACATTAGATTATTTAATGGCAGTAGAACAATTAAATATGTAAAAGGCACACTAGTTGTTCCCAGAGAAACAGATTTAAAAAACAGAGGTCTCACCGTTCAGTCTGCCTCCAATTTCACATTGGTCTAATGATATGGCACAACAAAAACCAAGTTTAACCTCTCCAGAGTAGAAAAAGGCTTCACCATCTATTGTGAGAGCAGGTACATCTGAAGGTGATATGTTTGCTCTAAAAGGTTCTGTTAGTACAAACTGCTCTGTCTGCTGATCAAACTGGTATCTTGGAAAATACACGATTGGACTTAGTGTTTTAATGTTCAGTTTTATTTAGCAATCCGCATCAAAGCCTGCATACTCTAAAGAATGACAGATTGATGTGTCTATGGTATTTCATAATGCATCCTGACCTGAAACACACCTATTATAAAAGGCTTGTTGCACACATTGTACTGTGAATTTCCTCTTTTGGACTAATAATCATTTTCTACTTTTTGCAGCGAGCTATTAAACTATCACTGTTCGGTGAAGTTGCTCCAAGTTCAATTTAGCCTCACATATGGCCCAATTTACCCTTTGGGAATACAAGCTGAAAATAAAGTTAAGGAACAACTGGGAACTGTTCCGGTCTTTGCCTCGGACTCTGTTCCTGTCAAGGTCATTGATATTTTTCCACACCAAGGCCAAAGTGTTTGTTCTTTTTTGTTCCAATTTCATACCTCAAACAACTGTAAACATAAATTACATTTCAAACAGGATGTAAACTGTTTTTCATGCACCTTCTACTCGTACAGTCTTGTACCTGCTCCTGTGGGGGTGAACGAAACTCTTTGGTTTTCTTGGCAGTGACTGCAGCGGACATGTTGAGCGCCTGCATCAGCTCATTGTAGCGGAACTTCTGGTTGAACTGCAGCTTGGACACAAAGTTGTCTGAGAAAGAGACGATGGACTCAATGCGGTGCTTCAGCTCGCAGTCACAGAAGTAGTGAAGCAGCTCACACATCTGATGGAACAGAAACACATTCAAACAGGTGAATTCAGCAACTAAAATAAAAGTTCATCTTACTCCCTGTATTATCTGAAATGTTAGTATTCAACCACTGTGTTCCTTTTCAGTCACTTCAAAATAAGAGAAAAACTGTAAAGGCACCAAATTATTGACAAGTGATAAATTAGTGTACCGACAAAGACAAATAATATGGACAAAATTACAATGTAATTAAAATCTTGGCATAAAAATGTATTGGCTTTAGTATTATTAATTTATTTTCAATCTCATTTAAAATCACTGAAAGGCACGTGCATGTTTTCATAATGATGTTTTTATCACCTGGAGTTTGACAGACTCGGGCAGTGACTTCTCCAGCAGGCCCTTAACAGGAGGTTTACTCTCCTTGGTCTCCTCCTCCCCTGCCTCCACAGCCTTCTCCTCATTCTTGCTCACCTCCTCCTTCTCCCCCGATAGAGCTACCTCATTGCCCTTGACTTCCTCATCCTCCTTGACTTCTCCAAACACATTGGGGTCAATCAGGAGGAGAATCAGCCTCACCTCCTCACTGGTTAGAACTCCCATGATTAACAGTGTGCCAATCAGCTTGAGGATTGGGACGAACTGGTACTCGACACTTCCGCCTACTGGGTCTCGGATGTGTATCCCTCCACTCTGCACAGCCTCTGTGAGCATGCTGATGGCTTTCTCTTTCAGGATGACCAATGGGATCTGGGGGCTGTAAAGGTACTGCTGGCGTTTGGTGCTGATGATGCCAACAGGAGAGAAGTTGACCCGAGGTTTCAGGGAGGTGCTCAGGCCCACACCAGGCAGCGAATGCCGTTTGGACTCATCAGGGAAAAGCTTGATGGAACGTGTCTCGTCCGTGAGGGGGATGATGAACTCATTGTTCATCATTAGGCGAGCCTCCTTTGCCGTCTCAAGATGGATACTGGAAATGATAAGAGGAACCACTTCAATCATTGCAAATGTTATGTGCCCTCGGCATTTATACTTATCATGACATAACCATTCAGTATTATATGTCTAGGTTAAGATAACGTTCCCTCAGTAGTATGTGCAATAAGCAGGGGTTCTTCAGCCTAATGGCACAAAATTACCATAATACATCTGTAGGAGGTGACAGGATTATGGATCGATACCCATGACTCAGCATTTACCTGACTAGCTGCTGAGAAGCAGAGTTTCGTACTCTGTTGCCTGTAATCGCAATTTTTAAATAAAACTTTCCACCCACAGAGACTTAAAATTAAATATTCAGGTGACATTCATAAAGTATGTTTTAGTGTCTGTCTGTGATTATGTTGAGGATGCACTGCAAAAAAAGTGAGAGATTTAATTACACTGAATGTGTGCTGGCAATAGAAATACATCACAGTGGCATTATTAGGATTTATACAACACATTTACGTTGTGGTCTTGAGTGCTGCTCCATCACTTTAACAACAATGATTTAAATGATGGAGCTGGTGCTGTAATAATTCTATCACAGATCATCATTAGATTTCCTGATGAGTAAAACTACTGCCAACCTCCTCATTTCCATGCACGAAAGTTGAGCTTATAAAATATTAACAATGCAACATTAAACTTTAACTTCCTTTATTGCAGAGATATAGAGAAGTAAGGTATCTATACAGTATATAAAGCCTATTCAAAATACTTAGGTGGCAGTGCAACAGACCTCATAAGGACATTGTAGAAGCCCTCTCTCAGCATACCAGAGAGGTACTGGTTGTCAATGGTGTAGAGGAGCTGTGATTGGTCCAAGTGGGTGCAGAGGGCATGAGCAACACGAGTATTTCCCAGGGCACAGAGGGCGCAGTACAGCTTCAGTGTGTGGTAGTGGAATTTTCTCAGGTCTTCATGCTCAGATAGCTCTAGGATGTCCAAACACCTGAAAGAAGTACAGAGAGAAGAGTATTATGAATAAGAGATGTCTTGTGTGGGTAATGCATTAGATTGTACACATACTGATTAGATCATGTACAAAAGAGCTTGTGTGTTTCTGAGTTGATAGAGAGTTGCCATGTAGATGAATATAATATTAATATGATGAGTAAGGACATGACCATGAAGATAAAGAAGATAATCAAGGGTAGTTAGGACATCTAGGAAACAAAAAATTGGTAAATAACTTATGACCATGATCATTTGCATACTGAATACAATTCCCTCTAAGTAGACTGTCATGTCAAAAATGCTCTCCAGGATGTAAGGAAACGCATATTGCAACGCAAAGGAGACTCCACAGGCACCAGTAACATGCCAAAAATAAATAAAAGTAGGCTGAGTTCTGGAACATAGCTCGATGGATTCATAAAACAGAAATCAACATCTATAAAAAAGAAAAGAAATCAGGAATAGCTCATGGCCTAAAGCACACCTTCTCATCTGTCAAACATGGTGGTAGTTCTCTAATGGCTTGGTCTTGTATGGCTGCCAAAAGGACTGGCATTTATTGATTTCACTGCTGACAGAAGCACCTGGATGAATGCAGAGCTGTGTGTACTCAGATTCAGCCAAATGCATCTGAAGTTGGCTGCAGCCACCAAGGAAAGCATTTTAGAGTCAGAGGCAGTCATTAACAGTGGCAAAGGAATTCCCACCAAATATTACATAAGATAATTGTTCTTGTTTCCATGTCGTTCTGTCCAATTAGCCCTAAACTTTGGGTCCTCAGTGTACCCAAGGAAAGGGGCTATACTTCTGTAGTGCTGTGTCGATTACTTAACAGCAGCACTTGGTAATCTCACCTTGATTTGCAAGACAGTATAACCAACACAGAACTAATGTATTTCAGGTGAATCTTAGAAGGTATGCATTATTACAAATTGTTCCACTCTTTATCTTTGCAGCAGACCTGTTCTCCTCAGGTATATGTACGGCCATCATCTGCAGCTGTTCCAGACACTGGACCACCCAGCCGTGTCTTTCGCTGACCCGAGCCGTCTCCACATTGAGGAAAGTGTTTGGCATCCGACTCCACAGCACAGCCACGATGGTCTGTACATCCAATCGTGGCGGGCACTGCGGCACTGGATTCCTGTGCTCGCTTTTAAATATGGCTGATGAGAGTGGCATGGCGTCCTGAGAACAGAGGAAGAAGCCAAATAGAGAGACAAAGCAGCATTCATTAAAAGAAAACTAAATAGGTACATGTTGTCATAGTGTACATGCACCTAAATCAACTTTAAGAGATTTAAATACACAGTGGGTGCATGGAAGATATAAACATCTACTACATCATGTTTAGTTCTTTAGTTAGGAGTGAAACACACCTTGATCTTGACAAATTCAAACTGGAACAGGTTTGCACTAGTAGGGAGTACAAACACCGCTGGGAAGAGCTTGGTATTTGGCTCCACCTGAAAATATACATATATTATATAAACATCATGTACAAACTCAAGATAATTTATGTTCACATGAGATTTACTGGATTTAATATGCACCAAAACAAAACAAGAGTACTGCAACACAAGATTATTGGCACAATTTATTAGTGTGAAATGCTGAGAACTAAACCCTCAGTGGAATCTAAAATCTGTGATACCCGTTATTATCTTTAATGCAGCTCTAACCTTTAGCATTGTGTTCTACTGATGTCTGCTCAAAGCATGTCTGAAGGCATTCAACTTCTAAGATCATGGATTAGTCTGCATTTTAAATACCAGTTCAATGAGTATTAGTTGGTGTATTGATTACAACCATCAGAGAAAGAAGATAAGAGAGAGAGAGAGATACAAAGACAGAAAGCAGAAAAACAACCAAAGCTTTGAGGTAAGTGGACAAAAAGCTTTTCATCAGAGTAAAAGCCTCTTGATATCCAGGGCTTCCTTTTAGAAAAATAACAATTCACGGATAAATCAAATGAGTAGAAAAAACAAGGAGACAAAAACAGAGACAGTTTGATGTCTAAATATTCAATAAGGTCTTTAAGCTGAGACGAGGATTAATGAGTAGATGTGTGGCTTTGTTATTTCTCTGTTCTGAAATACGCATGAGAATTCAGCTGTATCATTTCCCTAACTGCTCTTCTGCAGGTCCAATTTACTGCAGCACAAATGTGTTTACATTACCTGAGAGGAACATACAGTAGAAGATCTTTTAAGTGTATGCAGGCACACAGGTGCCATTTTATCAAAGATTTATTAAAACAATGAAGACAAAAAAAGTTCTCAGACTCCAAATGTATTAGTAGCAGTAACCTGCATTTTCAGATTGATTGTAGTCACACTTTAATGCACAAGCTTACGTTTATGAGTAAGACTATCTTTGCACTTCAGTCCTCTGAGCCCCATTAAAGTGCTGTTATTGCTGTTATTTACCTGATATGTTGTAGGAAGCTCCCTGCCGTTGGCAGTGAAAGAGACGAGGCCAGTGGCCAGGTCAATCAGACAGCCGATCTCTAGGTCAGAGTTGGCGCGGTTGGAGGAAGATGGGCTGACTGCATCTGCTCCACACACCATGTAGCAGTTACTCCTCTGAACACTGCAACAATAAAGCACAAAATTATCTTGGTTTGCATTAATCCATGTGAACACCTACATGTAGAAAGAACTTGTGTATGACATCTTTTAATTATGTACCACATTCATCGATCTGTGTTTTTTGAGAATCTTTTCCTCATTCATATTTATTCTCTTAAGTTCCTCATTTACTTCGCTGACCACTGAAGGAGGATTGAAACAGGCTGATAAAGATATTATACCTTTGGCTCTTCAGCCATAAAAGCACCATCACTCCAAGGTCCAATTAGAGATGGGGATGTTTAGAACACTGCAATACTGGTAATAATTTTATATTTATTTACTGTATATTTAACTTGAAGAAATGTATTCAGCTGATAAAGGCGCTGCACATAATATGTGGTCCCTAAACAATATTGTATGAACATCCCACATTTTCTAAATTCACTGGTATTTCTTTATTTTACAACACCAAGTGCTGACAGCCTGTATGTACTAGCCCTCTTAAATCTTGCTATAAATTTTAAGTATTAATAGTGCTTGCCTCTCATGGACACGGCCCCTCTCATCTCCCAGGGTGACTGTGACTGTTCGTGTCTTGCTGAGGCTGAAGTTCTTGCTATAGTAATGATAGTCTGGCGTGACCCAGCCTATCCACACTGAGGCAGGATCCTGTCCAGCAAACACTCTCACTGAGTGGTAGTACTGCCAAGAAAAAGCACACACAGCACAATAGGTTACTCTTTATAGACAGAAAGCTGCCATTTATAACAGTATTTTTTCAGGAGCCATTTGTGTTTTAGAAAATGTAGGTTGATTTACAGTTGTGATGCTTCCGTAGTCAACAGTTCCATCTTCTTTTGGAGGATGGCTGCAGAAATCACAAAAACAAAACCAGGTTTTATTTTTTGCATTTAACAAAGTCTCCAGTGCTGTTTCAGCGCGGTGTTGATGTCTAACCTGAGTTTCAAGGACTCGTCCAGAATCTTGTCTGCAGAATAGAACTCTACTGGCATGCTCAGTCGACAGTAAACCATGTCATTGTTGCTGTTCTGGGTGCCAAACGTCTTATGGGTGACCTTGAGACACGGGGGGCTGTCTACCGTTCCATCAATCCTTGTCACCTGAGGAATTAATAGTCAATAGGTGGAAATCAACATACAACACCAATGTGTCTATCAACACCAGCCTCTCAAATTTTCTAGGCAACATTTAAAGAAACACAATGTGTGTCAAATGTGTCTACCAAATGACTAAATGTAAATTTGTCCTGAAAAAGTTTGTCTAGTGGTTCATTTTGTACATGTTCTGAAGCGCCTCCTAAAAGATTTAGATCAACAAAATCATTTTGGGTAAGGCAGTTGTTGAGATTTGGGACATGCACCAATTAGTTTGACAATTCCAATCGTAATTTGATTTGTATACTGAGAGTTTCTGTGCATCACTTTGTGTGCTCTACAATCTCAGGGCACCTTTAACTACTGTATGTAGTCCTGCTTACAGCTTACTGCTGATTAGCTTACAGTGTAGGTAAAGACAGTAAATATATACAGAGGGGCAAAATCGAACATCACCATCAAATAATACATCTATTTATGTGAAAAATATATATTTTAGGCCATATTGCCCCGTCCTAGTAGGACATTCAGAGGTCGTACATTACCTACTACGCCAGAGAGATGCCCCAGATGCTGCTGTTACCATGCAGCCTTGATAGCCAGTAACTGACACCCCCATCCACATATTAATGGTAATATTTTTTCACCTCAATATCCAAATGATCCTGGGGTACATTGACAAAGGTGGGCAGGCGCTTGCTGAACCACATGGTGATGTCTCTGTTCATGTTGACAGCAAAGGGCTCAAATCCTTCCTGGAGACCATACATGGTGTAGTACTTAAAAGAACTGGCGTCCTTGCCCAAGTTCATACGTCCGATTTGAGACATTCCCAGACTGCACACAGGGATGAAACCTGGGGGGAATACACAATTTTAATTGTGTATCTATATCAACCTTGAAAAGCTCATCAGTGTACTGTCATGTACAACATAGAAGTAGTTTGCAAACTGCCAGTACCGCAAAATTCACTCAACAAATCAATTTTAATCACGTTATTCCTCTGTGACTGCATCCCCTGTGTTGTCCTGAAGAATGCAAGTTCACTAACTTAAGCAATTTGTGCTTTTTGTGTCTCCTGCTAACTGCCAAACAAGCCCAATCATAACTCTGGAGACATCATGGCGAAAACACACAGAATAAATGAATAAATTAGCACTAAAATTCATTGGACTATGGCACACTCACCATCCTCCGTCTCAAAATCAGTGAAGCAAAGCTCAGAGCCCTTGCTGGTGATCAGGAGCTCTCCGTTCAGGGTGAAAATCATAAATTTGTCCTCCATATTGATCATACAACCAACGACATCACCCTTTTTCCAAGGATGTCCAAAGTAGCGGCTGCCTGCATGCATACGTCGACCCTTAAGAAAAAGGACAACGTTTTTGAAGTATATACCATATAATCATGTAAGAAAGGTGATCATACTGTTCAACTTGTCAAGCATAGCATAAACAACTTTACCCTATATCCATCAAAGACAAAGGCCTGGTCATCTACTCCTAGTTCAACATCAGGTCTGCATCCAGGTCTGGCCCAGCCAACCCTCATATCTCCTCCACTGAGAACCTCAAACTCAAAGTACCACTTCCCGGTCTTCACTGCATATGTCTGCTCCACACGGAAGAAGCGGATGGTCTCAATGCTCTGATCGTCCTCCATATGAACAACTACCAAGAGGCACAATACTCAAGTTATTATTAAATAACAACTAACCAGTGACACAAATAGTATACGTAGCTTATTCTAGAAAGCATGTTCAGTATTTAATTATACAATCAGAGGTCAAGTAATTTAAATTGAAAAGGATATGCTAAGTTTGAAGATGATTATAGGATCTGAACAGACTGAGCTAAATTGTTAATGTTGCCAAAAATACATCTCTGACATGTCTACGGCATTCTCTCACCCTCCTGGTCTGGGGGATCAATGTCATATCCATATCCAACTAAGGTCCTGATGGCCTCTCTCAGACTGTCCCTGTTAGATTTCTTAGTGCGCTCATCCAGTAAAGCATATGGTACCAGGCGAGGATTACGCCTGCTCTTCAAATCCTGAACCAAGCAAAGAAAACAAAGCGTATTGTAAAAAGACTCTAGTAGAATATAAATTAATACAAATTAAATAAAGCCATTATCTGGCTACAATTAACTTTTAATGTAATGATTTTATCACTTGGCAGTTAGATCTTTTCTTAGTAAGAAAACAAGTGTATTTTACCTGCTGGATACCATAGGTCCATCCTTGTTTAATTCTGTCTTTGGCCCACACATTGTGTGCATTCTCGGCCAGTTTATCAACTAGAACCTCCTGACCTGCAGTCAGTTTCACATCAGAAAGTTCCAGTGGCGCAGGCTTATATCCATTAGACATCATGTAGCTGCAGACAATACACAGCATCAACAAAAGATACCATGGTTATTTTTGGAAACATTTACCCTGTAAATTGCATATTGGTTAATGGGTCTGTAACTGAGAAATTATATACACATACAACTTTCTTCTGTTAAAATACACAAATATCAATATAAAGTCATACTCTTTGGGTAGTTTGATTTTCTTCAGATCGTCCTCAGCATGAACATTGACCTGGGCAACATGGCAACCTAATGCCAAAAGGGTCCTGAAGATAAAACAGACTTGTGAAACAGATAGCACATCAGCAAAATCAATTGAAAAACACCTGCAATTTCACACAGCTGATTTTACATTATTACATTTTACTCAGTCAGTACAGTTAGTTTTGGTTGTGTAGATACACACAATGCAATATGAGGAACAACCGATTGTAATCAAACTGCATGTCTGATTGAAGGTTACTGTAACTGGAGGTTGCTTTAAAAGAGTCAAGCCAAATGTTTTTACAGTCAGGAGACGCTGTACTTGGCTCAAATAAGCTTTGGAGGCAAGCTTTCTTAAAAATCAATGCTGGGATTCACTCAGGAGATGCAAGTCATCAGAAGAACTGATTTAATCTTAGCCCTAATCTGTTCGTGCACAGCATTCAGCAGAGAGCAGCTGCAATTGCCTGAATAGGTAATTGGATTATTTAACAAACTGCTTGGCCTTACTTAAGTGTTTCGCTAGACATCTGCACGTTGTAGTTCCTTTCAGTTTCAGGCAGCTTGACGAAATCCACAAGGCAAGGGTGCTGCCTCTTGTTGTCATCACGAACCTTGGGAGAAAGCAGTTAAGCAAAATTACTTTCACCTCACCACAACAAATCTGTACTTCTTTTCCTTGCTCTTATAAGATTGTTTACCAGTATTCAGAAAATACGCTGCAGCTGAATTTATCTGCAGTGGAAATTAGCAGATGCATTTTTGTTTGTTTTCGACTAATTTAAACTGCAGGTGCTGTTTTTTTAATGAAGCAGAGATAATCATAAATCAACTCAGAAAACAGTTGTGTTACAAGGGGGCTGAGCTATATTGCAAGAGAGTTTACCGGAGAGAACTAAACTGCTACTTCCAGAGTCCTAATAAAATGCTGCCAGTGACGTTTTCTGATAATGCACCTTTGTCTGCTATTGACAAAGGTTAAATACAAGTTATGTGCACACAAGGTATGAGCACACAGTACAGACAAGCACTCAGATACAAAACAATGAAGCCATATCTAACTTTAATATCACCCTGCCTGCAACGAATTTGCTACTTTCCTTAGAAGCGTTATCTTTAAAACGGTGAAATGTCATCCTAAGCTTACTAAGGCTTGTTGCATTAAAATAAAATATGAAGCAGCTACTTGAACATAGATTTTGTCCTTTATAATAATAATAACAACAATAATACCAGTGCTATACCCTCATTTAGGCTTTGTCCTAGTCTTAATTAATGTGAATGTCATAGTCTAGAAAGGTGAGACACTCATTTAGATTTGTTAAATGGCTGCAGTGGTGATGGCCTCTGTCTGAATTGATTCTGTGATAACCACTACAGCACAAAACAGCCAGTATATGTGATCAGACTTGTAACGGCCTTCCCATTCTGCAGTGAACACAAGTGACTAATGTCTTTGGAGGTACTGCAAGTTAACTGCAATTCACTATCCCATCCTATACTTTAATGTCTGAATAATTATTCAAACATTTACACCGCACAATGTTTGACGCGGTTGTCACCAAGCACCTTTGATGCAGTATAATTTTGACACTTTGCAGGACCATGGTGGAGATTTGCATATATAATCTCATTAACAGTGTTGCACTTCTTTATATATTATTGCTTATTATTTTAAGGCTTTGATTGGGATCGATTTGCTATGGATTTATACGTATAAATATAAATGAAATGCCATATTTGATTGCTTTTATGTTTCTTTGTTTTCGTTCTTTTGTTTTTTACCTTCACAAAGAGTTAACAGACTGGTCACTTAGTAGCTGTGTCTAATGTAAAAATGGGACATTATTACATTCTCAGTTGTTCGAGTTAATGAGCTACAACATGCATTTTGCTGGAGGGACTGGAGTTGACCTAAGTGACTCTTGCTTCCAAATACACCCAGGGTGTTTTGTATGCTGAATGTGATGGATTGTAGGTTTACCTTGCCATAGGTCCAGCCCAGTTCAATCTTGTTCATCCCCCACAGTTCATGGATGTTTTCTGCCAGCTTGTCCCGGACATTTTCCAGGTGAGGGGGAAGAACAATCTGCAGAGATTAATTGCATGAGAGATTCCTAAATTCTAAAGGATTATTTTCTTTTCAAACTTCTTACAGTAAAAAAAAAGATGCAATGTTTGATCAACCTATTGGAATGGGTCAGTTTTAAGCTTGATTAGCCATGACGCTGATTGGCTGATTGGTATGAGATATCAAATTGTCACAAAAGGAGGAGGGGGAAAAAAAAAAAAGGTATGTCCAGTATTTTTGGAAAGATGGAAAATATAATAAAATACAATGTCGTGAATCATTTCCATGCTAATATTTAGCATTTAAAGTTAAAAGCAGCTAAATTTCCAGGTTTCCAGGGTACTACCCTTTGGAATGCAAGAAGCAGCCAGGGGACAAAAGTGTTTGGTTCAGCGACCTCAGTATTGCATCTCTGTTTTGGCAGATGATGGCTTCATCAGGCTCTGACTTTCAGGATGTTCTGTGGTGGTTTGCAGCCAAGTGTAATGCAGCTGGAGTGAGAGTCAGCACCTCTAGGTCTGAGGCTGTGGTTCTCAGCCAACAGTGGACTGTCTCCAGGTAGTAGGGAGTCTTTGCTCCTAATGAAGGAGTTTAAGTATCTAGGGGTCTTGTTCAGAAGTGAGCGTTAAATGGAGAGAGACGGACAGGAGGATTGGTCCATCATCAGCAATAATGAGGTGAAAAGAGAGCCGAGCCGAAAAGCAAGGCCTTCAATTTACAATTCTATGTTTCAACCCTCACCTATGGTCACAAGCCATGGGTAGTAATGGAAAGAATGAGATCATGAATACAAAACCCAGCCTTTGAAGGTTATCCAGGCTCATTCATCTGGGGATCCCCCAGGAGGAGTTGGGGAATGTGGCTGGGCAGAGTGACGTCTGGGTTGCCTTACCAAATAAATAATAAACGGATACTATCCTCACCTGACTGGTGTCAACAGGAGTGGGGATGAAAGACGCCTGGGAAAGGAACTGCGTGGTTCCTAGAAGGTCACGGACTCCCTCAGTATCCCTCTTGTACTCCTTGACAGGCTCTACGTGCATCTTCTCCTTGGGTAGCAGTGCCTCGTAACACGGAGAGTAACCAGCAGGTGGCAGGAACTTGAAATCTCCATGGCGCCCACCCAACAGGAAACGGACCCTGAGAAGTTAATAATACAATAATGTGTAATATCTTTTGATGTTACATATTTACATTGTGCCTGCCAACTTCACTGTTAATATTTAAAAAATGTTAAAAACTAGAGCTGCACTTGGGGTCAATTCTAAAATTTTAATTAAAATACTACATCACTGTTTGAAATCTAGAGTTACAAAAGCTGACAAGCTGTAATTGCATGGTAGCGTAAAAATGGCTCCAGCTAAATTAAAATTGTATCTGTATTGCAGCTTGTTCTTGTTTGTACATTAAAAATGCACAGCCTTACTTGACACCTGCAGAGAAGCTGACAACAGGGAAGAAGAATCCGTCTGTGTTGAAGTTCTCGAACATGCCCTGAACAGGCTGCCCATTGATCCTGAAGGACATGCTGGGAGCGCCCAAATCCAGACAACAGCTGACCACATCGTCTGAGTTAAGCAGGTGTTGGTTAATGGAGGCCACGGCCCTTGGGATTCGGCCTAGACAACACCAGGCAAAGACAGAGAGTGAGGATGGATAGCAGTTACAGTCACTGCTAATGTAGGGCAGTATGATGGGTGAGGAAAAGAGAGCAGATAGGTGGTGGAATGGGTGATGAGTGTTTTAAAAAGGATGGATGGGGTTAGGTGATGGGTCTTTAAGTAGACTTAGACTAGAAAGGTGAGAAAGTGAATGTATTTAGTGTGAGAGCAAACACAAGATGGCATTCAAAAGACTTAAAGGACTAAGGCGAGAGTTGACTAAACAAATACAAATAGCGGCAAGAAAACATATGTGAACTCATAGAAATTACTTGTGTTGATGCTATTAACACAAGCAAATTATTTTAAATACTCTGGTTGTGGAAAATGAGTCAATCAGGGTGAGTGATGTGATTTTTTTTTTTCCTGTGGAAAATGTCAAGAGCAATGAGGAGAGAGTAGAGCAGGTTCCTGCATTATTCACACAACGATCAGTTGAATCAAGTCCTACCAAAGCCATTAGACTTTTTCTATATCTCATCTTAAGTAAATGTAAAATAGATTCAGCCTTAGGTTTTCTCCTTACAGTAGGAAATTTCACCATAAAAAATATTTTAAATGTTATTCAACATTTCCCACCCACATCATACTGACCAACATTCTGGCACTCTGACCACACTGTGGCTACAAAGCCTGATACACAGCAAGGCACTGACACATTTTTAGTGTGTTCGGACCCTGTATAGTAGCCTTTGTTGTATTAATGCATGAATGTACCCGTTTATAATGTGTCTCTCCTTTGATTTCTGTGTTTGATACCACTGCTAATAACGTTTTATCTCATCTTTGTATTTCTTTACATTTTCAGATTTCCATTGGTTCTGTGTCCGTCACCTTCTGGTAAGAACAGTCAGAAGTAAAATATTAAGTCAAGATGTCTACCTGACCAGAGATGAAGCCCATCAAAACTGTAGGAGTACAGGTCATCACCAACACCATTGCCTCCCCATCCCTCTCCTCCACCAGGGTATGGAGCGTAGCCTCTGGTATTGGCCCAGCCCACTCTCAGGTGGGTTGGCTCCCCAGTGACAAAGTGGTCCACCTGGTCGATTACCAGCTCAAAGTACCACTTCTTATACTGAGCTGAACCTTCAGCCATGCCGAGGAAGATGTTAGGCCTCATACTGAAGGTGATAAGAAGAAGAAGCTTTAATAGTGCAAACTACATATAATAATCAAATGTAATAAATTATAATATTAATTAGTAACCATAAAAGCACTGCCTGATTTAGCACCAACTAGTGGCTTTCTTTACCTCTGAACATGATTGACCAATCGAGTCTGAAGCAGCAGGTCCCTCTTGGGAAGCAGGTTGTCACAGATCAGGTTCTGATTGGCTCTCACTGCCACGCCATTACAAACACAGAGAGAACACAGCACATCCAGAATCTGAAAGAGGGGGAACAATGAGATAACAATTTTTTTCCAGGCAATTCTTATATATTTTAGTTTAGTTTTAGTTTCTTAAATAACTACTCAATCAGATTTTTCATTTGAGCAGTGCAAGTAAGACACATGGTAGGAATGTCAAACACAAAAAAACTATTTGATCTGAAGCTTCAACTCAGCAGCTACTAAGATTTCAGTAAACTAACATTTCAAACTCTGCTTTACTCTATATTAGGAGTTCAGCTGCTACTGTTCGCTTACTGAAAAGTGAATGATTAGAGCATAAACATATCCCTGATTTTTATAAAGCGCACTGTATCTTAACAGGACATAGCAGCATGATTTTGGGTAGAAATTGTTTCCTACGCATCCAGCTAAAATAGCATGTTGACAAACTACAGTAAATGTCTACATTATACCCTTAGTATGCCTTAACAATTACCCCCATAGGAACTATTTACTAATATAACTAGCACTAGCTAGATTGCATTACAGTGTGTTAGTGTGACCTGCTAGTGTTGGCACATGTGCAATATACATGTTTACATAATAATGGTATGCATGTCAAAATGCTAATTCAGTTTAAAATGATGTGACGACAAATTAAAGTATCAGTATCTCACTCTAACAAAAAAAAAAATTATAGTCCTACATTTTGCTAATATTTAGGTTACTGTGCTCCTACTTTTTCCCACCTTGTGGTTGCGTCCATGCTTATAGAGTAAAGAGATGATGGATTTTATGTGCCCTCTCTGGATGATATTCAGAGCCTCTGGGCTTTCTACCAAGATACAGTGGAGGACTTCCAGAATGCCTAATAGGTCACACAGAACAAATATATAATAAGCAAACCACATTCCAAAAATCAGTGGGGCAAAGGAAGAAAATGTGTTTTTCCAGTATACCTGATGAAGATTCCAGTCTCTCCAGTTTGCTAACCAACCAGTCCAACTTGCGGGAAAACTGCGTGCAGTTGTTTCTGTTCCCACGAATAAGTGCAGCTAAATAAAGTACAAAGACAAAACAAATGAATGACAGTTAAAAATGGAAAATAACATGCAAGCAGCTGACTGATGAGATGACTGAGAGTGTACACCGCAGACAGTATGACTTTAAAATTTTAAAAAAGTCCACAATTTTCCTGTCATTGTTAAGTCACTGTCTGACATCTTCAGCCCACGGGTAGACATTAAAATTAATTAATTCTGTGAAACCACACACACAAGTCAGAAGTTCTATTCTCCATAAAAATGTAAGGTGTGTTCCGTTGTGCCCCTTCTCTGTCACTCACGACATTAAGAAGTCTTTTTATTACTTTACCGTCTCATTTTTCACCATTAAGATTCAGGGACACTGGACTGATAATGCCTGTGAAACAATTTAACAGGCAAAGGATTACTGATGGATGTCTAATCTCCTTTGATTCTGCCATTCCAGGAAATCTATTGTTCACTATGAACACATGGATAGAGCCACACCAAAAGGCAAGGGCAATGTCAAGGATGCAGGGAGTGGAAGACGTTAATATTAATGTTATGTTAAAAGAGAGATGGAGAAAAACCTAACATAGACAGACTTTGTACTGTTTTTTACTGATAGCTGGTGTAGACTTAAAATAAAAATGTAACTAATTGTTCTGTCTTTTTTCCCCTCCCTATATTTGGTGACTGAGCAGTCATTAACCATGATGGATTAATCTGATGTCTGACTATCTGGACAGTTTACTTGCATCTAGTACTAGATGTACTCCATTAAAAAGAGACCAGCGCATTTACTAAGAAGAGAAGTGTATGCCAGGACACAAAATACTGCACAATTCATCATACGAAAAACCTGCTTCACCAGACAGCATTTGCATCCTTGGGGGTGACCTCACTGGGGAGAAGGCTGTAGTATACACAGGAGTGTATTTGTGGGTTTTGAACTTGTGTGTATGTGCATGTTGGAGTACATGGGGAGGGAGGTGATGATGAATACAAGGACAGCCAAGGTGAGCCGAGGGGAAGCTGTTGATGGGAAAGCTCCAATGACAGCAAAACTAACTACACAAGAAAAAGTTGCCTAAAATAAAACTTTTCAGGGTCAAAGTTTTAGCATTCATTCATTCAACACTGGCCCTGGGAACAGGATAATGCCAGCACCTGTCATAGCTGACATTTTGTAAATGATGCCTTCGTTTATGCAAATATTAATATTATGTCCACCCCTCACCACAGAGAAGGAAGGATGTGACCCAAAAGGAAGGTAGTTATTATTGCACAAAATAATATCAGAGACATTTAATCTTTGCTTCAGTCTACTCTCCCATGTAAGAAAAAGCTGCACCTCAGATGTGGCATACAAAAAACAAGAGCAGGGAGAAGGAGGAGAGGAAGACAGATGTATAGAAGGTTGAGTGAAGACACTGAAGGAAGATTAATACTGCACGTCTACCCAGGGTCAAAAGCTGATGGCAGTGACAGAAGATGTGGGTATTTCATGTGATCCATTTGCTCAGGTCCACTTACCCAAGAGTTCATACAAAAGGTTGAGGATATCCTTCCAGGCTGCACCCGCCTCCTCCCCAGCCATCTCTCCAAAATGAGCAGCACTATTATACAAGTTCATCCGATCAATGCATTTGGACAGGAGGCTCAGCATGCCCTAAAAATGTGAGTATATTGACATGAGTAATATTTCACAGTATATTCCCTTGTGTAACAAGATATAAAATTGTTTTTTTATTACAGCAGCTTCATAATCTTGTTTGGTAGCTTCATAATATCCTCTCACCTCCTCTTTGAAGAGGTCTTGACGTTTAATGAGTGAACGAAGAAGACCTTGCTTCTCCTCGTGCTCAAGCTCTGAGTCAGGCTGCTTAAAGTACTCGATGAGGTCGTTCAGCGTCTGCAGCACCTCTTCAACGTACCCACCTACTGCTGTGGAGTCACCCTCTGCAGTGCTGTCCAGAGCCCTGAGGGGGAGGACAGGGAAGACCAAGGAGAAGACTCAAACAAAAGAAGAATTAACATTGTTAGGAGTTCTGTCATGTTGTATGTGTCAGAGACGGATAAACCCAGCCGTTACTTGATAAAGTTGGTGAAGAGCAGCGTGGTGTTGCGGATGATGCGGGCAGCCCGAGACTCCTCATGCTGACAGCGCTGAAGGGTCAGCCCATCATCCATGTGACCCTCAGAGTGTAGGCAGGCCTAGAGCAGAAAACAGAAATACACATTTATTACAGAACTATATATTTGATTCTCCAAGGGGATTGATAAAGTACGTCATCGTCATCATTATATGCCTACAACACTACAATGGTGACAGCAATACAGCCAAACACTAATAACTGTCGTTTTGTCTAATCAGACTGAAATCAAATTCTCTTGTGACCAAGGGACCAGGGACACTCTGACATGCGGATCTGAGTCGAACTACCAATATGTTCGCCCCAAAAGTCTTGATATAATGTATATCACTTTATCAGATAAGATGAAATTCAAAATTTCAAAATAAAGTAAACCAAAAAGCTATAAGAAAAGTCAATATGTCATATGTTCAGTGTGAAGAGTGAATCTTAAGAATCTACACAGCTACAATGAGCGTTACCTGACTTACTGTAATCAAATAGCATAATCAAGAAAGAAGGGATGAGGCGATATAAGTGTTGACTGTCCATCACCTCCAACATGTCAGGTGCACTGGCATGCTGCCAAGGCTGCAGGGACCGCCTGGCACCAGCATGAGGTGGCGTTTGATGTCCCTGGAAGTATGCCCAGCGATGAGCAGCGCTTGTGTACCATCCTAATCCCCCCCCCGTCTCACCCAAAACTAACTGTCACCCTCCATGCAGCCCATTATCACATTTAAATGGTTTGCTACATCATGTGCACAGGACGGGTACATGTGTGAGGAGAGCGGCTGTGTCAGGAGTATGCAAGCACTGTTTTTAAATAGACAAAAAGAAATGAGTTTAAATGGTCACATAAGCAGAAGAGTACTTAGGATCTTACAATAAACGCAATGATAGTTTTTGTCAGCACAGTGCTATAGGGAATTAAAGAGGGTTGATATTTCCTGATAACTGCAACCAATCGTGACATAAAGTAACACTTATTTTGCTGGTTTTCTAATGACAAATCTGTTCAAATGCAGTGTAAATCTCATTTTTTATGGCTAACCCATTTACCCTTCTTTTCAGGGGTCCCAGGCGAGACGATTTGGCATCAGGCGACTGGTAGGACAGCCACAATCCTGTTGCCACATGCATGATGAAACAGACAGAATCCCCATACTTGATCTCAGGTGCTCCCATGCCGTCAATATCCCTCTTTGGGCCCGAGTCAACCTTTTCCTGTGGTGGTGACATTGAGAATCACACACACATTAGCAAATACACAAGGAAAGGAAGCGGATACACAAGCAGACAGAAATGGAAATATGACAAATGAAGATATACTGCAATTATATTGTAATCTGAGAGGCAGGGTGAGGAGAGTAAATTCACTGGCCTGCCAGGAGGTTGCTGCTTGCCTCATTAGCTCTTTTACATTTCTGGCTCAGCAGAGATGGAGCGATGGAGCTGATTGTAGTCGACAGCAAGTAGCAGGGAACATATTAATGCCGATGTTCAACATGGCAAGCCACTGACCTTTTTAGATATGGGAACCAACTGGCACTGTGTAGTATGTACAATGTGTAGAGGGAGAGAGTCTATCTACAGCTTATTTATTTTACTAATGAAACCTAAATAAATAGCCTGTAGTTCCTGCAGGAATAGTGATTACTAAAAACAATTATGCTGTATTACCAGAAGTGGGATGGCTTGGAAAATTAAAGCCTCAGATGTGGACAACACTGAAGAGGATTTGATACTGTACCTATTGTAGATAACAGGATCTCTACAGGTTCATATTAATGTTCTGTGAATGTGGCTGTAGACTGCTTCAACAGTGAAGCCAGGAAGGTGCCTAAAGATATACTCACTACACCCTACAGGCGAAGACAACTGAGCACAAAAATATTCACATAAAGGGCAATATGCCTATTGTATTAGGACATGTCCACAAAAGAAAGATGAAAACATTTGGTTCATGAGATCACAATGTGAAAGAAATAAATAAAACCATCAATCTGTAATCTTGTGTCATCTTCTAGGCTGAAACTGCATAATTTACAGGTAAATATAACAGAACATCAATGAAACACTTATTTATGATTTTAATCTGAATTTTAAATAAGCAATGTGCCCCTTTCACAGAGCTAATTTTAGTAGTGACACTTTATTTTTGGAATACACTATTAAAAAAGAAGACATGAGGAGCCTTTTAAGTGAGAGCGAGTTCAGAACAGAGTGTGTGGGACTGAACTGGGTAATTGAAGGAAAGAAATTAGCTAATAATAGAATACAAATGAGTTATCCTGAAAACCCCCATTGAATCAGAGTGAACCCCACTGATATACTACAGTTTTGATGATAAATTTGTCTTAATTTTGTAATTGAAAATGCTCTGACTAATTGAAATCAGGGCAGTGGACAATATAAATGTTTGCTCAAACATTTACAATCAACAGTCTACTCGTCAGTTTTAAAAAGGTTCAATTATTGAATTATAATAACGGGTCATGAGCTCATTAAGAGCGTGACAATTTAGTCTACTTAGTTCAAATGAGCACGTCGAGTTGTACAAATAAGTACATATATATGACACAGGGATGATGAGCACTAACCTTGGAGGCCCTGAAGCAGAAGGCAGTGGAGTTGGTGTCAGACTTCTTCCTGTCTTGTAAGACCAGTCCACGGTCCTCAGTCAGGGCCAGGTAATGGCCTGTAGAAAGGTGGCGTAGTCTAAAGGCTTGGCCCCATCGGATGTGGCTACCGGACCAGCTAAACACAGAGAACTGGTGTCACGGACTTTAGATAAAACTCTGGTTTGGATGGTTTTAGATAACTGACTCTTGACAGACCTGTTGAATTTCTAGATTTATGAAAGGAAAATGTATATAAAAGTAAAACTTAATTTATTTGAATGTACATACTGACCCACATTCTTAATTTCCTATTTGAAGAAACAATGCTATTTTATTCTGTATTGCAAGTTCAACTCCCCTATTAGAATATATTCAAGGAGGAGTATGTCAGCTGAGAAATGTTAGCAATGTAAATATTATTATATTTGCTCTCAGTTGAGGGGTCTTCTACAATGTTCTCTACATGTATGATGCTTTGTAAGAAATACTGTTCAAAATTCCTCCCTTAACTGAAAAGGAAAACATAACTTAATAAATGCACCTGCACTATTTCAAAGTGCACAGACTGTGACAGGCTGTCCCAGTGAGAGCTGGTAGACGATGTGACTGGGGAAAAATTACGTGGGTGGCCAGTTAAAGCAAAGAGTGGAACAGGAGAGAGGGTGACACTGAGAGAGAAGCTGATAGAAAGGGACAGTAAACAGAACCTCCCTTTCTGGGGAAATCTGACAACTAATTGGTAGTGACAGCTCTGAGGACAGAAAGACGATCTGTTTATATAATCAGCAGTACAGTAGCAGTGACACAAAAATCACCTCCATAAATGCACATTTCTAAAGGACATCGACATCTGAGTATTTTACTGGTGGTGATGGTGCATTTTATCCAGAACGTGTGTATTCAGGTCTTATCTCACCTGATCCTGAGAGGCTCCATTCTCCACAGTGAGCGGGCCTTAGATGCTCCTTTACCTGCCTCATAGTTGACTATCCTGAGAGAAGAAGAAAGAAAAGGAAGCTTCTGTTATTTCTGAGTAAACTGGGAATAAACAGTTCTTGCTATTGCCACAGTGTTAGCAGAGGAAAACCTGTGTGAATGCCCCTTTGAATGGAAGTGACAAAGTGAAATGTACAGCCTTTATAGATTTCTGGAGCTGGATAATTGCTCTATAATTCCTCTTCATATTGATATGTACTACCTTCACACACAGGACCTATGAGTCAGATGCAGCCTTCAAAAGCACTTTGGCTCCAAGTAATCTTGCAGAAAACGACTGTTGCTCCTCATTTGTCACATCCAACAACTGTTTTAGGTTTTTTGTTTTTTTTTTAATTATTATTATTATTAGTAGTATTTCAAGATAGTTTCAGAGAGCTGAAAATACTGACTCTCTAATCTCACTCACTTGACATTAACAAAATGTAGTTCAATTACTGAGCTAATTGTCTATTTACCTCTGCTCCTCCTCACTCTTGTCTGCTCCAGGGATGGTCAAGCTCTCATCATGTCCATGACAAAGACGCATCACATGTCCACCAATCAAATACCCTGACAGGACAAAAACAGTAACACTTAACAAGATATTTTCCTCTTTAATCGTGCAGAAAGTTTTCTGCATTCAAACATACAAAGATAAAGTCAATATGGAAGCACAAATGTTAGAGACCTCAACATAGACAGTATTTAAGAAGTCTTTAAAAGAAGTGGAAGAGGAACAGTTGTGATTGCTGTTGCCTTGAACTTGCCTACAGCCATGTTGCTTGAAGAGCAGGTTGGCTGTACATTCCACAGTGTTTGCATGAAGGAAGCATCCACCTGGATGTTACCATTGGACATAGAGAGGTGCTGCAAGAGAGAGGCAGGTTACACAGAGCTTTAGACAGAAGAAATTGGCAATAAAGTTATTGTGTTAGCAAAAGTAAAACTGATGTGTAAGATGTTCCTATGTTGGGATTTGAAGAGAGATATATATAAAAAAAAACAAAAAAAACACAAAAAACGACTTTGAGTCTCCCTTCTGGAGCTGCCAAACAACGTTATAACCCTATGGGGCTGAAACTCACTGCTGCATCAGTGTTTCTCTATGCAACAGTCCAGACAGTATTCTGCAATAATTCCTTTCAACAAAAACACTTGGAGCAGCTCCCAGGTCCCTACAGGCAAAATTCAGAGGTGAGTGGAAGCTCAAAATGTCTCTTCAGCTAAAGTGTTAATTGGCAGAAATGTGGTACATTGTGTTCCCTCTCTGTCAATTCCATCTCACTGTTACAATTTACATAGCTGTTAAAGCAAAGTGTTTGTTGAAGCATCTGTTTAGTATTTTTTATTTGTTCACCTCGATGCTTCAAAGATTTACTGTATAAATGTACAGTATTTCCTCTACAGTTTACAGTATTTTCCTTGTCTACATGTCGGCAGAGCATGACATGCACACACAGAGCATTAAGAAACTGCCATTACAAAAATCAGCCCAACTTGACACAAAGCAAAAAATGACATGCCTACACCATGAAAAGCCTGCACTGTGATCTCTGTGGTTGTTCACAATAATAGAACACTGATTGCTTTTGCTTGAATTTTTGATGCGTCTAATTCTTCAAAAGTTGGGGTTCTCTCGTGCTAAAGCAGGTGAAGATTTCCCACTGGAGGAGATGAAAGCCTGGCTCTTTGCCAGTTTTGTTTTAATTGCACACTTCCCTCCCTGAAGGGCCACAGCAGCCACTACAAGCCAGCACTGTTCACTCTCCCATGCCCGGCACATCACTCTCCCTCTCAAAATCCCCCCGTTCTCTCTCTTCACCAACTTAGTTAATTGAGGTCAGGAGCATATATTTGCATAAGGGAGGCAGCATTACCTCAAAGCTCAGCAAATGGATGCTTTCCCTAAAAATATTTTTTAAAAGTAACTGAACAAGAGGGCTTTACAGATAATCAGATTTTAATTACAGATAGCAGTTCATAGTAAAGTTTTAAAGTTTTCCCTTTGAATTGCCTTGTCACTCTTTGCTGGAGTGAGACAGGTATTAGAGCTGCCAGACAGCTATGTAACTTTCCAAAGTGCCCTTTGAGACAGACCGTGAACTAAAGCAGATAACACCAGCTATGCGGGGAGCATAATCTCCTCATACACACACACACAAAAAAAACAAGTAATTTCTGCATTTGGCACAGTGTACAATTCTCTTGCAGGGTTAGAGGCTGACAGTTTTGCTCTGACATGACAACATTTGGTAGGATCAAACATAGCTGCACAACAAAATTGAATTAAGTGCAAAGCAGAGAAAGGAAAATACAATAAATAGTCATGAGACGAAAAATCTCCTATATGAGAAACTGTATAGTGGTCTGCGGATTTAATGAGAACAGTTTGAGCAATGAAACCATGATCTTATCTTTTAAAAATGCATCTTCTTCTATTGTGCAATGTTGAGTTTAAGATCATCCTCTATTGACAACATTCTTTAACACTTTATACTAAAGTACTTAAAATAAATTAAGGGAACACTTAATCATCACAGTATAACACCAAGTCAGGTAAACTTCAGGGCTATCAATCCGTCCATTTGAGAAGAACATTTATCAGTAATGTAATCGGTTTCAGCTGTAATGGAGGGACACAGGAGAGACAACCACTAAAAGTGAAATGATTTTGTATGTGGTAGCCCCAGACAAATGCTCTCTCTATATCCTCCTAGACTGAATCTTCTTGAGTTCTAAATTGTCTTGCTATGGTGCATAGCCAATGGCACACTGACTGCTATGAAGTACCAGGATGAAATCGACAGAATTATTGTCAGAAATTATACTGGTGCAGTGTGCCTGGAGTTCATCCTGGGGCAGGATAATGCCCGGCCTCATGTGGGCAGAGTGTGTAGGCAGCTCTTGGATGACAAAGGCATCAGTGCCACTAACCGGACCAATTACCTATCCCTCCTCCAGGGTTTCACTTTGCAGCAGTGCTTTGAAAGTTCGTCAACATAACATAACAACATTTTATTTTTAAATCCGTGAACGTCATCATTGACATGTCTTACACGATGCACAGCTGTGCTTCACTCTGAATCATATTGTAACTGCAGATGGTATGTATGGAGAAAAAAAAACTGTGGGGGATGTTGTTCTGTTTAGCCAAATATGCAAAACTGTCATAATGAAGTATCAACTGTGGTGCTATATTGGCACAACTGTCCAAAAGGGTCTATAAAAGGATCTACTGTATTGAGAATCCATGAGGATGACTTACCAAGTATCTCTCAGTTGACACACTGACAAGAATCAGGTCGTCTCCAATGCGGACTTTCTCTCCTTCAGATCTCTGCTTGGACGCAGGATGGATGGTCCACCAGCAGGCCTCTCCTATTGACAAATAATCAAAAGCATTACTCATATATTGACGGAATATATACATATGAGCAGGTCTATTGCTCAACACTGTTACATGTGCCAATTTAAACGATGCCAACTCCTCTTTGGTGTTAAAGTAACTGAGCAGCAACAAGCATAAACATATCCAAATTTTAGAAAGACTGGTATATTGGAAATTCTCTTGCTGTAGTTCAAATGTAGCACTCCCACACACAAAGTACACATCCAGTTTCAGTATTCCCCATGGGTATTGAGACCATCTCGAGGTTAAGCCATTTGGTGGGTACTGAATTCAAAGAAAAGAAGTAAAAACTGTCAATTCAATAAAATGCACATGTTTGTCATACTGTACCTATTGAATCCTCTTGTAGTCCAACATCAAATGACAACTTGTCTGTCAGAGACCTTGATGTCTTCAAACAGGTCAGGTACTGTTTAGTGAAAAATTAATTAGGTCAAAAGAAACACTAAAACAAGATGTGGGTGAGACTTGCTCATTCATTAAGCTAAAGTACATAAATAAGCGATTTGGTACTTGGCAGTATATTGTCAGTACTCACCATGCCACTGAAAGAGTGGCGTAGAAGGATGGCATGACCGTAGAGCAGGGTCCGGTGTCCACCCCCCTGACCCGCCTGCCAGGAATGGGGGGGAAAAAACAACAACCAACAGATCATTATCATTTTCCTGTATCTTTGATGTCTGGACCCAGTAAGGTAAACTGCATGGAAGTGAACAGATTAAGTATCTTTTAATTCACATCTGTGTGCAAGCAGTACACAGACAAGGAAAGAGGAAGGGACACACAAACTACACACTCAAGCAAACCAACAAACACAAATATGAATATAGTACCACACTGGGTTCCCATTCTTGTGACAAACAAGAATAACCGTGAAATTCAACAGCAAAATGCCTGAGGAAATGTGAGGAAGTAGTTGAGCAAAACGTGAAGAGACTTCCTTTTTCATTACTGTGACAAATAAAGAATATTCTACTTACCTTTTTAATCAACTTCTAGCAGCAGTAAAAAAAAAAAGACAAGATACCATGAGCAATAGGATTTACATATAAACCACCCCCTTATTAACATTTTTGAATTTGCATATTTGTATTGTAAGTTGGAGAAACACAACATATTTGGAAAGGGCCCAAGATCTAGTTCACTCAAATAAAAGACACAGTTTCCCCATTAAAATGTTGTAAGAATTAAGTTTCGTTTCTGGTCATTCACACGTTGTATTTATGTTAATTAAATATTAAATATTGTCACAGTGGAACTTACTTTTAGCAGACCTGTAAACAGACATACTATATTTGCCAGAAGTTAGTTTACAGTATACAGTCTAGCTAATTTTGTCTTTTCATTTAGCAAACAATATTAAAACTACTTATAGATACAGTTGGGACCAAGTCCAGGACCAGGGCAGCTCTACTGCACCAGAAACTGCAGTGTTTATCCAACAAGCAATACATGGAGGCTATCCTCTTTCTGGCCCACCTGTCAGTGTTAAATTGTGTGTTTGCTTGTAGGGTCAGATTTAAACTGACCTAAAGAGAAGTCCCAACTGTCCCATGAACATGACCCTACGCTAGCTCTTAACTGGCTACCAAGTCTCTCCCAGATGACTTGTATAAGACAGACAGAAATGGAAAGTGAAGATTCGATCAAAAGAAAAATTGGAAGAGTATCCAGCAACAGCTGGGAGTGAGAAAGAGGAAGAGGGCCAGCCTGTATTTCAGGCCTGCTGTTGTGCTGACACATCACTGCCAGGAACCATGACCTTTGGTTTGCGGCCCCTCCTGTAAGTAGACTAGTGTATCCCAAGTAGCTTGGACTGCATTTGTTAGAAACAGAGAGACGAGTTTGTTTATACATGCATTTGTGTTAGGGAAAGAGGTGCGGTACAAGTTGTATCTTACAAAAAGGTTGAACTTTTTTATTTTTACTTGGATTCCTAATAAACATTTTCTGTTAACACAAAAAATGATCAACATTTATTTACAAATTCCGTGTGTGAATTTGTTTGCTAGCAAAATAAAACAAGTGGATGACACTTGTAAAGTATGTTGCTTAAGTGAAGTATACGATATAAAACAAGTGGTTTTACCACAACAAACAACTTAACAGTGGATGGAGGTTTATAGTTAATTGATTGACTATGCTAGCCAAATGTGCAAGTTAGCAAGCTAATTTTATAAATACAGTATGATTAATAAAGATACTTCTGTTACATGAAAGCTGCAGTTAATGGCATCAAAGTTAATAACCTGACAAACAAATGAATTTTAAATTAATGGAACAGTGCTATTTAGTAGAATTAAACTTGGGTGAGCTAACTAAGCTAGGTTAACGCACAATAGCTAAAGTTAATTTTAGCTAACGTCAATGTTAATGTACAAATGATCTTGGAATTCAAGTTAGATAAAATCATCACTCCTGCTTCGTGAACCTGTTGTGCAACTTCTCATATTTTACCAATATAGAAATAACAAGTGACTTTAATTAAATCCCAGATATTTATCGCAATAGTCTAGCCCTTTGGTTAACATTAGCTGCTAACTAGTCAACATGGTGTTCTATTAAGTGCTACTGCAGCTAACTACAGAAACACAGTGATGTTAGCATTTAATATTATGGTACTATATTATGGTACTTTAGTTAATGTTCCAGTTCTACAGATGTTCTAATTACCTGTTTCCAGCAGTAACACAACATTTTAGTCACGTTACTACAGGTGCGGTGTTCTCACCTTTGACTGACAAACTGTGGACCAATCAGAGCATAGAGCCCGCCCACTCGTCAAACCAGCCCAATTCAGGTTTATTTACACGTAAAGTATTTATTTATGTATTTTTACCTGTTTAACAATAAAAGAATCTTATCAATTCTTTCAAGTATTCTGGAGAATGCTTCATTGAACGCTGAAATGGCTCATTTATATAAACACCTGACGATGAGGCAGGCTCTGCAGTTAAATTATAAGCCAAGTACTTCTGATTTTAAATTGGATTTGTAAAAGTATATTTACAGTTTATACAGATACAATGGTACAGTATTTACGAGATACAAGATGCTGATTTAAAGTAGCCTAACCTGCTTTTAAACAGTGCCAGGTTCTGTAGGTGTAAACCACACTAATCATGCATAAACAACCAGATTTATAACAGCCTGCTCAAATCCATTTTTTACCAGCCCATTTCAGGAACAGTTAGTCCAGCTGGCTTTACCTGATAAATATATTCTGGGATCATTATACGTCATCTGATTTACCCGACGTTTCAGTAGCACTGCTATATCCTTATGTTTAGGGCCTGCGTGACTTTACAGGAATTAAACGGTGTCAGCTCAGTCTTTGCCAGAACCATAACGTCAGAGTTCAACTAATTAAACTAAATGCGTATCCCTGTAGCTTATCTTATATGGAACAGCCTGAGCATGGTAAATGGACCACTAATAATCGTTAAAGGCCATGTATCAGAGAATCATGCCATACTCATTTGCTAAGTATCATGTGATATATTCATTCTCATGTATATAGTTAATGTCCTCTGTCCGAGACAGGCTGTGCTTGAATTGCTTTACATGTACTCCATAAACTGTCTATCGAAATATAAGGGGCACCGTGATGTACAGTACATAACAGTGAGAAAAAAAGAAAAGTTAATTCAAATCTATCCAAATACCAAAATAAATTATGTGTGAATCATTTACAGCATCTTTGCTCAACAGTGCTACATGTGAACACTCTGAAATCAAATAGATTTCAGGACATTTCCTCATGTCAAGACCCTTAAAATTAATGGATGTTAGAGACCAAACCCAGAGAAAACAGAGCAGCACACCCAAACAAAAAAGTGAGTTTTCTGCCAACATGTGGGTTTTTTTAATCCTTAGGTACAAATATTATCCTTAATAAGCAACGATAATGAACATATGGATGTATTTTCTGACAGTACAAACATGTTAAGGTGTGTATTAAAGGTTGAATTTATTCCATTAAAAGCAAAAAAAAAAAAAAAGCATGAATGCTTTAAAGCAAATAAGAAGCTTACACGATCACTTGAAAGCGCTGTCACACTTGCACAAAGTAGTCTTCAAAGAGTCCAGGCAAAACATTTGACCCATGGGTACAAGGTGACAGCATCAGAAGATGTCTATTTTAAGACTGTCATAGGTCAAAGTGCAGAGACATATTTGACAAGCTAATTGATTGTCTCTACAATGGCTGAGGGAGAAAGAATATGAATGAGAGATAATGGCAAAAGCTTCATTTACTATCCTGAGGGAGTCTACCCTGATATAAATGTATTCTATCAAATTGCTCAATTTGTGGTGAGGTGGAAAAATGAAAACGTTTTTTTCATTAGCTTAAAATCTCTTCATGACACAGTATATGTCATACACTTATAAACTCTGCTGTACAAGCTATAAATTCTGCTTTTATGACAATCAAGAAATGGGCATCGCTTCAAGTGAAAGTGCGGAAATTAAACCCTTTGGTTGGGCAGTCAGTATGTTGGTCATGCACCCTGACAACATGATGGATGAATGAATTGATGGACCTACCCATTTTTCATGGTCAGCACTCTAGCAACACACAAATACAAATGAAAAAGAATGTGTTATTTGGATGTATGGCAGTCAATTACACAAATCTGAGACCAACAATAGAGAGAAACGGACCCTAACTGCAGAAAGGAAGATGAGGCTGATTTATTAGCCTTGCTACCAGAGAGTTTGTACTGTAGCCAACATCATGTTGTCTTGCCAAACAAGGCCAGCCAACACTGTTACACTGTTGAGCACAAAACAAATCTGCTACCCAGGCTAACAACAATGCCGGCCTAATTCTCCAGAGGAGAGGGTCCAAGTGGTATAGATAATATAAAGAACCATCTGTGCATCAGTGCATGAAGGTACAGTACAGTACAGTAGTAGCCAGAGTCATCTAGCACAGCACACAACTGGGCTATCTTGGATCATTATTACGGGATTTTGTGGGAATTCATCTTGCAAATAGCACTGTAATGTTGTGCAGTGCCCAGGTTCCTCTAATTGCTACAGCTGTAGTGCACAGTGATTCATGCTACCACAGCTTTGTCATCTCTGCTCCAGGAATACTAGTGGTCTGTTGTTCTTTAAGTAGTGGCTAATAATGATAATGGAGCCCTTAAACTGAGGAATGCTTTCAAAAGCAACACTGACCATGTGTATCCAGGTGGAACAGAGATGCAAAATACAAAAAATAAAATAAATAAATAAAATAAAAATGCAGTTTTTACACATTTGGTGGTTTGTTTGTCCCAATTTGACTGAGAGTTCAGTGCTGTTTTCTCTTTGTTTTTCCCAAAACATATTAAGAGGGTTCAGAATGACATGACATGTTAACCTCTGCCTTTGAATCTATAGTAAGTGCTGGGTGATGATGAGATTAAATGACACATGTAATGACTCTGTTAGAATATAGCACTGTTATTAGAATACATATGAGCATCTGACAGGGGTTTACAGTCCACACGTAACCCACGGAGTGCTTCACTCCCATCGACGACACCCCTGTGGCACTACAGTCTCTGCTCGATCAAAGATTACTTACCTGCTCTAATAAACATGCCAAGGGAGCTGGAGCGGGCCTGGGAGGAAGAGGCTCGCACTGTTTACCATAAATCAAGAGAGTGCAGGGTGAGGAGAGAAAAGGCTTTGGATGCACCAGTGAACTCACAGATAGTTTCCCTCCTTTCTTTGACCTCAAAGGGATTTTCACTATCAGAGACCTCTGATCTCTATTTACAAAACAGGAACGTGTTACAGAAAAGTGAAAGAGACAGCCTCTACTTGGAATTAAATTACAGTTCTTTGTGTTTAAGTAGTTTGGAGTAGTGCTTGTTCTGCCTGTTCTAAATGCTACTGGGATTTTACTGACTCAAATAGTTATATAGAAAAAAATAACTATTAAGTATGTGAAGATTATGCGAATGTGCTCTGTCAGTCAGCAACAATTAACAGGGTTTCTGGTTCTCCTTTCATTTATACACATTGTTATGGTCAATGCAGTAGAATACATCCATTAAATTATAGTTTAAGGCTCAAAAGGCTCAAACAAATAAGTTCTCCTGCCTAGAGCAAAAGTCAATCATGCATCTTGCAAAAGACTTTCAAGCTTTTTGTTATCAATATTTATTTGTAGCTTAAGTAAATTAATAATAATAATAATAATAATCAAGGTCAGGTTTTAGTGTCAATTCAAAATTATTGACTTACAACACTATTTTTGATTCAGATTCATCAAACATTCATGTTACCTCATGTAGCAGAGTGAGCTACTTCTTGGTTACTGTTGTCATCTGCAAAGTCTGAGAGCTGTTACAATCAAACCATCTGATCATGATAACATTAATACCAGCAGGTGGTTTTTAATGTTGTTGTAGGCAGGGGTTAGCACGAGAGATTTAATGCTAACCAAGATCAACATGTGTCAGAAACCACAGAGCATAACAGCTTGCTGTCTATGGGGCTGTGCTGACCACAGTCCACCGCAGCATTAAAGTAAACAGGTGAGTTTTTACTGTGGCTGATCGGTGTAAATTTTGACGACTGATTCTATAAAGTTGTGTTTTAATAAGAACCGATTTTAAAATCTGATTTAAAGGGCTGTTTCTTTTGTAATGGTGTGTTCCTGGAAAACCCTAAGAGCATTTGAATGCCACATTTTGGGACAGCAAGAGCAAAAACATCATGACTGGACATTTTCTTGTATTTGAGCTAAGAAATCCTTCTAAGCAGGCGATGTGTGAGGGACGTCCTTTCAAGTCCATTCAATAAAAAATGCCTAAAGGTAAATTTTGTTAACAGGGAAATCGTATAAATTTTAAATTGCAGCGATCAAGATGACAGAAAGAGTTGAAGTATGTGTTAGATTCACCCACACATTGTACATGTACATGTGCATGAGACAAAGATATGTGGTGTCAGTGGGAAATAGGAGGCACTCACCCCTTCACTGTTCTGCCCAGTGTTAGCCAGCATCTCCTGCAGGGCCCGCACTGACAGGGACTGCTCCAGCACAAAGTTACAAATACAGAGGTCGGGAGGAACATACTGCAGGATGGAAGGACAAAAAGAGAAGGAAAGGTAAGGAGGGGGTGGAGAGAAAGACAAAAGGTACAGACAAAAAGAACGATTAGAGACAGTGACATGGCTCCTGGGTACTAAAATTGTATTGTAGCTCATTCTCCTTGAATTTCCTCAACTTTGACTTTATTATTGCATTCTTTGTCACCTGTGTGGCCTTTTAGAAAAGCAGCTACACCCAACTTCTCTGATCTGCAATATACAGAGCTAAACAGTTCCTCAAATGTCCTTCTTGTGCCTATACAAACTGAATTTATTTAATAACAGGAAGCTTCAGTAAATAAATATATTGGTATTGATTTAAACACATGCACACACAGACAGTCCATCTAAAGGATTTCACATTTCATCTACATTGGCATACAACTACAACACACTATTAATCTGCTTAGTGAAGACCGGTGCTCATAAATAATTCTGATGACTTGCAACGTTTTTGCCATCCTGTTATGTTGCTAACGAGTGCCAGGGATTACGAGGAGGGCTGTCAGAAGGTGTGTAGCCTGCAGCTGCAGAGACCAATAACAAGTTTGGCTATTCCTCAGCAAGCAGAGTGGCTTGGCTGTCTGCTCTAATGGGCTTCAAATCTGTCTTCCACTTAGTAAAGAACACATGTTGAGAGAATATAGAATAGAATTAAAGGTATGTAGAGTATATCTGAAATACTCATTTAGGTAGTTAGAAAAAGGTGGCACATCTGAATTAACACTTTAAATGCAGTCAGACCTGGGGGGCGTGTTCATTACTTGCATCAACTGGTCAAAGTATGAAAGATTAATTCACTTTTTGATGTGCTAGATGGCACTGTTGATAAGCAGTTCACTGCTGACATGACAGATGAATAACACATTAACAAACTAATTAACCACCCACACAGTTGATCCTGCAACAACTATGATATTATCAAGAACACACGGTTAATACGGTTTAGCTCCTATTTTATAACAATAGCCAGCTTCACAGAACACGCATCGATTTTCTTCTCTCTCCAACTCAGAGGAGGATGAGGAATGATTTCAGGTGTTGGGTTCCTGCCCTGACTCAGTAACACAACCAGCTGACCTTTGACCTCTGCTGCGAAGTGAGAAATGTGAGCAGAGAGGAGGGTTGCAGGGTGATAATGAGAATGGCGCTACCCTGTAACCCAACACAAACATGCATGGGAACCTTCAACACCACGGTGTTCATGTGTCCAGTTCTGTGTGCTGAAACACTAAATTTGACAGCCTGCACACAAACGCTGTCCACTCAGATATGAATCATTTAATTGTATTTACACCAAGATAAGAGTTTGCTAGAGATAAGAAATCCAGGAGAAGTCAAAGAGAAAGACTTTTAAAGTAGGTTAGCCGTTATCTCCCCATCTAGTTATCGCACCACAAACTCTGACATGGTCGGCTGAATGTTTACTTTTGCTTTTAAGAAGCTCCAACATCACATAACACACATGGTGTCATACGACCTTCCATAGTGATAACTTGCAACCTGTTGCAGACCTTACACCTCTTAAGAATATTCTACAATTTTCCAATTATCATACTTCTTCAATGCATTGGGAAGATATACTGAACATTTTGGGAATAGCTTTGTGTTCCACTAATTATCATCATTATGAGAGGTGATGTCAATGCCACTGTATCCTCTATTGTAAATAAGATATTGTGTTCTTATAAAAGAGAAGAGAGTAGGCACAACCTTAATATAAAGTAACAGTGTGCCATGTCAGTATATCATACATATCTGGAACAATACCACACTGAATCTAAAACTCTGTCTCAGAACGGTTTCACCTCAGCCTTATTATGTTCTCCAGCAACGGCAGGCAGCCAGGATTCATTAGAGTCTGGGAAATGAGGTGTCAACACCTGAGATCAGACAGCAGAGGACAGCCCCTCCCGTCTTGCAAAATCACAGCCACTACTCTCGACACTCAGCCACTTTTCACACCCAAGGAGGCCTGAAGTTATCACTGCTACCAAGGTGAAAGGAGTGTGATGGGCTGCTAGTGCTCTGCAGGTGTTGTCCTCAAACTCACTGACACCCTTCCCTCCAAAAGTAATGGAAACGTGAGGCCAGTTCCTTTATTTTTGCTGTAGACTAAAAACATTTGACTTTGACATCCAAAGACAAATATGAGACGAAAGCTCAAGATTCCAGCTTTTATTTCCAGGTGTTTACGTCAGGATCCAATACACGACTTAGAAGACAGAACCGTTTCTTTAAACCCACCCATTTTTCCTGTAAGCAAAAGTATTGGAACATGTTTGTTTTTTTTGTCACTGCTCAGTGACCCAATTAGATCCGGCTTTAGTTGGAACTTCTAACATCTAAGAAAAACGTCTACACTTGGCGCTGGAGAGCTTTATAGTTGTGATCAGTGTGTGTGTTAATGTGACAGGCAGCTCTGTTGTGTTGCTACACCACTGCAGGCAGCAAAATGCAAATACATAATTCAGTCACAATCATAAACTACAGTGGTGAAGATCATCCTCTACATATCAGATTTATTACTGATGGATCTGCCAGGCTCCATAACCAACCACTAGGATGCACCAGTGCAGGAACACCAACTCTAACTGACCCCATAAACTGTTCGCTGGGATTCTGGCCAAGCTGGAACCACCGCAGCTGGGAACTGAACCCGGGTCGCTGCAGCAGTAGGGGGGTGTTTTTTACCCTCAGCATCTTCAGCAAGGCATCCATCTTGAGATTGTTTTTATCCAATTAGCTGGCACCAAAATGCCTGTGCAGAATGCGAGTTTTCTAATTCACTCCCTTTATTTGACAGGAAAGCTCTTCACGAGCCAAAGCATAAATGGTCTGTTTTAAGTTAAAGTGTCTTTTTGATTTACACCATCGGGAACGAGATTGCTGAGGAATAAAACTGACTTCAACACTAATGTGTGTTTCTATTTAACTTTAAGACACAAACATGACAGATACTAATAGAACTTTTTGTGTTTAACACAGTATCTTCACTCTGTTTTTTTACTAAATTGTCTGAATATTTATATCTGGGCCAGTCCCAAGAAGATGAGCAAGCTGCACTCGGTTAATTACGTTTCAGGAATGCCCCCCTGCTGGATATGTTCACATGGTTAAAACTAATGGTTCACATAGTAAATAAATCTAGTTAAACATGTCAAGCAATAGTTTGGTATGCGTCGCTGTAACAGCTGTGAGGACACCACTGCATGTGCACATAAAAGATGAAGTAAAGAGAAATTTATACAGTGAAAGACAGAGGTCAGCACCAGCTTTCAGTCATTTTCAGAAGCAAACATCTAGAGAGAACTGCCCCAGCTGAAAGGTCATTTGCTTTCTCTCTGCTATAGATGTGTGTTTGGTGCCAAACTGCAGCTGACTTGCTGTTTCTCCACTATATCTAAAGCAGCTGTGTTCCATCCTCACCTTCGCTTCAGATGTGGATTCCAGGTAACACAGGCGGTTTCCAAGTCCCTCAGCCGCCAGGCAGAACTTACGATGCTCCTTCTGGATGGTGGCCACACACTGGAGCACCACCTCGTCATCCTGCCAAAGGAGAGACAGGCGTTAAAGCCAAGCATGTTTGACAGTGACCTATCCAACGTAAACAAGAACAGACAGGAAGGAAATAATCTATACTGATGGATGCCAGAGATGCACCTTTGACATGCAGAGAGAAACTTACAAGGGGAATAAAATACAAAACTCCTCCTTCACATAATACTTCACATGTTGAAAAGGGGAAATAGCACCTCAGCTAATGTTATGGCAATCTCATGGAAATTAAATGAAACGTGCACAATGGGACTAAAATGTTCTAACAGATAAACTGAGAATAAAGTAAAGTTAGAATGAACATTTCATTTCAGCAGCAGAGAAGAACCAGTGCATTAATCAATAGAAGTGAGAACAAAAGCAGCTGTAGTATCATTTCTAAACCTGTTACGCAGCCTCGAGTATTTCTGTGAAAGATCTGAATTCAATCAGTGCACCCGACAAGTGAACATCTGTACCTGTCATGGTGAAGGTGGCAACACACACATGCACACACACACACACATATTGATTTGTGTGTGTGTTTGCGTGCCATCTCCTGCCATCTTTCGTCCCACACTAATCTGAGCTGATGGTTGCCATGGTTCTGGCTCCCACCTCTTTCGCAGCAGTATTAATTTTGTAGATTTAGATACAGGCTGTACAGCACCCACAGACTCAGGAGGCGAGATAACAGACCCTGACAGAATTTCAACAACAGTAAAAGCCTCTGTGTGAAGAAAATAATTCATGGGGTTTTCAGCGAATCCCATTATACCGTCAGATGTTTAAGAAGCATTCACTGCTATCTGTAGTATCCAACAAAAGGAGAAGACTGTGGTTCTAATTTGTAATTTCACACTCATGTATAAATAGCAAATGAGGAATAAAGTGAAAAAGAACAAAAAAGTGTCTTTAATAAACCAAAGTACAATTTTCTAGGGATTATGGCTGATGTAAAAGTTCAAGCAACAAAAGCTCATTACGTGTTGTGTTCTCTGTCTATCTGGTTTCTACATGTGGGAGTTGTTCACAGTAAAGAATCAGGTCTGTGTTCTCCGGCAACAATATGACACTTTAAATTAATTTACCAAGCAACGCAAAGCTATTTGTGTGAAATCTCACACTGGAACTAGTTAGTTAAAGGGCACTGAACAAATCTGTATCTGTAATCCTGCAGAAATCTCTATTTCTGCATAAATATGATCTACAACGTGCTCTAGTAGTACGGTTTGGACTCCAGCAGATGACCGTCAGGCAGAATGTGTACAAATGGGAAACATGCAACACTACTTGCTGTTAAATTGTCTTGTTTTGCACAATTAATAAGTGCATGTGTGTATTTCTCATCGCATTTGTTTAATTAGATCCCCTTTATCTAGTTTTAGGACCAATTGAGAGTCTGATCAATTGAGAGTCTGATCCCATATTTATCCAGAAATATAGAAAATTGTGTGATACTGTACTTTAAAGGCAAACAGCTAAATTTTGGGGCAAATTTTAACAAACTAAATCTACCCTGAAGCACTTTTCTGAGATAAAAAGAGGAACAGTGGAGTTAAATGTCACTGTGGAGTAAATGAGCGGCTGAGCTGGCACAACCGTCCATACCAGGAGTGATTTAAATACCCCACCACCCGACTTTGGGCGTCATGGAGGTGATTACTGATAGCAGAAAGCATCTGTGTTAACGCCAAATCACTGCTGCAGCTTTTCTGGTTGCGTGATGGAGGAAACACAGCTTGTTGTTTCATGCTACAGATAAGGAAACTCAATATGGCCACAGGATGACCAAAGACTTGTCACCTCTTTAAAATCGAGTAAATACATCTGTTTCTTTTCAGCTGACTTGTGCTAGCCTTAAGCAACCAACGGGCCATGGCTCCATTAAAAGCATACTATATTTATGTCTGTATGAGGTGGAGCACAGCTTTCTTAAGGATTATAAAGGGGATTATTTGTGCCAAACTATCTTATTAAAGTCACCAATTTCACAAACTGTTTCACTTTTCAGTAAAAACATATCAGTGTATCTCAAAACCTGAGCTAGTTTTGTACCTGTTAACTAGTGTCTACTTGAATTTGAACAAAAAGATCAACCACACTGAGGCTCGTAGGAACAGAAATGGGTTTTTGCTTGTTTTGATAGAGCAGCTTCAGAAGCCGAGGTAGTCAGAGCTGCACTGGGATCAAAATACAACATAGACAGGATACCATCCAGCCATCTGAGCAGTTTGAAGCAATGGGAGGAAGAGCAGAATGGATGATAATGCCAACATTATTATAAATAAATACAGTCACAGGAGACACTGTTTATTCTTGGGTTTCAAGTCAAGAGCAGCTACATCGTGGCGTTCTCTCAAAAAACTCAATTGCTCGCTGCACCCCTGACTTGATCCCAAGCCAGAGAATCTGGTGAGTCTGAGGCAAAGTGATCCTCACAGCAGCAGTGCAACCATCTGCTAGACCGCTAAAAAGCAGCATCAGTACTATGTATAGGGCCCTGGCCTGCAGCAGGAGGAGGTAAATGAGGGTTGGGTGGCTGTTTTACCCTGCTTCCAAGTGTAGAGGGGGAACTTGACCCTGTCCTCTCCCAACCCGACCCCACCAGTCATTAGTGCCTCAGTATGCCTCTGGATTCTGAAGGGGCCCATGTTCTCCGCTCTAACAAACAATGTTTTCCACACGACTTTGGGTTTTTCTTGAACAACCACTGGCACGGCTAAATGCGTAACGATTCCACAAAAGACCCTCAACCTTTCCCCGCTCTTGCTTTCCTTTCTTTCCCACTACTTCGCTCACTATAGCTTCTGTGCGCCTCAACAGACAGCAACAGGTGGTTTAGCGTGTATGTGGCTCGATGCCTCCACCAGTCGAAACCCGAGAACTCCCGATGCTCCCGAGTGCCAAATAAACTCCCACAACTCACCCACCGCTGCCACCAATGTGAACTTGAGAAAAGGTGAATCTGTTCAATCCCTCAGCGATGCTATTTTGACTCTCATGCTTTGCACATGCTCAGTGCAGAGCAACAAGCGGACTTTGGAAAGGGAAAAACCGATTCACAAGGTTCAAAACTGAACAGATTAAAGAAAAATTCCTGCACGTTTGACTCCTTGTTCACACTGTCTGAGTGTGTAGTCTGTCTAAATTGCTCTGACTGTTCAAGAGTCGTGTTTCTCATAAATGTCAGTCAGGGTGCTAAGTGCAGGTTGACCTACGTGTTTTTAGTGAAGCTTAGCTCAGAGCATGGAGAGCAAAGTAGATGCAGTGTAGATGTGTGACAACTGCAACCTGATAAGCTGGATAAGCTGACTATCAGTGCACCGAGACTCAAGTCTCCAAATGTTTGTTTCTATAATACAAGACTTTTTAAAAGCTTGTACCAGAGTATTGTAAAATAATCATAGTTCTAAAGAATCTTTGGATTCATCAGTTATCTCTCACCCATGTGCACCTGACTAAACATACATTATTATTATTCCAATGTTCCAACCATATAGTCAAATTTAAAACCCATGTGGAGCCTTAGGAAATAGGAGAAGTAGTGATGGTGTAAAAAAATGATTAAAGACAGTGGAGAACAGTGCAGTGACAGTGAAAAATAGAAGTTAAAAAACAAACAGAAAAAGATTAAAAGACAAGAAACAGAAGGAGAGGAGCAACAATGAGCTGACTTTTTAGCATTCTGACATTTTTCTGGAGCTCCACAGACATTTTTCAGAAGCCAAGTTGCCATGAAGGTAGAAATAATCTCATGGGTTGAATGAAACCTAATGACTCAAGTCAAATACCCTCAGTACTCCTTGCTAATAGTAAAACTATACCAAGTCTGATGCTGCAAGATGCAAGAGAACCCTTTATTAAAATCTTGAATAAAGTTGTCATAACGAATGCCCGGGTGGTTCCATAATTAGTATAAGAATCTGAGGTTACATGCTGTAAATAGTCCAGTTATAGGATGGACTATTAAGCAAACATTCAGAAAAAGTTCTGGGTTGACTGGTTGGACAAAGTGAGGATCACTTTCACTGAAGGACTTTTCTTCCAATTCCACAGATGAGTGATCATTTGAGTCCACGGAAGACTGAACAAATAGTACACAGTAAGCCTCCACTATTCCAACTCACTCCACCTGTGACGCTCGCCGCCTGCATTTGTATTCAAATGACAACTGCAGGTATCATCATGCTTTACTGCTTTATTGGAGCAAGCAAAACAAACCAGTCCCATTGCTCACTGTCAAATGCTGAGTGGTGTCTGACCAATCAGCAGAATTCACCACTGCAGGCTCCACTACACCAGTTCCTGAAACTTTAGAAATATACACCTGGTAGAACAACTTACTGGAACTTTAGACCCTGGTTCCTCTGTGAATGCAGGTAGAGGAGCTGATAACAATGTCAACATAATATTTATCTCTATTTTAAGACAATATTTTGCACAATTAAACATTAAATTAACTTACACAACATAAGACCTGTGTATTTTTGTAGAAACAGTAGGATCAGAGAATATGCTGGTTCATTTTTAAGTGTAGACCTCCATAGAGGCTCATATCCCTCCCTCCATAAAAAACTATTTAGAGGTTTCTCAGCTTTCTAGTTAAGCAGTGGTAGCAGTACTGGGTAATGTTTCTACGAACTGCAGACAGTTTTTTATTATAACTGATTAACCTGATATTTAATATGACAGATTAACATTCAGCTTGATATCAACATGGAGCCACAGTACAACATGCTGCTTCAGCAGAAAACACAAGGATTCACTCTATTTCTGTGTGTGTAAATTATTACTAAAGCAATATTTTATACGAAAAAGGCTTCATGGGGCATTCATACAGATAATTATAGATAATGACAGCATACAATATGTTTTTTTCTAAATGCAAATGAGACACATTAGCGCCTGCCTGGTTAGAGAAACACTGATTCTGTCCGGGTTGTTCCAATATTTTCTATAGTTGCATTGCTAGTTTAATTTGGAAATTATAAAAAATAAAAATAATCAGCTATGCACATAGTTTATAATCTATGATTAATGTCATAGAATTATTTCACAGCATGAAATATCTTTCAAAACGCTTCATAAAAGTAATTTGAATGTTCTGTAGGCGCCCACAGCCTCAGACACAAATCTTTGTTTGACAAAATATATTTAATACATACTTCAGGTATCCTGTATCTGACCTCAGGAGCTACATACTGACATCATTAAAGATGCATTTATGCTGTCACAGTCATGTGTGCAGACCAGTGTGCACAGGTGTGTGTGTGTGTGTCTGGGATGACATCATGGGTCAAAATGAATAATGCACCTCACATCTAAGCTTTATCTATCTTTAAAAAAAATGAAATAAAATTCTACAGTCAAGCAAGTTTTGCCCTGCAGTGCACTGCCATGGATCACAGACTCTAAGATTTATGTGGTGTTCCTATAACAAATTGGATTTTCTTGGCTTAGTTTGTATGCATATTGCTTCAGAGCAATTTCAAATAATAGAAACCTCCATGTGTGCAAGGCAGAGGCATCCGCCTCAGCAGAAGCATTGAGAAATGGGGAGGGCCAGACCTCCGGTCAGGGACGGAGCTCCAGCCTCTCTGAAGTCCATCATCCTGCCTGATGAGACAGAGCGGACACAGGGAAGATGCAGTGGGGTGTGACAGAGTGAAAGACAGAAGGTGCAGAGACCAAGAAAAGTAGTGACATTCACCTGAAGCTAACTTAAGCCTTATTTTCTCCCTCAAAGCTCTCAGCTGCCGCCACCGGCCAACAGCTGTTTTAACCTGCTCTGTGTCCTGTTTGATGCAAACTTACGAGTCTCATGCTGCAAAATCTTCCAAAGACAGCAATATGACAATACAAGCACTTTTTCTTCAGAATAGATTTCACAGAGGTCAAACCTTCATTCCTCAGACAGACTCAATAGCTATGGGTCAATAGAGAATGTGGCACAAGATAAATTCAATGAGTATTAAGTGTTTTGCAGTACATCAGGGTCCAGCCTGTGACAAGGTAAACCTCCCTCCCTCACTGCAGGGGCTAGCCAAAGTTTCCAGATCCATCAAAGCTGTTACAAGATGTCATCTCTGCCATGGCTGGGTGCACACAGCAAACAGAAAATGTTGTGTCAAGGATGCTGGTGGTGAGAGCGAATTATGAGCAAATAGAAGTAAAACATCTTTAAATCTTTACTTGTCAGAAAATAATTTTAAAGGGATCAATATTTCAATCCATGGATACTTTTTTTAGCACTCTGACTGCTTGATCCTCACTTATTACTATGAGGTTCCCTTGAGCAAGGCATGCTGCAACAACAGAGCTCCGTCTGTGCTTTAATTAAAGCACTCTACTGTGCATATATCGCCTACAGAAACATGGTTCTAATATGAAATAACAATTTGACTTTGCAGTGACCTTGTAGCAACAAACCTACAGACAATCTTTACCCAAATCTGCAGACTGCCCTTGACTTTAGGGAGCTTTAGAGTAAGTTTAATCTCATTGCTCAGCCTGCTGTTTTAATATTTCGATTCACTCTCAGCACTCAGGTGTGATTTTCTGCCGCAGCATGCAGATGTTTTGGAAAACAAAAACTAAAGACTCACTGTACACAACCTGCTCAGCATGCAGCAGAGGACTGGTGCAGGTACTAGCTGGTAAACATGTTGGAACAGCAGCTATGGAGACATTTCTTTCAAGAGTTCCCTTGGAAACATCACTTCAAACTAATACAGATATTGTTCATATCTAAATAAAACTGCTTGATTTTATGTTAAATAATGTTGTTAGATCATAATTTAAATGCTGCTGAAATCTAATCTTCGTGTGGGTTTGTATAGTACTTTTTATTTGTATTTAAAGTGAATGTACAAACTCTAAAAAACTAGATAAAAAAAACTGAGCCGACAAACTGAAGCATGTTGGCATTAAATGAAAATGAACTGAATGACCTGAGGGACACTCGAAACGCCAAGAGGCTCACGGTCTGCACCTTTTTTCAGTCCTCCGTTGATTAATGAAGGTAATTATTTGGGTTGAGAGTCCACTCACGAAGCTGATGCTGCTGCTGCTGCTCATTTTATCTCCACAGTAATCCTACACATGTATCCTTCTGAAACTGAAAAAAGGCCTATCAATACTGAAATACACATGTTACGTTTAAGTTCATTATTCGTTTAACAATAAAACTTGATGCACACAGTGTAACTTATATTTGAAATGAACACTTATAGGACCTGGAAATAAAGACAAACCTGGAGGCAACACAGTGGCTTAAAAGACAAAAAGCCTTGTCTCACCACTTTCATAATTCATAAGCTTTACAAAGCCAGTTCAAAGCTGCAGACATACAACAATGCAAATATAAGTCTTCTTTATGGAAGACCTTTTTTCTTTTTGCATACAGCTTCTCTCCAGGCATAAGCGAAGAGTATTAAGAAAGTCGCACTTTTAATATTTAATATTGCTCTAATGCATTTCTCAATCAACTTCACTGTTGATTTTAGGTTTACATGTCTTTGTCTGTATTTGCTTCACAGGTATTCATCCTCAAAATCAACATCATAAAGTTTCACAAACCTTCATACATTTTAATGCAGCTGCAAAATGAGCTCATCTCTCATGAAATATTTAAACAAATGTCAGCTTAGATAATGAATTAGTCTATTATTTGACTAAACAAGGCCACCCCAGTCAAACCCCTCACACCTCATTAACAAATGACAAGCACTAAAGCACACTTTGTTACGTGGGGTCCTGCCACCTCGACGTCAGGACTGTGTAAATGATGGAGATGGCAGCGGCCTTGCTGTCCTTCAGTGCTGATGACTGAAAGAGTCAGAGCTGCCAGACAACCTGTGATGCTTTGCTCAATCAATACAGAGGAAATCCTTTCCATTCAATTTTGATCAAGCCGAGGGAGGTGCATTTAAGGTCGTAGGACTCAACACGCTCTCTCACCAACTTTGAAAGGGCATCAACTAGTGCAATATGGTTAATGCATAGTGGAATAATGGCTCAATGACTCAGAGACACTATAGATTTTGCTGCCAGGACAACAGTTTGTCTAATCAGAACGTCAAATTAAATTTATATGAATGTGGCTCAGGTAATATGAGATGTAAAATAATCACAACAAGAGGAGAAATAACCAAACAAATGACAGAAATACACAATAAACGGAAACGACAGCTCCCAAAAATAAACAACCAGAAACAACATGACAACAAAACATGAAACATTTCCATAATAGTGACACATGACGACGTAAAATAGAAACAAAAAGACGTCAAAGAGACAAAAAAGAGTAAGAAAATATTACAAATCCCAACACAAAGTGAAATGTTTCAAACAAAATTGAAACAAAAGCAAGGCAGCTGAAAGAATAGCTCCCTAGAAGTTTATCAAACTGTGTGTGAGCTCTTGCTGCGTTCCACTTGAAGGCTCAGTGACACTTATTATTTATTACCGACATATTAAGCTTCAGAAAATGCTGTATACTGCTGTGTGGTATCAAGCATCTCATTTCTAAATGCGACTTTATCCTTATAAAAATGGTGTTAAAGTGTCACTGGTCTCGTCCTGCTCCAGCTGAAGCTCTGTCCCTGATGTGGTTTAGTGCCAGGGAAGCAGAGATGTATGTGCTGTGGTGGCATCATCTTTAAAAAGGCTAAATTTAAACCCCAAGAGTCCCCGCCTTGGTATGCAGAAGGCTTCCAGAACAACATAAACTCCAAATAAGCCCAGAGGAGGTACTGGTGGATAGCAAGCCTCAATTCACCTGGTTTTAAACACTGAACATACTATGAAATACTTTGAGACGGAAGTAAACAAAAGTGGAATTCTCCTTTGTAGGAAGTGACTGAAGTGACAACTGGTGGGGTTGTGAGCTACGGCTATGTTAGCTAATTAAGGTAATGTTAGGGCAATTAACTCGTTTAAAGCAAAGCTGTCAGTTCTGCTTTACAACAACAAATAAACAAGATATAAAAAAAAACACTTTCCAAGCAAAATATTATAGGACACTGAAATAAAGAGACAGCTTTGATTTTGTAATGCAGAGTAGAGCATAGAGTAATTAAGTACAAGTAAGGCAGTGAACCTATGTCTGTGCATCATTATCTGATTGCACAGTAGTCACCATAAAACAATCTGATAACACTGAACCTAAAAACATTAAACTAATTCTGTAATTCTTGCCGAAATTAAAGCCAAAACAAACTTTAAATCTGCAGCATCCTGTGCCGTACAACACCAAGTTGTGCAGCTATTGATGTAAAGATAAACCCAGCAGCATCTCCTCATTAAAAGAGCAAATACTATTTTGTTCTACTCTCTAGATGTGCAGTAGAGAAAGACAACGGACAAGCCTAAAGCTGATCTTGAGCTCACTGCAGCACACTCCTGTCATTTTTATTCCAAATGTAATTTCTGCAGCCTTAATGAGCTGTCTACGAAAACCCATTGTGCTCATTCACTCAGCACGGATAAGTATTGTGATTTCATTTCTTACATATGATCAAGTGTTGGCGTTAAATGTAAACCTGTGTATCTTCAGTATCAAAACAGGCTTCAGTGTGGGACTATACGTTTACAGCAGAGGCTGCTGTCTTCATCTTGCAGCAGAGCCGTAACAGTTTCCTTCCTCTTAGTTGTATTTCATTGCCGTTTTCTGTGACAGAGAAACTCTCATCGCCACCAGCTTTCCCAACACCATCAACAAGATGAGACTGCATCTGTGCAGAAACTGAATTACAATGCCTGGATCTCAGTATACTACATTGTACTTTTAACCACATCAAACTCTTTCACACATTTTAAAAAGTGCATATTCCACCACATTCTGTCCTCTCATAATTAGAACAAAAACAAAACAGACCCTGACAAAACTAAAAACCTGCCACTTGTACACAGACTCATTCACCAACGTCCAACAGATTGTTGTGCAGTGTATTTCAATTAACACTCTCATTTTAGGACTTCCTGTGAGGGCATATTTCTCTCACCACTGAGGTTTGATAACAAGGCTCTGTGAACCTCAAGGGAACCCCCCTCCCCGCCCTCTGAAATCGCTGTTGTCATCAGATAACCAGGATGCCTTTATGACAGAAGAATCTGAGAGGCATGGGTCAGCATCTCGCTGGCATAAATAGGAGGAGCTGTTAAGTACAGGGTCCCATCTGCTACTAACAACCACTCATGTCTTTATGGGTTTTCATATAGATTCAACATCTGAAAGCCACGAGAAAGAGATACACGGTGGTTAGAGTCCAGCTGAGCCACTTATGACACAACAAACCAGCAGCGAGAACGGTCATTTACATAATTCAATATCAACATATTTCCAAGAAAAAGCCACCTGAAGAGTTTGAAAGACACGAGTCCACAAGGCAAGAAGGCTGTAATGAAAAAAGTCAAACTGCATGATGGGAAATGTAGAATCCACAACTCTGGGGGCACGACTCACATTACAGAGACTAAGGATACATTGGCCTTTGCTGCTTTGATGTTAACCTTTTCCAAGCCCTGACGGAAGCTACAAATCACAGAACCATTGGTTTCCATTTATTTCTGCACAGTATGAAAATATTAGCACACTAATGAAACCTGATGGAGTTATAATCCATTAGTTAACAGGTGTTTGTTGCCATTGCAGCTGCAGTCCATGACCACAATGTGATGTTAATGGTGATGGATTACACAATAAAGCAACCTCCAAGTGTGTACAAATGGACTTTTCCCCAATGGACATGAATGGAAACCAGTCGTTGCATAAAAACAATGCTGTGAATCAACTTTTCAAACTTACAGCCGCATAGTTTGGTCACAAAAAATGGTCTAAAACATGCAAATCTGCTGCCACAGTCTTTAATATACTCAATTTAAGTTACACAGCAACAGATTTGATCCAACAGGTTGTGACAAAAGACAATATGTCCTGAAATGTCCATGTTTGATCAAATGGTGCACATCCTTAGATCTATATCCTGCTAAAGTTCACTCATGTGTCTCTCTGGGGACAAATGTCTCATTCAGAATCAGGTGGCATGAACCCATGTAGACATCTCTGCTGTGCGAGCTGCCTGAGGCATCACCGAGTGCTGCAGCTTCTTCATGCAACACCTGGGCCACAAAGCTTCATGAGGGGAGAGGCGCCTTCAAACCGCTGCCATAGATATTCCCCCCACACCAACATACAAGCTGTCATATCATTTACAGGCATAACTGCTGTGCACGACCACGCAGCGCACGGACCCCGTAAGCAATCTGCGTCAAACCACTAAAATAGTCATCGGAGGGGGGCACAACTTAGTGAAACTCTTCACCCGGGAGGAGAATAGGTCCATAAAAAGTAAGAAACGGCAGCGAAGGACTGAGGAAAAGAGGTGTGAGGAGGCACAGAAAGCGATGATGATGATGGGGAAGGAGAGGGGAGCATGTTATGAAAAGCCAGGAGGGGGCTTTTTGTTTTTTTTGCCCTTGCACCTGCAGACAGGATCCTCATGGAGACTCTCCACATCGAGAGTCCTGTCGACAGGTGCGCTGTGGCCGCGGGGTGCAGCGTGCAACCTGCGGCACCCTGCAGACACCATGCAGAGACCAAACCTAAACCGACCACGAAGGATTCATTTTTATTTTTCCCGAAGAACTTCTACAAAAATCCAACTTGGATCGGCGGTTAGTTCATTAACGAGCTGTCTGCCGCCTCTCGACGCGTTAATTGGCGACTGGAAACTGACGCGCACGCCAGGAAACGGCTCAGCCGTCCGCACCGATGAAATACTCTTTACTTACAGTTCTCAAGAACTGGATCTCATCTTCCCCTTCTCCGCCCTCAGCCATGGCTGTGAAGGAGCCTGCTCAGACTCTGGAAGCCACCACTGACTGCCGGCAGAAACGCGATGCTGTGCTTCTCAAGCCGATATTAGCATAGAGCTCATCCACTGCCATATAGGGCAGCCGGCCGAGCCCCCCCCCTCCTTTCCTCTCTTCTCCCACCTACCCCCACATCCACCCTGTTTCCCCCCTCCTTCCTGCGCCCCAACGCCAGCAGCAGTGCGGAGCAGCGGACGGACAGAGTCGGGACATCAGAGGACGAGCTCCCGGTGGTGATGATGATGATGATGATGATGATGCTGGCAGCAGTGATGGATGATGATGTCCGGAAGCTAAAATAATCTGAAGAGTTTGCGGTGAAATCCCTTTGCCAGCTGAGTCAGCAGTTTGCAGGACTCCCTGTCTGACGCATGGTGGTGTGAAGATGGACTTGAATGTAAAGTTGTGAATGGTTCCGTCTCCGTTGGCTCCCACAGCGCACTCCACCCTCCACCTCCACCTCCACCCTCCCCATTCACACAACAACCACACACCTGCCACGTCACACAGTGTCTGCAAGTCTGCACACAGATATCATTTTAGGTCACACAAACCACCTGCTTGATTTTAGGAGAACTTTCACTTCATGCTCCAAACCTCTGGTCACTTGTTGCTTATGGAGCATCTTACAGGTTCACTCTGAAGATGCTGAACACTACACTGGATCAGTCATTTATTTAGTTTCTGCTGCTGTTTGCCTCAGATAATACAGATAATCTACTCTGAATGATGTTTAACTAGAGCAAAGCCCGATCTGTATTAGTCAAGTGTCCATTTGTGCCCTTCACATGGTCAGATTCACTGTTAAACAGAGACTGTACCTGAGCAGAGCAGGTGAGCATGTTTGCTGCTAAAGACATCACTGACATCTAGTGGCCAATTAGTGCAACTCTCAGTGTCAGACACTGCAACTAAATCAGAAAGTTTCCCCATTTACAGCACATGACTTAACTTGGTTAAAACAAATGTATACTTAGGTTCTGCTATGCTGCTAATGTTTATTTTGCAGTAATATCACATCATCTATGCAGTCTTTGTCCAGAAAGATTAAAACACTCACTGGTCCTCTTGTGTATATATCACTGTTGGTGGCTTTGGTGACATTAACTAACGTTACCTGTTAAACATCTATAATCCATCAGACATCAGGACAGCTGTCCAGCTGATCAGATTAGCCGCGTGCATGCGGTGACCATCATGCAGCTCCATATGGTGCTGCTGACCGTGGTCAGTGTGTGACAGGAGGGCAGACGTCACCCACAGTACACTTCCAGTAAACAGAGTTCATACAGACTGTAAACTTTAGCATGAAACCACAGCTGAAATGCACAAAGTGTGACATTATTTCTTTGTGTTCATCTAAGACTACAGGAAGTACTTGTACTGTACAATACAGTTTTGCTGTTTGTACATTACTTTACACTGCTATCCACTGCTTTTTACTTCAATACTACATTTCAGATGTAAATATTGTACTATATACTTCACTACATCTGTTAAAATATAGTTAAAAGTAGCTCTACCTCCGGCTATGATATGAAAATGTGGCTTAAACAGCAGTTGAGCAGCACTGACAACACATCTGTGTGGTAGAAAAGTAATTACAGACTCTTATTCAGTCGCTCATTGTGAAAAGTCTAAATCCTCAGTGATCCTACCTTCTGTGTCTGTGCTTCCCTCCAGTACCTGTCAGATTCCAGATTAGTGTTAGTGTCTTAGTCTTTACCTGCTGAACCAATGGGAGTAGAGTTCGACTCTCCAGAGACAGCGCTGATTGGACTGCGCCACTGTCTGTCACTGCAGTGGGCGGGCAGTTGTCTTCTGTCACCTGTGCAACAGAGCAGTGACCTGCTGCTGCACGGAGGAATGCAACGGCTGCAGGTAAGTGAATACATAATAAATAAAATAACATGAATGTCTAAAATCTTACATTATAGGTGTGAAACTTGTTTGGGATACCCAGCACACATTTATTTAATGTGCAAATTACTGTATCTTAAACTGATGCATGTTAACTATTGGTATTTTTATCATGAGGTCATCGGCAGATTATTTTCTCGATTAATCATTAATCATTAATCATGCAGCAACATCTCTTTTTTTAATGGATGCCCTTTTCTGCATCAGGATTCATGTGGTTCCCTGTAAACTCTCCTAAGAATCTAGCTTTATCTGTGGTAATAAAACATCATGGAGGACACCTACACTATGTTACGCCTTTACGTGCCCATCAGTGAGAGAAGCTGCTGCTCCCCATGCAGGGGCCCATGCTCCCCCTCCAAAGCCCCTCTCAGCTTCCACCAGACACTAACCCCTAGATGTGAGGAGGAGGGCCCAAATGAAACAGTGAGGCTGGGACAAGCAGACAAATGCGTCTTTACAGACTCAACAGGAGTGGACGACACCTCTGAGTTGATACCGCTGTGTTTGGAGTGCCAAGCCTTCATGAGCATGGGCAACCAGCAGGGCACAAACCTTAAGACAAACTATCCCAGTTATATTTGGAGCAGGGATACGTCCCCAAAATCACCCAGAATCCAGATCCCTCGAAAGAGAAGACGGAGTGCAGGGGGGAGCGGCAACCTTCAGCATAAACCCAAGGTGACACCCAAGACTCAACAGATGCCTCCGAATTCAAGGAGAATGACAAATTTTCAGGTAACAAGCTCTCCTGTATTTGAAGGGCGGCATTTAGAGGAAAACAGACCAATCATTGGCACTCCTGCAGCCAGGAGAAAAGACAGAGTGGAAAGAAGTGTTTCATTGTCAGAGGAGAGGAATATAAGAACTCCACAGGAGTTAAAGCCAGCACGGGGAGCAAAGCTGCCTGATGCCTCATCTGCACATGTTTACAGATCCTCCAGCCAAAAAGACACTTTCTGTCACGGAGAGGATTTATCCACAAAGGAAGAAGATACTCTTGTTGACTCAGACACTGACCTTTCAGAATATGACAACGAGACATACTCAATGTGTATCTCTCAATCTACCACGGACAGATACACTAACCCCAGCCCATCTGGCAAGACTGAAGGCAGTACTGCGAATACTGGAATACCAGGAGAAGCTTTTATCACTCAGTTAGAAAACCACAAACATGAGGGAGGGAAGGCAGAGGTTGGGGAGAAGAAGTCCTCTCAGTGGTGGTTTGAGGAGATGGCAAAGAGGGCTGCAGCGCAGCGAGTTATAGGTAAGATAGAGGAAGTGGAGGAGATCCTACGCCGGGTGAGTCTCACCAGTTCAGACTGGATCAAAGAACGCAGCAAGTGGGGGATTGAGAGTGACCCATTCATCGAGTCCAAGAAGACTTTGTGTAAGCAGAACCCCAGGCAGCCATTACATGAATTCCACTTCACCTCCAATTGTTCAGCCGTGGACAACAATTCTTCATCGCCATCTATTTCAACTGGCGGGCCCCCCAGTCTGTACAGGCCTGGGCCGAGCCAGCACCTGAGTGATCAGGATAACCCAGACATCTCTGAGGGTCACGTAGCAGAGATGGTTGAGGACAGCTTGTTTCCCTGGGGGGCTGGCAGCTGTGGATGTGCCACTGCAGTCTCTAGTGAGACAGAAAATAACAAGAGGAGGAATCTGGCTCCAGCTACCCTAAGGCTGAATGAGCAGAACCAGTCTTACAGATGCATCAGAGAGACAGAGACCAGCCATGAAGATCTGCTCTTTTCAGGTACTAAAGCTACTGTGATCACCAAGTAATTTACAAAATAGGTTGTCCAAAAGTGCTTACACTCAAACTACAATTAAAGGCTGACAAAATGACTAAGGTACAAAGTGTAGTCTTGACTTTGCAGACAAGAAAACGTGCAAAACAACATTTATTAGGAGCTACTGCAGAGCATTGGATCATTTCCCATCGTGTGGGTCTGTAGTATCATGTGTAGTTTCACGTCTGTGTCACTGAAATTAAATATCGATTTAATTTGGTGTTTTCAAAGTCAATCCTAAAAAAACAACGCTGAGCGTACTCTCAGATAAGCTTTCACCCTGTATCACACTGTAGAGTATGTGTTGTGTACGGTGAGTTAAAGAGGACAAAATACCTTAGAGAGGTTTCAGCAGTTCAACAGTGTGGAAAGAGTGTGTCCAAGAACAGCACGACATTGACTTTTTGCGGTTGGTCAGTGAAGTACACAGAGGAGGAAGAGCAGATGGTTTCTTAACACACACAGCTTTTACTGTCTCTCTCACCACCAGACCTGAAGGATGTGTTGTAGTCTGTACATAATGACCCCCTGTCGGTTCGGCATACCACCACGTCTGTGCAGGCTTGTGTGTGTTGACTCAGGCATGAAGTACCAGTGAGCACCTGATGCAGATACCTTCGTAGTCCTGGATTGGCACTGACCTGAATGACCAAAGTTTTTCTTAAAAGGACAGAAATGGTGTTTAGTGTGCGCTCACATGATGCAGGGGCCACATGATGAGAATTAACCATGACAGATTTCTTTGTAGATAATTGCAAACACTAAACACCACACTGGATCATGAATTCTTTATGTATGTTGGTTATAATCAGCTTCTTGTCCTGCATATAGGATCTTCTCTAGTTCCACCAACAGTGTTGTGCCTCTTATTTACACTAAGTTTATTTTAGAGTGCGACAGACAAATCACTAACTTACTGCATAAATCTATTCCTATGAGCATGTTTGCTGTAGTAGTAACAAGAGTTCTGCAGAACTCCTTAAGTAAAAGTATTAAAATCAAATATACCACAGATAAAATAGTAATTATCCATATTTTAAGAATGTATTCAGTAAAGATATATTTAACAGCTTAATGTACTGACAGGTGGTTAATTCATAATATAAATATTGGTATAAGCCTCAAAAATCTCTCTGTCTATGTAATGTAGTGTTGATATTCAGTGAAACATATTTGATACTATGAAATAAAACTATTTGAACAGCTTCAAACCTACTTCGGGCGACATAAAATGAGAATGGAATAACAACTGATTTATGTTCAGAGACATTTGCTGATAGATTCATAGTAGCAGAGTTTAGCCTTCAGAGTTCCTTCACTTTTCAGGAAACGACATCCTGGTCAATCTGGGCTGTAGACGCGTGGCTGCCCAAATAGGATTAAAGCTCAGAGCTTTGTGAAATACAAATCTTTAGACGCCAATGATTAGAGTGTAAGGAAGAAAGACATTTAGAGCTTCCTGGGAGTTACTCTCAAAATCCAGTGTTGTCAAACTGAGGACAGATTATAGCTGTCTAATATGACTTGGAGAAGAGTTGTGTACCCACTGACAGATACACACCTGACGTCTCTGTAGGTCCACTCATCTGATGTGATACTGATTTACTGTAGAATAGCATATTCTATTGAATGAAGGTTAAGATGACTTTGACATCTAAATGTTTTAATCTATCAGGATCATGCATGAACACCGAACTTAATTAGCTTTAACACGGTTGGCTGCAGATTTACTGATAACTCTTGATTGTATGAACTCTGAAAGGCCATTGTTGGACAGAAAGAAGCAGTCAGTACTATCTGATAGTAGCCCTAAGCTAAAACCAGACCCAACACACCTAGGCTGGCTTCCTTCTCTCACCCTTACATGATCATGAAGTGGGTACCCTTCAAATAACTGGTCTTTCAATGTACTGACGGTTCAACAGTGTCCAAGACCCAGAAAACTACTAAGACCCACCAACATGCATCTGATCACAGCCAGGTAACTGTCAATTAGACTGAGCCCACTGAGCAGCAGCCAGGTAGCTGCACTCAGCTACCTCCACCTGCTAGCAGGTAGCAAAGCATCCTCTCCAACCATATGCTAAGTTAGGTTGCATACCGCCAGAGGCACAAATTAGACCAAGCAAACATCCTGTTTAGGCCAGATAACCTGCTGAGCTATCTGGCACGCTGGCAATATGCTATGCTAACCAGTATTCTGCCTGGGCCACCATATAAATTATATATAAATTATAAATTAATAAAACAGTGGTCACCGAATCTTGATGAACCAAACAAACCTGCCAAGCCTCTTACACGACCTCACCTTAAGAAGCAACATGCAACATCACATTGTGGACTCACCTTTCCTCTAACAACCATTCAACACCTGCTTTGGGCTCAATTCATGGAAATAATTGCCAAACACTCCCCACAGTCAGCCACCACTGGGCAGAGCACATGATTCCAGCTGTAAGCTGCTGTGTTTGAACCACAGCAAAACATCTCAAACATAGGTTGGTTGTAATCTGTGAGGTAAAACTATTCATACATTCAAACAAGTATAAACCTCCCAGGACTGAGGACATTTTACAGTCACAGATCTGAAAGATTTGTCAGAGACAGTACCAGAGATGCTTTGACTTGTTGTTGAAGTGAAGGACTTAAACAGAGAGGTTTTACTTTTCCCTGGATGAAGTACCTCCACATATCCTCACGGTGACACTATAGCTTAACACACAAGTTGACAGAGCTTGACTACTTTTCCGAAGCTATCATCAAACTTTAATGATAATGGCTGTGAACATTTCTACATTATGCATGAAGGAATGTAGAAAGTTTTAAACGCAGTAAATGTAACTTTCATGCAGTTTACAGCTACTGTGACAAATATTATTATGCTTTGAACACATATTTCTGAAGTCATGTTGGTGTTATTATGATATTTGATGCAGGTTATGCAGTGGGTCTGAGTTACAGACATGTTTGACAGCACCTCTGCATATTATGATATTAACCAATACAATGTGTGTCTCTCTTATGTCCAGATGAGGCTCTGCAGAGACAGGAGGAGATCTGGCAGCAGGAAGTAGACAAGTCTCTGTCCTTCTGCATATCTCTTCATCCCTCCAGACTGAAACATGTTGACATCTTACACGTCACTGCCGCTGAAGATGATACCACTGACACCTCCACACCTCTTCCTCTGGAGTTTAGGGTGAGTAGTTTACGGCTTGATGCGAAGGAGAGCGTATGTTTTCTGTGCATTATTTACAACATCCCACATGTTTGCATTTAATTTCAGTTTATCCTCAGTTTTCAGTTTGAGGGTATAATATTTTGTCTACTGGATTGCCATTTTGTCTCTTAAAGTGGCCTTTTAACCCAGCACTGAAGAGCATGTCCTCATTTAAAAATGCTGCATCATTATAAGAAATTCAAGTGGCATTACGGCACCCATACACAATGACAAAGAGAGAATTGAGAGTATTAATACAATTCTGGATGTGCATTGCATGAGGAATGGTGTAGAGGTAGGCAGAAGTTTTAAAGCCCCCTTTTTCTTGACTATGAATGCATAAGGGGAAATGAAGTTTAGTTTGAAATGCATTAAATTTGTGAATGAAAAGTAAATTATAATGAAATGGGTAGGTGGACATGAGTCAGACTGTGGGTGTGAATGTGAGTAAGTGTATCTGAAAAAGACCTGTCAGTGAAACCTTCCTGAATTAATCAGTATCGATAGAGGTTGAGAAGTGTCCCACCCTGACAGTGCAAAAGCAATTTATTGGCATTAATAAGATTAACTATAATCAGTTAAGGCTCCTCTGCAGGCTACAGGCATGACAGAGAAAGTTACACAGCGTAATGACACAGTAAGAATGTTAACAGTCGTATGATCTATCAGGTACCTGCTGGCTGTGATAACGTATCATAAAAGTAAACAAGGGTGGAACCTGAGCAGTAACACAAACATGAACCACTGAAGGAGGATGTTTAGAGTCGAATTGTCCTTATTCAGGAAAACAGCAGTGGCCCCTGCAGCTTGAAATGTGTCCAAACTCCTTACTTTGTTTTTTCATCATTAATTTCTTGCACATATTTACAATATTCTATTTACACTTTCCTACATTTCTCTGCATTTTCTGCTGTTGGTCCGTCCTTAATGTTATAATGTATTTTTATTTATTGTAATACTTTGTTTTGTATGTTTTTCATTTTCATTGTGTTCCTGGATTTTTATTTATAATTTTTTTTTATTTTTTTATTTTTTATTTTATTTATATTCTATTTATTGTTGTTTTTAAATTTTCTGTCTTGTGTATTATTTTGTCCACATTTACATCTACAGTAATTTTTTTCATCATCTTTTGATAATTATTTGTTTATGTATTATTTTTATGATATGATTTTGATGCCATTTGGACCTTTTCTTTTTTTTCTGTATCACCACCTAAAGTATAATTATATACTTTTGTTCCCTTGTTATAATGTTGATGTTTCTTTATAAGATTGTCTTGCCCTTTTTTAAACTTTCGTATTGATCCTTTGCCAGATCACCTAATGAATCTTTATTTTGACAACCTCTAATTAAACACACTTGTGTATATCAGTGCTGTGTGTTAGATTTCATCCAAGCTGATTAACTGTTTGGTGTAGCTGGGGTTAGGCCCACTAAGACGGCCAGATTAGCCGTAGGGGAGCAGCAGGCATTGCTCCCTGTCACAGTGAATTTACAGACCAAAACGTTTAACAAGCGATCCCTGGCAGGCCTATTTACCCTCCTTCAGTTCTGGGTGTGGTGTCTCTCCATCTGTTCTGCGTGGCCTCCTTTGCATTGCAGCTCACGGATCTGTCAAGGCGTTGTCATAAACAGTGGCTGAAGAAACCATCTGCTTCCAATTACACTGTGACAACCTGAGGGACGACGTCCAGAGTGCTGCTCCGTAAACTCTTACAGCAGGTACAGAGGAGCCACAGGGAAAAGCAGGCAGAACATGGAGGCTAAAGCCAGGACTTGGATCTGACTTTAACTGTGGTTAAGCTGAGTCACTCCATGGAGCTTGGAAACCGTCACTTTTCCATTACTCTGCAGCTTTCTCTCCTACCATTGGCTACTCATAGTGACTAATTGCTGCTTCCAGTTTTAGGTTTGGAAAATTACTTCTCTGGTAAGACTTGAAAAAGCTGCTGGTGGAGTGAAAGGATAAACCTATTTCTTATCAACAAACTGGAGCGGGAACAGGTCGGATTTTCACAAGTGATGATATGACTGATTTGAATAAGGAACTGCATGACACTGGAACTATTCTCACCAATTTGTGCATGCCATAAAATGCCTTTTTGTGATGTAATGTTGCACTTCGGTGTCACGTATGAGTCGTATAAACTGTAACCACAATGTGGTTGAAAAGCTTTTCAACTACGTCCTGCTACAGATCTTCTACTTCAGATAACCTTACCACTTTTTTTTTAAAGAGACCTGACTCACCACAAATTGAGGAGCAAAAAAGACACCTGAGAACATAGTGCAGTGTTAAATGAGTGATCTTTTAAAGAAAAATGGGGACATGAGTTTTAAAGAACAGTGAAAACTCCTAGAGTATATGTATAAGGAGGAGAAAATGACCTCTACCTCTGTGGAACATGTAACTGTGAGAGAGGAAGGATATGACTCAGACAAAATAGAGGACAGGAATCATTTTAGCCCCACTGAGCGACAAAGTATGGCTGTAAATGCTGACAATGTCTCCGGGAAACAAACTTTAGCAGCAAATCAAGATGAGAATAAAATGCTAGATGAGCACAATGACAAGGTTTATGATTGTTGTGAAGATGTACCAGAACACTGGCTGGATGAACGTGCTGTCAGTGAATCTCTGCAGCCAACATGTCAACACATTTCAACTGAGTGCACACACGCAGATTGTGATTGTGCCTCACGAGTGATTATCACAAAGGCTGACAATGAAAAATACAACAGGGATGTAAAAAAAGCCTATGACAATGTCCAGGATGCACAAAACCAGGGTGATTTTCTCACAAATACCTTCAATGAATCTATGAAACAAACATCTAAAACCAAACATGTGGTGATAACTGTGACTCGAATAGGGCCTGCTGTTGAAGAAGAGACCCAAACAGGAATTGAGGAAGCTGAGGAGCGAGCTGTTGAGTCCTCCTACTTAAAAAAAGAAGATGAAGAGGAGGGGAAACGTGCAGAGGAGGACACCGAAGAAGAAGAAGAGAAAAAAGACGTGTTTCCAGACTTCTCAAAGGACCTTTCACCAAATATATCCATATCATCTTCAACCCTAGTCAACAATCATCCACCTGGGTCCTCTGTCAGTAGAACCACCTTCTCCCCAGGCTCCCCCACAGACAAGCAGATCCAGCTCCCGGCTCTCTTTAGCAGCCTGAGAGTCCTGAGGAAGGGGGTGGTCGGATCTGAGAATGACACTGTGGCCCTGAAACCTTCATCTCAGGCAGCAAAGAGGACCATATTCAGTGAGAAGCAGGGGGAGTCTAAGGCTCAGGGGAGTTTTCTGGACCAAATCTCTCAGTTCTTAAGTCGAGAAAAGAAAGTAGATGAGAAAGAAGAGGAGGCGGGGATGGAAGACCTGGCTGAAACCACGGATAAAAATGACAATGAGGAAAGTCCAGAGAGTCCTGAGAAGGAAGATCCTAAACAAGATGAGGACCCAGAAGTTTCCTCTGAGTCTACAAAACCTCCTGTGTCCAGTGCAGAGGCAGCATTTGATGCCTTCAAGGCTTTTTTCACCCCAAAGCCTTTGAAGAAGGAGCCAACAGTAGAGAAAGGGGACCTGGATGCCGTGAGGAAGAAGATAAGAACAGAAAAAGATTTGTTAAGAGGCCTTTTTGAGAGAACGTCCAGTAAATCGCCTGAGAAGAAAGATTTGTCTCATGGCAAAGTATGCATCACGTTACCAAAGAGGAGCTTCACACATATATTACCACAATGATTCATTAAGATATCTACAGTATAATAATAATTATTTCTGTGGACATTAATAGAAAACAAGCAGTCTAATACTTATACTAATACTAATACTTATACTAATACTAATACTAATACTACTAATAATAATAATAATACTAATAATAATAATAATAATAATAATTGAAAGTTAAAAATCTCTGTGGCGTTGTTTTTTTGCAGTCATCCACCCCAGGAGAGGGAGAAGAACGAACCCCTGGTCGTCTTCAAGCTGTCTGGCCGCCACTCAAAGAAGAAAAGGTTGGACTGAAGTATACAGAAGCAGGTACAGAGAAATAAATAAGCACTATGTATTTTATCATTCTCAACACTGAACTGATGTGCTGTGTTCTGTTGGCACTGGCTTTACATCCTACGCCTCATATTATTGAAGTAGATGCTTTAGAGGAGCGCTACACTGTACGGTCACTATGTTGAATACTGTGGTCTGACTACTCTTAAAGTTCTTGAATTTGAGATGAACTAGTGTTTGCTCTGTGATATCGTGCACTGGATGTGATATTAAGCTCCAATGCTAAAGTAAACCTAACCCCACCCTGTGTGTGTCCACAGTCTGTGCAGCTCCACCTCCTGTGTATTAAAGTTTTGCACTTATAGGTTACGTGTGGCATGAACTGTTCATGAGTTATTTTAAAAAAGGGAGATCCAACTATTCAACTTTGGTAAAAAAAAAAAACAAACACGAAGAAAAGCTGCTGTAATCAGTAAATACATCTTGCAGCTCACAGTTTTAAGCAGCAGTGCACATTACGTGTCCAGTAGCCAGACGGAGCCACACAGTGGAGCATTCAGCAGCGAAAGACACAGATGTTCCTTTCAGGCGACCAAAACAGAGCTAAAAGAAGACAAACATTTTATTTACATTCATCAAACAGACACAAACATGAGTTCAAATGAACAGTGTTGCACTGTCCACTGGGTGTGTAACCTCTGTTTGCTAACAAGGGCGCTGTATGAACTCCAAAGGTCATAATATGTCAGCGTGTGTGTAAGGCTTGTTTCCACATTGAATGCATATTTAACAATGTTAAACGCCCATATATTGTATTATCTCCATTTGTGTCACCCCTGCCTTGAATCAGTCACATTAACAGCACATCTACACACCGTCCCCGTCTCTATAATTTGAATTTTATTAAGCACTGTGAAGTATCAACACTGCATAAAGGCAAAGTGAGAAAGTAAGTGAAGTATTATTCTTAAGGTAAAAAGGCCAAACAGTAAACAGCAACTTCCTCTGGTAGTTGAGTAGGATTATAAAATGTAGTTTGTGTAGGGATGAAGCCATGTGATCCATGTGAACACACACATCCTCCTGAAAATACATTTCCTTATGGTGTCATGGAGCTGACTGTAAATATACTTTCTAACATCCCAAACAATACACCCGGTCATGCACTGGCGGATAAATGTTTGTTTGAATCGTCTGCCAAAGATGCCAGACAGCTTTAATCTGGGAGCTCAATGCTGAGCTCTGGTTCTGTTACATTTGAGGCTCTACCGCCCTCATCTGGTGAAGCTGTGTAGGTTCTTCTACACCCACACTACATCCTCAACCCCCCAGATTCCTACAGTGGTAAAACATTAATTTAATTTGTTGTTCAAGATCTGTAACGGTTCTCACAAGTGTCTCCCAGTTGTTGTCATTGGTTTGTCTGTGGCTTGTGTGCAGCCACATCACTAACAGACACATCACATGCTCTCAGGGCACCACAGTTATAATAATAACCATCTGCTGTGGTGGAAGAAAGAACACAAAGCCTTTGTAAACGGCGATCTCTAACTGTTCTTCTGCTCTACTTGGTCTCAGAGCACCAGGCTGCTCTTCTGCAGCTGAAGAGAGAATGCAAAGAGGAGCTGGAGAAGTCAAAGGTCAGTATGAAGGATGAAGGTTATGGAATCGCTCCAGATAGTTTTATCTTCATTGGAAAGTGTCTTTAAGACTTCTAGAAATTGTTGTTTTTTGAAAGATGAGCTAAAGTCCTGTTATTTCAGGACGACTATGGCCAGGAGCTGTCCAGACTGAGGGTGGAGAATGAGGACAATGTCGCCCGTCTGGAGTTCAAACTGGCCGAGCTGCAGCTCAAACTGTCCCAGGCTGCGACCTACCGACGAGGGGACCTCAGAGATGCTGCTGTGTCGACGGGTGACGACGTTTTACACAAATCTTTCCGCACCGTCTGCATCCAGACAGACAGAGAGACCTTTGTCAAGACCTCTGTGGACGAGGAGGAAACTGGGAGAGCCGGTCATCAGCAGCAGAGGTTGACCCCCAAAAAGCTGGACCTGGCTTCTGTCAGCCTCAGTCTGTCCGGTCAGAGGGACGATAGAGAGTGCTCCTCTTCATCGCCCGTCCCTCCATCACAAAGTCCTCCTCCTCCAGCAGCTACTGCTCAGATGGCACTACCAACCAAAACAGATGGTCTCCCTCCTCCTCCACCTCCACCACCACCACCACCTGTTAAACAGACTAAGACGCCACATGGCCCTCCACCTCCACTGCCACTTCCACCTCCACCACCGCCTCTGCCTCCTCCATCCATACCAGGCTTCGCTCCTCCACCACCTCCTCCTCCTCCAGGTGGTTTCATGTTGGAGAACTCTCGCCGAAAACTGGCAGTGGAGCCGTCCCGACCCATGAAACCTCTTTACTGGACCAGGATCCAGATTGAGGACAACAAGTGGGTTCACAGCCAACAGACAATCACTAAATAAGAACATACACAGAAATGTTTTCAAGCATAAAAATATATACATCCAAACACACGGCGACAGTTTTACAATTAAAAATAAATGAACTAGCACTGACTAAACTAAATCTATCAGTACAGTATAAGAAGTGCAAACAGAGGCTGAAATAAAGTGATATCCTCTCTTCTCTCTCAGTAACAACACCATGTGGAACATTTTAGAGGAACCAAATATAATAAATACCAGCGAGTTTGAGGATCTCTTTGCCAAAACCACCACAAACACCAAGAGGAAGCCGCTGTCGGAGGCTTATGAGAAAAAAGCCAGAACCAGGAAGGTAACGTGCAAAATGAACAAGAGCATGGACACGAATACAGAGGTGGTAACAGTACATACAGTACATACAGTACATACAGTACATACAGTAATACAGTAATACAAGGGATTGTAATATGTGTCTTGCTCACTAGGAGGAGTTAATGTCATTGAGTTTACACACACCTGATGAGTACAAATGTAAAAGAGCATTTTTAAATTCAACCTATTTGCTCAAATTCCCAATGTTTTGTTACAAATTCTCAAATTTGTGTTTGTCTTAGTAACTTGTCACAAAAAGGTAATCTAAAGTGCAGTACATAAAACATAGGTAGGCTTTAAAATGCAGTGAAATTAAAAGAAATAATAAGAATCCATGTGTTCATCATGTTTAGTCTTAATCAGCCCTTCAACTTGTACAATGCTACAAATGAAAAATGTGCTAATCAGTCAGAATGACCTTTGTTATGTTTGTTTTGCTCTCCAGTAATGAGTCACTAATGGCTTCTCGTGGTGAAGCAGTCATGGTAACTGTGTGTGTGTGTGTGTTTTAGATTGTTAAACTGTTGGACGGTAAGCGCTCTCAGGCCGTGGGCATCCTCATATCAAGTCTCCATCTGGAGATGAAAGATATACAACAAGGTGAGGTTTGTTGTTAATGACTGTATGTTTGTAATCAAACTGAAAAATCAATTACAGCAGTTTGAACCTGGACATTCAGGTAACCACAGCTCCCTGAACGTCCCTCTTGTTCGGCTGTAACACCGCCGTCACACTGATCCTGAAACACTAAACACTCACCACAACGTCAGCAGAACAGGAACTGTAAAATCTTTGTAGTAAACAGCAGCGTGTTTCCCAGTGAGGGGGACGTGTTGGCCATCTGTGTTCATTTTCCTCTGGAGAACAATTTTCTGTGCAGTTAAAGCTTTAGTTACCGTTTTCTAGCTGTTCTGACTGTGGATCACTCTGTGGTGGACTTGGAGACCATTGAAGCACTTTATGAGAACGTAGGTATCATAGCATCCTCGACTACAGTTTCACCACGAGTCCAATTGTACAATAAAGACTCACTTTATTAATATTCTATTGTTAATGTGTCAGAGAGCGCAGCCAGAGGAGCTGGAGAGGATCAAGAAACACTACGAGACGTCAGAGGAAGAGGACGTTAAACTGCTCGACAAACCCGAACAGTCAGTATCTGAGTTGTGTGTGTGCTTGTGAGTGAGCACTGTTTAGCCTCAGTTAGCAGTTCTGCACGCTTGCTGTTCATGTTAATGTTCTCCAGGTTCCTGTACGAGCTGTCTCAGATCCCAGACTTTGCAGGAAGAGCTCACTGCATCATCTTCCAGTCAGCCTTCGTTGATGGGATCGCCTCCATCCAACGCAAGCTCAACACAGTCTCCTCTGTTTGTAAGGTAGAGGAAGCACAGACTAAAACGTTCAGCAGTTTAAAAAGAGTGAGCTCTTTCAGACACGGAACGAGAGGTGGAACATGCTCAGCTCGTGTGTGTTTTCTGTTCTGAGGCTCTGCTGGAGAGCGACGGTGTGAGGGAGGTGATGGGGCTGGTGCTGGCTCTGGGGAACTACATGAACGGAGGCAACAGGACCAGAGGTCAGGCTGATGGCTTTGGCCTGGACATACTTCCTAAACTCAAGGATGTAAAGAGCAGGGTAAGTTCTCAATCAGTGTGGGACCACTGTGGGAGCTCCATGAGAAGACCTTTCTGTTCCTGCCTTATTTTAGGGACAGGATTCATTTATTCAGAGAAGAGAAGTGATTTAGTAGCATCAGCAGAGCAAGCATTCACTTAACTGTGAATAAAGTGGGTCTTTGATTTGCCTTAGTTTTAGATTTACTCAAAAAAAAAGGATATAAACATGCACACGTGTGTCGGTGAACAGATTTACTGTACGCCGTGCACAGCGTCTGTGTGCGAACACGCCGTCATCTGAACAGGGTAACGCAGGAAAAGACTTCATACTGAGACAACTTTGATGTTTCTTTTCAGGACAATCGTATCAGCCTGGTGGACTATGTGGTGTCATACTACTTACACAATGTGGACCAGGTAGGGATTAAAGAAACACTGAAGCTCGTTCAAAAGTACTAAATATCTTTTAACCGAACCTAACCCTGAAGTTTTTATATCTGCTGTTATGACGTTACGCGGTTTACTTCCACAGTTTCTTCCTTTTCAGCACTGAAGAAATAAGAATGACCTGTTTTAGATTCATACTTTATGGGCATCTACAAATCTACAGTAACCGAGTGTCCTGCTGTTTGTTTTACATTTCTCTGTCTCTGATTTTATGTGATGTGATTCCACCAGAATGCTGGCACAGACAAGAGTATGTTCCCTCTTCCTGAACCTCAGGACGTCTTCCTGGCAGCACAGGTCAAGTTTGATGACCTAAATAGAGACCTGAGACAGCTGGGGCGAGAGCTGACAAGTATGTGACGTAACTGCTGCGGCGTTTTATCTTTTCCAGCTTCTTTTATCTGAAACAACAACCTCTAGAGTAATGAATCGAAAGCTTTGACCCAGCTCAGCATGTTCCCCAAAACATCAGCTCCACTCTGAGCAGACAGACACTGAGCTTTAACATCTATGTGACTAGGATAGTCAGGCCTTGTGGTCATTTTGTTGTGTGTTTTCATTTGAAAACCTCAGCCAGCCCGTGTAACTCTATCGCTAGGATTTTGTGTTGCTTCTGAGAGGTTCCCACAGCCTAGTCTGGCATTATTTTTCCTCAGACACTCTCCACAGCCGGCGAGTGACTGTTTACACTTAGTGTTAAAGGACTGCTTCTCTGACTGAACTCCCGTTAAGCGTCAGAACAAAACATTTCCTCTTGTTTGCCCATGTGATGCCAGTCAACGCTGACATGCACACGATTGTGAGTGAGGACGCTGTTAGATCTTTGTACACATGTGTTTTTGCCTGCATTGTGCACTGTATGTGCACATTTTCAGAGACTAGCAGGAGTCTGATACTGGCTTGGCGCCTTCCAGATCCAGCTTCCAGCTTCTAATCCTCCTGGCCATCAGATCTTCTATTGTTATGCCTTTGTGCCCCTGTCGCCAGCGTAGGGAGACCGTAGCTTCCCACTTATGTAATATCCAGACCTTCACTATCTGTAGCATCTCTGCATGGGCTTCTGCAGAGATGCACTGATTCTCAAGCTCCTCGACTGTATCACCTGGGCTCCAATGTGGCCCTCAGATGTGCACCGCAGATAGCTTTCTTTACCTCTCAACACAGCTTTGTCTTATCGTCTGGCCAAACCACTGTGCAATCTGAATCGTCCGTCACAGGTTCCTTTTGTTCTGTTGAACTGCCCTCAATTGGTCTCTGCTCACTCCCTTTGTTTTCTGTTTGGTTGCTATGCAATGTTTCCCAACATAGACAGTCATACTGATTTAATTGTGCAGGTTTGGAGATACAGTATCTGTCTAATAGAATTTTGTCTGCGCTGACATCATATTAAAATATCATCACAGTATAAACATCATCATCAGTCATGACAACGATTTCCTACATATGTTTTTTGGCCATCATTTCTGTGTAAATGCCGATGCTCATATGTCATTAAATCAACCACTTTGGTCCAGACTGAATAAATTATCATATTCAACTATTAGATGACTTATGATGACATTCTGGTACAAACATGAATCTTTCTATCATATTGAGGATTTGTCAAATACTCGACCAGTTACCTGCAAACATGAGAACATTTCAGCTGTACAGTACGTTGTGTTTAGTGCTGATTACAAACAAATGGCAACATGATTCCCTCTAACCTAAGATGGTGCACATGGGAATCACTACCTGTTAAACCTCAGCATGCTGTGTTGTCACCATCGCCATAGAATCTGACAGCAGAGCTGTGATTTATGAGCCGACCAGTTCAAACACATCATCACCAAACCTTTGAATCCTCTTTTAAAAGCACGTATCCCTCACTATGAGGCCAAATCACGGCTTCAGTGCAGTTTGTGTAGTTCAGTCTCACATGTGAAAGCACCACACTCCCCCTCAGCTGGCTCTGTTTATGTGAAGGTCTACAACCCTCTTCGTCCGACACAAAAGGCAGATAAAAGAAAGAAAGGCTCGCCACACAATGCAAAGGGAGATACCCTCAGTTTACACAAATCCTGAATGAAAACAGTATTCTTTTGTAATCTTATCTGGGCGATGTTGATCGAGCGTCAGGGCAGGGGAGCAGGGGCTCGGCTCCCTCCACAGCCTCTATTATGACTGGCTCCGCAGACTGGCTCCTCTGATCCACTGATTGGACACAGACTGGCAGAGGAAGAGAGAGAACAGGAGAGAGGGAGGAGAGTTAACAGTCGCCATCTCGGGGTGAATCTGAATAAGTGATATCTAAATAGGAAGCTGTATAGATAACCTCCTGATGGGCACAGGTGGAGCTAGTTTGGAAGCCAGAACTTGCTCTTCTCTCTCTTTCCCTTCTCCTCTAAGGTTCAAAGAATGTGCAGGTGGTGACATTAGTTCTTGGTGTTTTGATATCCCTCAAGTAAATCGTGTCTTATGTCTTTAGAAAGCCAACGTCTCTTATTCTGGTATAAACTTTCTAGTTTCAAATTGTCAGATTGTCAATTGAATGGAATGAGAGCAGCCTGCAGGTACTCTTCCTCATTCAGACATCAGGCATCCAGTAATATTCTCCTTTCCTTCCCTTCTCTGTTGCGGTGGGTATCACTGCTCATATTTACTGATTAGCAAACTGCAAAGAACTCCTCCTGAACACAACTTGAGTCCTGAGAGCTAAACGTTCATGTTCAAAGCTAAATAATATGTAAAAATATGGCTTTCATTATCTCTGGCGTCTCACTTTCTCTTCTCTTTCTCTTACGTGAATTCTCCTCCTGTGTTTCTTTCTTTCAGGATGTGAGAAAGATGTACAGAAAGTCTGCTCTGACTCTCCTGAGGAACACCTGCAGCCGTTTAAGGACAAGATGGAGACCTTTGTTCTCAGTGGTGAGTGGATACAGTCCACTCCTCATCAAACTGCTGTCCTGTAAATGTCGCTTTTCTTTGGTATTTGTGTGTGTGTTGGAGATAGGGTGGATCCAGAGCAAAGGCTAGACGCTCAGATAGGGATCAGTCAGATTTGGCAATAGCTGAGAGACACACAGGCACTGGGCCTTCTCAGAGACTCTCACTCCAAAAAAATCTTCTTTCAACTTTATGTTGTAAGATTTTCATAATATGATCCGTCTCAAATCTCCCATGACGTCTTGCAATACACAAGATCGTGTATGGCATTACAATTACAACTGAAAAAACTACAAGTACACACAAAGACAAAAAGCTGGTGCAGGTAGTGAATCTGTCATTTTGTTATAGTGCCTGCAAGAACGGCTCCATTGTTGAATAAGTGACGGTGTAATTAGCATTTTGATGAGGCCAAATGGTCGTCTGGCTTCTCTTAAGAAGATCATCATCGTGTTCTTACAAATATTTATACGAACGGATTCTCCATAGGCATTATGACTTTGTATAAGTATAATCTGTGTATTTAGGGGAGTCTGATTACACTTAATCTTTTTCTTGTTTGCTTCTTTGCAGCACAAAAAGAACACACTGAAACTTCCTATCAGTTAGTAACTGTACAGAAGAGGTGGGAGAATTACTTCAAACTGACTTTAACTTAAATAAAATATGCAGTTAGCTAAATCGTGTTTTAATCCTTTGAATTTTAATTCAGTTTTCAGGACTTGGTTCTGTACTTTGGACTGAAGCCCAAAGCGGGAGAGAAGGAGGTGACTGCTGGTCATTTCTTTGTGCTCTGGTTTGAGTTTTGTGCCGACTTCAAGGCCAGATGGAAGAGGGAAAACAAGAGCATCTCTAAAGAGAGGTATCAGAAACCCATCTGTGCATGTGTCTGGAGTGAACAGCTTTTGAAATATAGTAATTGTTTCACTTGAGTTTTATTTGTTTAAGATCATTTTACGGGAATTTTGTGCCGTCATTTGAAACGCAGACAGCTAAAGTCCACTGGCTGCCGCTCAAACCATGGACGCTGTGGTCATGCAGAATGTGTCTTAACCAGTTAACCACCATATACCCCACTTCAGATTTAATTTGTTCAGTGCAGGGAATAAAGTAGTGGTTTATCTCAAAGTTCCAGCATATGGTGACTTTGGAAAGTGTTCAGACTCCTTCACCTTCAGCACATTTACTGTATTACAAATAGAAAAGAAATGGAAATGCAAAAAAAATTTAACTACATTGCTAATCATTTACAAAAGTATTAATAACATCCCATAATTCACAGTATTTGAGTATCAGGACAAAACCCAAGAAGTCCAATGAACTCTCTGCAGCCCCCCACAATAACACTTTGTGGTGTTGCACAGATTCAGACAAGGGTTTAAAACCATTCTAAAGCTTTTAGGGTTCTGAGGAACACAATGGCCTCGGTAATTGTGAAATGGAAGAAGACTGAAACCACCAGGACTCTTTCTAGAGTTGTCCATCCAGCCAAACCAAAAATAAGGGCCTCGGTCAGAGAGGTAACCAGGAATCCAACAGTAACCCAAACAGAATTTCTAATGATGAGATGTGGACACCCATCACTGATTGAACCTTATATCATTCTTACAATGAATAATGGTGGTGGCAGCATAATGGTGTGGGAGTGCATATCAGTGGCAGAGAGACTTGTCAGAAATTAGGGTCTGAATACTTAATAAGAGATTTCAGTTTAACTTTTTGTTGATTGATGAGAGTTTATTTCAAAGTAAGTAAAGCCAAAAGTGTAATAAATCCATAATGTAACTCACAGGGACAGGGCATGTCTGAATAATAAACTAACCAACAGTGCGAATTATGTGACACAATTCAATAGATTAAAGGAGGCTCAGCAATCGGTGAAGAGGATCACAGGGGAGAAGAAGGTGGAAACAAGAAAGATCAACCCGCACAGTCTGGTAAGATGAGATTCAGTTCAGCGTGTTTGTACAGTCTAAGTTGGCACTTTATACAAACAGATACTTCAAAATGATTTTCATGCTGTGCAGCTTCAGGAGAATCTGTAAAACACTGATCACATTTTGTTCCCCACAGAAAGAACGACTGCGCCAGAAAGAAGCCAGCATGTCTGCAAGTTGAGAGAATAAAGAGAGCAGTGGAACATGTTCAGGGTGGTTTCCGTCCCAATCAACTTTTCCTGGCTCTCAGTTTCACCAGCCTGGATGTCAGCGTTGATACCAAACCAGCATTTTTACAGCATTTGTCTGATAAATATCCACCAAATACTTGCAGTACTTGTACAAACTGAAAGCTTTATGAAAAATTGATTTATTTTTTAATTCAAAAAGTTTAATTTAAAATATTTAGAGATTTAAAGATTGTGCAATATGTATACATCCATCTATCTCTGACTGTATAGACATTTATCATTGATTGATAATCTTCAACAATATGTTTAAATAAATAACAGATCGGAAAATGGGATCTCACAGCTCAAAGTCTTTATTTACATGCAACTTTACAAGAAATGACACTCAAATTATACACAGTTATAAAATTAAGTGGCGTTCAGCAGTGCAGGTTGAAAAAAAATCTTTATATCATGGAAACATCCCACACAGTGGAAACAAAGCATCCATCCAAGTCCCTTGAAGATTCGTCCTCCTACATGTCCTGATATGGAACAAGGCTCGCATGTGTCGCAGTGTCACCAACCAGCCTGACTTTAGCTTTAACCCACTTTCAGTGACACTCTGTCATCGCTTTCCTAAACTGAATCGCAAGTTTGGCAAGTCCGACCAATTTTCAAATCTAATGACTTTCTTGGAGCACGAGGAGCATCCTACGTAATGCCACATGTTCTGGTTTCCATTTACATATCTTATCTTTACTCAATTTGTGATAAATTGCTGGTTGTCTTCTTTAGATTATGATAAAAATTGAGAGATATCGGGACTCATTTAGACTCTGGTAAGTTTCTCATGATTTATTTCTGCAAAGCTGTTGTCATCGTCCTCCAATGGATCAGACACATGTCCACTTGGATGTGATTGCGTCTAATCCTTATCCACTGTTGTGCATCGACACTGCTTGACGCGCCGGACACGTTTCTTCCTGGTTCTGGGAGTTTGTCCCGGACAGTAGAGGGTGTACGTGACTGTGCTGAAGGTTTTGGGTTTGCAGGCTGAGCAGGACTGAAAGGCGTTCTCGTCCTGATAAATGTGCCTCGGGATAAAGAAGGAGTTGCACTGTCCGTAGCAAAACCGGTTGATGATAGTGCGCGTCAGGCAGCCCTCCTCCTTTATGGTCTGCTTGAGCGGCTGAGTCTTGCACCAGTCCAGCCGCAGGTACCGACGCTCCGTGACATGCAGCGCCTCCTGACTGGACTCCAGCACTTCATCGGTTGAGATTACGAGCCCCGGACTGCGGGAAATTAGTCCACCGATGGAAGGTTGTAAACATCTCTCCGACTCATTGGGGTTCAACTTGTTTAAAAGTGGTAAAGCGCTTTGATAGTTTGCAGCATCTGTTCTTCTCAGCGGGCTGAGCAGCAGCACTAAAACTACTGCAGAAAGCAGTGCTGATGGTGACCTCATAGTCGAAGCTGAAAGGAAAACAAATCAGATTAATTATTAGTGGAGAAGGTTTTACGCATAAATTTTACGCGCGCATTACGCATGAAACAAGTAGTGTGCATCGGGTTTTTCCAAACACATGACAATTTAGGAATTCAGTAACAAATAAAAACTGAAGTGGTAGTTACCTATTGTTTATTTAAGCTCCTCACAATAAAGCTTGACTCCGTCAAAACAGTTTACAATATGTGTTGTGTCTGCAGCTCCTGCGTCCTCTGTGGTGGGTTTTACAGTGAGCGGTTTTTCTGAACTGTCTTGAGTTTCAAAGCTTCAGTAGAACACGCCCCGCAGAACCTGATCTTCACTTTATCTGCCTGAGAGGGGAAAAAACCTCCTCCAAACTTTTTCAATGCAGATAGATCGTTTATTTGAACAAAAACAGAACACAAACATTTTTGGCAAGATGACAGATTCACCGATGCCCGTTAAGACTAATAACTTCCAGTACACGGTGAAGTCAATAGATCCTTATCAGAATAAGAACAGCAATATTTGTCATGCTATAGTGAAGCAGTGCACAACCATCATTTACATTACAGAGCTACTACTATAAATAATTAACTTCTAGGAGCATTATCTGTACTAAAAGTTTGCTTCAAGACACAGAGGTGAATAAATGTTCATATCAAGATATACAAAAAATATTAGTGAGAGCTAATAGATCTCTGTACAGTCATGAACATCTTTGATTCAGCATTTTCCAGATTATATCTTTATACAACTTGTTATAATACAGTTCTAGATACTGTATATTGTACACTGCCAGTATTTAACACCATATATTCTGGTATTGTGGGTTGAATGGTTGAATCTGAACCTGGTTCTGTACACATCTTTAAAAAAGGAATGAAATGATGATCACTTGTTCCCCACAAATAGTCTAGATCTTAAATCTACAGCATGACAGATAAGAATGTTAATTTTGTTTGTGTTAATTAAATATCACAAAGAGAAAGTATCAAAGGAAGATACAAGACATATCCTTGTGTACATTATACTGCAACATATTAAGAATTAAAATGCAGACAGTTAATTTGGGATAAATCAGGGACCCCTCAAGTCATAATCCCACTGCCTGTTGAACTCTGTAGTGTTAAAACCTTTAATCTGAGAGTGAACAGTGCAGATTGCAGGTGCAGGAGTTTAAGCTGATGACTTGATGGTAGCAGATGTAGTTGGTACCTCGTCTTCCTCTTCCTCAGAGAAGTGAGGAACAGATTTCTTGGCGACCACGTTGTCAAGCCTCTGGCCCATTAAATATGGGTTGACACTCTGCAGACAGGGAGACAGAAAAACATGAGATTACAGACTGTAAGCATGTACGTAACCTCGTAAGACCTGAGTCAATGGAAGAAAATCTTAAAACACAATGCGAGAAATGTTTTGTGGTTTGTTAGCTTATTCAGAAAATGCAGTAAAACATCTAAATCATTGAGTTTCAGAGTACATCGGTTCCTTCAGGGGTAAGTCTCAGTGCTGCTGATGTGGTTTCTCAGACATAATCAGACACAGGAAGAAGGGAAAAAGACAAATACTGTACCCTTTTTCTTCTTTTTGGTCCTCCCTTCAGTTTCTGGTACAAAAGCTCCTTGTTCTGAGCAAAGAAATAGTTTTTAGACAAAAAAAAAAAAAAAACATGTATTAGTTATTTTACTGTCAGCTCATTAATTCCTGAGTTATAGTCAGCAAATTGCCAGAAAGCCTTTTCAAAGAATCAAAACACTCTGAAGGGGACTTCCTCAGACCAGAACTACCACAACACAAGCTGAAGAACTCATATTGTGACAGACTTGTTCTCAACACCCTGAGGAAAAATATATTATATTGTGAGAATAAACATATTATATTGTTCAGCTGATCATCCTGTTGTGATTTAATGGACAGGATTCTTTTACCTGGTAGAAATGTCTCTGTTATGGTGTTTTAGATTATTATTACTTAAAGTTAGTTTAAACCGGAGACCTCTGTGTTGATAAGGAACATTTACCTTTCACGTTTTAATCTATAATAAATCACTTAATAAACTTAACAAGACTTTAAATGAACCAAACAAATCACACTAACAACAAGAGAATAATTTTTACAGACCACCAATATTTTTATTGTTGTCTCTGTACTCACCCACTTCGCCGGGACAGCGTAGTCATGCTCCGGATCAAACAGGTGCTGGTGTTTCTGAAACTCTCTGCTGAACTCGGCTGTGTCCGGAGCGTTTTCCAAACACCCGTCTGCTGCTGTGTGATATGACACAGAAATGACTGATGATGCTTTTATTAAACGTCATGTTCGAGTCCTGGAAACGGCTAAAAGTTGATTAAAACTTAGAAATGAGTTTTAGAAATAAGAAGTAATCAACTTTTTAAACATTTACTTTAAAATAATGTTCTTAGAATTTGAATTTGCACCTGTCTTTCCCAGGGGACATGGGTTGGGGGGATCTGGGTACCCGTGGTCGTCACTGAAGTCTTTGGGGACATTGTCTCCCGTCAGCTCAGCCACAATGTTGGGGATGTTCCCATAGGGGCCGAGATGCTGCAGCCCTTCGTGAGCGCCACCTTGTGGAGGAAAGTAAGAGCTGCAATCAGCATCAATTAGAAAGATGCTAAATCATTTCCAGCTGCAGCAGAAAAAGCCCAAAACACAACAAACCGAATGGAATTTAATTTATTTCATATTAAATTAGGTTTAAACACAGAATGTGACAGAAACATTGAGGCTGTGAACAAAAAGCAAATACAGTAAAAGTAAAGTGAATTAATACTAAGTGAATGGGTTTAAATGGAAATTATATTTAATTATATTAAGAAAACCATTTCCTCCCACTACAGCCTGGACTCTACGCACCCTGGATGCTCTGAGGACCCACTATGTTGGTGGCCTGATGTGCGGGATACTCCACCCGCGGCCGAGCGATGCCCAGCTGCTCCATGACGCCGTGCAGGAGCCGCTGGATGTCGGCTTCGGACACCTGGTCCGCCGTGCGGGGGCTGCGGGCTGGAGCCAGGCCGAGCTGGAGACACAGGAGGAGGCCGAGCAACGCGGAGCCCATGTCGGTCATCTGCATCAGAAGAACGGACAAAGACGGACAGGGGTGTCATCATGTGCCAACACATGGCGAGAGAATTAAATACTAAGATCAATAAGCTGCTTTAATAGGAAGTTTTAATGATATCCGTCCTCACGATGGTTAGAACATTACAATAAAGCCGTGTTGCGCCACTCACTGTGTAAACAGAGCGATGTAAACAGGCCTAGTCTATAAAAAGACCATGATACGTCTGAGACATAGAAATCCTAATTTATATTAGAACCGGTATTTAGTGTCATTTAGGTGAACATATACTTGATTTTACTGTGGGAAAAGATCACAATTTACATGAAAAGACATCTCTGTGTTATTTCCTTACCGTGTCCGTGCTGATGGAGTGAGTTGACTTCTGTCAAGCTGGACACATAGAAGAAAACCTGGCTTCCAAAATAAAAGACTGCTCTAAAAACACACGGCAAAATTGACTAAATCTTTTTAGAAATCGATTTTACGCGTTTCACTCAAATTTTCAGTCAATTCAAAGTCAATTTAGCCATTTTCTAAACGTGCATGATTTATTCTCGAATGCTTTGCCTCTATGATTTACTTTTCTATTTGTTTTATTTTGTAGGAGACACTTGATTTCCGGTGATCATCCTGCAAAAGGATTCAAGGCTCAGATGCAGTTGCTAGGAAACCAAGCCCCTGTTCTGAGTAGGTTCTTATCACATCATCCAGAACAGAACCACAGGAACCGAGAGCATTTAGTGTTTTGTCTTATATTTACACTTTTAACCAGAACTAGTTAACTTTACTAGAAAAAACTGTTTTAGTCCTGAGAAAACTAAACTACAGCAAACAAACTATTCATTTCAAGGCATCCAGGAGCAGGCACTGACTATAACACTAACCTTTAACCTGCTAATATTCTATGAAGAAATAATGTAATGTGTGTCCTCGTGTTTAATTTACATTTAGTCATTTATCAGAAGCTTTTAACCAAAGTGACTTACAAGTGAAGTACAAAGCAAACGAATACCTAAACCACGGAGAAAAACTTTACTGTAAAGTTATGTAAAAACTTAATTTAATGAGTTGAATTAACTCAACATTTAATTAATTCAACTCAACATGCTATCAAGTTTTAACAGCTAAAAGAGCTCAACTTTAAAAGTTAAATCGCTGATGTAGAAGTATCACCCACACAACATTGTTGTGAGATAAATAGTCAAATATACATTTATTAAAATAAATAATGTTAAAAGATACATTTAAATTATTTGATTTAAGACAATATATAAAGTGAAAATGCTGCTAAATGCCTCTCGGCTCTTTAAATGTTATAGTGAGGAGCGTCTTTTCCAGGGAGTGAGCTGCAGTTTCCCCACAGCAGTGAGCACAGGAGAGCGGCCTGCATCGAGACCTCGAGTGAATCGGGGGAAACGCAGATCTCTGCAAACAAAGAAAATCTGCTTACTTGCATTTCATTGTATGTTTTTTAACATTAAATCCACAGTGAATGCAGCACAGTTTTGATGCCTGATGACTTATTTGCTTCCAAGCTGCCATTATTCACCTTTTTAGTCTCTGCTGCGGTGTCTTACAGGAGTCTTTCCCAACAGGACTCGAACCATCCAATACATTCACTGCAGGTCTGACACCGTCATCTATTAAGGATATCGTGAATTAATAATTAAAAAGAAGATTCTTCATTGCAGCTTCTCTCTTCCTGCATTTTGTGTTTTACCTGCAGAGGGCATGTAGGTCCTAAACAGCAAGATACTGGGGAAGTTCTCCAGACCAAGGCTTCTTCTGAGGCTAGGTTTGTCTCCTGATGTGGACCCCTGGCTCTGCTCAGAAACTGGAAGTGTGACCTTTGATCTACCTTGAATCCAAGACACCGTCTTTGTAGATCGCATCACTATACGTATTTGATAAAACAGAAGAGCATACAGGAGGTTTAGGGCAGATCCATTTTTAAATCTTGTTTGTGCAATGATTATTTTGACCTTTACCTTTGAAACTGTGCCTCTTTCTCTGACTGCTTTTCTTTGAATGTGCATGTTTTGGAAAATTGAAATTAATCAGAAAGCTCATACTGTCCATCACAGACTTAGGAATCACACCTGTCAAATATAGCAAAGATCATAACAATACATCAAATTATGTTTAGATGTTGTGCAAGGTTAAACTGCTGCTTTGAGTGACGGGTTTATTACCAAATAAATGAGGATTCTCTATGAAGGTGCGCAGGAGAAGAACCCTGAGTTCCAGTCGTCCTTCAGACATCTCAGTCTTGTTTGGAGGAGGTAGAAGACATGGAGCAAAGACGGTAGCGAGATTGGAGCTGGTCATCAAATTTTCAGCACATCTTAAAGCAGTGAAGAGGAGGAAGAGGAAAAACACTCATCATCATCATGTCTCTTCAAAATGTGTGTAATCCAGGTCTCTGCCTGGTTCTGGTTGTATCTCATCCACTCCAGTCAAACACAGTGTGAATCATGAGATGTCCGTTCATACCTCTGGGAGACTTTAGAGAGGAAGTCAAACAGAAAATGCAGCGAGGAGCAGTTTCTGGCAGGTAACAGACAGGACAGCAGCTGGAGGGCTGACGTTCTGTCCTGCTCGTTGGACTGGGCCTGGGCCTTGAGCAGAGCTTCGTGGATCTCAGGGGGAAACAACGGCTCCGGTAGTTCTCTGCAAAACTGTTTGATGAGAGTAGCAACATCACAGGGGAGCGCACTGGTCAAACACTCCTCTCCTCTGTTCAGCTTGGCCTGAGAACAGAACGCATCATGATTTATCTGGTCACAGTAACAAAGGAGTCACATTACTGTTCCCCCTAGAACCACTGAATCTGTTTCTTCATCTATCCCACCGAGTAGAGATAAAACACCAGTGTTTGCACAAACCACCACACAGCTCTATTGCTCCAGTACCTCCTCTATGTGTAAAATAAAAGTCTTACCCTAAGTGTCTTAATTCGAGGAAGAGAGCCTGGCTTTCGGAACAGGCCTACAGTCCCAGCACGCTCCAGAAGAAACGAACAAGCATCCACCAAAAAGCTGAGAAACAAACATCAGTTTATCTGTGACCGTGTGACAAGTAAACATTTCTCTGTGGTGCCGTTTCTACTCACCACGGCACAAGACCAAACTCAGGAATATATCGCCGGGATACATTTTCTAGAGGAACACCAAAGATCTTAGAACCACTGACGGACAGTCGCTCCTTTTTCTTCTCAAAGTTCTTCACAGTTATCCCATAGAGGACTTGCAGGTGAAACCGAATCACATTTCTATCGGTGACCTTCATGGTTCAAATTTGACTAAGAGGTGTCACAAACCGTGTAGTTCAACTGGTGTTTACTGTCATCATAAAATCTGTAAATCACCTGCTGAAACCACAGAGGACCAAGCTCAGATGTGCTTTGTTATCCTCATTCATATCAGCTGTGACAGGAAATGAGAACTGATGGAAGAGTGGTGCATTCAGGTGACATGGGAAATATGGAATGTTTGCTTTTGGCTTGAAAATAATATGAACTTTAACTTCAGATTCCTGCCTGCAATACCCGCTCTCAAACAGTGCATCACCAAAAGAAGGCTGTATGTGTAGTCAAGTATTAGGCATGATGCAAATAATGCACGGTGCAGCTGCCTGGTGTAGAGGAAGTAGCTGAATTCAAAACCAGCACCTCTCCTATGTTGGAACAATGTTGAAATAGACTCTCTGAGATTGTTTAATGTCATTTTTTAGACATTTGTTACATGTTTGTATTTGGTGCTTTGCATCTTTGTGGTAGTTTTTTTAGTTTATTCCCTATTCCCATTTCCTTGTGCTTGCTCATTGTCAAAATCAATGTATTTGAATGAATATATACAATAAAAACATACAGTTTGCTACGTGTACGCTGAGACTGACTCCAACACTCCAGATTACTGTTAAAAGCAACTATTTTTATTACAACGGTACATGTATATACAGCAAAAGGCACAGTAGAAATACAGATAAAGATGGAAAGTTGGTGTAGGGTGTTTTGGTGCTGGTTGGACGTTTAGAAGCACTTCCTGTGGACGATGGAGGGGCCTGCCTCATCGTACTCCTGCTTGCTGATCCACATCTGCTGGAAGGTGGACAGAGAGGCCAGAATGGAGCCGCCGATCCAGACGGAGTATTTCCTCTCAGGGGGAGCGATGATCTGCAGGGATAGGAGAGAAGGAGCAGAGGTACAGGTTGGTACAAGAACATTTTACACACACGGATTTGACCCATCAGTTCAGCTTGGTAAAGGCTCACCTTGATCTTCATGGTGCTGGGGGCCAGGGCCGTGATCTCCTTCTGCATACGGTCAGCAATACCAGGGTACATGGTGGTACCACCAGACAGCACGTTGTTGGCGTACAGGTCCTTACGGATGTCAATGTCACACTTCATGATGCTGTTGTAGGCGGTCTCATGGATACCAGCAGACTCCATACCTGAGCAGGTTAAGGTAGGAAATGTAAGCATCATAATAACAATTACCAATGATTTTGTCATTTATTACTTGTTTATAAACCAGCCTCCTCTACTTACATATTAAAAATGTAAGCCTAATATTAATTCTGCTAATTAAGAAAAAAGTAAGAATCTCCCTTTGGGAACAATATTTTCCTACATGACACTTCATCACATATAAATCTGATTTAATTCACATGGAGTAATCCCATCTGCAGCTGTGACTCACCGATGAAGGAAGGCTGGAACAGGGTCTCGGGGCAGCGGAAACGCTCGTTGCCGATGGTGATGACCTGACCGTCGGGCAGCTCGTAGCTTTTCTCCAGGGAGGAGGAGGAGGCAGCAGTGGCCATCTCATTCTCAAAGTCCAGGGCAACATAGCACAGCTTCTCCTTAATGTCACGCACGATCTCACGCTCAGCTGGAGGGAGGAGACGAGAAGAGTCACAATTTAAATGAGATAAAACACTTCTAAAGTAATTTATGAGTAATTAAATGGACCCTTTATGAACTCTAATAAACAGATGGAGATTACTGATGCGGCTTTCTCACCAGTGGTAACGAAGGAGTAGCCACGCTCAGTCAGGATTTTCATCAGGTAGTCAGTCAGGTCACGACCAGCCAGATCCAGACGCATGATGGCGTGGGGCAGAGCATAACCCTCATAGATGGGAACATTGTGGGTCACACCATCACCAGAATCCAGAACAATACCTGTTCAGAAAAAGCAGCCAATTGTCAGGCGAAGGAACAGAAACACAAAAAGTTTTTACTGAAAGAAGTGGAGACTCACCGGTGGTACGACCAGAGGCATACAGGGACAGCACAGCCTGGATGGCCACATACATGGCTGGGACGTTGAAGGTCTCAAACATGATCTGGGTCATCTTCTCCCTGTTGGCCTTGGGGTTCAGGGGGGCCTCAGTCAGCAGAGTGGGATGCTCTTCTGGGGCCACACGGAGCTCGTTGTAGAAGGTGTGGTGCCAGATCTGTGAAATAGGATCATGGATGAGAAGTTAACACTCCATGATCTCATTTTCTCATTGTGTACAAAGGGAAGAATCTAGAAGTGTTTATTGAATTCTCACCTTCTCCATATCGTCCCAGTTGGTGATGATGCCGTGCTCGATGGGGTACTTCAGAGTCAGGATACCCCTCTTGCTCTGGGCCTCATCTCCCACGTAGCTGTCCTTCTGACCCATACCCACCATCACACCCTGAGAACGAAACAAAAACACATCTCAGAAGCTCAAGAGGAAGACAAGCTGGACAAGCTGTGTGACAAAAATCCTGTCTTTGGAAAACTTCATGGCTCCTTTCGTTTTCATACCTGGTGACGGGGGCGTCCAACAATGGATGGGAAGACAGCACGGGGAGCATCATCACCGGCAAATCCAGCCTTGACCAGTCCAGAGCCGTTGTCGCACACCAAGGCGGTGGTCTCATCGTCGTCACACATGTTTGCTTGGTTTTTGGCTGGCCTTCTGTTCCAGAGAGATGATGGAAACACAGGCAAAACCTTAGTTTGAGATGTTCAGGAGAATATTTAATTCTAGCTAGGATGTTTCAAAAAAGAGATAATTGTTTGCTTTGAAAACCTTCTGTCACATTGAAATATTTCTGTTTGAAGTGTATACAGAGAATAATTTCACATGAAAAAACAAAGACATGTAATACAGAGAGAAAATCTGTAACACTGTCCAGTATGAAGACACACACGAGTGCTCTAATCTCCTTCCTGAGTCTCACAGCTGCATAAAAAGCCAAAACGAGACATGGCTCACGCCCCCAACACACTCTCAGGTCTATTTTCAGCTTCGCGACCCTTGTTACCTCACCCCCCACCACTGCCCCCACAAACCCTGCTCTATATCTCATCGTTAAGCCGTAGCCAGTTAACAGCTGAGGCGGTGTGTCTTTTGACAAGTGGCAGCGGAGGCCTGGGTCTCTCCTCAGCTGTCGACTCCCCTGCTTGGAGCCAGACCATGTGGTCTGATCCTTCTAGGATCTCTGGCTACAGTCTGCATCACTAGTACCAGAAATACTCCCTTTGTACAGGCTTCCCCTTTCAAACCAACATCTGTATGAAGAATTTATATGGCTGCCGCAGTATTTAGTGTATTGTTTTCAAGGCGCTAAACAGAAACAATATGCAAAAGCATCCATCCAATAAGAGTTTTTGACAGTTTTATCAGAACTCTAAAAGAAAGAAGTAACTCTGTAACACTGATTCTATTTAACTGGTTAAATTCGATATTAACAGCTCTACATTCTATCTGTGTTAACCTCTAGATGAAAATTTATCTCAGCTTATATCAAACTGGTCAGAGCTGCATATCTGCCTCTCCACAGCAAGAACAAGCATCGTTCTTACATCCTAAACCTCCGAGTCAGTTACTAATCTGCGCTGTTAGTGGACATCGATGACCTGTTCACGTATTACAGCACTCCCCGAACTCTTCTACATTATCTAGTTTTCTTTTCTTTTTCCTTTCCACCTTTATCCTCACTCTTAGATTCAAAATTCATTTCAACAACGAATCTTCTACTCTGATCACAGACACAACTTTAAACTTTCTCTCTATGCACATTGCAGCAGTAATTTGTCTTAAAGCAGCAGCACTACTCATCCTTCCTGATACACTCCACACAACCAACAGCAACAAGACTGCAAAGGTACTCACCAAGTTGTAACCACAAGACTGGAGTTTCCACTGGGACAAAGTGTGAGGGTGCAACGGGGTTCTTAAATATGTCCCAGCATCCTGAGGCTGGGGGCCAGTGGGCGGGCACAGGAGTTCACACAAGCCCAAATTAAGTGCTGCTCAGCCAAATGGTTAAGTGGTGGATCCTGTGTCAGAGACGCCACCAAACTAGAGAAAAGTTGGAGATGAAAGAGATTTAACAGATGAAAGAAGCAGTGGTGTCAGACGCTGAATGTTTTCATGTTGATATTAATTATTAATTAACAACATTTAATGACATTTGAGACAGATGTGTAGTTTGTACTCTGGAATACTGTATCTTAATAGTATTTTACATGGCAAAATACTGCCTAACAGTAGATTGATGGTGTCAAAATGCTTGTGTGTACTCATTAATGATGAAGATTTCACATTTAAATCAACTTACGCCCTTTGAACTTATTGCTAGAGAGCGTTTGGGACACTTACAAAATCAGTTACTGTAACTACAACATCATCGTGTCATCAACTTTATTTTTATGCAGCCTCTTTCATTCATTCACACTTTGCCCTTATGTCCCTGGGGATGTGTTAATATGACTAAGCTGAAACACCACACAGGGGATGTGGGTGATGGTAACGTGAGATCTTGTCTGAACAATCTGGTTAAGGAGCCGTCTGGGGGGACCTGCCTGTGACAGTGTGCCAGTGTCCTGGCATGTGTGAAGAGGGAGGGGGGCCAAAAACATGCAAGACAGCTGAGAGGCAATATTGTAAGAGGGGGGTGGAAGGGACCTCCAACAGACAACAGATCCCTAGGATGGCCTGTGCAGCCGATGGTGCTCGGCTCTGATTGGCTCCAGTGTCTCCTTTTAGGGAAATAGAGTAGAACAGGTGCCAGTGGCTGCACCAGACTGAGAGCTGAACGGCGAACGCTCAGGCTCCTTATTCGTCCCGCTGTACAGCCCCCGCAGAACCTACGTCCCCATGCTACCCTATCAGGCCTCTGTGAGTGCAGTAGGAATGTAAATATCCCCCACACACCATTGACACTTTGAAATATTCCATTTGTAGCTATACGCTGTAACGCGCCCCAGAGACAGGCGCTACTAACCCACTTGTCTATTTCCATTCCAGGCTTTTACATAACAAAGCTGCCTTCATATCCTGTGTATATCCTGGTGAATCATGGTTTAGATTTTTATCAAGATTATCTTAAAACAGAGTTTTCTAAAGTTTTGGTAGTATGAGATTACATCTTATTTTTTCCTGGAATTTGTTTTCTTGCTGAGCTTGTTCAACCATATCGTGCCTCACTTGCTATTTTAACACAGCATATTCACATATACATACATATATTGTTGTTGTAATTGCTAATTTAACATAATTTTAATTGCTTGATGAGGGGACAACAGTTGAAAAAGGAGTTATATTGATTAATCTGCATTGTCCCTGCAGAAATAAATAGCAGTCTAAAACAGGAATATGATAGCTTTCTAAAACAACCTACTGATTCCTCTATACCAGACAAGGGCTTTTTTTTACACAGAACTCAGACAGTTGAGTTTATCCATCATGTCTCATGTTAGAAATGCATGAAAATAACAAATCAAAGATTACGAGTGGTCATACTTGAACACAGTGTTGTTCTACAAGTAGTAGTAGAGCTAAAGAGTCAACACAGAATCTTTTTCATGTACACATACATTATCTTCTTTACCTAGTCATCTATTTATTTTTACCCTAGTTGATGATGCTTTGTATTTCCATGTTTAATGTTCCACGTTTGGTTCCTTTAACACCAAACCAAACAGAGCTAACATTTAACTACTGTATTTAATCTGATAAGTCAGAGTTGTTGCCACAAATTCTGGTTAAAGTTTGGAGGCAAAAGCATCCTGTTAATTTTTGGATGAAACCGTTGCTGTGTTTTGTCAACAGCTCGCTTCAAGTCAAAGAAGCATTTTTGGCCGAGTCCTATCTTTATCACCAGGTCTTTATCAGGATAAAGCACAGTGGTCTTAAATGGGTCACGGTTTTGAGGGACATTCGTCCTTATACGGGAATGTGGGAAGCACAGGGTTTGTCTGTCCTGACAGCTGGGCCCCTGTCTACCCCTCACCCACTCCAACACACACACATAGACGAGCAGCTGTTAGTAACAATTGCTTCTTAACAGCCAGTCACACTTAGACAAGGCTCTGTTTACCTTTCAGTACACGTATTTGCAGAAATGGTGAAAGCCAGAGCACCAGAGAGACAAGCTGAGACATTGAAGTAGCCTAAGTAATGAATCATCCTGCACGTAAACTTTCACACACATTAGTGGTCAATCTCTTTTCCAGTTATAAAAATGATATAAAACTGTATATTTCTGTAAACATGAGTATTTCAAATTAAGAAACAGAGTCTTTATTAACTTCACGTAACAAAAATCTGTCTGACAACTGCAGCCTGAGTGCAATGTTTTGCTTTCTTCCATAACACCACCTGACCGCTGACACTGAAACTTTGACACTTGCCGAGGAGTGAATTATGGAAAGGAGCCCCTGGCAATGAACAATATCCTGTTCTCAGTGCTGCACTGTTGCCCTCAGAGCCGACAGCTGTTATTGCAACGTGCCACATGCCTGCTGTAAACAGATGACGGCTCGGCAGTGTTTGACAAACTGCATGCTGGCTGACACGTTAATCACAACAATCACATCAGTAGCTATTTTGTAATTGTAAATCATCGTACATGCTCTTGAGAAACTAGATAGGATGTGACAGCAGAGATAAGTTGTCATCGTCTAAAAATATTATTCAAAGAACCAGACTGAGACTAATGTGGAGGCTGATATCTGAGAATTTAAAATGTTTTTGAAGGTTTCCTACATTTGGTTAATGTAGAGCATTGTGAACTAGACATGTTAAGCTGACATATAATAGGCTTGACACTTAATTTTCAAACTTTGAGACACACATATTAAATTTCATCACATTTTGATTCTTATTCTTGGCATTTTTTGCTTAGATAATAGCTGATATGCTATTATAACTGTGCCACTTGTGCCCATACAATATATCTCTTAAAAGCTAATACTGGGTAAAATTTTGACTTTTCAAGCAAACTGAGGAAAATCCTTATTTGCTATTCACCTCTTGTTGAGCACATTAAAAAACATCTAGTAAATTTTAAATTTAGAGGTTTGCTATACATGGCAAGAAACAATCTCCTCCTCAGAACAGCTCTCCTCAGTATCACAGTGCTTTGAATATGTGGCAGGGTTTTACTGAGTGCTGAGACCTGTGTGGAGCAGACACACACAACGCTGCCAGCTGTTCCTCAGATAATGTCAGCTCTATAAATATGTGGGGTGCTTTGAAAGTTTCCATGTCAGCGCGTCATTGTTCTGCACCAACAGGGGATATTCAGACCCACAGGTGTGTGTGTGTGTGTCTGTGTTAGGGTGCAGAAGTGGGATGTTGAGCAATGGAGGTGTTAAATTGAGAATGATGGCAGTATTAGAGGAATGTTATTGTGACACCATGTATAAAACATACACAGACATAAGCTACTATATCATCATCAAATTTGTACTGTAAATCTGATTGATTGTGATTTTAACACCTGATCTGAAGTTACACCACTGAGCTACAAAAACAGAACCAAGAAAAACGAAAGGGAAACTAAACCGTTACACCCGCTCAGTTTATTTATCTGTATTATAACCCATATCTAATATTGCACAGGGTGTAGAGTTACGCAATTAGCATCACAATCAGACCTAACAGACCAGTTGTTCTTTTTTCTTAGACCTTACCTCCATGTTGTCTGCAATAACATCATCAGGGACAATCTGCTTATTATGATTCTAACTCATCCACTGTTCATGTACTGTTCTTTGGTTGTGTAAAGCTGCTTTGTGACAATGTCATTTGTAAAAAGCGCTCTATAAATAAAACTGAATTAAATTGAATTGAATAACACTTTTGAGGAGTTTATCATTTTTGGAAGAAAATATCAGTAAAATAAAAAAATGCTTGTTACTATTTGCACTAAAGTCATGCACTTAAATTTGTGACATATGTGATGAATGTACATTCTACTGTCCAAACTCAGTGCAAGCAAAAGTACAAGAGCTTGATTAAAAAACTCTCCACTACAAGTTTAAGCAGTTGGTAAAGATGCAGCAAACTGAAACCATTTAAAAGTAATGACAGGTGGTTAATTCATAACAGAACATTAACATTTATTAGTAAACTTTTAAAATTTAATCTACAATTGCAAAAGTTCCTAGTATTTAAAACTGTAAAACTGCTTTAATGTAGTGAAAGTAGTTTATATTTTCCTCTGCACTCTAGTGAATAAAGTATTTTAAAGTTGTTGATTATATATAAATAAATCTAAAGTAATCCAGCAGCTCGTTACTCGTTACGTAAAGTAATCCATGTAACGTAACGCGTCAATTTACGCATTCTCAACGCAGCGTTTCATTGGCTAAGCCATAGCAACCGTGGTGAGTCCATGGCAACAGTTGACTAGCAACAACTTATCTTTGTCCGCTATAGCTAGCTAGACAGCTAGTTAGCTTGGAGCTGTCATTTAGCTATTTATTGTCGGGATAAAGTGAATTTAGTCATAATTAAAAAAAAAGCAAACCGCCATCCTTTTAAAATGGAGGACAAAAGGCAACAACTTCGTCCCAAACGCATTTTTGTCAGCGACGTCGACAGATATTCCTCCAAACACATCGCTGAGGTAACTTCTAGTACCGTTGAACTGTTTATGTAGCCAGTTAGCTGTTAGCCTAACAGATAACATCCACTAACCTCCTTCAACAGTTTCTATCCACGTGTGTAGCCGGAGAGACCTCAGAGGATGAAGACGCGTCAGCCTCCTCTGAAGGTGAACCTGCTTTCCAGATAGTAGGAACTGTGTCTTCATCCTCCAAAGGCGGAAAAAGAAGCTTTCTGCTGGAACAGTATGTGGTGAGTGAGTTCAAGTGATTAATATGGCACAAAATAATAAGAAGTATTCTCCTGTATACGAACACGTAGCCTTGGTTAGAGGTGGAAACACCTCTACTACTGCAGCTTTTTATTAAACAGGGATTGTAACAGCTCAAAATAGTGCAACAAATGGACAATGCAAATAAAAAACTATTAAAAATAAGATATACAATGTCTTTTTGTAGTCACCAACTCGAGATGAGCTTCTTCAGCACTTACTTGAATGTGATGTGGTGGTGTACAACATTTCTGAGATGGCTACACAACAGCAGGTTGAAGAAGCAACATGGGCAATTACAAGTAAGTGAGTGACATATGTTTATAACTGAAATGTCTTTATTATACATTACTCTGTTACAATCAGAGATTGCAGTATTAAACGTGGTTAACTAAATTAATGTGGTTAACTAAATTAAGGGTTATTGCTGTTTCCTTAACAGTGTCTGTATATTTTTTCTTTTTCCTTTATTACAGCCCTTCATGCTGAGCTGGAAAACTTCAAGTCTCGGAAAATGTTCATCTTAGTTTCAACAGTGATGACCAGGGCCATGACCAAGCCTCAGAATCCAGTGAGTCTGGGGAAAACGTAGGCATGTTTTCCAATTTTCCACTTGTAATGTGCACAACACACAGCCTAATATATCTCTCCAGGATGAAGCAGATGTTCTGCTAACAGAGGAAGACTTCAGAAGAAAAAGACCAAATCCGAGTTTCAAAAACCACAACCATCTGGAGAAACTTGTGCTGAAACTGGGTAGATGGGTAAAAGTTTAATTATTAGCTATACTGGAATATTTAAATGTTCAGATGTTTAGAGAATAAAGATGAACCGTACTAATTCAGTTGTCCTGATTTTACAGAAAAAGTCCAAACTTACGAGTTATGTCGTAGCTTGTGGTCTTCAGTATGGAAAAGGAGAGAACCTCTTTCACTACTTTTTCAAGGTAAATATTAAGATAAGATAAGATAGACTTTTATTAATCCAACAGTGGGGTAATTCCCAAGTTTACAGCAGCAGAGGGAACAGAATTAAGCATAAAAGGATTATTAAAAACAAAAATCTAAATATTCAAATAATTTGTTGTTAAATTAACAAAATGATAATAATGTCAAACAGTGTACTCTATGTCTGTGTCTTTACATCTGTATTTATACCGAATTCATAATTTTATATATCATCATTCTGACAGGTGTCTTGGTTGATGCAGTTTCCAAAAATTCCCATATTTGGACAGGGCACAAATCACATCCCAATGATTCATGTATATGACCTTGCAGGGTGATTTTCAACTTACAATACTTATCTAAATAATGAATTCTTTCATTACTGCAGAGTTAAACTGACTATGCTGCTTTTTCAGAGTGATCCAAAATATCATTGAGCTCAGGCCAAAGTCAAAGTACATACTTGCTGTTGATGATTCCAAGAACACTTTGGAGGATATTGTGAAGGTAATCTTTATAAATTTTTATAAATAAGCAGGTGGAGAAGGATAGATTTGTAACATTATTGGCTGCATTAGTGGTGTGACACTGGTTTTAACGTTCTGCTATGACGGCAAAAGGACAAAAAAAAAAATGGTGCAAAAAAATGATACGACAGCATGTTGTTTCTATCTTTTTAGATGATAAGCGATAAACTTGGGCCAGGACAAATTGACAAATTACCAGAGGAGGAGGCCATCACCATGAATGCTTTTCAGGTACAGTACTTGATCTTACTGTTGTATTAAGTTACAATCAAGTAAGTTTTATTTGTTACCGTCAGTCGTCTCTCTATTGCACACTTTTTGAGTATGAATACTCACCCAAGCTGTTACAGTATGTACTACAATTGTTATGTGCTGCAAAAGTAAACGTTTGCTTACTATCAGACATAATTAGAGAATATTTTATACATGTACATTTTTACGTGCGAAACTGATGCAGGTTCAAGATTCAGTTGTCTTCTGCTGTCTGGCTTTGGGTGAGGTTATATTACAAATACATTGTAAATTTACAGCTGGCTAAGGCTATAGATTCAGTATGAAAGCTACTGCATGAATAAATTATGGTATCACGGAAACAACCTGCTACTTAGAATTAAATCTCTTGCACTGTGTGTCTCCTCTATGTCTCCTCTATTTCTCTATGTTTTGCTCATAAATACTAAACGCTGAACATAGAGTGATAATAATCCTTGATGTTTGTGTCTCTTATTTCAGCCACAAGAACTTGAGTGTCTTAGTATTAACCTCCGCCTGGACGCTTTTATTATAAAAGACTCATTGAATCTTCACTGGACATCTGAAGCTGGGATTGTTGAGAACATTGAGAACATTGTGGAGGAGTACAAAGATACTAGGCAGTTACTTGTAAATGTTCACACTCATCAAATGAACTCTACATACAGTATATGCAAGGCTTCAAACAGGAGCAGATAAAAGCTGCTGTAATTGTTTTTCCATCTATGTTTGTAGCCAATTAGAATCTGCCTTGTTGGACCTCCAGCTGTTGGCAAAACTACTGTTGCAGAGAAGCTCTGCAGTCACTATCGAATAAACCACATCAAGATCAAAGAGGTCATTGAGGAAAAAATTACACAACTGGTCAGTTAGATCAAATATTCAGATTTTTTTCACAGCTGTATAGAAAATAGATGCTCACAGTTCATTTGTTTCTGTATGCCACAGAAGGCAATAGTTAATGGAGGTGAGCCTGAACATGCCAGTGAAGATGAAACAGCTGCTGCACAGACACAACTGGAAAATATTCATAAAAGCATGGAAATGAATGCAGGTTAGTGAAATAGGACTGATTAATGCTTATAATCCGTCTCTGCTATTAAAAAAAACAACTATCATTTTATTATTAACATCAAGGCTTACTCCTCTGTGACTATAGGGGATATGATAAACCTGTGGTTGGATAGTTTATAGCTTTTTATTGTGTAGAGTAAATGTCTGAGTGCATTTTGGTTTCTCAGCTTTAAAAACCAGTGTTTTGATCCATCAGGTCGAGTGGCTGACCATCTAGTTTTTGACATTTTGCAAGAAAAGCTGAATTCAAAGCCATGCAGGAACCAAGGATTTGTTCTAGATGGATATCCTAAAACCTACGAGCAAGCAAAGCTGATTTTTTTGGGTAAGTTCCATCTATTGTTTTAATTACTTTATCACTCTTACTCCTACTACTTGTTACACTAATGTCTAAACTATGCTTTTTGCTTTTTATTGCTCAGATGAGGGAACAGAGAGCCAGGATTCAAACATTAAAACACCTGTGTACAACAAGAAAATAACCCCAGGTTGATAATTTACTTATAATATGCTTTAATTCACTACAATGTAATAATAAGAATTGGATGTTAGTTTTTGAACCAATTGACTAAACTTTCTTTACTAAAACACCTTATGATCATCATTGTTGCATGTTTTGCAGAGCATGTCATTGCACTTGAAGCAGATGATGATTTCCTGATAAACCGGGTAAAAGGACTTCCAGAGGATGTAGCAGAGAAAATGCATCTCAACCAGGATAAATTTGTTTCACGTCTCAGGGGCTACAGGCAACGCACTACTGCAGAGGAAACCCTGCTGGACTACTTCGATGAGCTTGAGATTCACCCAGAACATATTGGTACATAGTATTTATCAAAACACAAAATGACAAAACATTTTTACATTTTCTGATTTAAAGCAACCATGTCTGAAGACACATCCCGTGGTCGTGGAAAAGATGTTAATCTGTTTCAATCAAACAAATAAAACATCCAAGGAGACTGATGAAACTACCAAAACTGGGTTACGAACTGTCCTAGACATCATTAAAAAATGGAAGGATAGTGAAGAACCATAAACATCAACAGATTTTTCCTTCCTTAATGTCACAGGCATGACAATACCAGAATTCATCAGGCTCAAATTATGAAAGAGTATTTCAGGGAGCGTGACTCGTTTTTTACCCATGGTTTTGCCACCACAGAGTCTAATCCTTAACCAATCTTTGGGTTGTGCTGGAGAATACTTTGCGCAACGGTCAGATTCTCCCATCATCTATACAAGATCTTGGTGAAACATCAATGCAACTCTGAATGAGAATAAATGTTGCAGACGTTGCAAAAGCTTATCAAAAGACGGTCAAATGACATTTTAGAGTGTGACTTTAATGTACAGAAGACATGTCTCTGAATCTTTATCTTGTCTTATTTTTGTCCAGAGGTTAATACAGATGATCCAGAATATAGCGATGTTATGAAGAAGATCACTGAGATAGTGGGGATTCCCAAGAACTATGGTGTGAGTCCAGAGGAGCAGAAAGAGGAGGACAGAAAGAAAGAACGAGAGAGGAAGCAGAGACTGGCTGCAGTGGCTGCTGAGAGGAAATGCAAAAATGAGGCTGCACTGGCTGAGATGGCTGCTCAGTATGAGGAGTGGGTAAGTTAAGAGAAGCTCTGTTGGAGGCAGTGATATGCTCTGAAGACAGAACCTGTGCATACTTGATTTTTTTTTAATAGCAGAAGAATTTGTCCGAGGTGAAGCAACAGGAGTGTGAGCTGCTGGAAGCTCGCGCTCTTCCACTGAGGAACTATCTGATGAAGTATGTGATGCCTTCGCTGAGCGAGGCCATGTTAGAGTGCAGCAAGATCAAACCAGACGACCCCGTTGATTTCTTGGTATGCTCCAGTATTTTCACTGCTGACCCCACAGAAAAGATTCTCAGGTCATTTTAACAAGAACTGCCTTTGTTAGATATGAGTGAACTGATGCAGTATGATGTATTTTGTGTTTTGTATTTGCAGGCTGAACATCTATTACGGAATAAACAAGATTAAAACCAAGTTGGTGAGGAGCTGATACGACATATGACGTCCTCTTTTCAGGACCTGAGGCTGTTCTTGTTCTACAGTATTTAACATAATTAAAATACAGACGAAACAAACATTGTAATGTAAGATGAATAAAGTCGTACATCGATGTTACGAAGAGATTTGATGAAAAGATAGTGAACAGTTTGTCTCTGATTTGTTATTTAAGCTCCTGATCTGTCTGATCCTTGAGTCTCTCCTCAAGCAGAGAGGACACATTTGGAAAAATGAAAATGTCCATAATGCTTCAAACTAAATATTTGCTATTAACAAAAGCACAAAACACATAAGTTGTAGTACAAAATACATTCATTCAAATTCAAATAGTCTTATTGTAATATAATGCACTTTTTCTTAACACACTTCAGACTATCTACACTCTCAGTATGAAGAACTTACAGTTTTTATTGGTCTGTGACTCAGCTCACAATGTGTTATCGAGTGAGCACTTACTGGAAGCAGCATGCTGACACTGGTGTTAATCTCGTCCACTTCTTATTGTCTCACCTGTAAATGCACAGTAGAGAAAAGTTAAAAAACAAATAGTAAAGTTTGTACGATAATTCACAGTGTCTTTATCATATTTCATTCAGATGTCGATCAGATGTCCTGCTGCATATAACCGAAATTCAAAAACAGCTACAAGTCATATAATGAAAACTAAACATAAAATGTGTTAGTTAACATCCAACATGTGGTTCTTGCTTGTTTCAGTCTTTTACACAGATCATAAAATCCCAGTTGCTTATATTAATTAGTTTGAACACTAGGTGGCGCAGCCCCACTGTCTTTTAATCTTTAGAGAAGCATCAGAGAAACTCGTCCATGGACCCAAAACAAGTGCATGTGTTTTAAATGACATTAAAATCTGTTTTCCTCACCTTGTTTTGCTTTCAAACAATAGTCTGGCTGTGGAAAAGGCCTTTGTTCTGAAATCGTTGTAAAATGTCTCATAAACTCAGGATGTTACACCACATCCTTAGTTTGTTGTGGACATTAAAGTGAAAACTGGTGTCTGTTTTTTGTAGTTTGGGACCGAGAAACTGTGGAATCCACCAGCTAATTGGACACCGTCTGCGTACAGTATATGGAAAATAAGTCATGACTTAATAGAAATGTTTTCTGTTTTAGCTTTTACCACAATAAATAGCAGGAATTGCAATTACTGCAGAACTATTGTTGTTCTTGTGGTATTACAGTGTTGCTATGGTTATCCATACGGTGAGGCTACGCAAGGCTTTGAACTCCTACACAACTGCATGTCTTAATTTCTTTTCCTGCATTAATTGGATTTTAGTGCAACAAGCTGTAACCGTAACATTATGTTAACAGCTAATAGAACCAACATATGGATAACATATAAACCAAGAGCTGAATACTGAATGTTCTGGTTCCCGCCACCTTTAGAGAGAAGTTTTGGGAGATATTATTATTAAAACGCCTCAGTCCCAACATGTATTGGACTTATATTCACTGAAAAAGATAACAAATAGATGATGTCCTAAAGTTAAGATGGAAATATCCCATTATTGAGCCTTTTTCCTGGGATTTTTACTACAATAAACCTTTGACCTGTCTAATTAACTAATTAACTCATTATCAGTTATGCCTGTTAGCAGGTGTTACAGGTGTTTAGAACTGAAGGATGAGGAAAAAGCACTGTAATACAAAACGTGACAGAGTGATGGAAACTAATGCTGAGGGTAATTTGAAGGAGGGCAAAAGTTTGCCTCAATCAGCTGCTGTAGAAGAGCTGGCAGGGACTGAGAGGCAGAGTGGTCTGGCAGAACAAATGAAGACAGACTTCCCCTGCAGGAGGCCGGTCCAGCTCTGTCACTGACATTTAATTTCATATTTATAGGGAGAAATGAAGAGATGTTCTGCCAAACTCCCACACTTCCCATAATTCATGTCTTCGTTTCTTCTAATGCATGTTTTTAGCTTATTACTGGCCCCGAACGTCAGACTGCTCCTTCCTCCTTTCCAGTATTTTACTGCTGTTAGAGGACGATATTATTCTGCCTATTACAAGTTATTTTTCCCGCTGTGCACAGGTTAGAAAACTGTCATAGAAACAGTAAAGTGTAATGATTTTGGTAGATTTTTTCTAAAAGTACAAGTACATGTATTTTGATGCTTATTTCCTGCCAATTAAAATCGTACCCTAGAGCTCAGTACTGACGTCCTCCATCTACAGACATCCGGCATTAAAGTGAGAAGAAATGCTGAGAATTCATTGCAAATAGCTGAAGTTGTTTTTTTGTTCTCAGGTCTGTTGGGAAAAACATGACTCATCACAACTGGTCCTGCTTCCTTTGCTTATTAAAACATTTTATAGACTTACAGTAATATTGTAACCCTCCCTAAAAGCACTACAGCAGTACTCATATCAGCATGAATATTATTACTGTCACTATGTTGCTTTAATTACTGTAGAAATCTAAGTATTGCAGATGCAACTACTTACATATAATTAAACTACAAATAAATACAGTAAGACTCTGCTTGTTACTAAACAAGCAGAGTCTTACTGTACTAGGAAACTGGATTCGACAGTGTGCTCTTACTGTCACATACTGTATGTGGGGGATGTCAGCTTATAACTGGAAGGTGGCTGGCAGGACTGAATGTGATTGGCTGAACAAGTGAAAAGCAGCACACACCCCTCCATCGTCAGCATCACCATTGCGCCCTTGCACATAATTCTGATTGGACCAGTGGAGCAGCTCAGTGACCACAGGCCCGTTGGCCAAGGACCAAAAACAACATGTTTCTTAATCATGTTGTCGTCCCTTCGTCATACTGTAGCTCTCATCTGGTGGTCCAGGACGCCATACTGGGAACAGCTAATAAAAAGGACTCTGAACCCTGACTGGTCGCAGCCAGAGGTCACTGTCTGGTCCACCACATGGAAACCATTTTATCCTGGACGCCAGAAATAGGAAATAAATGAAGACTTTCACCTGACCAAGCGAGAAGGCAAGGTCTCATTCTGTGGTGCAGGGCGTCGGCCCCACAAGGAGAAATACTGAACATGTATGGTTTCCTTAACGTTTTCATCCACCTAGCACTCAATTCATCTTCACTTTGAGCAGCCTGGTCTGAAATATAGACGCTGCACTGATGCATCACTTACGAGTGACAGTTACTGTACCTGCAGTAGTCTCTCAGTCGTCGTGCGTGAGTGTTGCTGTTTATAGGAAATGTGTTGTCATCCTTTCCATACTGTATTCCAGCCAGCAGCTACTGTAAACAAGAGACAGAGGGGAGTTATGTAAAAGAAAAGGGAAACGTTTGTTCTGTGTACTCCTGTGACACTTGGTGCCAAATGGTCTGCACACAGGGAAGAGGCGGAGTGAGGCCTGTGGTGGTCTCAGTTCACCAGGCTTCCAGTCACAACAACCAAAACATCTCTCTCTCTCCCACACACACACACACACACACACACACACACACACACACACACACACACACACACACACACACACACACACACACACACATCATCCAACAAAAACAAATACTACTGCTAAACACAAGTTGGTAAAGTGTGTGTGTGTCTGTGTGTGACACCACAATCTACTGTAGTCCATATGGCCGCCATGTTGGGGTCAGAGGAATGTGGAGTGTGAAGACAACATATGTAGGAGTGTGTATGTGTGTGTGTGTATGTGTGTGTGTGTAATGATAGCAGTGAGATGGTTCACTGCACCTCACTGTCCACTTAGCATGGCATGTAGGTGTGTGTGTGTGGTCCCCTTGTAACATTTAGAACAAGCAGCAGATGTTCAGGTGACCACCATGTGGGCAGTCCATGCTATTTGCATTGTGTGTGTGTGTTCTTGTGAAGACGTGCTACACTATGCATGCAAACCAGTCACCCACATGGGGTCCAAAAGGTCAACCATCATGTGCTTCAAACACGCCACAAACAACGTATCTGTGTGTTTCTGGTAAAAATGTGGTTGTGGTATTTTTCCAAATGATGTCCACATTAAGTCAGATAAAAACCTGCAACCAGGCAACGGCAGCATTTACAGCAACGTTCCAGGAAGGAAAACATCATGAGATGTTGTAATTGTCTAAAGACCTTATTATTTGCTTTGAAATTTGTCCTCGACTCATCACATGGGTCTGAAGTCTGTTTACTGAGTCTTTTGTGTTTCCACAAAGCACCAGACGAAATTCGTAATCCTTTTTTAAAACCATGTTATTGTGAACGGTGAACAGCAACTGTCAGAATATCTTTAAAAAACAGATTTTGTCTTCCTAACCGGCCCAGTCTGGTTCAATCAGCCACAATTTTAAGTCCTCTAAGTGCCAAAATGAAGCATAATATGTAGTATTAAATAAAACTGTTTGTGAGAATGATAATATTCTTTTTAATCTGTTAAAACAAATGTTATATTCTGGATACTGAGCCCAGTTATCCTTCACTATCAATTACTGCTTCAGCATAGTAAAACTTCCTTAAAACAATCCTATCTCCTCTCACATCTTTGTGTTGAGTTAAGAGAGAAATAGTTTTTAAAGAGGAATTTGTTGCATTTTCCACGTGTAGTCTTTTGTAATTCTCTTTGTTTCCATTTTATGTTCAGATGACAGATTTGTTACAAACGTGGAGCTAACACAGACCAGATGGATTTCTGCAGGGAGGTTTTGCAAGACCCCTTTTTTCTCCTTTTCAGCATGTGCACTTCTGCTGTTCAGGCTGGCAGGTCGTTGTGTTTCTGTGTGTGTTCGTCTGCATGTGCGAGGTTTGCATAACGAGTTTATGACTACAGTATGGGGATATTTACCATAAGAGTGCTCTGGATGTTGTGCATGACACAGCTCTGCACCCCGGTCACTGCACGCGACTTCAAAATAAATGCTTATAGGAAACAAATGTGACCGTGGAGGAGGTGTTAAACCAGTAATTTCTTATTTATTCTTGTAAAATAGAAGGAAAATCACATAAGGTGTTATTGTTGTGAACCTCCAATATGATTGCCACATTGACCGCTCACGTGCCCACTTTGGGTCAGGCAGGGGCTGCAAACTGCGACCAGCATTTCTCTTAATCCTCTTAGAGCATCAGATCAAGTACCGGAACTTTAAGTCCAACTTCTCCAGGGTAAACAGAGCCTCTCGATCAATCACAGATACAAATATCAGAATGGTTTCCAAAGGCTAATGGGAACCAGATTCCTGGAAGCAAGTGTGAGGAATGTTTGGAAAGCAGGAAGATGCAGTTTAAAAATGAAGGAAGATGTGATGTGTGACGCAACTTAAAGAATTACAGGCAGAAAAAGGTTCAGCTTGGTTTTCCATCAGCACGTACAGTAGATTGTCTGTATATATTAATCAACATGAGGAATAAAAAGGTCTTTTACATATGAATACTTTAAGCTCTGAAGAATCAAGCTGTCTTTGGCCTAAACACCCTGAAAACCATTCCCCAAGTTAAAGGGATCTGACTCACTGAATGTGCTGTGTAGGTGGATGGTTGGGAGATTTTAAATGTCCCATAATTATGTCTGATTGCCTCAGGGACCCCTGGCTCCTCCAGACCACAGCGGTACAGTTGCTATCACGACATTCGAGGCCGTGTCACATTTACAGCTTGGCCATAATCTGCTCCCCATGGAAACGATTATCTGTGTTGACGTGATTTGTGTGTTTGTCACATTTCAATGTATATTTAAACTAAATATACTACTACTATTCAAAAGCGATATTAATGTTCAGTACATACATTTAAGTTCACCTCTGTGTGTGTGAACTAAAATGTATGTACTGATATATTCTCTGCAAAGATGTAAAATGACAAAAGTATTTTATCACTAGCAAGTAAAAACCAAGAAGCAGTGAAAGATTTTAATGCATACATGTGGGTTTTTATTCCTTCCATGTGCAAATGAAACCCAATGAACATGCACATGTCTAATGTATGTTAGCACATGTAGTGAGCACATATTGCACAATGGAAAAACACAGATATACTTCCTGTCAGCTGACGGTACACGGGGAAAAAGTGAACTAAATTTGCAATGAGCAACATACCTCATGTGGTGAAGTACAACAAGGTACTGATAAAGAACAGAGAGCAAAGCAAAGTGTCTAAAAGCAGAAGTTTTCACTGCCAGCAGCTGGACGTGTGTTATTCTAAACACAGGGAGGGAAAAGGGGAAAGCAGATTTTATTCTGCAGCTCCTCCCTGAAGGATGAAGGTTAACTGAGGGTCTAACTGTGGGTCTGTACAGGATGTCGAGTGCAGATTTTAAAGAAACACACTGTGTTTGGTTAAGTTCAGCTGCTTATTCAGCTGTTATGAAATTACATTAGAGATCTGTTTGGTAGGTTGTTGAAAGTTGATGAAGAATGAACTGATGGTCGTAAAATGGTGTTTGGATTTGGGCCTTCATCTTTATCGTGATTTGCATTCACAAAAACCCTGACCCTCATTTTACAGAAGGCTCAAGAGTGTTTGTTAAAACTAGAATAGAGCTGCTAGTGTATTGAACATACAAAGACAAGCCTGGTTTCCATTCATTAATAAATAGCAAAGTGACCTACAGGACAATCATCAGTTGCTTATTTACACACTTGAGCATGTGAAGCCACATTATCCCTGATTCTTTGTCATGTTTCTGTTCATCTGATGAATGTAAATAAAAGATTCAGGCTCATTCTAGCTCTTGGGGAAACACTGGACTCTTCAGCTGCTACTATAGGTGCCGACCTTTTCTGATTGTTGCCAGACTAATGTGCTGTATCTCTCTTACATTTTATAGTGAGGTGCGGGGCCTTGAGCCAAAGGTCTGAGACCCAGTGAAGCCTGAATGTGAGCAACTGGAAATGGGGAAGGTGAGTGCACACAAGATGGCGGTGCACAGTGACTCAGCATCTGCTGCTGATAGGAAACTCATACAATTCAGGCCAGACGTTTGCACAAGCACTGGTCCATGACCACAGCAGCACAATCATGATTCAGAGTCACAATCCAAACAGTCCTTATCCAGTCAGCAAAGAAATATCTAAAGTCCAGAATCCACATTATCATTCCAGAGTCCACAAACACTTATCCAGAAGCAAGAAAACAAAAAGGTCAAACTTACAGAGCCAAAGACGGGCAGAGAGAGGCAGAACGTCAGGGCAGAATAAACAATAGGGAGGCTGCATGAAAGCAATAACAATTAAACAGGAAGAGAGCAGGTGAGGTCAATAAGAAACAGAGACAGAGCTGAGAAAGAGGAGAGATGGTAAACTGCCCCAAGCCAGGAAGTCGACCATGAAGCTGTAGAATACAAAACCAAAGCAAGAAGATTTAGTTTAATTTGTAGTGACACTAAACGAAGTCAGAATTTGGAAGATAAACATGACTCACCACATTATTATTATTATTATTGTTAAAAAATTGGTTGAGATCAACTTTAGTGTTTCTTTTTGTATAATTACAAATAATCATCAATACATTAATTGTGCAAACTGTATTTTGTGGCAAAGACAATGGGAGTTTGTTCAAGATGATGGCAAAGTAGAAAAGAAAGATGTTTTTCCTCCAGAGACCAAGAGACTGGTTTTTAATGTTGGGCAACGTCACAGCTCGTCCTCGCGGTTACCACAGCTGTCTGCCATGTGGGTTCTGTATGGTTCGAACAATATTTGGACCTTTTCCAGCTCACAAGAAAATCAATGAGAGAAAACCCACCAACCCACAACAAGACCGCCATTATGTTGTTGCTAGATTGAATGATGGCGTCCACGACCCAGAGCTTCAGCTTTTACATTCTAACTGGTTGTTTGGCAGAGAACAGCAGCCTTTCCACAGGTCAGCCAAACACCACATGGGAATAAATCCATCCTTAAACCTATTAGTGGAACTGCCCCATCCAGGAATGGACAGATTTCACCATATTAAGCAATGAATTTTTGGGACAGTGTTTATGTTACTGTTGAAAATATTGTATGTGAATTAAACTAAGAAACTTAATTACATTTATTGCACGTTTGTTTTTTGTTTTTCTGTTATTTATAGAACGTTTTAATGTAAAAGTCAACTGCTACTACTGTGATTCCTTACCGAGCTTCAGTAACGGAGAAAAATAATTTTATTGGAATTACCATAAAAAAACACTGAACCGATTCACACCACAGTCTCTGGTGCCAATACGGGACATGCTGGATTAATGTGCCAGAAACAGAATGTAGGAAAATAAATCAGCCAGTGTTCTCCAGTTGCAGACTAATATTCCTCCGAACTCCAAACACATGGTTGTAATAGTGCAAGACCGAACTTTCCCTCTCTTGCCATGCAAAGGAAACACATATACACTACTTTAATTTAGTCTTTCTATTGAATGTTCGGTTACTTATTGAAATCATTTGACTGCAGAGCTTCTGGAGGAAGCAGTTTCACAGGCAAATCTTTTTTTCTCTAGATTGAGATTGGTTGGTTAATCGGGCTGCCGCTCAGATTAAACAGGTGACATGCAAATATTGTCATGTGTTATTTACACACTGTATATAGTCTGTTCCATCAGACTGTACAGCTGGTCAAACTGATTTACAGCCTGTAAAATCTGGCAAAAGTAAACAGGAGCAGATCTCAAGAAAGGAGGTACCCATCACAGTGCTGTTAGCCAGGTATGTGCAAAAGGGGGGCTCCGGGGGTTAATTAAAGACGCCCCCGTCAGTGGTAATAATTAGCTTCTTTTTATATAACTGATATCTCAAATCTGAACATTAGCAAGTTTTCAACGTGTTAAATTTCCCACAACAAACACCTGTGTTTACTTTGAATGTTTTCATGTTTGAAGCTTCTCGAGCTGGTGTTACACTCAGATTATAAGAACAAGAAGAACAAATTAAATGTTAGATAAGCTAATTCACTTATTTACTGTCTCCAAAAACCTGAGAACTCTTTAAAAACATGTGGAGGCCTACGAAGTAATCAGCCATAGAACAGTTCAAACAGGTTCAAACCTCTAAAGCTCACCTATCTCGTCTTCCACCACTCACTCCAATCGTTTGTGTGAGAATTAACTAGTATCACTGATGGAACTATTTCTAGATAATAAAAAAAAAAAGTTCATCCAACTGGCCTGCGCTTCGCAGTCACTCAGCTTCAGTGCAAGTTTCCTGGCAAGATTACAGTGTTGACACGACTCCAGGAAGTCACTGTGTCCATGCTGTTGTTTGCCTAGAAATGGTAACTCCCTGTAAAACCACAAACTGTCATTTCAACCCGTTGGTTTGTGCAAAGATTAAACAAATGAGATACAACGTTAGTCTTAGTCTCCAGCTCTACAGGCATATTTAACATGAACAGTCTCATACCTCAAAACGTGTGAGCACATTTCTCAAAATGCGGGAACTATTTCCTCAAATTGTTTTCAGCTGACACATATGCAAAACTCTAGCCGGATAAACAATAACCATCCCCTTTTTCTTAGGACAAGCTCAGAAGAGACAAGTAAAGGCTCAGGACTGTTCCTCGTGAGTCTGTGTAACTTTGCAGATACCATCCTGACCTGGGCCTGCAGCTCTGTCACCATCGCCTGCAGAACAAGCTTTTAACACACTGACATGTTATCAACCTATAAAGCCTATAGCATTCATTTTAAAACAAGTGCTTCTAGTAAATGTAAGTTCAATATTCACTCTGCCTTTGAGCTGTTTTGAGCTCCATATCCCATTGTGTTCATGGGTCAGTCACTTACAGTAGTTTGTCATCCTGCTGTTTGGTGCTCTGCTTGTAGGTAGCAGACAACGACTTCTTCTGAGCTTTTTCTGAGCTGCTTAATCTCAGTGTAGAGTGATGAAAAGTGAACCAGCACAGTAAAGACTCCAAAACCAAACTATAAGCTGAAAAACTAAATAATCCTACGTACAATTACATACATGACACTTGATTTAAAAAATATTATTGCAGCCTGAAGGACTGGTTCACACATTTCCAGCTTTGTGTTAAAACAACACTCATGTGCCCCTCTGGACACGGAAACAGGTTTTATTATATTATATTATGTTATATTTATAATACAGACCTTAAATAAATCTCTGTCCATGTCCACAAGTTGTTTCTACAACAAAAACTGAATTATTTTGGTACCAACCACTGCTTACAGGTGACGAATTGATGTTATTTTTCAATATAGAATGAAGGAGTTATAATTTTCTTAACTTCTATCAGTAACAAAATATTTACGCTCTACCTCACCACTCCAATCACAGGTTCTTTACTTTGTGGATACACTCATGGCCCCATACTACATGTGTTTATTTCCAGTGCCTTGCTGACTCATTACACTCACTGCAGCAGGTGTGATCTCTGTCTTCACACACATCCAGAATAACAGTCACCTGAGCCAGCGTGAAGGGCCAATTCTGTTTTTACAGCTGTCTATGTAATGAGCTCTTTGGGGGGCCTCTCAAGTCAACGGTTAGCTAACGTCTCAAATTGTGTGTATGTATATGTGCATGTGTATCTAGGTTAGGTAATGTCTCACTGTGCTACTTTCTCCTCCAGGAAGATTTAATGTTGGAAGGACTGAACAGTCACACAGCCTGACGTCTGATCTAAAGTGACAGTGAGGGTTGAGAGAAAGCACGAAATCTAATCTCGCATTTTTTATCTCATCTGAAGCTGAAAAAAAAAGTTTTCTGCAGTACAAAGTAGTTATATCTCAGTCCACGTAAGTGTGGGGCTGTGGTCAAGTGGTTTTTTGCATGTACATCGTAACCACTGTCCCATTTCATGGCTAGTTTTCAGCATCACAGTTGAGTATTTACAGCATGTCTATCACTTTACATAATGACATGTTTATCACTCACTGTTTCTCAGACTCAGTTTTACAAACATTTGTTATGTCCTCCAAGTACTTCATGTTTTTGTTTGTCTATTTTGGATACTCCGCTTCATCCTCAGAACCTGCCATCACTGGATTTATGGTGGCAATGATGGTGCTAGATTAAAGGATTACTGAAGTTATTACAAGTCGTCCTAAAGGCAGAATAAACGTCTGTACCCAGTTTTGTTATCTAACCACAACACACAGAAAAATAGCTGCTGCATAAAAGCTACACTGGAAGGCGACTGGCCATCACAGGACATGAGAGTCATCTTAAAAACTGTTTAAATATACGAGTCTCTCTGCAAAGGCATTCATACTGTAGTGTTGTGCAATTAGTAATAAATCTGATTAACAATCACATGAAGTGCATTGTCAGTAACAGAAACTGGTGATATGATTTGATCCTGGAAAAATGTGAGTGAAGGGAGTTTCCAAAGCGAGTCTGATCAAGTAAAGGGACTTGGGGGAATCATCAGCGTCAACATGACTCATCCTTCGGAAACCATGAATGTCTGTTCAGATGATGGCGCCCGTTTCTTAAGGAGATGCAAATCATCTGCGATGAAATCGGAGTTGTTGTCTGAATTTGGATTATTTGGGAATTGCAGACACACGGCTCTCCTGTACAGGCATGACGTCACAGCACTGAGTCTGCAAAAAGAACTAGTCCCGTGGGTAGAGTTAACCAAAAAACCATTACTCCACTACAGTACATCACGGCTGCTAAATTCTCCTCACAGTCAGTCAGCTGTGAAGTGTTCATGTGGAAAGAGGGAGAGAGGTGTTACATCCTGATCATTAATGGCTTGCAGGAAAAGAATCAATTATGATGTTAGTGCTTTCAGCCTGTTGCTGAGCCCGGGGGGTGGGAAAGTTACACATATATGATCCAGTGGAGTATATTCCACCTGGAAAGTTGCAGAAAGCACATCTGGTCATAGAGTTTTTGCTGGCTTGATTTGATATTTTCCACCTTATCCATACTCACTCCCTCCTCTCACACTTCTCACTTCACTTCCTTCGACTTAGTGAGAGCAGGTCTGTTTTTCTCCGTGTCCCACATTGAGGATTTTCATGCTCCAACTGCTGGAGTTTCTCACAACTATGAAACCTTCAGGTTAATTCAACCTTTTCAAAACCGAAAGCCTCCAAAGTAAAGACACTGCTGCTTTTTCTGGCAGAAACTCCTGATGAACTTTTAGTTGTGTTTTTGTTTCAAGACAGTGTGTTTACAGGAGTCTAGGATTAGAGATCCTGAGCCACTATAATAAGTAGAAAAACAGCGATTAAACTTCTTCTGTAGTGGCGTCTGGCACAGAAACACCAACAAATGATTCCTGCCAATTTAAACACGCCTCAGCTCTCCTGCCCCTTTTGCCATTTTACACAAGTGAATCTTAATTGAATCAGCTTTGTTGGTAAAAACACAAATTAGTGCATGTTGCTGTTACTGAAGTGATGATCTTCTTAATATAGTCATAATAATGCACCTCACGTAGCTGCACAGAGATGAATACATTGTACTGGTGCAGATGTGATGAGTCAACTTAGGTTTAATAGGATGGGATTAGCCAAAGAAAAGGTTCAGTGTATTTATGGATCAGAAATAAACACAGGTTATATTATATTAGCTATGATTACAGCACATCTCCACAAAGAACTAAATAATTACTTAAGAAAGTCTGTTTAAAAAAATGATTTTCATGGTTGTTGGTCATTGTAATAAACCAAAACTGCCAAAATGTCATTTTCATCTAGTTTTAAGGTCCATTATAGTTTGTCAGTGGTTCGTTTACCACTTTGTTAGACTTTTTCACTTGTAATGTAAAATGAAATAAACTTGTAAAATGTATTATATTTAAGAGTGTTGGATATGTTTCTATTACAACTGCATTTTATTTCTAATTTCATATTTTTCATTTGTGTTTACGATTGTTGTACTTTCCAATGTTGTTTTTGTCAAATAAAAAAATACTGTCTTCTTTAACTTATGCATTCTTCAATCTTCTCTCTCTCTCTCTTCTGCCATTGTCTCTTTGTTCCCTCTGTATTTCTCAAAATGGGATGTGGTGACATCTGTAATCCTGTGCCCCTACATTTTTGTCCTCCAACAATTTAGCAACAGATCTGGGTAACTATTGTTCCACATGTGGAAATATTTGCCTGCTGGAGGTCTTCCTCACCATATGTTTGAACAGCAGGGAAATGGTGCAAGTCAGATTGAGAAAGTCTAAAAGGAGCATACGTAAGCAGAATACACAGTGGCAAGAAAAAGTATGTGAACCCTTTGACCTAAAAAAAAGCCCATTGTCATGTGTTAGTTTGTAGGTGTGACTCTTGACTTAGATGAAGATCAGATCACATTAATGCAGAAAACCATGAAATTCCAAAAGGTTCACATACTTTTTCTTGTCTCTTGTATGTAGGACGTACAGCACCTTCATCTTGATCACACATTTCTGCTTCATAGATTAGAAACAGCAGGATTTTTACACTTTTACTTTTAGTTTCTGTGGTAAATACAGCAAAGGATTTTGTCATGCCAGGCTGCAGGAATAAGGGACATGGGTGGATTCTTGTAGGAAGTTTTTGTTGCAGATCAGGTTCCCAACATCCCACAAGGCCTGTCATGTACCAGAACCGAGAGAGAGAGAAAGACATGTTGTGAAAGTATCATTCACCACAGCCGGCTGCCGGGAGGCTATCATCTGTTTTACATTACAGCACATCTGCTCTCATCTGTGTCACAGGCTAATGATCAGACACTGATTTTCAGCATGCTGTGGGTCTTAATCTTAATTTTGTGTTCCATATACTGTAACATATATTCTACAGTGAAATGTGACAACTCCGTGTTAAATCAACAGGCAATTAGCGGGGTCACTGACAGCAGACCTCACAAATATGAGGAGCTGAGGTGTGTTCATGGCACATGACACGGAGCTGTTAGAAAAGCTTTTATTGAAGGTCGATGCAAACCAGTTGCATTTCATAACACCACTCAAAATACAAACACTGTCCAAAAAATAGTATGCTTCCCTTTTTGTAAAATGTTGTACAACATGCTTATTTCTACTTTCACAAAAACAAAAACTGATTCTACTTTTCTGCAACTGGGCTGGAGGCAGTTAGCTTAGCTTAGCACAAGTGGAATGAACACCACATACATTTCTTTTTGTGTACAGATTAAACGAGATATGTGTTATTTAGAATTAGATGCTAAGATTAATGCTAAGCTAGGCTAATTCCTCCTGGCTATAGGTCCATATAAACAGTGTGGCATCAATCTTCCTCTATTGCGTTTGAAAATACAGTAAAGTTTCCACTTTCATTTTGTTTTCACAAACCTGCCAACTGGAGTCAACAATACATCTACTTATTCATTTCAACAGCAACAGAAGAAATAAATGCTGTGTACAATGTGAAACACAATTCAGACTGAAGGTTCTGAACTTCTGCATCAGACACGGGTGATAATGTTTAAACTTTTGGTCCATAAATGGTGATAAAACAATGTTTTCAGAGTACCTGCCCTGAAAGTCCAAAAGTCAAAGCTTTGTGATCCAACAAAGTGCAGAAATGGATCAATGTCGATGTGAGGATACTGTAAAAAGAACATTTAGTGCATGGAAGTGTAAACAACCCTCCTGTTCATTATGCCCCAGGAGACTTTGGTTGCTTTATAAAAACCTCAAACACATTCTTTACTTCCAGTAATTTCAACTAGGCAAGATTTAAAGTTCAGTAATTAATGTTTTTAAGTTGGGTAGAAGCTCATGCTGGTCTCACTATGACGGTTTGTGGACTGCCAGGTGGGTTGTTATTGTGTTTATTGAAAGTTGTTACAGAATGAGTCCTATGGGGTTTATGAAGGCAGTTTTCCCCAATCAGTCCATTTTCCACCTTCATTTCTCCACTCTGAACACGTGGTCCTGTGCGTCCTTTAAAGTTTCATTTACAATATGATTTGCTGCACTCGTTCACCCATAGAACTGGATTCTTGTGTCTCTGGCTGCAGCAACATGTTCCTTCAGTTCATACCCAACTATAATTCTTAAGCTTCTATGTTTAAATCACGTCTGAGTCCTCGTCTCTACTGTCTCTTAGACCCAGCAGCAGGGTGAGGCAAGGCTGGAGATCCAGGGGGGCCTGGTGGTCCAGGTGGCCCTGGAGGCCCAGGTTTTCCCTTTGGACCACTTGGTCCAACAATGCCAGGGAGCCCTGTCTGACCCTGGATGCCAGGAGGTCCTGTGGGTCCTGCAACCCCATTTTTACCTGAGGGGCCCATGTCACCTTTCTGGCCCCTCTCACCTTGTGGTCCTGGTGTACCAAGAGACCCTTTTGCTCCTTTGATTCCCATTGGCCCTCTGTTGCCACTGGGACCTCGTTCACCTGTGTCCCCTTTGGGCCCAATAAAACCCTTCTCCCCAGCTGATCCACGGATTCCTGTGGGTCCTTGGTCCCCTTTGCTCCCAGTCAGTCCCATTGGCCCTTTTGGACCAGTCTCACCACGGTTCCCCTTGGGCCCTGGTGGTCCAGGAGCACCTGTTGATTAAGGACAAGGAGATGTTAAAAACAGAAAAGTGCACAGTGTTCTGTTCCTATGTAGGACCTCTACTGCACCTTTCAGTATAGTGAAGTTCTTGATGAGCCGGGCGTGGTGAACATCCACGAGCTTCATCTCTTCCATCACCATGGACAAATTCCTGACATCCACATCTAGTCGGACATTTAGCAGCACGTTCTGCTGCCTCAGAGTGTCAGCCAGGTGAAGAAGTAACAAGACTGTGTTGTTCAAGTTCTACAGTGTGAAATATACAAGACATTTTAGCCAACCTTTAAAACAAAACTTTATCCAGACAATTAGGATAAACGCACAAAGGCAACTACACCTAAAAGGTAACGTAACACCAGGCTTCAAAGCTGGTTAAAGCTGCCATCACTGCTTAAAACTGCTTTCTTTGTGCACTCAATTTCTCAATCCATCAATAATTACAACCTGTAGTTCTTCTGTGTGTCTGCCCAGGCGACTCTGGCAGGACGAGCTCTCCACGCTGATATATTTGTACATGCTCTGGACGTGGCTCACTGTGGCGGTGATGCTGGAGGAGACTGTGTCGATCTCCATTTCTATAGATTTCAGGCGCCCATCCAAGGCAGAGAAGCGCTCCCCTGTCCTGTTCTCGTAGTATCTAACGAGGACAAATCAGAGGGGTTACACTTTGACGTTTTACATTTACAGTATAAAGACTGTAAAACTAAATATTGAGATATAGATCAATGAGAAACCGTAGAGAAAGTTAACTTTAATACTTCCGATAGGAGCGTTTGTGCTGGACATTAATGTGTATGTGTGTTACCTGGAATGGTATTGAAGGTCATGCATGTTCTCCTCATGCTCATCCATGAAAGACGTCGCATTGTCGAGTTGCATCTGCAGATTCATAACCTGGGAAACCAAATCATTATTTCATCAAACAAACTTCTAAAGGAGCTGGGATGAAACCTGTGTAATGCTGCACATAAAATACAGTAACTCTACAACACACATCTTCCCTTCATTCGTTCAGTATCAGGCAAACAGAAACACAAACACACCTGCTGAGTGAGGTCGTAGTAAACTTCAGTGGACATGATGATTCTCTGGTGATCTGCTATGACGTTGTTCTGGAGACTGCGCAAGATTTGTGTGGTGCTGCTTGTGTTGGATTTGATGACGCTCAGGACTCGACTGTAGTTCTGCCAGTCGCTGGTCAACTTCTGGAGGACCAGAGTCTCCTCTTCGGCTTTTCTCTGCAGGGCATCTATCCACATTGTGCTGGAACACAGAGGGAAGCACAGTACAAACATGAAATACAGTAGATGTTTGGTAGAGAGCAGCTACAGCGGCTCAGCTCCTTTCTGCATCTTATTATTCACCTCAGTCCCACTGTTGTGTTAACCTGATGGGCTGTAGCTTTAATTTCATACTGATCCTCCATCAGAGTCTTCATCTTCTCTTCAGTTTCCTCAGTCACATCTTTCCAGCCCTCCACCTGGTCCAGGTATCTTTCCAATGACTGGTTGAGAAGTTTGATAGAAATTAAGTGGTTTTGCATTTCGCGTGTCAGCTGGTTGCTGGTGGATTTTAGGGTGGTCTGAGTTTGAGTGGTCTGGTCCAGGACCTGGAGGAAGAAATGAATGAAGTGAGAAGCTGTGTCCAGCTTGTGTCTGTTCTTTTCTGATGATTCTGCTGCGTCTCTTTTTTACAATCATCACAAACAGTGTAGAAAACGTGTGATCCTCCATCAGTACCTGCTTTTGTCCCAGTATCAATCGCTGGATATCTTCAAACTCTCGCTTCAGCTTGTCGAGCTCCTCGCTACACCGAGACACACTGAGACAGCCTGAGCAGTTAGAGGTGGAGCTCAGATCTGAGAGATGGAAACACAAGGATGGAGCATGAAGGGCAAAGAAAGAGACTGTGAGAGAAGACTGATACAAGCTTCTGGTAACCATTTGTGTGTCCACCTGTACCTTACCATCTATTCCTTGTTGGACCTTGGTGATCTTCTTGTCGTAGATGATCTCCTCCTTGACCAGGTTGTCAACTTTCCTGAACACTGCAAATCAGGAAACCCAGGAATTTAAATAAACATATAAAATTATTCCAGAAATTTGGGTTTATTTATATAACTATCAAGTTTGCTGTACTGTAAACGCTAACCAGGGAGTAATCCATATTTATGTGCTGAATGGGCACAGAAATTATTATCAGGAGTGTTGTGAAGAGGAAATAGGAAGTATTTGAAGGAGTAAAAACAGGAAAAGGTGATTTAACATTTTTATTAGCTAACAAATGTAACCAAAACACTGATGTACCCAGCTGGTCGGGTCCTGTTCCCCCTCTACCTCCCCGAAGAGCAACAAGAATGTGTTGAATGTGACGTTTTGTGTGTATGCTCAAGTCGGTTTGCTGAATTTTTCAGCATCATAGTCTCAAAGGGGAATAATGCTGGTCTGTTTCATTGTATGTTTGCATATATAAACGCTTCCACATGCGTCCTGCACATACCACCTGCTCTACTGTATTAGCGTCTGAGACAGTGATGCTCAACCTGGGTTTTTGTGCAAGTACACTAAAGCAGTATTAAAATGCATAGTGAATAAAGCAATTATTGACGTTTTTACACAAGTCATACATTACTGGGTGTATTTTTTAAAATGCTTTGTGTGTGATGACTTTAAAAACCTTTTTCATTCCAAAAAATCTGTTTTCTATGAAGTTTTTGCAGAGTAATAGTCAGCAGGGAATGAAAATCAAAGGTTACTGTTTATCCTTGTCCACATGCACAGTTGATGCAGCCAAGTGTAATATCATGTCTGAAGAAAGTTTTAGCACTTTGTTGATGTAAGAATTTTAATATCTCTCCTGCATTGGCATTTACGAGATCAATTAGTATGTGTTTGGTCACAGATTTGTGTGTCACTGGTGGCAGAATGCAGACTTTTGTGAACTTGTAGAGTAAAGTTTACAAAATACTAGAGCAATACTACACTTTACTGCCTTTCTGTACATGAATACCTGAGTACAAACTTTCATGTGTGTTGTGGGATTTTGCATCACTCAACCAAGCCTCCTTTTCTCCTCCGACGTCCCTGAAGAGCAGTGAAAAATCAAGATTTACAGCTTTCAAACTCAATAAACTGTGATGTCAGTGTTAAAAGCATCTGGTGCCGCTGAGCAGCTGTCATGTAGCATATGACGCACAGGACCCAGCGCCACATTTATTAGATCTACGAGCGTTTAAATAGACCAGGTTTTACCGAGACACACGTACATTCAAATTAACGTCTGACCTTTTCTCAAGACAAGTCTGCTTCTCTTCTTATTTGGTTATGTATTATTTTCCATCTAATTTCCATCTATGTCATTACAGAGAGTCTAACTTAGGACTTTAGTCTGGAAAGTCCACAGGATATTCATGTGGGTGCATGAAGCATATTTCACTTGCAGTACCTGTTAGTTTATGTCTTCAAATACACTGAACAAGTACTTAACTGTAGCAACTTTCTCCATTTATCTTCAAATTAGAGCCAGAGTGCTTTAGTCTTTCTCGGAAAAATCTTGTTAATTTACTGCTAATACAACTAAAATTAGCTGGAAAACCAGTGTAATTACCCAACAAATCTCATAGTTTCAAACAACTGATTAGACTGCTGTCAAATTAAAGGGTTGGCGTCTCTGTGGGGGAGTCAGACAGTTAATATCTGGAGCGAATTATTCATTTAAGGCTGCAGGATGAAAATTAAATTCAATCTGAGCTCACCAAGTGTTCCCAGCACCACCACAGTAATGATGAGGAACGCCACAAATCCATAGAGGACTTTAACAGCCAGCTGGAGAGAATGGCTTTTCTGGCATCTCGCACAGCCACCTCTAGTTCGACCTGCAGAATAAAGACACACAAATTAACATTTGAGAGACAACAACTTAATGAAAAACATAGACTGTGACAGGAGGGGCTTCCTCCTTGCAGCTCTGCTCTGCACACTATTGTTCAACATTCTCCTAATGATTTCATCCTCTTTAATTGAGTTCCTTTTAATTTTAGGACTTACATGAAAATCCGATCGTGTTTTAGATCGTGTTCATTCAGAAATAGAGAAAACACTCAGGGGTTCACAAACTTTCAAGTTGTGTTTTCATTTGAAATGCACAGGAGGATTGTCAGTGCAGATGTGCAAACATACACAGAATTTGGAAGTCAAAGTGTCATTGGTGAATAAAAACACACACACACACACACACACACACACACGACCGTGTTTGTTGTCGTTAGACTTGCATGTGTGTACATTATGTGGCCTTCACCTCTGAAGGAAGGAATTTCCTCTTCTTCTCCAGTGAGATCCTCCTCTGAAAACAAGACAAGGAAGACACGATGTTCAACCCCTGACATTACAAACTTGAATTTCTGAAGTTAAATTTTCATAAATAATTAAGATAGGATTTAGAAAATCAGTTATGATCATTCAGAAGATCTGGTTTATAGATGGTTGTGATAGGTGATAACCTTGATTGACATGTTGGCTGATATGTTCGTTAGATTTTCAGGCAGTTGAATTTTGTTAAGCTACAGTGGCAAGAGTTTGCTCCACACAAGAAAAATATGCTTATGTGAGCCATGCCTCACCGAGAGGAGCTGTCAGAGGATCTATGATCAAGAATTGTCGATTTAGACTTTCAGAAATTCACCAGTCTACAGTTAAACAATCTACAAATGGACACAACACTTTATGACTGTGGCTACTCTACCAAGAAGTGGGCAGCCAGTCAAAATGACCCCAAGAGCACAACAAACACTCATCAATGAGTGAGATGCGCTTACTAAAAAAACATTGCTGCAGGCCTGAAGTTTGCCAAAGAGCACATTGACACTCCACAGCGGCTTTGGCAAAATGTTTTGTGGACTGATGAAACTAAGATTGAACTCTTTGGAAAGAACACACAGCACTATATTTGGCATAAAGAGGTCACCGCATATCATCATGAAAACATCATCCTAACTGAAAAGTTTAGTGGAGGAAACATCATGATTTGGGCCTGCTTTGCTGCATCAGGGCCTGACCACCTTGCAGAGATTGGGGGGAAGATTAATTAATTCCAAGTGTATCAAAAGATTTTTCAGGATAATGTGAGAATGTTTGTACGTCAGCTGAAAGTTGGGTGATACATGATACATGTGAGGGTATAGACTGATAAATGCGTATATCAAAGTAGTTGGCATGTATGTTTTTTTAGCTCAGGACAGTGGAACATCTTGATCGTCACCTTTGAAAAGATGGTTCTCGTATCCGCCGTTGTTGTCTGTCAAAGTTAAAGAAAAAAAGACACAAAGCAGATATTTAGACAAAAGAAGTGAACTGAAACCAACAAGTTTTATTACCCTTGAAATAAATCATCCAACCCAGCTGCCTCACAATACCCCAAATACTCCCCCAAGAGTCTTCGCTATGTACTGAGAGTATATTCAGAAAAAAAAAAAAGCTTTTGTTCAGCTCAAACATTTTCTCCGAGCTGTTCTTCACTCAAGAAAAATCCCCGTAGTGGTTTAAAGCATGAGAAGAATTGTGAGTGATTTGTGCTGATTCTGTGGCGAAGCATTGTGTGTTATGTGCACGTGTTTCTAAAGACGTTGTCACCACACACTGTGGAAGTAAGAAGCACAACATCCACAGAAAATAACCTGAGGGGTTAATAAACTACACAATTAGCCCCAGAATACATTCGTTTGTAACACCTCAATAATTGTGCACCACTCGAGGTGACAGCCGAACACACACACTTGAGGCACTGTGGTTGTGGAGCTTTACATTTAACAAACCTAAACAGTGACTGGAACTGGAGGGGAGGCTGTTTTTAATGGAAAACACCCAGATCAACACAGTAAAAGGAAAATGATATGTTTCTTAGGCTGCTCATTTGCTGAATAAAGATAATTTGACACTTTGCCATAGTCCCGTGTTGCGACTGCCAAAGGAGCTGTTGTCAAACCAAACCGTGTCAAACTGCAGAAACTGTTGCTGTTTACTGTGATGTATGTGGATATATTGCAGAATTTATCTTTGCACTTCAAATAGTCTGCCTTTACGGTGATGTTTCAGATTAGAGGCATGTGGACAAGTGTTGACAGAGTCCAGACAGATGTAGTGTAATTTGTAGGAATCCTGTTTTATTAAAAACTTCCCTGCAGGCTTGAAATGAGACTCTGCAGGATTTCTTGCTTTCCTCTTGTTGCACACAGCAAAGACTGTCTGGAGCCTTGGTCAGATGTTGCAATACGATGGAGAAAATGCAAATGAGCAGAAAAAGTGTACACAGTGGATTTACAGATTTTCTGGTCATTTGAGCTATTTCAGTTCTCTGATGTAGTCGATTGCTTAAGTGAAAACAGAATAATGCAAAATGCCTGCTGTGGATCTGTCTCCAGTTAACCACATGATCAGCTCAACACGTAGGAAGGTCAGGCCTCTGATAGGGGGAGAACTAGAGCCTGGGAAGAAAATAAAACCAGTAGCAGTCTGATGAGATGATGCACATTTTCTGGTGCAAACGTGTTACCTACTTTAAGCTCCTGCGTATGTGGCATGAAGTTTACTTCTGCTCACTGTCCATGAGAAGCAAATAACAGTGTTTAAGCAGCACGAAGGTATGTGGTGATGACACCAACAGGGTTAGCAGTAAGATGTAATTTCAGAATATAAACTTTGGTTTTCTGCAGAAGGACTGTAGAACCAAATATAAAAAATAAAAAAAAATCTTCAAAACAACTTAAGTAAATAGAGCAAAGTACAGCTGGTGTGCAAACCCCACAGTGAGGTGAATGTTTGTGTGAGTCGAGGTGGAACAGCTGAGGTCAGGTCTGGGTGGACGAGTAACAAAACAGTGAGAAGGAGAGAACGATGGAGGGAGAGGGGAGGTTAGGAGGACTGGGCCCCACCTGGAGGCTCTGTTATCTAAATTAATAATGATGGAAATAAGATGAGTCAAACTAAGGGACATAAACAAAAACATGAAGCACAGCCACAAGCAAAATGTGCACAGAAGCTGAGACTTGAATTTCTCTTTTGTCAATCTGATGCTTGACATTTTTCCCCTGTGGCTGCTGTGCTTGTTAAAGCTTAAAGAAGCCTCCACTGAAGGACTGATTTCATGCTGACCGAGCTTCCTGGAAGTGCAAGTGGAAGTCGGGTGTTAGTGGATCAGGGTAAGACACCAGTGTGGTCAGCTACGTGAAAATCATCTTGAAATGCAGGAACAAACATACATCAGACAGGTTTACTTGTATAAAGACACACATGCAGGTGAAGTCAACATTGAGTATGAACTTTTAAAAACAAACAGAAAAGTGCATCTTTATCCACATGGAGTCAATTGGCCCCCAGTTCCCCTTCCTCTTTCACCATCAAACCTCTGGTGAATGCAGCACCAGGCTTGTACTTGAGTCAGTGAAGCATTAGCATCATTTCGTATTTGTGGTTTCTCTGTGGTGGTTTTCTCTTCGGGGATGTTGGACTTTCCCATTCTCTCACTCCCTTCTCACTCATTGTGGACTTCACTTTCAGCTGGGGATTGCGCAAAATGTGTTCCCAGACTGAGTAACATGCCCTGAATGCCCTCTAATCTGACATACAAATAGAGCTGGACTCTCCACACAAAGATGCACAGATTCACTCCTTTTCAATTCATCTTTCTTTTGTTAGTTTATACAAGTTATTTTGGAAATTCCCCTCAAGGACCTCAGCAAATCCCACCCTCAAATGAAACCGGGAGTCACGAGGAGGGCCGTGCTCCTGATCAGGGTGGAGGGCTTGACCACAACTGCTCATAAAGCCAAACGAGCTCCTTTCCAAACCTCTTTTGACATCCAAGTCGTTTAGGTGCCCTTTGACTGGAATGTGTGGTCTCACAAAACTATAAACGCCTGGTATGTGTTGCTGGAGACTGCAAAGCTGAAGTTATAGACAACTCATTACTTGGGAATGTTCTTTTATTGTGGTTCAGCAGTGAAACAAGAGTCACAATCCCAGAAACGCATTCTCAGGACTAAACCACTTTGGACAGCCAAGCAGAGACACAGAGACAAGCCTGGGTGGGTTTGCAAGGCTGTGAGGCCAAAGGGTGTGTACAATATTCTCTAATACTTTATTTAGGGCTTTGAGGCTTCCTGATATTTTCTTACTTGCCCTCAAATTTCACGTGCTCACCATCTTTGAGGAACTTTCCACAGAGATGAGCTGAAGGTGAGAATATCCAAACGCTGCCACAGCAGAAACGGCATTAAAAGCAGCGCCTGTGTCTCCTGTTCTCTCACTCTTTCCTTCTCCTTTGCCAGACGTACACCTGTCTCCTGTCCTCCCCTTCCCCCTTCTCCTCTACCTCGCTCTGACTTTCCCCTCCTCTGCAGCTCTGTCAGGAATGCATGAGGCAGCATGTTTTGTTCTGGTTGGCCACAGCTGGAGTACCTCTCAGCAGGACTGGAAACCACAGTAACAGACCTCCTGTACTGTTTGGCGGTGACCTGTACTGTATATGTTGGAGTTAATTTGCTGTGTCGTCTTGTGGTGCCATGCAGCTTCTTAAACAATCTGCTTTGAGGTTTATTTTTGCTCATAAGCCCACCTTCTTTTAAAATACATCAGTACAGTGTTTTACTTTTATGTCTACAGTTGGGATGTTTTGCAAAACAGTGACAATTACTAAAGTCTGTATTTAATATTTCATTCTCCAGGTTGATTTAATTTAGTCAGTTTAGTTATTTTCCCCCCTCTCTCCCTTTTTTACCTGGTCCCACTCCTGTTACTCTGCTCTCCAGCCACTTCCTGCCGTGCCCAAGCATGGACTGATTCACTCTCCCATTGCCTCGGCCTTAATTACTCAGCCTGTTCCACCTGTGGTCATCCTGTCTTTTATTAGCTCCCCTCTGCTCTCAGTTTCCTGCAAGATTGTCGCCTCATGTTCTCGCTCTGCAGCCTTGTTCCCTGCTTTAGGTTCAGGTATACTGGAGAAATGGGGATTGAGGTGAAGGTGTTTTATGCCATGATGCACAGCTGCTCACATCACTACTAATATGTGCGAAAGTACAGAACTGAAAGGTGAAAGGTAAACAACCTCAATTAACAATGCATGTAGAAGCTAATCAAAGCAATGAAATCCATGACTGACATGTTATCTGTCTAATCAAACACAGTTATCACATCATAATTATTACAAACAAAACTAGGACATACAGATACTCTAAGATCCATCGTGTGTCTGATTCTGTTGGTAACAAATGAGAACATTTCTTAGCATCTCTTCAAGCTGTTCACACAGAGGTAGGATTTATTTCTGCTTCATTCCCATCTCTGTCAGCCTTTCACTTCTCATGCTGTTCAGCTCTTCCCTCTTTAAAGCCCCTGAAAGGTCTCCTTTCATGGCATTTGTTTAAAATGGGAAGTCAATTAAGTCAATCTGTGTTGGAGCATTATATGTTTCATGAAACAGGGTTGTGGTGTGAACTCACACACACACTCAGAGATTTAAAGCTGACTGATCAAAGTGTCTCAATCCAAGAACGACAAGCCGGCACTTTCTCGGGTGCCACACCACAAAGGTTCAGAGCAGATGAGGAGTATATGTGTTTGCTGGTGCCCGGTGCAGGTGCCTGCCTGTGTGCTAACATGACATGGTTCTGTTCCTTTCAACAATTTTCACACTAGGAAATGCATCAAAGTGTTGGTAAGAAATGTGTTTGCATCATGAGAAAGACAAAAGTATGTGTCAATATGTAAAAAATAAAGTCACTTTACCTTTCATGGTTTCTCCTTTAGTCCTTTACAAACTACTCGTGGTCCAGTTTTCTGAAGCTTGTTTGCTGCGGCTTTCTTTATCTTTTTCACACAGAGGAATCTGTTTACCTTTAGGATGCCTGTTAACTCATCCGTGCAACTTTTTCCAGTTGTTTGCAGATTTCCAAAGAAAAAAAGAAAGCTTCCCTAAATGTTTTAGTTCCAGAGATTTAGAAATGGAGAAAGCCTCAGGAGCGGACCACATTAAATATCACCCCATGTAGGATGTGTTGTGTTTCATCCCTCTCCCATCAAGAGCCTGTGAAATCTAAACCTCCTCAGACAGAAACCATGTGCAACTTGGAGAGAGAGGGAGGAAGAGAAAGAGGATGGGTGGTGAGAAGCAGAAAGAGATGGGAGTGGAACAAAGAAACTGGAAGATGAGGGAGGGACTGGAAAGGGGACAGAATAAAAAAAAAAAGGAGGGTGGGTCCATGTGTTTCTTTGGTTAAGTCTGTTTTGTGGCCGAGGCTAATTGCTAACAAATGTTTGAACGTTGTGGAGCAAGCACCTTGAATATCTGTGGCCACGGCCTGGGAGACAGGAAAATAGTTTCTGAAAGCACACACACAGAGCAACACACATGTCAAAGCTGTGATCCCTGTCTGGCACCAGTTTTCAGGCTTCTCAGCGTGCTCCCGCTAACATCGACTTCAAATGTTAAAGACTAACAGCAGGTGCACTAAAACATCCGGCCATCCAGCTGACGAGGCAGCTCCTTTATTTCCTCTTCTGCACTCTTTGTGCTCGTGTGCAGAAGAAGAAACCTGGACATGCAAGTACGGTACCCACAATGTGGATCACGTTTTTAAGATGTGAGAAACTGAGGAGGCCCTTGAGGCAAATTTTTGATAAGGGCTACATCAATAAAAATGACTAGACTGATGGATATTTGTCCCATTTTAATAAAAAAATATCAACATAACAACCTGCTGAATTATTTCAGAGGACGTACATAGTTTTTGTTTATTGTCTTTTTGGAAATGCTTTTCCTGAATGATGTGCAGTGAGTTTGTTAAGGTGTTGTCTAGTACCTGCATCCTGAGGATTGTCTGGCTGTTTCTCACAACTTGGGACTCTTAAAACATTATCATCATGTATCTCTATGGGTTTGCAGAGATGTCAGAGAAAGGTCCAACAAGAGAAAATGTGCAGTAAGCCGCAGTTCTGGGTGAAAATATTCAGTTTATGCCAGCGATGCCTGGAGAATTTCCAGCCAACAGCAACTAACCACTCATTACAAATGACACATGCAGATGTGCATCTCTCAGGGTACAACACTTCAAAGATTGGACTACAGCAGCAGATGAACACACCGAGTGCCACTCCTGTCAGCTAAGAACATAAAACTGAGGCTGTTCATCAAGATTAAACAAGAGAAAGTGGAAAAATATCAGGGTCCGAATTTGGCATAAAGGGCTTGAAAGCATTAACCCACCATGTCTTTTGTCAACTGATCAGGCTGCTGTTGGTGGTGTAATGGTGCACGGGACTTTTTCTTGAGACACTGAGCATCATTTAGATGCTGTTCCATCAATATGGACCAAAATCTCCAACAAGCATGTTGTTCTCATCTATGCCTTAAAGCATTAGGGCAGTTCTGAGGTCAAACTCAGTACTAGCACGGTGTACCTACTAAAGTGGCCAGGATCTGTCCCTAATAGTCTGAGGGACATTGCTATCATGACATTTAAGTGACTCTTTAAGTGACTATCACAGCTTTAAGCAGAGTGACTAATGTTTCGAGGCTTCCTGCATCCTCGCGTGTCTCCTAAGTTGCATTCTTTCCTCCCTTTTTTCATTCAAAGGAAAAGTAAATGGGAACTGTTTTGGCCTTGGGTGCTACTGTTTGTGGAAATTAAGATTGTGTGAGGTTATTACCACTGGTCTTTGATTACAAGTTTCTTAATCAGCTCGGTTAATGTACAATCCAACACACTCACACACCATCCACACACACACACACACAAACACAGAGACAAGTCATTTACCCTCAAATTGATACCAGAATCCTCCAAATGTTTGATGTCAATCTGTGGCCCGTCCGCCCGGGTCATTCAGTACCACCAATGGGACCAATTAAAACTGGTGATAATTATGTTTTGTGGTGGAAGTCAGCAGAGCAGCTCGATCAGAGCTTCTCTTTCCGTGTGTGTGTGTTGAAATTCTGAAACTCGTGCCACCAGATGAGGATTGGCTGCACAGCTGAATGGTTTTAGTTCAGTAGTTTGCTAATTAAACCCTGCAGCAGGTTGGCACGGGATGCACTCCTGGACATGCGCACACTCGCACTGAGTCAGTGGAGCAAAACACACGTTTGCAATGGGTCACGCAACACATAATTAGGTTAGTCACACTGGATCTGCTGCTTGTAACTGAGCAACACAATCTGAAGTCCAACACATTTTTGTTCCACAAGCGCTGTTGACTTGTATGATATTAAAATTTAACCCACATAACTTGCTGCTGTGTGTTATTTTAAAACACATTTGTCACACTGCTCACTAATAAACAAAGGAAATAACAGCTGTGGATTTAACAATGGGCTCAAATCAGATTAAAGCTGAAATAAACCTGCAGCACTTGTTGGCCCACTTGGAGCAGCAGAAACAAGCTGTGAACACAAGCACATCCAGAGCAACATGATCGTTCAAGTTGTGTTTATTGGCCACAAGGTGATTTAAAGTCTGATGGTCTTAAGCTCTGTTTTTAGTCTGAACTAACCTCTTGGGGAAACATCTGGCTCTACATGGCTCCACAATGGTCACTAACTTTGCCTGTTTGACATTTGGTGCTTGGCACAGAGAGGACATCAGTCTGAAAACAGCTGCAGCAGAAAAATGCTCTGACAGTGGAGAGACTGAGCCAAAACAGTGAAACTGACAAGATGATGAACTAAACCTGAACCTGACTGGTGATTCTATTCAGTGTCACCGCAGACAAACACTGTAATATTACTTACTTTACATCTTTATTGCCTTTCATTTAACCTGACTTGACAGTGAAAAGCAAAAACTTGTAAGTCTGGTGTTTTGACTTGAAGTTCTACAGGAGTAATCCATGTTCCCCTCAGCACATCCAGAAATCTCCTCTTAGATCTTCCTCTATACCTCCTGCTGTCTAGCAACCTCAGCATCTTTTATCGGTTCGTTCACCATTTCACGTCTGAACACGTCTAAACCACCTCAATCTGTCCTCTCTGACTTTATTTCCAAAACATCTGACATGGTCTGTCCCTCTGATGGACTCATTCCTGATCCTCTCCATCCTCTTCAGCTCTGCTACCTCCAGCTCTGCCTCCTGTCTTTTCTTCAGTTTCCAAGCTGTGCAGCATCACCACCGTCTTAAACACCTTTTCTTTCATTCTCACTGATCTTCTTTTATCACCCAACACTTTTCTCCACCTGTTCCACCCTGCTTGCATACTCCTCTACACCTCTTATCAACACTCTCTGTTGCACTGAACCTTTGACCCTAAGTACCTAAAGTCCTGCCCCTTCTTTACCTCTGCTCCCTGTGACCTCCTTGTTTGTGCTGTGTCTAACCTTCCTTCATCTGCTTTCCAGAGCACACCTCCACCTCTCTAGATTTTCCTCCACCTGCTCTCGCCACACATCACTATGTCATCTGCGAAACATCATAGTCCCTGGAGATTCCTGTTTAACCTCTTCTGTCAGTCTGTCCATCACCAGACCAAACAAGAAGAGGCTCAGATTTGATCCTTGATGCAGACCTGACCTCCACCTTGAACTCCACTGTCTTACAGCTCTCAGACATGTCCTGCACTACTCTAACATACACTCCAGACTTCACACCCTCACACAGCACCCTGTCCTTCGCTTCCTCTACACCTACAAAGACACGGTGCAGCTCCCTTTGCCCGTCTCTGTAATTCTCCGTCAGCATCTTTAGAACAAAGACTGCATGTGTTGTACTTTCTAGGCATGAACCCAATTGCTGCTCACCTCTGCCCTCAGTCTAACTTCCACTTCTCTTTCCCACGACTTCACTGTATGGCTCATCAGCTTCATTGCTCTGTAGTTGCCTCAGCTATATGCATCTCCAAATTGGCACCAGTACACTTCTCCTGCATTCCTCAGGCAACTTTTCACTCTCCAACAGCTTCTTCCACTTCCATACCTCCACAGGTATGTCTTCAGGACCAACTACCTTTCCAACAGAGTAAGAGTTTAGCCATTCAAATGTATTGATTATCTAAACGGTATGTCAATGAAACACAGGTGAACCAGTGAGTTGGTTTCATCACTCTGTGCTCTGCTCCCTAAATGAGCCTTCAACCAGGCAGTAGAAAAAGAACAACCGAATAGTCCGAGTCCCAGGTTCAACCTGGCTATTCCTTACATAGCTGGTGTGTCCGAGAAGCTGAAAAGGATTTTTAGAAAACACCACAAACGTGTCCACATCAAACCCACAAACAAAGAAGATGGAGACTTGTCCACCCTAAAGACGCTACACCCAAACAAAAGATGAGCAATGTCGCGTATGTGCTGGAGGAACTAACCTGCTGCTACAGAAGAGGACGGCCCTGAGGACCAGAATCAGCTGTGGACCTTCATAAGTAGATGGTGGATTGATTGATTTTCTCTTCTCACCTCGTAACTGGATCAAGATCCAAAGAATAATGAAGCAGTAAATTACGGTTCACAATACTGTGATACTTCTGACTCATGCAACGTTTCCAGGTAACTGGTGAAAGAGATTTCCCGTCTCTTCTGGCACCTGAGCATTAAGTAAACAAAGAGGGAAGAACAGTTTAATCAGACCGTGTTAGGACCTGAAGGGAGCCGAGTGTATGAGTATGACGTTCCTGCCACCTAGTGTCACATTTGGCTTTTACACTGGTGAGAAGACTGAAGTCCCAAACAATTCACCAACACGGTCAAACACATGTCACGACAACTGTCGGGGTGACTAAACGTTTGTTGGTTTTCCACTACATAAATGATCCCATATGTCTTGAGAGTGATGGTGTGTGTGAGCAGCAGTTGTTTTGGATGAATAAAACCAATGAAACAGCTTTAAATAAGATTTGGCTGCAGCAGCAGACAGAACATTTCTAAACTCAGAGGATGTGAAAATATTTATGAACCATTGTCTTTCACACAGTTCAAATCTAAATCTGTTACTGTTTACCGCAGACACGACGTGGGCATAACACCTGGACCAGACAGGGACACTGAGCTGAAATGTGATTAATTACACCTGTGTCGTTCCTGCTAATTATCAGTGTGGAGGAAGACGTTTATTAGTTGCTACAGGAAAGTGGAGAACAGCAACAGACGGGTGTGGGAGGACTAAAAAAACTTTACTGCAGAAAACCAAATATACAAAACAACAACAAAAAAAAAGCTGGATGTGTTAACTGTTAACGAGGCCACATTAAAAACGATGCATCTCCAACTGGTCAGATTAAAATGTTTTTTATTTTATTAACAGAGCTGTTTATCTGAGCTCGTAAAGTTAAAGTTTGTTTTACTGGACAATGAAGAAACACAGAGCGAGTGAGGAGGTTTTTGGGAATTTAGATCAGCAGAGGAGCAGAAACACAACGAAAACACTCAGGAAAACAAATGCATGACACATCGGTGCAGTGGGTGAGGAGAACTGAGTCAAGTTAGTAACACTGAAGTGTCTTCAAACCAAACAGTGATTCGTAAAACAACATTTGAGGCTGCGTCATCTCATGGGAGACAGGTTCCAGTAAATCAGCTGCACATGTGCTTGGTTTTCTTCTGTTGTGAGGACCCTGGCTCACATAATGAACTTTAACATATCTCCCTAACCTTTATCATCACCCAACCTCAATCTTTACTCCAACTTTAAAGTAATTTTGAACCTTTAAACCAAGTGTTAGTCTCTCAAACTGTCCTTTAAGATGTGAGGACCAGTCACAACTATGGTATCAGACTCAAATGTCTGCAACTAGTTCAGTAGTTGTGAAATTGTCACAAACACCTTCATTCAAAGTGTTGTAAATATTGCCATGTTGCAAATATAATCTAAATTTGTGCAATTTGCAGGTGAAGATTTGTGCAAGTGGAGATATTAAATGTTGAGTCATGGTCAGGATGAATCACATGTTTGTCTTCCTGCTCAGCAGCTCTGTTTGCTGCTGCCAATAAATTACTGAACTTCTGGAAAAGTCCTCAGGCTCAGCAGCATCAAGTCAGGTAGATTTGAACATCCAATGAACAGGAAGCTGTTTTCTGATTTCAAAATAAAAGCTCAAAGAATTTCACTTACAGAAGGCAAAGAGCTTGTGCTTAAATACACATAGTTACACATAAGAGAGTGTTTAAGTGTTGTTTTTTTGTTTAAGTACTTGTTCTTAAGTCATTAAAGAAATGTTTTCAATTAAAGCACTTTAATAATTTATTATTTATTATCATTTAGGCCAAAAACACATGAATATAGGTTAGAAATTAACCACATAACAGGTTTTCCAACCACTGCAGCCTACCCATGATAAGAAATATCACATATTACCTGTAAAGAAGACTCCCCCTTAACATACATTTCTCCTCTGGGATGGGACACTGTTGCTGAGACCTCAAATATCTTTACATATAAAGCTTCTTCTCTTGTTCAGATCAAATGTGAAACTCAAAATCCTGAGAACTCTGAGGGTTCTAAATACACATATTCATCATCTATATGTAAGATTAACCTACTGGACTTTTTTAACTTGTACATATCTTGTACATACACAACAAAGAATCATGTTCTATTGGGCAGTTTCTCAACAGGTTAGACTACATGTAAAAATCCATCTCAAAGATATCAAACCATTGTTCTGAATAATTTACAGATCATCACAGTGTTTGTTCATCGATTTATTTTGAAGGATAACTCAGGAAAGGTGTGTTTGTGTTGCAGCATTTTGACTGCAGGCAGCATTACTGGTCAGTGAATCACACAGTTGCACCGTCCCCGTTATCCCTGGGTATAAATAGGAGCAGCAGGGAGACGGGAGCAGCTTCAGACTGTCTGGAGTCTCAGGAAACAGACAGAGGTGAGTCGGAGGGGCTTTTATTTTTGACTGTGCAGCTTGGTGATGCTCAGATGATAAAACTCTACTGTTATGTGCAGTTTTGATGTTGTAGCATTTATATTCTGAAAAATTAGACCAGATAAAGCAGCACATAGTGGCTGCATGTTGTAGGTTTAGCAGATCAGCTGTCACGTTGTAAACAGCTCTGTATTTGTATTTTGGTGCATGCAGCTGTTGTTCTTCATGCGGAATTGCTGACTTCACAGCTGAGCAGGTGACTGTTTGTGTTGCTTACTCATGGGTGTGACCTCTATCTCTGGATGAAACAGCTGGATTAGGGTAAATGACATCATGGCACTGTGGCCGGTCTACTTTAATACACTTAAGACTTTAAAGCTGTTTACAGCCAGCAGCAATTCTTTCTGCACATTACAAGCATGCAATTTGAGGATGAGCTGCTGAAAGAGACATGTTATTCAGGTCCAGCAGCCCCTGCTACTCATTTGCAAACACTTGTACAATGTTTTTTGTCAATATTTACTTCGTCCTAACAAGATTTTAGGGTTTTTGCTGCATTTTCTGTTTAAAAATTTGCCTTTATTTAGCATAACCGTGTGACAGGTGAATCCTCTGGGTGCAGAAACCTCACTCAAAATGAGGCAGAAACGAGGCCAGTGTCCTATTTGATGTAAATGGAATCACATCCAGATTAATTAATTGCTCCTTCTTCTTTTTCTGGCATGGGAAGACTCATATATGCAGATTCTGAGAGAATGAAACATATAAATATAACATATAATATAGAAACTGCAATACTGTCCAAATATTATACTCTAAGTACTACTGTACATGTAGTTTAGGGCAGATTCCAATTATTAGTTTCCCAGAGCCCAGAGGAACCTCTTTCAAGAATTAGTTTTTCCAACCAACATTCCCAAACCCAAAGTTTACCATCATCAATCACAGACCAGTTTTCCCATTTGGGACCAGAACAGCATCCAGATCCAGCAGGTGTTGGGCATTTTGTCTTAAAAGTGACATTTGTTCACATCAAGTATGAAATCATTGCTGAAACATTTTCTGGAGATCAACATGACAGCAGACAACATCTGGACTGTTTACAGGTCAGTTTGCATTCTTTCACTTGAGTAACTGCAGGATCCCTGCAGCTGCTCTTCAGCAAATCTGTGTTATGGATTTTTGTTTTCTGATAAACAGGTCGTTAAAGAAAGGACGCGTTCTGTTAACAAACACTCCACTGACCGGTTTGCTGTAATTAAGCAGTTTACAGTCAGTTGTCAACACGATAATGACGTCATTCTGTGGCTTTACTGTACTGTAGGTGTTAAACTCATGAACACATGAGCTCCCAAAGAGAGGAGAAAGTAGGGCATTTATTTTAGCTCCCAGGTGGGCGTCCGGTCCTGCTGGGTTTGGAACAGTTGGCGACATTTTTCATTTTTCACTGCAGATTAAAACGATGTACTAAAATTCAGGAAGGTTACACAGTTTATCTGTAATGTGACGACAATAGAAACCAGGATAGTGTTAGATCCATCATGCATCGTGCTAATAATAGCTGCTGCAAGCTTTATGTGAAAGGTTAGAGAAAACACATTTTACAAAGTTTTTAAGTTCTCAGGGACTAAAATGTTTGCAAAACATACCAAATATGTTATAATGAAGCTTTGATGAAGGGCTGGAACGTGCAGATACATATTATGTACAGTTTATAAAATACACAAAATACAAGTAGAACACAGGACAACACAAGAACCTCTAGAGATGATCAAAAAAAGAAAGAGATGTTACTGTATCAGGATAAAGTGTGTTTCAGATTTGCTGCTTTTATTGGGGAAAAATGACAAAATCAGTAAGAAATACATGAGAAGAAGCGCTCCGGCAGTTGATAACTAATATTTGGCCACTTATCAGATTAAGTTCATTAAAAATATTGTGTGTAAAACAAGTTAGATGATACATGTTATCAGCAGATGGAACAAAATGGGTTGTTTGTTAACACAAAGACGAAAACGAAGGTTATAGCCACACAAACACAAAGCAGATCAGTGAATAACAGAACATGTGCACAGACACATCTTTTGTATTCAGGTTATAAACCTGTGCTGGACATCAATACAGATTTTATTTTTTTTAACTAATCACAACAACACATGCAAAACTAACTCAGTCCCAGTCCGACTCCTGCAGCCAGGGATACTTGTCATGAAGGAGGATTTATTGCAGGACTGTCTGCAGCTTTCTGGCACAGTGTGTAGCTTTCATCCTCAGATAGTTTCCTGGCTAATTGTAAACTGTTCAGTTTTCTCATGGCATAAATATGATGACAGGTTGAAATAAACTGAACAATCACAACCAGGGAACGTTCTTGTCTGATGAAGCCCACAGGATGTAGCAGCAACGTCTGGAAAACCTCAGTAAGTGAACTGGGTGCTAGGATATTCAAGGTCACTTAGCGATATCATTACTTTACATTACAATTACAGACTGGTGCGTGCAGGGGGGGGGGGGGGGTAACGTCAGGCTGCAGATATAATCAGCAGAGATTAGGCTCACACACTGAGCTTTCACACAGAGATGAGAGACGACTAATCCATCTGTCGGATGACTTTTCTCACTTTCTCTCCCTCTTGATTCTGTCAGTGTTGAACATACAGGCAGCTGACCAAGCACGCGTCAGAGCCACAGCGGGTAAACAGAGAGAGGGCCTGCTGTTCTCCTTTTTATGTAATGCTATTGAGAGGCACAGTTGGTCAAAGTCACAGAGCACAAGGATCTGAGGTCAGTTTGGTGATCATGTCCTTGCTGATGCATTGGCTGTGAAAACTGGAGGGGAGGAAAATGATCCCTCAGCAGACATCACTTTGAATTATTCATGTGTATCGATTGGTGGACGGTTATTTTTATATTATGCTGGGTAATGCTGCATAACTGCTGAGCCGCCATGCTCAATTTCTACTGCGTAGGGTTCTGTTCAGCTTATTCCCAGCTTATGTCGTCCTCTAGTGGAGATGGAGGGACAAGACAACAACATTAAAAGAGTCAGGAGGCAGTTTGTGCAGAAACTAAAACATTTTTCTTTATAAACAGGCTTTTCTCATCATTACCTGCTGGCTCTGTAAGTGTCAGAGAGGATGTTAATGATGATGATGATAATAAAGAAGAAGGGCTCGAAGTCTCTGGCTGTGATGGCTCTTCTTCTGGCCTCAGCCAACTGTATCCTGCCTCCATCAAAAGAAGACCTCAACGGTAAGTTTCCCTGCACCAGCATGCCAAAAATAAAGACAGTGAGACCAGTGTGAGGTGCAGGAGAGAGTAGAAGAGAGCCCTTTAACAAAATCCAAATGTTACTCTGCAGAGATCTCCCTCCAGGGAGAGAAGTATCTGGATAAACAGATTGAAAACGCCATTAGTGGCATAAAGGAGATGAAGAATGTGATGCAGCAATCTGAGCAGGATCACCAGAGGTATTTGGATTCCCTGGAGAAGGCAAAGCTGCAGAAGGAGGTACGGACGTGCTACATGACAACAGCAACAGCAGAAGCATTTTAGCATCAAATGAACTAACAAAGAATCTTTAATATGTAAATCTTTATTTCTCACGTAGGAAGCGATCCGTACAGCTCAGGAGGTGGAGGCCAAGCTGGAGCAGGAGGAGGAGGTTTGTAACGAGACCATGAAGGCTGTGTGGGAGGAGTGCAAGCCCTGTCTGAAGTCCACCTGTGTTAAATATTACTCCAAGACATGCAGCAGTGGATCTGGGCTAGTGGGACGCCAGGTTAGACACTCACATTCACTCATAGCACATTGATGGCACAATTCTTGCAACACAAATATGATCCCACCACCTTATTTCTCTTTTTTAATTGTCCGGTGAAAAAGTAATTACTTGAAATGTATAGTTTTCTTATACCTGCAGCTGGAGGAGGTGCTCAACAGAACGTCCCCCTTCTCCATCTGGATCAATGGGGAGAAGATCGACGTCCTGGAGCAGGAGGGACGGCGACAGAACAAAGAGTTCACCAACCTGGAGGAAAAATACACAGAGATGGCCGACAGTGTGGATGGTTTATTTACAGACAGTATGAAGGTAGCAGGAATCGGACATAGTGACCTTGTCAAAAGAGAAACGTAGTTTGATCTCTGCAGAAAACTGATGCACAACTCGTCTTTGTTATGTCCCCAATAGATCAAGTGAAGCTTTTTTTGTTGTGTCTCTCAGGTGGCTGATCACATCCACTACAGCCCTCCAGGCTTCTTTCTTCCCAGTTTCTTGGGACCGTACACTCGCCGGAGCAGAAGCATTCGCTCTCTGTTCCACAATCCTTTTCAAGGCTTCCAGAATTTGTTCCCCCCCATGATGGGGATGGGAAGGAACATCTTCTCTATGGATTCCATGATGGACATCGACACTGACACTCCTCCTAATGAAGGTACGTATTCTGACATCCTAAATGTACTGTAAATCTAAATTACAGCTGCTGCTAGACTTTATTAAATAGGATGCTAGGCTGAAAAATCCAATACACTCATTTCGACAAAACTGATCAGACACCATTTTATTCTAATGTACAGGTACATGGTGTCTTATATAGTGCATTAGACCAAAGTGCTGAGGAAGCGTTTTCCAAACTGAATTTGAATTTGTCCGGCTGCAGATGGCAGTGTGAACGAGGACGTGGTGATCACCAGACCCTTCGGAAACGGCAGGATGACATGCAGAGAGATTCGCCGCAACTCAGCCGGTTGCCTCAAGTTCCGTGAAGAGTGTCAGAAATGCAAAGAGATCCAACACATCGGTACGATGACCTTCAGATGAAGTGTTTATACTTTTAAATCCCTGCAGCATTGATTCTTTAATACTCATATCACAGCATCTGATTGTATTAAAATGCAAAAATAGTGTGAAGCATCAAAAATAATTCTTCTAAGTTTTAGGATCTTACTCAGTTTGTCTGCTGCATGTTTCTTTCCCAGACTGCTCTGGGAAGAAACCTCTGGAGGGCCCGCTGAAGGAGGAGCTGGAGAGGGCCCTGGCAATGGCCGAGCGGTTCACATACCAGTACAACTCCCTCATCAGGAGGTTTGAGGAGCAGATGTTCAACACCTCCGCCATCCTGGATCTGTTCAACAAGCAGTTCGGCTGGGTGTCGTCTCTGGCGAACAACACTGAAAGCAAGGACGGCATCTTCCGTGTTCAGACAGTACGTAGGCCTGCTTTAAGAAATGTAATCTCACTCACTGTGGTTCTGCAGAATTAACAAAACAGAAAAAGTCAACTTTCAGAACGACCTTAAAGGTTCAGACAAAAATAACAAGATGAAGCCTTTTCTCTCTGGACTGTAGGTGATGTGCAAGGACACTGACGACAAGCAGCCAGAGGAAACAAACGTGTCTGTGCAGCTCTTCGACGCTCCTCCCATGAACTTCACTGTGCCCGGCGACATCCCCTGGAACGACCCCAAGTTCTCTGAGGTGGTGGCCCAGGAGGCGCTCGACCGCTACAAGGAAACCAGCGTGTGAGTGTCGAACAGTTTTCCTGCTTAGAAAAGGTCTTATCTGTATATTCAATGTACCAGAGAGACTACAACCATCAACCAGCACCTGTAGAGTTCACTAATTAGAAGATTAAACAGAACATCGGAGTCTTAAATATTAATCACTACTACATCTGTCAAAAAATACAAAACCCTGGTGATGTTTGTGAACTTTTAGGTGCTGGAGCTTCAGTTTCCCACTGTTTCCAGTCTTTACATGAAAATAATGATGAAAATGAACTAAGTTCTGATGTGATGCTCTGTTTTCTTCCAGCGTGGCGAAATAAAACGTTGAAGACACCGTCTGCTGAGGTGAGAATGTTCTGGATTTCACCTGGAAGAGAAAAACCCTGAAGCCAAACTCATCCCGTTGTAAATTGCAGCAAAGTCGTGCTTTTGCAAACGCCTCACAGATTTATATTGTTACATTAGAGCTCTTTGTCCTGCTGTAGGAGAGTAGATTTAGTAGATAACTGGCCTGAATCATGTCTGTATTTCCTCTAATATAAGGCCTTTATATCGCACATGATCAACTCAATGTTTAAAATACAGAGTTAACGAACTCGGAGTTGGTTTATTCTAGTTAATTATTGATATTTAAGTTTAATCCAATGAAAAGAAAAGAATCGCTGCCAAGAGGCTGAGGCTGTTTCAGTGAGTTTAATAACCTGAACGACCCTTCTACAGATCTCTAACACCTGTTATGAGTTGGTTGAAGTGGTGGATTTGCTGGAGTTAAAATCACTGATTGGAAAGATGGAATAAAAGTCCAGGGTTGCTTTGAACCCCTCTGTAAATCAACCAAGTAACGAACTGATACATAGATTTAATAAAACCTGCTCAAACCTATCCTGTCTCATGTCATTACTGTGAATTTTCTCAGCTGCTTCTTGAGTAAATATGAGCTTTAATTTCGTCCAAACACTATTGTTGAATGACAAACATACAGCTACTATACTACAGTATTTGTTCATGATATTTAGCATAGTCAGAATTAAGAATGACACTGAGGCAGTAAAACTTGCTCCAACTTTCCTCATATACCCTTCAGACCCTTCTGGCCAGATTCTAGGCGTGTTTCTCTTAACTTTAATATCTAATGATCCAGTTTCTTAAAATAATAAAGAGGTCAGCAAAGACAGACGTGTTTAAAATATTGTGCCGTTTTTATTTTTGTGTAAAAATCACACAGCTGCTAGTTGACTCTGCAGAGATACAGTACATCCATGCAGTTAAACATCTAGGATCCCACAGCCAAGAGAGAATGAATTAAATAGAATATTTTTCGCTGTTAGTCAGCAATTAATGCAAATTTACATATGAGTCCAAAAGTGTGTATCCTATACAATATACAACACAGATCTGGGAGCAAATAGCATTCAAAATCCCATCAAAGACTGATTGCTTCTGCCTGCCTGGATTGCCTTTTGGGTTTAGGGCTGGGGAGGGAGCTATTGTGCTAGCAAACATAAATCAATCCCACATTAAGGTGTTTAATAGGGTTTTAAATGGTATTAGTTCCAGGTCTGGAAACAATACAATGCACACACACACACACACACACACACACACACACACAAATGCACACACTCACACACACAGAGTACATCATTGTCCTCAACAGCAGAAAAAAGAAGGCGAGCCTTGATGCAACAAGGAAGAGTCAGCCATCGTGGAAACCTGAACGCCAGTCGGGGGAGTAAGGCTTTATAAGAAGACAGGAATACACAGGAAGCTCAAGGGGAAAACCATTATATTAAAAAAAAAAAAAAAATCATAGGAGTGACCCAAACAAAACAGTACGGCCAGTACTGGCACAAGATCCTTTCCAAGTTGTACAAAGGAAATACATTTCCAGTGGGTCATCCTTTTTTAATCTTAAAGCATTTTCCTTTTTGGAAGGATCAACATGCAGTTAAAAAGAAAGAAAAAGTTCAAGGAAAGGCAGGACATACAAATAAAAAAAAGAAAGACAGGAGGGGGTGAAGTTACGTTCAAAGTGCAGCTGGGTCATTCAGGTCTCCCTTTCTGTTAACTGGTCTCTGTTAAGCTTCATCTCGCAGATTTCAGGTGAAACAGCTCTAAAAAAAAAAAAAAAAACACCAATCTTGCCTTGAGTTTACTTCCCTCTGAATCTAGGGGGTGGGGTCAGTAAAAAGAAAGAAACAAGGCAAAATGAACCCAAACATACAGTAGATGGTGTTCTGGAAGATCTACGATACAAAAACCAGAGTATACTGTTCACACAGTTGCTACTATCATAGTACAAACAGCTAAGTATAGTTGGTGTGTGGAGATGTATCGCCCATACTTGCATAGTGCCGACTGCCCGACTGGAAAACAGCTGAATTTTTACACCATCAACTACCTGCACCATCATTTTTGAATCTCAGGATGTGTGTTTGCAGAACAGGAAATCACAGGACAACTTCTCCCTGGTCGGCAACACAATTCTTCATAAGCGCCGCCTCCTGCAGTCCAGCAGCTGGAGAAATCTTCAGAACCTTCAAGTGAATTTCAACTCAACGCTGTCACACGCAGATGACGTTAATGACTGAAAAACTGCAGCGACCAAGAATAAGACGTTTTATCAGAAAGCTGAAATGTGAAGCCACAGATAGGTGTAAAAGAAATGAAAGAAAAGCCTGTAAGAAGCTTATTTTTCCTCTTTAAAACAGCCTAAGTGGAGGTGAGAGAGCAGAGTGACAGTTCAGTCATACAGCATTACAGTGAAACCATTCACTCACATCAATCCCAAAATGCTGTAACAAAGAAGAAAAAGAAAAAACAGAGACAATGCCTTCACTCATACTGTCACCATCACACACACATGTACTTCAAGGGGCAGTAAGAAGGTGGTGGGCTGAATTAGCCAAATAAAGGCATCTCACACACACATATACACACACACACACACACACACACACACACAAGTCCTGTCTAGAAATAGCCCAATATGTTGAACAGCGAGACCAACCACACCAAACTCCAGTAAAAAAAAAGTCACCTCCATACGGTATTTGTTGTTACTGACAGATATCTGGAGATTCCTGCTGTCGACATGTCGACATAGAGGAACAGTGTTAGAAACACTGACTGATGCTTTTTTCATTTCTGTATCTGTATGGATTGAACAAATAAGGAACAATTTGCTAAGTGCAGAATTTTAAAGGTGCTGTAAGCTGATTCTTGAGCTTTGGATGGAGCCAGGCTACACATTTCCTGCCGCTTTAGTCTGTATGTGTGTCTGTTATTTCCCCTCCATAAATGACTGTTGTTTTTAACAGAAACGTGGTGTGGCTGTATCCCAAGAGAGAACAAACTGGTGCTATCCTGAAGTCAGTCACTAAACAGGAACACAAACACTCCTACAGACACCCACAAACACACACACTCCACCTTTCTTCTTCAGTCAGTTGGAGAGTGATCAGACACCTGCAGCTGGAGCACCCTAACCACCACTCCTAACCATTTCTTTGTCTGCTATCTTCCTCACCTTCACCTCTCTTTAGAGAAACTTGAAAAGTGCCAGTTCGTGAAGTCCCCCCACGCTCCTGTCACCTCTTCCTTTTGGCAAGACTGTGCTCTCAGGTCCTTCTCGTTCATGATTGATAAGTGTAATAAGGACGATTAACAGAGGACGCTGTGGCAGGTCGGAGCCTTCAGGGAAAGCCAGTATGATGGAAGGCAGGAGGGAGGAGGGGGGAACAGAGGGGAGAGTCACACCGGGGCCGATGCCTTGTTTTGGATTAACAGCCGAGTTTTCTTGCTCATATTGGTTAAAGATGAGAGAAAGGTCTGAGCTGTTCCAGTTGGACTTCCAGAGATATCCTCTCTTCAAGCAGATCCTAGAAAATGACATTACTTTTTTAGCCAGAGGAGAAAAAGTGAGAGCACAAAAAGAACAAGTGCCTCTTCAACAAACCTTCAGCTGCTGCTGTAGTTCACTGTTTAGACGTGCCAACACGGTGTTCGTTTCCTTGTTCCTTCTGATTGAAGCTTGAATTGCCTTTTTGTCTTTTCCTAATGACCTAAAAACACACAAATACACATACTTCTTACATGCTGCATACAAAACAACAACTTCCATTTAAGAAAACCTTCCTAAGTCGTCTTAACTAGCCGAGTTTCCCACCTGGGGATGGAAGGCTGAGTTGCCAGGACAGCAGCTATGACGTTTGATTTCTGCAGACCGTGCTGCTCGTCCTCCGGTCGCAGCTCATCTTCAGATTTTAACCTCCGACGTACAGGTTTGGGAGGAGGAGCTAATGGGCCAGACGAACCCTTGGCCTGATGAGAAAACAGTAGGAGTTTTGTGATGCTCAAACAGCCAATAGCAAAAGCTTTGACATACTAATAAGAAGTGTGAAATCCTAAAATGTTTTTTTTTTAACATCAAGGATAATACATTTAATCAAGAATGAGGTCATCCACTGTAAAGTCATGTTCAGATTTCCAGAAGATGTCGACATACAGAGTTTATGGTGACGGAGACTCTCTCATCTGCTTGGCCGTCACTCTTCACTGTTCTTAAAGGGCCAGCGCCCTCTGACGCCTTGTCAACCTGTGGACACAACAACAACAAACAACATACATGTTAGTAAATGTTTTCTTCACATGCACAACAGCTTTTCTGACTGTTAAGACCTTGGATTGTTGTCAAAACAGATTTACTTTACAAAACTAAACTTGAACTAAGAGATTAGGCAATAAATATACTTTAATTTTTCTTGGATGTTGCCTGACATCTTGCTATGAAGTTAAGACACGCAGTCTTTTTTGCCACGAACGACTAACCATACAGTAAATAGAGAGACACCAGTCTTAGTAAAGGCTTACCTGTCCCACTTCAGTGTGTTTGTCGACCTCTGGCAGGCTGGAAGGTTGTTCAGAAGCAGCAAAGGCTTGGAACTGACTGAAGTCTGCAAAATTAGGCTGCTGAGGGATCTGCTGAGGGGAGGTGGTGGTGAGCACCGCCCCGCCTCCTGGAACAGCCTCTGCCTCTACACGATGCCCAGTGAGTGGTACTGACGTCTAGTAAAAAGAATACACAGCATTTCTGCTCCTGCTGACAAAATAATACCTTTGGATGGATTATTCAGAGTTGAATTACACATTTGACTGTTGGTGTGCGTTTTACCTGTGTCGGTAGAGGTCGTGGAGGCACAGCAGGCGGGTAAGCTATTGCAGACTGCTGCGGTTGACCTGCAGCAGACGTGGCAGCAAAGGTGCGATTCATGTCCAAAGACGAAGAGCGAGAGTGAGAGTGAGAGGGTTGGGGGCGAGGTGGAGGAGGAGGTGGAGCTACCACCTTCAGAGCCTCTGGAGACGTACCCGACTGCGACCTGAACACATACATTTAGAGATCTGTATTATGGATTCGATTGCATACTTTAATTCACGCTACAGTGTAAATCTAACTGGAAATATGGCTGACAAAAAAAAAGCACAGACGCAGTGATCCAACAGGAACAAGAAGACAACAAATACAGGTAACTATTCATTATCAAGAACAGGTGGGAAATCGATATGTGGTACGTTTTTTGAAGACCCATGTTTCGCCTACTAGCTCTAGTTTTTCACATCATTTAACACTGACATTTGTGATTGCTGGTTAAAATTAAACAGCAGGTCAGATTTCACTAACTAACTCTAAATACATGCCTTTAATTAAAAGGAGTCAAAATGACTGTGTTTGTCGACATCTGGCAGGTTTGTGTGCTCTCTGAACAGGCTTTAATACAACAGCAGTGTTGTAAAGGTTGTATATGTGGCAAATAGAGCAGACTGAGTGGAACAGAGGGAGAAATTCATCCCTGCTCAGTCAGATCATCCCAGTTAAAATGTTATTGCCATTTGATATATAAGCTGTGCCGAACGCAGTAGGTTGTTTAAGTAAGTACTCAAAGTATCTCAAAATTGAGAAAGGTAGATGGCAATTCATGTACGTGATTTGATAAGTCAAAAAGAAGCAGCCAATTGTGCCATTCAAGAGTGTGGAGCCTGGTCACTTACCTCTGTCTTGTTATCGGCTCCTGGTCTGAGGTGAAAGAGTCTGAACTGCTGTAACCATCACCTTCACGAGACACAATAAAAGACTTACAAACATTTATCATAATGCAACACAACAAAATGACAACACTGAATGGCTGGACTTTATTACTAATGTAATAATAGTGCATCTGATACATAAGTAGCTCAAAATGTATTCTGATTTATGTCATCATGCATTTAGCTCTTAACACATCATTTAAAAAAAAACACTAAACTGCATTAGTAAAGCTTTCATTCAGCATGTACTCGGAAGTGGCAGACTTTCCTTCACTCACCTACAGTGTTGGCGGCTACAAACTTCATGGAGGCGGGCAGTTTGGTTTCTTCTGACAGTTCTGGGGGTTTAGCGAGCAGAGGACTGGTGGGGTGGTTGTGATCTGAAGGACCAAGAATAACAGGAAAGTGTTGATTCTCCTGAAGTCAGCTACACAGGACATGATAATAACAGATGGCAGTGTCTTCTGTAGCAGAAACCAATAATTAACTTCACCGCAAAACATTTCCAGAGCTTGTTTATGTATAACAAAGTGCTGTTTGATTATGTTTAATGACATATTAGTTCGGTTTACTGTTCACAAATGGTGACCTTTGGGTTGTCATTACCTGCCTCACCATCCAAACTCAGCAAGGCCCCATGTGCTCTGACGTGTTAAACATGCACTGTCATCCTAACCATACCGTCAGCTCTCGGTGCTGTCATGGTATTTACATGTCATGGCTTCTAGTGCAGCTTTACATTATTTTACATATTAGCTTTAAATAATTGTAGTCCCTTTACAATGGCATCCATAAAAACAGCAGTCAGTAAGCAATGGGAAACTTTGAAATGATCGTTTGGACAGTGAAGCAAGAGTGTGTCTCACCACTGCCTGTCCTCTTCAGCTCCATCTCCTGCATGTGGATCTTACTGGGTGTCATCCGGATGGGAACTGGATGGACGATGGCTGTGTCCTGGAGGATAGACAGGCAAACAGTCAGGCTGTGAGACAGGCAGCTTTATTAATGGGGAGATACAAGTCTTGCAGAAGGATGCTGTGAGATTTGTGGGTCACAAAACCATTTTACTTAGTGCCCTAACCCTGCCTGTCTACTGCCACATGGCTGAAGGTGACACAAGGTGATTCAGGACTTTTTGGAGCGAGATTGTTGACATGGACCTGTGTAACTACAAGCAGACACTCTTTGCTAAATATGATTAAGAATAAATTGGTAGTGGTCTAGTTTATGCAAGTATTTCCTTGATACTGTTATATACAGTACCTTCTCCAGCTGTTTAGAAAGACAGGCAATACTACTGTAATTATACAAATCCTATCTGATGAAGACTCTAGATAAATAGTACTGTATCTGTACCCCACTTATAACAATAAAATGCTACTCACACTGATTAAACTACCTGTAAGTGACATTTTTCCTTTTCTGAGTACATTCACTCTATTTTCTTCCCAAAATACCCACATACCTCTGAGTGATATTGTGCATGATGTTTAAATGTAATGGGATAGTTAACACTCCTGTCTAGCTACTTTAAGGTAAGGAACTGATAACCACTTAAAATATTAGGGAAAATTTAACAGATACGTTGTATGCCATTGTTTAGGTTGCGCTCAGTGATTTCTGCCTTGAAATACTGCACCTCATTTCTTTTATGTAAATCTTTAAATGCACTGGTACTGTAGGAAAAAAACAGTGTAATCCATGTCATCCAACAGAAGCAAAGCCAGCCAAATCACAACACACACTTTTCCACTGCTGATGCAGCAGACTGCACTTTGAAGAGCATCATGCACAGAAAGAGAGAGAGAGATATAGAGAGAGGGCGAGCAAGAGAGTGCAGAGAGAACCAGAAAGGGTTAATATTTGTCCATTAATGGTGAAACCATGCACACTATGTGATTGACTTACAGGGTCAGCTGGTGCAATGTTAGAGTCAAATTGGGTCAGAGTTTGTGAGCTGGAGGAGCGCTCGCTAAACGTCTCCCACTGCTGCAGGAGACAGACAGACAGTGAGAAAAAACACGTCAGTCAGCCAGTGCAGTGACATCACACGTATACATCATCAGTCTGAGCCACTACCATTCGTAATGCAACATCATCAGTCATCGACAGACGACGTGGTGACGTTACATCGTCAGTGGCATGGGAAGAAAAACTGACATCGCTGGCTTTCATACAGAACCGCCACAGTTTGAGAAGTGAGAGAAGAGGTGCTGAATTATCAGTAATTATGTTTGGTAATGAAGAGAATGAAGTAGCAATCAACTCATGATGAATCAGGAAAACCAATGTCACTTAATTAACCCTCACAAATTATTTAAGACAAATCAAATGCAAACACAGAAAAAGCAAACACGAAGATTATCTATGTATGAAAATACACTAAGTAATTGTGTTTGTTGGAACCTCATTGCTCTGGTTCATCTCCGGCCAGGCCTGGTTGAGCGAAGGCATGGATGGAGATTTGTTTGGGGTGACCTCCACCGGGGAGGCAGAGTACACAACATCAGCAGTCGGCTCCGGGACTTCTGTGTGCAACACAAAAAAAAAAACAAAAAAAAAAACAGACACAGGTCAGATTTCTTCACAGCAACATAACCCAATTAATGTCTCGAGGCAATAAACTAAATGTGAAACCAGGTGCTGCTGAATCGTGAAAGAGGATCTGAAACAACTTCCACACACCTTTACACACCGGAATAGAGAGAGAGAGAGATTTATCTAATGTTCTGAAACAGAAAACGTGACAATAATGCCGACTTTACACAGCGACTGATAGTGTGCTGCAGTGGATTTAAACTTCTCTCAATCTCAGGAACGTGCTGCCTTTTCTTGCTGCTCTGACAATATTCGAAAGGTATTAACAAATTCAGCGCTGAATAAGTAATGCTTAATATAAAAAGTGAGCTAATGAGTGGATGTCATTAAAATGGCAGCGCAGCCATAAAATACAGCACAAGCAGATTTATGAATGCAGTCACTGAGATTAATTTAACTTACAGGTTATATGAGACCTGACGTTGCAACAAAGACAGAGTCTAGGTACCTGCTGAGTCATCCAGGTCAATCAGCTTTGGCATCAGGCTCTCAGGCAGCTTTTCAGGGAGGTCGTAGCCGTTCTTCCTGGCCACAACCAGATGGAAGGCAGCACAGAACTCATCCAAAGTCAGTGCTCCATCTTTATCAAAGTCTGATAGCTCCCTTGAAACACAAATTAGACACCGGTGAGTCTAGAGTCCTAACAAAATGCATCACAATAGCAACAGATGTCACAACAGGAAGCTAAATAGATGAGGTTTACAAAGTCGGCTGCTCTCTGGTTTTATCTTCCTGACATTGTTTTAAAGGTTAACTTCTTCTGCTAGTTCAGATTTAAGGGCCTTGTACAGAAGTAGAAATCATCAGTATGTGTAGCAGATGGCCCACTTTCACACAGAGGTGCTGTTCACATTTATAAAAACATCTATGTTTGATGCTTCATACACTCAAGTTCACATTCAGTTGCTGTTAAAAGCTGGTGATACCTGCAAGTCCTGATCAAAACAAGTTACAACAACCAAAACGAAGGCTTGTTCCTACACAAATAAACCTGCACGAGTGGTAAGAGGCAGTGACAGTTGTTTTTTTCCTTTGTAGTAATTAACTGTTTAATTATACAGGAACTGCAGGTTGCTAAACCAGGATTCCAGTTGAGAAAAGATACAATCAAACAGTTGATATTTTAAATGTAAGGAAGTTACATATTTATTAAGTACACAGAGCACAGACAGACCACCATACAGTGCTTCTAACTGTAAACAAAACATGGATGTTGTAGTGTTTATGCCTAACCACAGGCAAATCTACCTTCTTATAAGGAATTCAAAGACATGTTTTAAATATGCACATAAATTGAGAAATTTTCTTGAGCTACAATCTAACGTACGTGTTGGATGAGTCATCTGAACAGGAGAAGCCCCTGAATAGCAGTGATGAACTGTTAAAGGTGATGGTCCATTAACAGTTGGACAGGAGGCAGTACATTAAACCCCCTTAAAAAAACACAGCAGAGACAGCGACAGAGCGTCAAAATAGTAAGAACTCACCAAATGTGTGACAGCTCTAGAATCGGTAGTTTTGATTTGGTGAAGAACTCTTTTGCTGCTGAACCTGGAGCACACAGAGTGAGGATGATTAAACCAACCACACTTTACAGAGAGCTTGTTTGTGTGTGTGTGTGTGTGTGTGTGTGTGTGTGTGTGTGTGTGTGTGTGTGTGTGTGTGTGTGTCCACATTTTCCTACCGGGTATGAAGCTGGTGAGGTCTGGCTGGATTGTTTTGAACTGGTTAATATAATACTGTCTCTGTTCATCCGTGATCTTCCAGGGGTCATCGTAAGCACTGGACTGTCGCTGGATCTCGTTAGTCGTTGCTGCTGAGGCCACTGTTCGTATCGTTGTGCTTTCCTATGACACATGTACAGAAGCTCTTAAGAAAGTAGCACTAAAACATGGAGTAGATGGGAAAACAGAAAACCATCATCTGATCCCATCTTCTGAGCAAAATCTCATAACAATTTTGGAAATTAAATAAGAACATATAGGAACCCAAATCAGCATGTAGTCTATCTAATATTAGCCACTGTGGACAGAGGACTTTCCAGTTTTCTGTTTTGTCTGAGCAGAGTAAAATAAGTTGCTTGTGTTTCAGTCGAGCAGAGCTGCTAGATAAAACACTGATATAAAGTGCTGGCAGATGTTTGAAGGACAATGTGGTTAGTTTGATATCTGATGTCTTATGTTTGCAGTGTCCGCTGGCGCCTTGCTCTCTGATGATGTTTACAGGCATAATGAACACAGCCTTTTGCAGAGCCATTCTCATAACTTGACAATCTAAATTATTTACTTATTGCTTTAGATTCTTTAGCTCATAGGCAGGATTCAATGTTTTTAAATGGATGCTCATCAATATGTATGTTTCTTTTGCCAAGTCAATTTGCCATGGTGATAATGAGGGTCTGTTGATCTAATTTGCCCATTTTTATAAGGGTTAGAAAAAACTGAATGTTTGCTTGGCCGCTGAGCAATTTGAAGCCAAGTTGATGAATTAACAAGCAACAAAAAAAGTTTTTTAACATATGCGACTGTGACAGAAGCACAGCGCCATCCTACCTGGACTGATGAGGGATGGATTGCTGGGTGCGTGCTGGATGGCGGGGTGTCTGCTGTGAAGCTCACCCAACTTTCTTGACCTGGAGGAGGAGGTGAGTGGGACGACCACATGCCATCACCAGATACTGGACCTGGAGGGAGAAGGACAATAAGGCAAAAAATAAATAAATGTAACATGGTGAAAACAGAGAAAGGCAGAAACTCACTGTGTCACTGTAAACCGACATGAGAGACCTTTGTGCTGAACAAAAATGATCAACTGGTAATCAAACATGTTTACCAATACATTTGTTGCAGCTCTACTTAATGAATGTGAATGTGACATTACCGTTACTAAGTCTGCTACTGTTCAGCAGTATCTTTTACCTGTTTGCGGTTCCCTGAACTGCGTCCACACGACTCCAGTTGCAGCCACCACCGGCTGTCTGTCTATGTTTCCTCCGCTGTGTTGTCGCTTGTGTTTCCTCCAGGAGTGAGGGGAGGTGGGGGGAGACTGGTGTGGAGAGACCACCGGGGACGTCGGCTCGGGCTGGTACCAGATATAAAACAATAACTCATATGAAATATAGACTCAGTGGGAACTTTATTAAGGTAGTCCTTCCAATCTGATGTGATTCACTACAACTGTAACTGAAAGGCAATAAGGTCTTGTTGTGTGTGTTGTTATTCAATTCTTGTGTGTCAATTACTGTACATGTTTTAATAATGGCCCTTTCATGCAAGTAAAAGGAGAAAACTAAACAATAGATGTATGATTCAATATGATGTGGTCCCATATTAATAAAGATAAAAGTGAAACTTATGTGCAAGTAGAGATGTAATAAGAACAGACATCTTCATGCAGGCAAATATCTTTTTTTTTTTTTAAATGTTATTGTGAAACATGGTGAAGAAAAAGAAGTTTGGCGTGCAAAGGTTTTTCCACTGCCGCTGTATTATGGTTTCACATGTTATGGGTGTGAGGCTTCAGACCTCAAATACTACAAGATACTGATCTACAACATCCCACATACAAGCCGATAAATGCTGCTTCAGATGTTTTTTTGTTTTTTTTTTGCTCATCACAAATATGGGATGTTCAAGCAACCAGCGAATAAATATGTCAGATCAACATATGCAAACAGGCAAAAGCTGCAGATCACTGTAGAACTACAGAACTGACAGGCGACACTGCTGGTTTCAGCACAGTTCAGAAAGTATTAGAACTAATCAGACAGGAAAAGCACAGGAAATGCAAGAGTAGTCCAGTGAAATATCTCTAGTAACTGCTTAGTTCAGCTGCTGACGGAAATAAAAAGAGTGTACAATGTCCAACAAAGGACAGATAATAACTGCCTGTTTGGATGAGTCAATACCTTCATTTACATTTATATTGCACAAGTAGAAACACAGTAGAAAGAATAAGTAAATAAAGTTTTTGCAATTAACCAGGGAATGTAATCTGATCTTCACTAAAGTTAGAAATCTAAAGATTTTTATTTATTTTCAAGTCTTGATTGAACACACCGTAAACCACCAGTCATTAAAAACCGGTTTCACAAACTTTTTCCACCATCACTTGTGTGTTTAATGGGTGTGTTCAATAAACACATGAAAGAACTGTTTGTGTTTTATCAGCTTAAAAATAGTGCGCAGTTATTAGTTAGTTCTAACTCGTTTTTTTCTTTAATGAAAGAATAGGCACTTATAAGAAAAACAGCCCAGAAGTAATGACATGATGCTGCATGGCTGCCACATAAATGAGGCACCAGTGCAAAACAACAGTATTAATGTAAAGGTACACAGGCAATAGTTGAATTACACACCTGTGATTCTATGCTTGGTGCCAGGGGTTGGATGACCTCGTGGACAGGAAGTGAAGTCGATGATTTCTTGTTCTGATGACCCCTGCCTGGTGGTCGGGGCATTACTGCCGTAGCAGAGGGTGGGTACAACCCCTGGCTGTCCGTGTCCTGGTACAGCGCTGCATGTCTCGCCTCCGCCTCGTTCTTCCCCACCACGAACCTGGGCAGCGGCAGGTCCTTCACTGGTGAGACAGAAATCCATTCAGAAATTTAGACGGAATATTTGTTTCATATAGATTTTCAAGACCTAATGTTGAAAAGCAAGCTCACTAGCCATTACAACTGTCAGATATCATCAGCGATGTTATATTTTTGCTGATGAGGTTACTTTTTAGGTGCAGCCTCTTTCCTTCGTCTGCTCCCACTTCAGTTATTGCCTCCCTATATTGCCAAAAGAATGAACTTGTCATAATCAGCTGTTTGTAGGGAGTGCGACAGCTGCAGAGTGTCCCTTTCAATACGAGCTGGGCGCCTTCCACAAAATGAAACATGCACTAAACGCTGGTCTATTAAAGACACTAAATGGTGTGTTTGTTTCCTCTACAACTGATTTGCATGATGCTGAATGTCAGAGTGAAATGGTAGAAATGGAACCAACCCTTACTTTTGTTCCGTTGTGGCACTGACAGCAAAACTATTTTTACTGTCACACATACTTTGTGACTTGCCGCTTTTAGCTTCCAGTGTTGTACTGAATATATTTGGTTTGTACACTCCCCTCTAATCTGCATCATAAAATTAATATCACAAAACATATAAATGCAAGTATGAAATGAATAAGACGAGGCAGAAATTAGTCCGACAGATGTAACTGATTTTCTGATCAGCAGAAACAGGTTGCAAGCACAATATTGACATATCACCTTTTCAGTTGATAGGACCAACTATTTACCTGTTTACACATCCAACAGTTACAGTGCACCATTTGGTTTAGTTTGTGGACTAGTGCATATATTTACTTATATTTAGCTCTGTTTTGCTAAAAACCAACTCCTAAGGGAAATATATGGCCCTTAACTGCTATATCCATGATCATTTTCGATGGGTCCATTACTATGAGCAACTTTATACACACACCAATTGTTTTGACACTCATTTTCTAAATTGTTAATGCAAGAATATAGAAAATAGTAACTTTAAGGTTTAGTATAACCACAGGAATATAAAAATAAGCAAACAAAACAGACTGAAAAATGCAAAGCTCCAGTCTGGCAGTGCTGACATGTACACCCAGATATGATGCCCACAGCGAGCAAGTAAAAAAGAGAAGCTACCGAGCTCATCGAGTCAATGATAATAAATTTGACACCATCAAATGCATTTGCCTGAGTGAAATTATCTGTGGAAGAGTGACAGACAGGCAAACTATTTCTGGACCCTTTACAAAAAACAGCAAAACCTCTGGGTTTGGACAGAGAAGAAAATGTCAGTGAATGGTAGCAGACCAGTACGTGCTACAGACTGGCTTTAAGAAAGCACACAGCAACTAAATTCATATAAAACTCACACTGAAAGTGTGAAATGTTTTTTTCCCCTGTATGCTTGTCCTTAACCTTTGAAAGTTTGAGATCAGGGAAGCTCTGCGTTGTACAATCACTTTCTATTCAATATCTCTGCACGACTGCAGTGTCTTAAGACTTTCTGAAAACACAAAGAAAAGGAACATTTTCAACCATGTCCTACCCACAATTCACTGCATTTACATCCACTTTAAGATTACATGCCCAAATCTAATAATCATCACACAGTACATTGTGCCTGTTTGCTTTAAGGAAGCTGCCTATGGTGCTTCCTTATATTTTTATGAAATCATTTTAACAGCTTTGTGTTGCAATAATTCAAGCCAAAAAGGTTGTTGACATGTTCAAGCAGTAGTCTCAACTAACCGATTAAGAGGATTTATTTTAAATAGCAAGTGATGTGTCTGTAGACATTATTTACATGTATCCAAAAGGTTTAATAAAGAGTATTTTAAATAACTCCCGTTTAAGTCTTTTGTTAGATACTGTGGTAGTTAATTTAATGGAATTTTTCCCATTACCTTCTGGATTACTGCAGGAAATAAGCTCTGTGAAAAACAAGGGTTTATGCTACAAATTGCACTATGGTCACATGAATTCACCTCAACCAAGCTTCCAACTTGTAATTTGACTTACTACTCTCACCTTTTAGCACAACCTGCTCTTCATTAATTCATGCATTATAATTACAAGTGCACGAGAATGAAAACCTGTCAACCTCTGTAGTGCCAGCCACCTGTTAGCATCCACCTTTTTTAAAGACATGTAAAAGTTTAAAACATTCCAAGTGTGTTATTTACTAACTGTTATTATATCACTGAATAAAATGTGATGTACATGATATAGTTTTTAGTGAAACTTGCCCATTGCGCTGTAAAGTGACAGCATTGTCTGAGAATCAAAAAGCTGCCTAACAGTGACGACGATTGAATTCTCAACTGTAGTCTCACCTGAGTTGAGGCTTTCCACCCTCAGGGGAAGCCCAGACTGGGCAATGGCAATAAGCTTGAGAGCGATGTAGAACTGGCTCCGCCCGAAATGACCCAGCCGAGTGGCTCCACATAGCTCTGTGATCTAAACCCACACACAAGGACACAGAGGAACAGTTAGCAACCTTGTATTCATTTGAAACTGTGATATGAACCATTACTCATACAGACAAGAGAGGACGTAGCAGTCTGCCCTTGAACTAGTCATCATATTTAACAAATTCAACATCGGAGTTAAACAAGAATAAGGAACAAATAATGATTTAAGATTTGCTCGAACAAGAAGGCAAACTGTATTTTCCATCAGTGGTTAAAGGTTAGTTAAAGGTTAAAGCCAACACTAAACAGTCTATGTAAAATGTGCATACACACAAATCATGAAGCTTTGTGAGCTATGTCTTGTTTTCGTTGTCAGATGTCCAGTGGGTTTCACCACTAATAACCCTGATTATCACATATTTTGTTGTACTTGACGTCATGCGGAGCAGCTTTTGTCCAAAATAGTAAAGAGGGCTGTTAACATAAAATGCATCAAAAGGTGCGTAACAGGTAATGCATATTGGTTAGAAATATTAAAAATGTGGGAACATTAGGAACCTGTTGATTATTCATTCCTTGTGAGTTAAACTTTCAAACATTCAGATGACTTCTCAAGCGTGAGGTACTGAGAGACATAACATTGACAGCCCGCCACAGCTGACTGATCCCTTTCTTGCTGACGCATGACTTATTGTGAGTATGTGTGAATACAAGGAACCAATCACTTCTCTTAGCCTGTTACAACATGACACTGTAGCTGAATGTGTCTCACAGGCCACAGTGGTGCTCAGTGCACATTTTGAAAGTAGAGGATTGCAACACTGCCCAATTCTTCCACCACACATATCCCCTTGTTGACCTTGAAAAGGATGCTGACTCACAAACTGCAAATACTGGCCTGCTGACAAACCTAAAGTCACAAGAATGGGCTGCTGCGGCTTAATTGGCCACTCATAACTCGTGTTAACAGACAGAGGGGGGGAGGTCTGGATGGGATTATAGGTGGTGAAGCCACAGCATGAATAATCTGACAACAGGTCCATGTATTTATGAAGTCTCTGTTAGAAACAGACTCTTCAGCTATTAATTATTTGAGATAAGTTTAATTTGGGACACAACTTTTATTAATTGCATTAACAAGTGGGCGATGGGGCAGTGATCTGCAACTCAACCATGTCAGAGCAAACCAGTGATGAACAAACTAGCTGAATAGATAAATGTTAATGGAGGGAGGTTGAAGGATATGTGAGCATCAACCTGAAGCAAAGAGCTGAACAGGACATGGGTTGTTGTCACGTTGTGTTTATTTGAAGCTGTTAAACACATGCCCACAAGAAGATAATTGAACAACAGATGTATTAGCTGACCTTTTATATATATATATATATATATATATATATATATATATATATATATATATATAAGAGGTTTGTGTGAGTGGACATTTACAGCTAAGGCTAACTATGTGACTTGGCTGCCTACTCTCCTGGCTCAGGCTAATATTAGCCAGAAGAAGGTGTGTCCTTTTGCTGCGCAGCTCTGCTAACGTTAACCACCCAGGCTAACCAAAGCAGTGCTGGCTGACAGGCCAGCTCTGACAGACGGGCAGGTTTGTAAAATCAACAGCACACCTCACAGTCTCACGCAAATGATAAGACTTTCAAAGCTGGCAACGTGCTGACGCTAGCTTACCTGCAGCACAACTTCGCTGGGTAGCTGGGCCGCCCGGAAAAGGTCAAGAACTCTCCCATTGGAAGCCACTTTTTTGGTGTTGTCCGTGTCGCAGTGAACGAACAAATCCGAGTAATATTTCTGCTCGACATCACTCAACGTTAGGCTTTCCATCGTAGTACCAAATCGGACCTGAAAACCAGACTAGTTGGCTGTTGATTAGCCCTTAGCCAATGGCTGGGGCAGGATACAAAAATGGGCGAGACTTCAGGATCCCAACTTAGCTAGCGTCAGTGCAGCAGCTAACGTTGAGGTTAGCTGTATCAATGATCCCAGCGCGCTGTGTCGACTTGTTGTCTTCTGATCCCACTGTCTGCAAAAGCCTCTAATTGTGTCTGCTGATAAACAGAGGCGATCACCACTCACGCATTTAAATAAGGGACGCTTTCATACAGTTAATCACTTTGTTAACTTGTTGGGCCAGCCAAGCCAACAGCTGGCTAGTGGAGCAGCGAGCTAACAGCTACCTTGAATCAAAGTCAGTGCTACTAACGGCAGCGTTAAGCTAACTAGCAAGTCGCAAAGTGCGTCCACCTCCTCAGCCCGGACATCTATCTCGATAATCTCTCGTTACGGCACTTCTTCTCCCTGTAATCCGCTACTGGGTGGTGTTTCTGTGTTTCGCTTGAAGCACAATCCTCTGCGGGGCCGTTAGAAGTAAAGTTTCGGGGTCTCTGGGTTCCTTCCTCTAGTAACCATAGCCGCCATTCCTACAGCCAGCATCAAGCCACTCAGCGTTAGAAGAAGACTTCCGGCACGGGGTTTCAAATTAAAAGCTCCACTAACATCCATTTCAACCACAGTGGAATTAAGACACAACTCAGTTATTACTTCTGCACAGGCCCCATTTATTCCTTTAACGTGTTCTCAGTTTGCAGGAGCTATGTCAATCATTGCAACTTCACATTATGTCTAATTTATGACTTATATTCTTACTTTTCTGTGCCTGTTAGCCACTGGGGTCAAAAATAAGAGCAGGGCGACTAAATGTTAAAATATATCACTGCACATTAAGCTTCTATAGTTTATTAAGTTTGACCACAACTGGTCTTCTTCATTGCAGTCAAATACAGTCAGACAGACTCTACAACTCTAGGTCACTTAACCATGCATTATATTTGTTTAAGTGAGCTTATCTGTCTATTGTCTGTGAGCTGCTGGATGCCTAAAATCTCTCTAATCACAAAATTGTTTGAAATATGCACTACTGAAATGTGACCATGTGATCATGTGACGCCAGTCATTTGCCTAGGGGCCATGTTTGGGAGAAAGTTTCCATAGACTATTTTCCCCCTACCATTCAAGTATTAAGCGCTATTGCAGTCAAAGGTGGATCAGCAACTGTTCTTTGAGCTACGAATGTGTGTTCATTAATGGTGCCAGGAAATGACAGGGGTCCTTTAGTGATAGAGCATTTTACCTGACAGAGGGGTCTTGTGCAATAACATGTTCCTAAATACATTTTTCATTTGCTGTTGTTACCACCAGTGCTGTTAATGTGAATAAATCTGTAACTGTATTGTTATGGGATACTATAGGACTATGGCCTAAATAGATGTTTCTTAGCAGCAAGGTTGGGTTACCAAGGTGGCCAGTGCTTCTGGACAATGAGTGAGTTAACTGGATATACTAAAGCATATTTGGAATAACACACCACTAAAACACTAATTGACTGACTAAAGGCATTCAGTTATTCAGCTATTCTTTCATGGAATAGTGTGTGTGTCAAATTGCAACACATGAAACCCAACGGCAAGACTTACAATAATAAATCAAACTCTTTATGTTTTTAAAATTCAACAATCATAATGACGAAATATGATGTTAACTGACCAGACCAGATGAAGTTTTAACCTTTGTTGTGAAGGGAAACTTCCGGTCTGATCTTGTGTGCGTTACATCAAACTTGACGTTTTGTGACGTCACTGGATCACGGTCAGAATCACCGCGAGCTTGCTTGGCCTGCAGGGACCCGGATGAGTAATTTCAAAATAAAAGATGCATAATAATCTCTCTAAAGGTAAATAATTTCTCAGTTATCACACATGTTTCTGTCCGTTTGGGACATTCACAGATGAACCTGTAGTAATGTAAGGAAAATGAAAATTACTACCAGTAAAAGTGTAGTCTGTAAACCTATTGCAATGCACGGTACACCCTGTGTATGTTAATGCTGATCTATTTCATTATTGAAATAGTTTATCTGTTACACCTGTCATGGAGCTGCTCTAGTGTAAAGTGTGCTAGATCCTAACCTATCTTATCATTATCTTTTTTTAGGAATCTACCTTATTGTGCTCGCAGTGCAACTGAAAAGATAAACAACAGAAACATAAAAACATTCCATAATACACAACATGCAAATATGCAAACCATAAAACCATCTAAAACAGATGATGCTTTAAAGTATCAGTGGTTTACCACTTAACATTTGAATAGGCTCAGAGAAAGTGCTACTTATAGACTGCTCACATTTCAAACGGGTTTCCTGAAACTCCTTCCAGGAAGTTTCAGATGCTGAACTTTGTTAAATTAAAACAGTGATGTGAGGCAGTGGCTAAGATTGACTGGTTGGGATAGTATACCACCTAATTTATTAAATGTGCATATTTAGAAATATGCAACAGGTAGACACATTAAGATTTACAGAATCTCTGGATGGTGGTTATTAATTTGTCCAGGCCAAGTAACAAAAAAACCATTCAGTGCACCAAAGTGAATAACTTTAATCACATCTGTTAATGCACAAATTGGGTATTTTCTTGTGATATTTTGGATCTTGGCGTACTGAACATGTTTATCCAGCTTTGTCAGCCTGGTTCTTGGATAGCTGGGAAAGGTTACTTGTTTTTTAGAGGCAGGAAAGCAGCACATCTTGCAGCCTTATAAGGCCCAGTGGCCGTGAAGGACTCACGATGTGTCACGATAGAGTCAGATGAGAAGTATGGTGCCTTCAAGTGTCATGGGAAATCTGGGCACAAACACAAAACACAGTCCACATTATGACAACCTATGGCTGCCCTTAGGTAGCAATTCATTATGGGGTTGTTTAAGTTGACTGGGTTAGAGCAATTTATCAGCACACATGTATTTTCAATTTATGTTTTCATCAGAGAGGACAACCTCAGGAACTGTCCTCAACATGGATATTGGATTAAGTTTTTCACATGTTAACATAGTTTTTTTTTAATGTGAATATGTTTAAATTTGACGTGTTAATATAACAACCTTTTGGTTATATTCCATTTGTGTCCCTGTCTTTAAATTTCTGGACCCTCCTCTGAAACTAAAAACTAGGCGAACTCTGTGCCGCTTTCTTCCAAGAGGAGAGTGTGTATTTCCGAGCAGACCTGAACTCAGCAACGTTATCCCCCGGTGGGTGCCGATTCACGAGAAAGTCGTCCATCACCTCACTAGAAGCAAGAATAAGAAGAAGAACCCCGTCAATATGTAGGTGTAAATGTTCTTTTTAAACCTGTTTCACATTGACATTTGTTAAAATAGTTTCCATAATATATTACATCGGTTTATCGATGTTAGCAACTCCTCGTCCTCTCAGCGGAGCGTTTGTCTAGAAGCTAACGTTACCGGCGAGTCCATATCTGCTGTTTAATGTGAATATAATATTATAACAAAAGTCAGGAAAGACATATTTGAGGTGTAAACACGAATCCCCACCCATGAAATAATACACATCACTTAAATTCAGTGATTACACCAAGCATTTGTGCATTGTGGTGGCTAGCTTCGAGTGCTAACTCCTTATTTCCGCATTAACAATCCGCCCTGTTCATGTTGCAGCTTGTTACGTTCAACTGAAAACTGCACAATCAAATTCCTAATTCACCTGTAATCTTTATGTTAGTGCTACCCACTATATTAACGAATAAAAATGCATTTGCATTACTTTTATCACCGAAATAATACTACTTTTCTAAGAGGAGAAAATCTCAGCCCCAGCCTCCGTTCGCTATTCTCACAAAACCGGATTTGCCTGAAACATTATCAAATACAGACCCGAGAAGAATGAAACTTATTTATTTAATTAGATTATAGTGGAGCCCTGAAACATTCGGCATTGAGTTAATGATCATACAGGACTGAATTCAACCCAAGGCGGTGATTTTACATTAACAATGTTTGTCCAAAGTCTCCATGATGCCAGTTAGAAAAGTTGAAAATAGTCTAGAATGAATGCTGAATTTTGGGTTGTTTGTGTACCAAATTACTTATCAAATTAGTTATCTTGCCATAGTGAAATATTAGAGATATTACAGGTCATATAGGTTTTGCCAGGAGTAACGCAGACATAAATTTTCACAATTTGGAACGTGGTTTATGTGAGAATGGACTGTATGAGGGATAATTGCACCCTTGCCACACAGTGAATTAAGCAGATCTATTGTCCATCCAACATGTTTATTTGATTTTCTTTTTTTCTTCCTAGCAACAATGAATGTCGCTCATGAAATAGATTTGCTGGTCCAGGAGATTCAGCGATTGGGAAGTAAAAGTGAGTCCTATAATCCCGTACTGGAAGTGTTTTTATCTTTTTGAAGACTCAACATTGAAAAAACTTTTGAATTGTTTATCTTGGATTCAGAAGTCTCCCATGAATTGAATGAATCATGAATTAATAAAGTAATAAATCATAAACATCTGACTCCAGTAGCTGTGATATCTCCCTCTTAGTGAGTGGAATATATCTTTAATTAAAATGCTCAGATGTGCTCGTGCTACCTTTTATAATGTCAGTAATTGCTGCTTTTCTCAATGTTAGGTCATTTTCAGTAAATTATATTTGCACTTCTAGTCATACAAAACAAGCACTTTATTGTCTGTGTTTGCATCATATTTCCACATTTATAAAAAAAAATAAACACATCACACAACAATCTCTAATGAAAGTAATAGTGGTATGAAACAATAAATTCATCATATCTTTGTTTACTTTATTTCAGATGCTGACGGTCAAACCAGTGTGAAGTTTGGAGTGTTGTTTAATGACGACCGTTGTGCCAATATCTTCGAGGCGTTGGTGGGCACGCTGAAGGCTGCCAAGAAGAAGAAGGTGATCAACTTCCAGGGCGAGTTGCTCCTGCAGGGCGTTCACGACAATGTTGACATTATCCTACTCCAGGAATGAGGCCAAAGTTTGGATCAGATGGTTCTCAACGATTGTGGGCTTTATCTGAATCAGTGCCCCAGCTTGTCACAAAGCTCCTGTTTTCAACTTTGCTCATTTGCTCATTTATAATGGTTCAGTATTTGAACTCAAACACAATGACAATACATGTTAGACCTAACAGCATATTAACGGACCCACCTGGCTTGTCTGCATATAATTTCATTTAATTTCAGTGTTAAGATTATTTTATGGTTTTCACGGGCTGAACAGGCACTGGTATAGTTTCATATTGTGAAACAGGAAAAGTGATGTTTCTCTATTTCTCAGGCGCTGCTGTTTTTTAAACCACTGGTCTGTAATGTCATTTTGATACACTTTTGAGACTGTAAACGCACAAGTCACAAATGCCACACTTTGCCTAATGCATGCATTTGGGCATTTTTCTTAAATATTACAGTAAAGCACAACCAACTGCTTCTCTTTGTGTTGACATACTTGTTTCTAAAGCTGCACTATGCTAGAAAGACTTCATTAACTAAATTCATATCACATGTAATGAGTATTTTTAGGTTTACATCTGGTGCAGATTGAAGACAACAGGCAGTGTGTCCACTAATTGGTCATTCCATTTATGGTTTGCATGAGCCATTAATACAACCTATTTGTAAAATGATGTTACTAGACCAGTGCTTTTGTAAATCTAAGACCAGTTCCTTCACAGAAGCTACAATCAAAATAGTTCTATTTAAGAAGGAATTTTACACATTTGAATTTTGTACCACAATGTGCTATAGTAGTTTTAGTCCATCTTTTTATACGTGTTCAGTAATTCAGAATTTGCCTTTGTAAGAAATACTTGATGAATGTATTTCTTGTGGATTTTTTATTTATGCGTCATTACAGGGTGAAAAAAAAGATACATTTTCTTATTCTCAGGACCAACATAACCAAACTATGTTAAATAACTGTCCTGTGGCATAAAGTAGGTGTCTTATTTGTCACACAAGATATGAATTTATAGTTTTAGTATGTGTGTGTTTGTGCTTTTTATTCTGTACTGTAGATGGGATGATACTTGCAGATCAAGTGTGTTATCCTTCTATCTGAGAAATTTATCACTTGCAAAGTCAGAAATATGAAAAATCTATGGGGACCCAAAGAGGTACATTTTTAAGAAATAATGAAATAATTAACCTAATTAACATTTTCCAGGTTTGTGATTCACTCATACAAAAAAAAAATCATAACTTCCCTGTTTATCATGATTCACTGATAAATAATTAGTGATGTTAAATGACAATAAGTAATAAGCAGTTGAATTTAAACAAAGAACCTCTAAAATAAAGCAAGCACCAATTAACATTTTATACTTAAGAGCCACGTTTGTTTTTAATTATATGCATTATCTTGTTGGTAATTTCACATCGTTTCTTCATGTTTTCATTTGATTTTTGAATTTTCTTATGTTTACTTACTTTTGACCACTTTGGGTCTCCATATTTATTAACAACTAAAGATATTTAGGTGGAAGAGGAAAGATTTTAAAGGTTTTAAAATACACCAGAAGGACCGACCTTTTGCCTGAATGTAAACATCGACTTCTCACAGTGATAAGAAGTAAATTGTCAGCCTTGTGGAACCACACTTTATCTGCAAGTTTCATTAGACCACTGTCACGTTCACTGCTGTTGAATCACCCTAGCTCAGATCGTTTAAGTTCAGGTGTTGGGTGTTAGTTTAGGTTTGACTTGAAATATTTTTTTCTAAACGATATTCACCTGATCTCTTGGTGGCATACATGAATCAAACATTTGGAGACCTCAAGAGAATGAGTTCAACCATATTTTAATTATGAATGAAACTGAAATGTAGTCCAGTGCCAATACCTCAAGCCATTTTTGTGAACTAGTAGGGTGCCTGCATGATGGGTTCAAGTGCGTCATTACTGTCTTTTGTATTGGCAATATACACATTTCTAAATAACAGAGGTTTCTGCTACTGTGGGATACCCACCAAGAAATAAAACATTCACAATTGAAGTCTTGAATCAGCTTTTTCCAATTATTCTTAAGAATTTTATTAGTAATAGAAAAGTGACAATCTTGGGAAATGCAGGGAGCTCCTGTATATATGTTTTATTTTGGTCAGATTAGCTAATACTCTTCCGTGCTGGGATCACAATATTTATGTAATTGGCAATGGTTTTAGGGGATAAAGTGATATTTTGTATTTTTTAAATTACCTTTAGTCATGTTTTAACAGTTTTGAACAGTAACTGATAAATTGTCACATTTATGAATGGAGTCTTGTTTACTTTTAAAATACTTTTGGTGGTATGGTATCATTCCATAAATACCATTTATAGTTTTATAGGTATTTTTTATTAATATTATGTTTATTAAAAAGCTCCACGTAACTATGAATTAATGTGAACATTAATTCACTGACATACATATAAACACACTAAGTTGATACACTTCACATACAGGACAGGGAGTAATCTGGCATTGACCCATTCAGGGTGTTAAAATATCTTCTGTCTCAACAGCTAAATGGGACAGTGATGCCTCCCCCACAGGTATGTCCCACTGATTACTTCTTATTTATCCACTCCCCTCTCTGCTGCTGCCTTTATGTACTGTGGGATTCTTGATGAGACTTCAGTAATGTGTCATAAAAATAGGAAATGTATTTCTTGTGAAGTGCAGGGGTGACATCAAATGTAAGCTGAATTAGAGGGTGACTGCTGTTGTTTTGTAAAATTACCTTTAGTCTTCTATTTTAACCTCTGGACCACCTGTAGAAGAGAAAGATTAGACTGGCTGATCCTCGAGCATTATTCACCGCAGTTGTTAATTGGAGATAAAAGCATGGATCACTTTCTCAAAGAGAAAGACAGATTTGACCTGGGCCAAAACTCTCAGTTGAAAGAAACTGGATTTGACAAGTGAGTTTATTTGTTCATCAAATTTCAGATCAGTGTCAAATAGCACACCCAGGTTCTTTGCATAATCCTAAAAATTATCAGAATGGAAAGTCCAACAGGACCGAAGAACAAAATCTCATCTTTCTTTTCGTTAAGATCAAGAAAGTTTATGGACACCCAGGCTTTGATATCATTCAGACAGGCAAATTGGGACTTTATAGTAGGAAATAGTAAAAACAAAAACCATATTTGTTACAAATGAATCTTGAAGGAATAATGCAGACAGAAAAGAGAATGGGACCGAGAATGGATCCTTGAGGGACCCCGCATGTGAGAGGAGTTGTGAGAGGAGTTGTGCAGAATGCGAATTCACCCAGGCCGAGAAAATCCTGTTAGTTAAATAATCACTAACTGATCATCAAAGCAGTTACTGACGAAAACATCACCAACTGTGACAGTCTAGCTCTTAAGAGTTTTGAACGAACAATAACGGATGAATAAGCCAAAATTAGGTTCTGGATTCACAGACGTTGCAACGTGTAGAGGCCAGTTATTGCTGGTTTACTGACAGTTACAGGACTATTAAACAACTCCTGCCCAATCCTTCACAGTGTTAACACAATGCCAGGGAAGTGTGAAAGCTGCAAAGTCCGAGCTTTCGCAAATGTGTTGAACGCCTCATAAATCGCAGACAGCCAATGGCGGGGGGCGGGGCCCTGTGACGTCAGGGGGTGGAAGAAAACAGCAGAGCAGGAATCAAAACAAGAAACGGACACGCCTTCGCTCTTAAAGGTTATAGGAGCTTATTCCTTAAAACTGCTGCTGTGCGAGCTGCACAAAAACTCTACCTGTCGCCCACGAAGAGGCCAAAAAAAAAAAAAACGTCCACACAGAGAGAAGTCCCTGCAGAAACACCAAGAGTCCGCTGCAGAAATGGAATCCACAGAAATGTCACACAGCGCTGATGGCAGTCGTTGATAGAGGTCGAAAATAACACCGACACACGATTGCTGTAAAATGCCCAACCAGAAGAACAACAAGGGAAAGAAAAGCAAACGCACTAACAGTAGCGGAGATGAGCAGGAAAATGGAGCCTGTGCGGCCGCAACAGGAGGCGCGGCCGCGGCGGCTGCACCCAGGAGCGAGCGCTCGAGTGGTAAGAGAGGAAACGGACACAGATGTAGTCAAGTTTGGTGATGCTGCCTTCCTGCCAGGGGAAGCTCTGTCTTGTCTGTGCGACTGTGACATACATGCACTGCGACGTTGCAAATGTTTCTATGCCCCACACACCTCATTTCTGCCTGCAGAGAGCACCGCGCCAAACTTCGATTACAATTTGGGGCATTCTCATCGCTCCGAGGTTGTCGCCTAAATTCAGGCTACATTAGTCGATCACGACTTAAGGCCTTGTATGAATGGAGTCATTTTATCGGTCGTCTGTGTGGATGTGAACCTGCAAGTAGCTTGTTCTGAAATGTAGTCAAATTTGGGGTTTGTGCAATTTCTTTGCAGTGATTTCTGAAGACCACCTTGGTTTGTTTTGGTTCAACAATATTATGGGAACAGCGGTCAAATAAGTTGAAATGTTATTAAAGCAGGTGTTGCTTGGTGTTTCAGATGTAAGCCGAATTAAACAACGACTGCTATTGTTTAATAAATGTTGGTAAATCGGGTTGTCACAGGTCTCTGTAGTACATAAGCAGCAGGACATGTCTAAATTGTTAAATTTGTCAATTTTAGTTTCGTCCCGAGCTCCTCTTGACAGCAACATAAGCATCAATGAAAAATACGAGTCCCTCTTATGAAATGCAGCCTCGGAGAGTGTTGATGACTTCTGTGAATGCCATCACACTCGTCTTGATGATCGATGGCTGTTGGAGCTGGTGTGCAGGCCTCAGCTGTTTTCCCTGACGCTAACCTTGTCCACAGTTTCTGGTCGTGGCCTCCGAGGGTAATTCTGACACCTCACCGCTGGCCTGCGCGCTCAAGTTCAACTTCATCCCATGCAGACTTAAAATAGCAACAAAAAAAGTTCCCATGTTTGGCCCTTTGCACTCTTACATGCAGTTTAAAACAGGTTTCTATTTATTTTTTTACATCAAGCAAATATCTAAGCCAACATTTAGAGTTTGTAAGAACCATCTGTAAACTAGTCTCCATCTTCAGGGATGCTTAATGTATTATTATAGGGCTGTAATAAGAGTCATAAAGCGCATCTCCCACTGCAGCATAGCAAGGTAGAAATTAAACACTACAAGTTATGTATTTAGTTATTCCACAATTAAAATAATTCTATTATTTAAATGTCATTTTCAGAGTTGTAAGTGCATTTTTGCATTACACCCTGTTGCATTTCATCACTTTGATCCTTTAAAATATTTTTTGCCACTATGAGAGAGAGAGAGCAAAGCTATGACAGTGCACCGGAAAAGGAAGGAGGAAGCTATTCCCCCCACACACACAACCACAGTGTATTATAATGAGCTGCTCCTTGTAGAGAGTGTGCGCCCACATTTGCTTGATTCACATCCAGACTTGACAATTGGCAGGGCCTGAATAGAGCTGCTCACAGGCTCGGGTGGCCTAGTTGAATTTCATAAATTGATGCAGACGAGGGAGCGAGGACGCTGAAATCAGCCTGTTAACATTTTCACCTCATGTGCTGTTGATGTGCTGGAGGATGAATCTGAAGTCCAATTAGCAAAAGATTCAGTTTGCAGCACATGTGAAAGCAGCAAAGTAGTAGTAGTAGTTTAGTAGTAGAGTTTTTACTTGAAATGAACTCAACAATGATGAATGCATCATCAGACAATTGACGAATTGTTTAAATAGGTTTAAATAATTTATAAAGCAAGAAACTTATCATGCTAAGATGCCAGATATTCACCGGTTCCGGCTCAAATGTCAAATCATATCTGTTCAATTTTAATATCTGTATGGTCTGACGTAATATCCGCAACTTTTTATGTTCTTTCTAAGATAAAATAAGCAAGTTGAAGTTGAATCTTTTCATTCTGATTTCATTCACTAGTGATCAGTGTGGTTCAGCATTACAGCACAGTGTTCATTGAATTAATCATTCAGGGCTTTTATAATAAAACTGACAGACATCCTCTGATCTCAGCTTCTTTTAACTTACTTTGTTTTACAAAAGTGTAAATAGAATTAGAACTGAAGCTAGTTTATAGCTGAAGACAGAAAAATGTAGTTTAGGAATCCAAACACCATCAAGTGTTTGACATTCCAGCGAGTTAAATGTGTTTTTTTCTATTTCACATTTAAAGACTTCTCACTGGGGCTCTGAGAAATAGTTAGTGAGTGGGTGTGAGAATTTATATATCAAACCAAATAGTAATTCTTTTAATTGAGAAAATAATAGATGAATTTAAAATGAAAATTATAACTAGCAGCAGCCTGAAATTAAACATCTTTGGGCTTTTGACTGTTACTTTAAGCAATTTGAAGAACCTGCTGGAGTTTTTCACAATTTTCCGACTTCATTTTTAGACTAAAAGACTGATTGACTAATCAAACAATGATCTACAAATAAAAAAAGAATGAAAATAATGAGCTGTGAGGGGAGACTGTGGTGAGAACACATCATAATGAGCTCTTCTCCTCCCCTTTCTGTCTTTAATCCTTCAGAGGTCCAGTGTGCGACGCCTCTCAGCTGCAGTTTGGGCCGGGCCATCGACCTGGAGAAGGACGACTACCAGCGGGTGCTCTGCAACAACGAGCTCTGTCCTTACGGCAACTGGATGCATCTGCAGTGTTTCTACGAGTGGGAGAGCTCCATCCTCATCCAGTTCAACTGCATTGGCCGTGCGCGGTCGTGGAATGAGAAGCAGTGTCGTCAGAACATGTGGACCAAGAAGGGCTATGATCTGGCCTTCAGGTTCTGCTCCTGCCGCTGCGGCCAGGGTCACTTAAAGAAGGACACCGACTGGTATCAGGTGAAACGCATGCAGGATGAGCGCAAGAAGAAGCCGTCTGAGAGGAGCATGGGGAGGGTTTTGGCAAGTGGGGGGGCTACGGGGGCTGGGGACGGGTTTTTTGATGAGCCCAAGAAAAGTAAAGCACCAGGAGGGGCGTGTGGAGGAGGTAAACTACCCCACAGAGCATCTAGTCAGGACTTACCTCGCAGACAATCAGTGGAGCGACACAACTCTGCAGAGAGAGGAGCAGCAGCTGCTACAGGAGGGGCTTTTCCTCTGGGGCCTGCTCAGAAGTCTCCCTGCGACTCCCCGGGACAGTCTCCTCCTGCAGGCTTCTCCTTCTCCCCCACTGCTGCTCTCACATCGGGACCTGGGGGAGCAGCTCTGCGAGGTTCCCGTCAGCTGGGAGAGTTCCTCAAAACCGCCGTCCACATGGACCCACAGAGGAAACACCTCCTGGTTGGGGGAGCTCTGGCCCGGGGCGGTGCCTGCTCAGTTGGAGCCTCTGGCAGCACAGTTGGTGGCCCTCACCTCGACCCCGGGTCTGTTCTTCCCCTGCCGCTATCCTTCGCCCTCCCGCTCCACCACCGGCTCGCCTCTGCCAGCGTGGGTGACGGCACCCATCCTCACCCAGTGCAGTTTCTGAGGAGGCTGGACCTCTCGGAGCTGCTCACCCACATCCCCCGACATAAGCTCAACACCTACCATGTCCGCATGGAGGACGATGCCCAGGCAGGCCAGGGGGAAGAACTGCGCAGGTATGTCTCCTGGGACAGTTCATACAGTATATTTAAAATACTTGTTGTGATATGAAACTGATTAAAATTCAGTTGTAGATTTTAGTCCAGATTTGTCAAATATCTGACACATACATACATGTGACCACTTAATTTGAATGTTAGTAAGAGATTATAGAATATATAAAAGCTAGCTTATAGTTGTAGGAACATAAGGTCTTTGATCGGATTCATAAACTAAATATTAGTAAGTAAAAAACACATCCAAGAAGTGACACTAAATGTTTTTTTAAACTTATTACTTCATTAAAAAGTCTATTTGTACAAGCAAATACAGAATAATATGAAATATTATTCTATTAATATGAGTTTATTTCCTGTAAAAAGGAAGTGGCAAACAAAAAAAGTCCTCAGCCTCAATTTAAAGGAAGTGAGAGTTGGAGCAGAGCTGCAGTTTTCTGGGAGTTGAAATGAGTCTGGACAGCTGACGGAGTTTAAAGGTCATTTAACAAACCTCTGCTGAGTTTGTTGTAGACAGATGTGTTGGATCATTATCCTTTTTATTCGCTGGATATTCATCATCAGTACTAGAAACCAGAACATTGTGAATGCTGGCTTTGACATTTTAAAAGGACAGTTAGTGATTAATGAGATTATTAAGATATAAAACGTATGACTCACGTCCACTTGATGGATCAAATGCTTTCTTTTCATACAGGAGCCTTTTAGCATCTTATTCATAATCCATTGTTGTTTGTACAACAGTTTCCAGTTGTGGTGTCACCACTGTTTTATCATTATTTCTAGCTAAAGCAAGCAGCTGTCTGAAAAACCCACTGTACACTGCCTGTTCAGCACTAAATGGCACACAAAAAACTAGCCACGTATTCCTATTGGCGATAGAGAAAATAAAAAACAGAGCAAAGTGGAAAGTGAAAAACTAAATGCAAATGTTGTAGCGTGTCTGGATGCATGGAAATAAGAAACATTTACAAAGACATTCAACATATGAACTCAAAATGTGATGTTTTGTCTAAATTCAATAATAAAAACAAGAAAGAAAAGAGTTTTTTTTACAACACTTTTCAACACAAGGCTGCACGGTGTCCCCTGAAAGCACACTTAGTTAAATCCTTTTAGAGGGGTTGTCCTTCATGCAGACATAATGCTCACCTCTGACGACCAGAGGAATCTGTGTCACTAAACTTACCTTACCTGACATGTGTTTGAATTGTTTTTAAAGCTGCTTCTTCTTATGTCATATGTTACACAACACAGTGCATCTCATAAAGGGCCAGAATCCTCCAGTGAGTGCTGATAATGAATGATGCAGTCTGAATTGGTGTGTCCACGTTGTTCTGCAGGTTCATCCTGTCAGCCCTCAGTGCGAGCCAGAGGAACGTGGTCAACTGTGCTCTGTGTCACCGGACGCTGCCTGTGTTCGAACAGTTTCCGTTGGTGGACGGGACTCTGTTCCTCAGCCCCTCACGGCACGACGAGATTGAGTACGATGTCCCCTGCCACCTGCAAGGTCAGACCTGGTTTCTCGAACATAGCGTGACACTATTTCATGTAGAGAATGCAGCTCAAAATAAAGCACATATGGTTCAGTTTAACAAAAACACACACAACACAATGCTATGAAACAGATCCACAGTTAACAAGGACTAAATAATACCATGAAAGAGGATGCAGAGCTTACTTATTGTAAAGATACAGCAGAGAGACTCTAGAGTGTAATGTAGTTATATTCCTGACCTCCCTGACGCCCACAGATATCAGATATTTTACGTCATAAGAGGATCCATCGCTTTCTCTGTCTGCAGGTTTTATTTTAAGAGAGTTAAACTGTGTCTATATACAGTACGAGGTGCAGCATGAGGCATTCAGGGACAGCACAGAGCATTAGAGTTTAGTGTTTTCATTAACACAGTTTAGTTTAGTTTAGTAAAACCCTGCATGAGAAAGTAAAAACTAAGAAAATCGAGGTATGAACTGAATCATGGATTTCGAGAAATGTTACACATGCTGAGAAATCGCTGTGCTGATGTTTGTGCAAACTGTCCCTGTGCCTCCACAACTTCTACTAATAATACTACTTCTGCTACTACATATAGGACATATGTGTACTGTAACTCTATAAGTGTCTATTATGGATTAAGATTGTGGAAGGCAGCAGCACTTTTGCATTTTGTACACTTCATTCATAGGTTCAACTTTGGAGTTATTGTTTGAGCTTTTGATTGTATCACACAGTCTTCCTCTCTGGATGGAGTTGTCATAAAATAAATAAAATCTCCATCTCCTGAAAAAGATTGTCTTATATAGTGATGTGTTTTGCTCTGAGAGAAAGTCCCGAAACTCGGAGAGTTCACCGCGCTGCAGCTTAGGAAAACACATGCAAAAACACTAAATACAAGCAAATGGAGGAAACGCTGGTTGGAAAATGAGCCGTTGCACAATTCAACTTGCAGATTACAAGTTTGAATAATGGTACATAATCTTGAATCTGAATGTTTAAGATAAAAAATGCATCACTGCATCTTTAATTGAGTGAATGAAACACCCATTCGTATTGTGTTCTTGCAGTGTTTCCGTGTTTGGTCGTGTTTTCTCACTCCTAAACGCTGTGCATGTGTTGTCACATTAGTAAAAATGTTTTCTTCATGTGCTTTTTGTTTTTTAAGCTGCAGCGTGTTGGGACTGTGCAACAAAGACACAGAAATCAAACTGTTATTTTTCCCACTTGTTACCTAAAACCTTCAAACTGTGGTAGATTTCAGTTCTGGAAATACAAGATACTGATGGTTAATTCATCGATACTGAGTCGACCGAGTCTAATGTATATAGACATGAAAGATTTTCAGCTGGCTTCCTCACAGTCCAGCACGAATGTGAATGTGAATGTGAATGAGGAGCGAGGCTGCATGAACTTTCTTTGATCTGCCGGCCGACAAGCTTTGATATGTGTCATCGATGCATCTGTTTCTCATGCTGAATATGAATGTTAAAAGATAAGTGGCTGAATAATTTTGCACAGTTTGTCAGTGTGGATGTTGTAATTCTATAATAACTTTTCAGTAGAGATATGCTCCATTAACTACAGCACAATCTTAACGTGCCGAGGTGCTGTCAGAGCCTCCTGTGACCCTCAGTCAGTCAACAGCACTGGCAGTAAGACGCCGCCCTCTGTGCAGCACATACCAACACAAAGTGATGCCTTTGAGTATCTACTGTGTGAGACACTGCAGGTTTCGATGATGCTCTAAGGATGTACTGGAGCGTGTACTGCCGTAAAACGATCCTCCACCACTTCCCTGTTGCTTGGCTGTGTTTTTAGGAAATGAAATCACATCAGTGGAAGAAATAAGACACCACCATGGTGATCAGCTATTGTGTCAGTTCAGTGATACGACGACTTCCATCACAGTGATAGTGAATTAAATATCTTTGAGTTTATGTCTGTTGTCTTGGAGAAACGAATTTAATCCCTACAACAATTAAGAAAACAGATTGGTCAGATTGACCAATAATGTTTAACGTAGTTGTTGTTGACGTCCTGCATGAGAGTGAACCAAAGGGAGAATCCGGAGTTTGTTATTTTATCGACTATTGTGATTTATTAACAGACTGTTCTGCTTTCATTTAGTAAATTTAATACCTAACCTTATGTATTTATCTCTTACAGGCAGGTTAATGCACCTTTATGCCATCTGTGTGGACTGTCTCGAAGGCGTCCACAAGATCGTCTGCATCAAGTGCAAGTCACGCTGGGACGGGAGCTGGCACCAATTAGGCACCATGTACACCTACGATATACTGGCTGCTTCACCATGTTGTCAGGTAGAAACACTGATTGCACTTTCTCAGAGCTCTTATCAATCTTGTTCCTAACAGCAAACTCCAAATAAAGACTGTTATTTATGTTGCAAAGGTAAAAGTACTGATGAGGCATTAATAATGTAGACTATATTAATGTGTAAGTCTAAACTTTAATTTTCCAGCTGGTCAAAGTGGAGTTAATTGTGATCATATTATGTTCAGGCTAAACAATATAAGTCTATAACTTATGCTCTACACAGCATAGAATTACAGTCTGGCTTAAATATGCACTGAGGATGTGCTGTAATTAAATAAGCCTCAAATTTGCCCTTGTATTACTTCATAAACTTTGACATCATCAAGTGTTTACGGCCACTTATATCCATGTTCTCTGTTAACGTGTTTCCAAATGACTGATGTTAAACTTTACTCTGTCCTATCTAAACTCTTTTCCTTTCTTAACCTATATTTTTACATAATAATGTGGTTATTAAACTGTCAGTAGTAATATTAATCAAACAAATGTCGCTGGACAAGTATAAAGAAAAAGAGCATGAAAATACTCGTGTAAAGTACAGTAGACGTACGACAACAGCTGTGGTTGGATGCTGACTTAGTTTCTTCACGACAGTCTGTTGTCTGTTGTAACCTCTCCAGTAGATCAAGACTGTGGGAAGCTGCTGACAGTTAAACCAACCTTTGAGATTAGATCATTACATAACAGACACTCAAAGATCAAGAACAAACATCAAACATTGCACATTAAGTGACCGCTGCCCCGTCTCCATCCTGTCTCTCCTCAGGCCCGTCTCAACTGTAAGCACTGCGGGAAGCCGGTGGTAGACGTTCGAGTTGGAATGCAGTATTTCTCCGAGTACAGCAACGTCCAGCAGTGCCCTCACTGCGGCAACCTGGACTATCACTTTGTTAAACCATTCTCCTCCTACAAAGTACTCGAGGCTTATTGACAAATGTTGTTCATGCATATTAGTTAAGCTGCTTTTGTTCCCATGTTTTTCTAACACAATCTAGGAAAGATTTTATTTTTTTGGGCCTTAAGGTGGTTTTATGTCTTCAAGTTCTCTCTACTTCAGTTTCTTTTGTATGTACAGGGAAAAATATGTCTGGTTAAAATAAATAAAAGTTCCAGGACAGTATCTCTGCTGTTACAGAAAGGTGTTGATAAAAGTGTGGAGCTGACATTTTAGTCAAGTGAACACATTTATCAGTGACAAATGAATGTAATCTGTATGCCAAACTTGCTTATTTTCATTTTTTACCAAAAACATAAAGATTAATCTTGAATAAAGCAGAGAAAGATACACACTGCTGTTGTGTACATATCTGAAATCTATCTTTTGCAGCCTCATCATCCTCACTGGCCGTCTTTAGGGGGGAATGATATGAAGGAATCACATATAAAAAACAATAAATTATAAAATTGGGTCATGTGAAGCAACATTAGTGACGTTGCATGTTTCCTTACTGTCAACAATTCCCGTGAAAAGATGCAGACATACAGTGCTCAGCTGATTTGAGGAATCAGTGATGCACAAATTAAGGTTTGGTACCTTTGTAACTCTGACGTCTTCTAACACCAGACTCTCAAACTCGTTCTTGTATCCACTTTACAAATCAAACATGCTTTTGTAAAATGCTTTCAAACAAGAAACAGACAGACTCTGCAGAAGCCTACACCAAGGTCAACTTTCTTTATCGTCGTTTTATTTCCATCACCTCACTGCTGTACAGACCCTGATGTTGTGTGTGTGTTGCTCTGAGCCGAGTTGTCAGACTGTGGCTCCGCCGTCTTATTCTTCCCCTTTTGTGAAAGCTCCTTTGCTGAAGGTGGTCTGAGAACGCACATGGCTGCTTTACCCTCACGTATGACTTTTGGCTTGGAAACAAATCCCACCATAACCTCCATCTGTTGCACCATTTGCTCCAGAGTTGTGTCCTATGGAAAGAAAAACACTTAATTAATTAAGACACACTATAAAAAATAACAGCTAATAGAGGCAGGCTGATTATTCTGAGGAATGCTGATGCTGAAGTTACAATGATGAAGTTATTACAGCATTGTGGTTGTATGACTATAGCAACCAGTGAAGTTGCAGTTTGCATGTATGTCTCTCCAGACTCATTCTAATTGGTTCATGCACAAGTCCAAGTGGACGTTTGTGCCAAATGTAATAAAATGACCACCAAAATCTAATCAGTTAGTCAGTTAGTCCAAGTGGACATTTGTAGCACAAGAAATTTAATTTCCCGAGATGTGTTCACAAGATTGGAAAGACAGATGGACGAAGGCCCTTGGTGGTGTGGAGGCATAATGTCACGCCAGGGAGGCTGACTCTCTTTTTAAAACTTGAACAGTGAAACAAGAACAGTGGAAAAATAATCTTACCAGTGCTCCCTGGTGGTCAAATACTGTAGAAAGTTCACTGATACTTTTGTGATAAGCTAAAATCAGCAGGATAGTTTGACCTGTATGTATCAATCAAAGCCTTACAGAATATTCTGACTGCTTCAGAATAATTGAATGAATAGAAAAAGAATAAAAAGAGAAAGTAGGAAGAGACATTTTTTGTCTGTGGTGTAAAAAACTATGAAAATGTTTGTTCAAAAGCACATCAAGATTTCACCTAAATATGAATATATCTTGAAGAAATGACTTCACTGTGTTGTCCTCTGTACTGAGCTCACCTTAAAACTTGAAGACGTTCATGTAGGAGCATTTAAAAACTATTCTGTGTAATAAGCAACTTCCAGAAGTGTGTTTAGTAGGATTATAATGTCCAGCATTTAGATGATGAGAATGTGTCGATGAGGAACAGAATACATCTTGTTTTGATCAGTCAGATGATAGATGATCGATAAAGATTCATTCAGTCAGCCTCACCAGGTCGACTCTAGGTTCTGCGCGTCCTGATCGCAGAGTGATCCTAACATGGTGCTTCTTCTCCAGCCAGCTCTCCACTTGTTTCAGCTTGGTGGTGAGATCGTGAGATGCGATGCCAGACGAAAAGGCCAATTCCTTCACCTGCACAGGAGCTGTACAAAGAAGACTCAGAGTCAATCTACACATACTTCGCTTACTGTAAGACACTCATGTTCCTGAGCACTTCATGGTATATTAGTAATGTTGATGGGCTAATTTTGTTTTCTTCCTGGCTCCTCATTAAAACCCTGCAAATGTTTGACATGGTGACTTTCAGTATGAGAAAACTGAACTGCATGTTTAAAATCACACTAGTGCACCTTTAACCGTCCAGTGCAGAGATCATCAGACACCAGGTCTGTGATGTAAAGTCTTAAACTGAGGTTTAATGTGGATCCCTGCTTCGACATCACATACCTGGTTTTGCCTTCTGTTTATCTCGTAATTTCAGCTGCTCTTCGTGGATTTGTTTTCCGCTCATCAGCTGGTAAACGGGAGGATCTTTGTCCTCATTGAGCAGCACCAGTTTCAGACCCTGCTCGTCCATAATTCTGATCACATTTGCACGGTGCATGGTGCCCAAGTCCTCCCCAGTCTCACTTATGACCTGTATCAGACGCTGTGGGATCTTACGGCCAACACTGCCGATTGTGGCCTGAGCTCGGGGATCCTTCTTTTTCTTCTTCGGTTCAGGAGTTTGTTCTGTGTCGTCCACTGATGTGGAGAATGGAGACCATCTCAAGGTGCCAGGAATGATGTTTGACCTTTTACTGCATTTGAGAAATCTTGATGCAGGTGTCCAACAACCTGGAGAACCGACACAGACAGCTCGAACTGTGTGGCTTAGCAGCCACCTCACACAACCTGCAGACATATCTAACTAAAAGAAGGGGATAAATGAGCTGCTAGATGTAACTGTGAAGTATTATATTACATAAAAAAGGTGTTATACACTTTTGCGATAACATGTGGACAATAAAGCTGACTAAGTTTGAATTAAAAACACTATACCGTAAAATAGATGTAAACTTAATCTGTACAACATTAGTAGCGTCTCTAAACTAACGTAATAATACATCAAAACTCCGTATACTCAGCACCACCGCTCTGCCAGCCTCCATTTAAAAATCATCAGATTTAAGGTTTATGACTTTTGCTGTCAATGTAAACACGACACAGTACAAACATTTTACAAAACCCAAATAACACACATTTACATCAAGGTTCCTCAGTAAAGTTATGCCGAACTGATGTGAAATACTTAATGGATCAGTATATAGTGCAGTAGATACATTGGCTTCCAGTGATAGTATAAAAGACCAAGTAAATCTGAAAGTATGAGTTTTTAAAAGGAAGTCTGGAAACGACAACTCAGTTGTGTAGTAGGCTGGAAAACTATATCATTTAAACTGATTAAGTCACACTACTGATGACAATTTGTTCAAGTTGTCCCACACGTACTAAGTTGCTCTGTATATACATAATATTAGGTTCCTTCACCAATGGAGGCACAAATATTCACAGTACAGATAAACACTAATGTCACCAGCACTAATAAAATATCCCCGTATCTGATTTATTTAGCTTTGATTGTTACTCACTGTGACTTAATGTCGTGTTTTCATGCTGTCAGCTGCAGGGTGACTGCTCCTGCACCGTCTTCCGTCAAACTCTTCTTCATTTAATTTGAATCAGAATAGATGGAACTAAACCACTGTGCTGCCCCCTGGAGGACAAATCAGGACATGACAGAAACCCTTTAAAGGGTCGGTTCACTCAAATAAAACCAATTATATACTATATATGTTTGCAGGTAGGTTTGTTTTTAATACTTCTTAGTTATTTGCCTCACTGTTACCATGGGATTTCAGCTCCACCTTAATGTAATGAAGGTGAGAGCAATTTCATAATTAATTAATTGGCTTAATTGGTCTGAAGCTTGGTTTGCTGCTCCCAGACAGTTTGTCTTATGACTTTGAGGCTCAGCTAAACTTTCTATTTATTCCTACTTTTGTTTTTATAACGTATTAGTGCAAATTGTAAAGATGAGGTACATATTATCGTAGGTACTCTATCCTTTAAAGTAACATCTTGCAAATTCATGCATCATTAATTTAGTATTTAACCGACTGATTGTGAAATGTTTGCTCACAGCTCTCACTTTCCTGTCTTTAGCTCCAAGTACTGTATTTAAGTTACTAAAATTAACAACTCTAAAGTGAACAAAATAAGATTTTATTTTATTTTATTAAAAATGGGCGTCAATGTGACCATTTGTGGATGTAAGACTAAACAATTGGCTAAAAGATGCTAATGCTATATAACACTAAGGCGAACAGTTTTTTGGAGTTACTCAAAAGTTGAACTTTATGCTAAGCTAAGCTAATTAGCTTCTGGCTGTAGCTATTGAATAAAGGCAGCAAATTTTGCATTTAATTTCAATCACTCTGTTAATTTAAATATAATTTACATTGAGAGAAATTTAATTTGTGAATAGTTCAAATGTGTTGCGCCGTTTTGAGTAGACTTCTAAAGAAAAGTACGTATTCAAATGTTTGAAACAAACACACACTGAGTAATGTAAAAAAATAAAAGAAGCAGCTTCTACAGGAACATTTCAATGGAAAGTATCATCCTGCTCATCCCATGATCATCAGTGCTAAAAATACAGCAAGATCTCATCAGCTGACATTATCAGATCTTACCAACACTTCTATCAACAGTAAAGAGTGTTGTGGAAAGTAGCTCTGTTGGAAAGACTGCAAATAACATCTTCGTCTATTTATATCTGAGTGATTTAAAAGTTGCAGAACAACTCAGCTGCTACTCAGTTAGGCTTTTACCATTTTTAGCACAGCTAAACTAAAATCAGCTAAAATTAAAATATGCATTCTGACTTTTGGTCTGCGTAGTTGAGTGTTGGTGACGCACTAATGCAAATTTGAACCTTTTATTTTCTTGATCGTCTGATAAACACATGTGCTGTTGTCAAAACACAGTGTTACGTGTCCAGAATTGGGATCTGAGTCTATAGTCAGCGGTGTATATGTACACTGCAAGTTTTTACCTAAAAATACACCACTACAAGTACCCTTTAATTTATCTGCTCAATTAAAAGCACTAGAGTGCAATCACTAAAATTCAAAGTATAAACTGAAAAGTACTCCAATGAGAAAAGTTTAAACAATGTTGAATTTGATGCTGTTAATATGATAAATGTAGAAGTCGAGTTCAGATTTTTTTGATCAGTTCCTATAAATAAAAATGATAAAACAGCAGTGGAGCTGATTTTAATTACTTTATACAGTGGAAGCAGGTTCATTCCTAAATACAAGAAGCCACCAGTTTTTAAAATACAGTAAAATACAGTAAATTACAAAACTGTACTAATAAAAGCCTTTTAGTAAAAAGGCCCATTCCTGAAACTTACTTTGTTTGTTTGTTTTTTTATTCCATCTTGCTTTTTAAAAACGATTCACACTGTTCAGCCACACCATGGTTGTTGATGGTTTTTAAATTGTCCACATCAACTAAAGCACAGAGACCAGTCATCAAACTAAAGCCCATAAAGTGAAAAATAACAATTTGACATCAAAAAGTTCAATCAATAATGTTTACAAAGATCCTTTGTTAGAATTTGCGCTGACATATTTTAATCTAAAAGGAAGTTTTCTCCAAGTGGTGCCTCATGAGGAAATAGTTTAGACTAATAAAACAGTAAATACACACACATAACATCACAAAGATAAAAACTAAAGTGTATACTTTGTCCCAATTTACTGCAATCCCAGACTTCACAGGCTTGTTGAGGATGTTTTTGTAGGTTTGTTTTTAGCATTTTATTCTGATTATCAACTATGTTGTTTATGCGTACACTTACATCACCACTGGATGTTCATCCAAGCATGGTGCTATTATGATTATTTTGCATGGGGCAGTCTCTTTAGGAATAATTTGTTCTGCCATTTTCAGGAAGTTTGAATTTGCAAGACAAAATTTTGGCCGCAAGCAGCTATGCAAAGTCCATTTCACATCATATTCACGTGTCCAAAAGGTTCAGTTTTGTGTTGCAGTTCAGTGCTATGACCATACCTCAACCGGAGAAAGGTACGAACTGAAATGCTCAATATGCTAAATACGGTATGGTTTTTTTTGTAATTATTCCTTACATTGAAACACTTTGGTTGTTTATCTGCTGTAGCTGTGATTAAACTTCTTGACCGTGCCATCTGAAAAACATGACACAAAAAATCTACAGGACTTGGTTTTTTCTGGTGGGATTTCTGTGGAATGTTTCTTCTGGTAAGTACAAATGATTTTTGTGTTAATGCCTGATAGTATTTCTCCGTTCATTGTGTCTATTATTCTCTTAATAATAATGAAATTAAATGTATTGTACATGAAACGACAGAACTGAATATGTTTTAAGATCTGCTGTGGTTCTTATAACGTGTGAAGATGCACTGTTTTCAATGGGACTTGTCTTTTAGGTCTAAATGACGACAGATTGCCAAACCTCCCAGAAAATACAATTGATAAACTCAGTAACTGTTTGACTTATAATAAGAGTATTGTGGTTGCTGACCGCTTCTATGATGTCATCACTAAGCCCAACCATACGAGTTATGGTGAGTCAAAACTTTAGTACACTTTTGAATTGCTCATTAATCACAAGCTACATGAACTCATCAGTTTATCTCTTCTTATCCACTGTGGGCTGTAAAGTCCTAGTAAATGTTTTTGTGGTATGAAAACACACGCTGACAAACACCATGTCTTGTATTATCAAGGTGGTATCTGTTACTGGTAACTGAAATGTTATGGGAAAGAGGACAGGACTAACAATTTGCTGGGCATGGGTCTGTGTAGTCCTGTAGCTGCAAAGAGTGCAGCTCTTTGCAGCTATACAGAAAAGTTCAAAAATCAAAGCTTGTGTTTAAGGAAAGAAAAAAAGACAAAATGTAGTGTTTCTATCGAAATTAAAACTCTTTTTAGCCTCATTTATTCTAAATACCTTCACAGTGAAAGATTTTAACATTGTGTATTTATTAAAACATACAAATGTTAACATATATAACATAACATATTTTTTATTATTGTAGAAAAACATTAGAAGGAACACCTATAGTTTTAAGAACGTTTCTGCACTGTACTGTACACTGTAATTGCAGTACATGTATTGGAATAATGTGGACTACATCATTTAAAAGGTACTTTAAAGAAAAGTAAAAAAGTAATTTATTTGATAACATTTTTTTAAAGCATACCCTTAGCCCTGCAGTAGACTGGTACATTTTACTTTACCTGTCTCTCTACATACTGAGACAGGCTCCAACTCCCAATGAGCCTGACTTTAAAAAGTGATTAATGTGTATTTTGTCCTGTATGTGTCAATGTAGTAATAAAAAAAAATGCCTTAAACTGCTCAGGCCTGTTTGCTGCAACGCAAAACAAATGTCTTAAAAGAATTTATTATACTTGAATGTCTTAATATTTGCATTAGACAAAGCTAAGAGCAACATTTAGACTGATTCAACATCTGTGTAAAAGGTCTTTGTAAAACTGACCCCTGCTGTCTTTACTTCCCTACAGACAATTTCTGCACAGTATTTGTGCAGAGAAATTCAACTGTAAACGGTGAGTACGGTCTAATTGTTACACTGAAAAACTCACAGATTTTTTTAAACCTTTCAAAATAAAAAATGTAACTGTGTCTCTGTTTTAAATCAACAGATAGCTCGAATTATCCGTGGCCTCAACTGGATGAAAAAAATAACTTGTACATCTCAAAATATATAATTAATCGGAACGCTAGTATGTGTGTCGTAAATGGGACAAAATGCAGGACAATACCTGACTACAAAGGTGATACTTCATTATATACAGTATATTATTATTCTATTATTTGTGAGCATTGAATTCTACTCATAGGCTGGCAGCAGAATGATTCAGGAGGCAGGAGGGTGACTGGGCAAGCTGTAAAGAACTGTGATTAAATTATACAAATGTAAAGAATTATGTTTTCAATATCTTTTTTTTTTTTTAATCCAGATCTAGATTATTACTCTAACTTCAATTACTCAGGTAAGCTTGTATCCTTTAGTGTGTGGTGAGAATATAAAACTAGAACTTTAAACTTAGAATAGAAGTCTTTTGAAGTTATTAAGATAATAGTCATACTATGTTTCACTAGTTCATTAATTTAATAAACTCTAATGAGGGATGTTAAAAGACAAATAATCATCAATTATTTTAAAACTGTATGAAGTAGTGGGCTCATAAAGCGGTTTCATCCTGCTAAGTCTCTCTCGGCTTCTATTACTGCACACAGATTTTTAATCCTGAAACTGTTTCTGTTAATAGGTTCATGCTATTATACATGCTTGTATACAGGGACAGTATGTAAAAGTGCCAGTTATGATGAAACCTACTGCAACCAAACAGGTGAGTCCCCTTTAGATAAGTTTCTTTTTGCTAATAGTAATGAAGGAATGAACTATAATGAACATTTTACTGTACATATTGTATTTAACTCATAAAGGCAGATTTTTAATAGATAACATAAGATACCAAAAGATATCGATGACCATACGAATTCTTTATTTATACAGTTTTAAATGTTGAGATTAAATCACATGTTCCTTTCTTACAGGTGCAAATATAACCAACAAGTACATCATCAACTTAATAAACCAAACCAAAAACTGTATCAGCTGTGATAATCCAGTGAAAACTCCTCAGACGACAATTAAGCTGAATGAAACTGTGGTCACTACTGGAGGAAAAGTCAGCGCAGCTAGTGCGGTGTAAGAAATACTGGACAAATTACTTAAATCAATATTTATTTGGGGAAAATGCTGTGGTTATTGCTTGCTGAGAGTTAGGAAGAAACTAATATTTTTAGAGCAGCTTAGTTAAGCATGTAGAAACCGGAAGCCTGGCTCTGTTGAAAGTTAAAAAATCTACATGCACTCATTACGGACATTTCCACGTACGTAAGTTACTGCTGACACAAACATTTTACTGTTGCTAAGAAGAAATAATAGGAAGAGGAGTTTCATTAGCAGTTAAAGAACAACTTTATGTTGCTTTGCTGTGTTGCAGAAAAACCCTGGCACAACTACACCTGCAAAACCCTTTTCACTTTTTCCTTATTGTTTTACAATGGGACATACTCCTATTTGCATTATTGCAAATATGAGTATCAGTTAAACACTCCCTTCATACAGAGATAAAAGCAGATGAAAATGTATTTATTTCAAAATTGTTGACTACAGACGTTTATACTGTGCTGATATTTATATAACTATATGTCTTTTATCTGTCAACAGTAAAATAATGAGCAGCATGGCGAATATTGCCTCAACCATGAGTGGGTCTTCAGCTACATTGAATGTAGGAGAAGGAATCACAGGTGTCTTAGTGGTGCAAAAAGACCCTGTGAACATAGAGGAGATCTCCCTTGCTTATGGGTCTCCACAAGGCAGCATAAATGTGGGTGCATTTGACTTTATTTGTTATATTTTCAGCAAAAAGACAGTAATGTTTAATGTTTAGGTTATTGTGGGTCAAAGTACATTCCTGATAATTGTGAAAGTAAGTCTTTTGCTTGATTAAGGAGGATGTTTTTTCTGAATATTCCTTTAAAACTGAGTGGAATATATGTGGTGCAAAACTAGTTTTCATGGCTTTAGGGAGTCAGCTGATAACTCAGGGACAAATATGTAATGGATGGGTGTGGGTTTAAAGAAAACAGGAAAACTTTACAGCTGATTTTCAAACTTTCCTTGCATGTTGACACAATACTCCAGTGATAAACTGTATGTGCTGTTGTCTTTCCTGCAGATTATAAGCAGTCAAGGAAATCTGGACACGTTCTCAAGATCTGTTTCTGTGTCTAAAGAAGCTTTTAATAAAGCTGTCAATTTAAACGTTACAAATCCATTTGCAGCTCTCATGCGATTCAATAATATGACTGGGGTAAGAAAAACCTTCACACTAAATAACGCTCTAACACTCTAAATTATTATTAAAGTGTGATCATGGTTCGTGTTTTAAACTTTCTAGTTCTTCCACTTTTTCAGGATACTTTGAACAGCACTATTTTAGGTAATGAGGTTTTAGCTGTTGAAATGGGAGCCAGCATCACCAATCTCAGTGACCCAATAAGCATCACTTTTCGGAACATGAAATATGTGAGTTTTAAAAACAAAAAGTGCACGATCAGTTCCAGGATTATTTGTTTTTGCATGTTTTTGTGTGGTTGTTTACCATTCAACACCATGTTTTTAGTGCTTTTCTGTCATTTTGTCCACAGGATGGAATTCCATCCTGTCACTCGTGGAATGGTGAAGGTATTTTCCCAATTTTTAATTTGCATTTCCCCTTGACCTTTCTATTACATATTTGTTTGCAATTAAAGTGGTAATTTATTTTCAGTAAATAATCCTTGTAGAATATAGTGCACTGTGTTGCATTGCAGAATGTAGTCATGTGCTCTGCATAAGTGTTACACCCTGTCTAGGGACAGCAGAGGCATAGCAGCCACAGAGGCCATTCCCATTGGCTCCAAGTATCAAGCAGAACACTCAAGCTCTGATGTGGCTGGTGGAGAGGAGGATAAAAGGAAGAAATGTTCTCTCCATCTGCCTCTCTGTTTTCAATTCCATTCAAATCACAACCTAAATCATCTCAAGGCACTTTACAGTGTGAAGTTTAAGAGGGAAAAACTCCCTTTAGAGAAAGAAACCTCCAGCTGAACCAGGCTCACGGTGGGCGGCTATCTGCCTCGATCGGTTGGGGTGGGTGGAAAGAGGACAGAGACAAGAACAGCAGGCAACAAAAAACAACAATAAGCAGCAAGAACATTGGGCAGTCGGTAGGACCAATAACTGGACTAGTAGAAAAGTACAGAGAGAGGTAGACAGAGACAGAGAGGAGGAAACACAAAGTTAATGACATGAAATATAAAAATAAATAACATAAATAGCATTTATTCCACATCTTAGTGTTGGCCAGCCGTGCACAAGTGCGTCTATCAGCCCTCCAGTTTCAGCTCTGAGTTGTTTACATGCTGTTTTTGTCTCACAGGTAGCCAACCAAATTGGACTAGTGATGGATGTGAGACAAACACAAGTGGGAGCATCATTACATGCCAATGTTCACATTTGACATTTTTTGCTATCTTAATGGTGAGTTTCACCTACTTAATATTAATTATTAATGTTCTAATTTATTTGTAATAAGTAGTATAGTAATTTCCTCTATAAACCAAGTGGTAGAACTGTTTTAAATTCCTTCTGTATGCCTGTCTTACCAGTTTGCACTCTGTAGCTGCCTCATTGTTAATGTTTTATGCTTTCCGACTGTGTGCTCACAGTGTTTTTGTTTGTCTCTGTGCAGGCTCCACCAAATACAACCATCTCTAGTACTGACCTGAACAATCTCACTATCATCACCCAAGTTGGCTGCGGCTTATCCATGCTCTTCCTCAGCATAGTCCTCTTCATGCACTTCCTTATGAGGTAATTTATCATGTTATACCACACATGACGAAGAAAACACAGAAACTGATCAGAATGAATAATAATACATTTATTTATACAGCACTTTTTAAAACATACAGTATGTTACAAAGTGCTTAGAATTGATGTTTCTAGTACTTGATTTTTTCTTTTGACCATGTTGTGTAGGTTTTTTTCTAAGTTAAAGTCAGAAAATGTACATTTTAATGAAGGTATAATGCCTATCAAGGCAGACACCCTCTTTACATTTAAGACTAGACTTACAACTTTCCTTTTTAATAAAGCTTATAGTTAGAGATGGATCAGGTGACTCTGAACCATCTCTTAGTTCTGCTGCTTTAGATTAGTCTGCTGGTTGGACCTCTGCTGATACACTGAGCTCCTCTCTTACTGTTTATGCCACTTTGCATTAACTTTATGTCTTCTGTCCTTTGTAGTTGTCTTTTTCTTCTCCCTGTACCTTCCCCGGCCTCTAAGATTATGTTTCCTGTGTGCAGTAAATGTCTCTACCATCCTGCCCAGTGTTTTCTCTGTTGCTTCTTATTGCCTGCTATTCTTTTCTCTCTCCACTTTTTTCACTCACCCCAGCCGGTTGAGGCAGATGGCCGACCACCCTGGGCCTGGTTCAGCCGGAGGTTTCTTCAGTTAAAAGGAGTTTTTTATCTCCACTGTCACCTAGTGTTGCTTGAGTGGGATTTGTTGTGTTCTTCTCCTAATTATGTAAGACCTTTTACATGAATGTATAAGTGTAAGGTCTAAGTGCAGAATGTAAATCTCTCTTTCTCTACATTGTTAAAATACCCAAATTATCAGGAAGAGTACTGAGGTCATGGAGAGAAATGTGGGCTCATGATGATTTGCCTACTATATTTTCTTATGACGTTGTCATACAGTACATACAGTACTGCGATCATTCCTGTACCAGACAGAATGAGAGGGAAAGCTTGCACATGTCATATTTCATAAAGCCAGAGTGAGCAAATATAGACAGATTAAGGCAACTGGAAAAAACAGACTCACAGTTATCACCATTAAACGCTGTGTAACACCATACAGTAAACATATTGGATTAATTCCTGCGTTGTTCTACACTGGTTAATGTGGTGGGGGTTCATGTAAATAAGTCAGAACACTGTGTTAGTTTGTTGAATAGTAGCTTCTCTGTTGGAGGACTGTGGAAAAGCCTCATGCAAATTTAACGTTGAATATGTGACTTTGTGTACCTTGTATGGTCAGCGGTTAATATCCCCACTGAGCTTACTTCTGCAAACAAACACTGTTTAAAGGCTAAATATGCAAATACATTCCTATGCATTAAATATTCACCCACTGGCCATTTTATTAGGTACACCTGTACAATCTTATGACATCTTTACATGAATGCGTGTATTGAGAGAGTTATGTGATAATCTTGAACATTTGATGAGGTTGTAACATTAGATGCTAGATGTGAAAAGATGTTTCTCTACTAGAAATGAAAATGTTGTGAGCACACAAAATAAATTGTAATAGCTTCTCTGGATATCTCTCCACACAGGAAGTCCAAGGCCAGTGTAACCACAACGATCCTGATCCACCTTGTGTTGGCCATGTTCCTGCTCAACTTCACTTTCCTGATCAACAACTTTGTGGCAAGTGTGAAGAACCCTCTGGCTTGTAAGATTATGGGGGCTTTAATGCACTACTTCATGTTGGCCACTTTCACATGGTTTGCTGCGCACGCCTTCCACCTTTGCCTTCAACTGTACACGGGTGGCAAGATCGTAATCCATCGTTACATACTCAAACTCTCCATCAGCACCTGGAGTGAGTCTAAAAACACTGTGAAACCTTTCTCCTTGCTGTTTATTCTGATAACGAACGTGATGTTTGCAGTGAAATGGTTTATTGATAATTGTTCATTTACTTTTTTCCATTTCCAGTTATACCTAGCATAGTTGGGATTGTCCTGTTGATTATAGGAAAATATGGTGAACAAGTTATATCCACTGATAAAGCTTCAAACAATATGGCCATGTGAGTTGGAAAACTATTTAGAATTTTCTGTGGATGATATACAGAATCATACCAGAGAGCTGTGTTAGATTTCCGTTACTGATATATTCTTCTATTCCAAGGTGCTGGATAACAGACGTTAACGTCCACTACATTGTCAACATAGGCTACTACGCGTTGGTCTTCCTCTTTACCTTCACTACCTTCATCATCATAGTGTCCTGGCTCATTTGTATCAAAAGAAACAAAGGTGGCACTGTACAAGTTAACAGAAAAAGCAGAAGTATTGTCACCATCCTGGGACTGTGCTGCATGCTGGGTGTCACGTGGGGCTTTGCCTTCTTTGCCTATGGGGTCCTCCAGATCCCAGCCTACTACATTTTCACAGTCCTCAATTCTTTTCAAGGTGATCAACCTTAACATTTCTGAATAATAATCATTCCATGTACTGTTTCATTACAATTTATATAATTTAACACTATTTCTACTCACCACTCATATAAGAAGGAATTTTAAAAACTATAATGTGAAACTGTTTGTGTAATAGTGAATTATGAGCTGGATCGGCAGCTCTTTACAGCAAGCAGCTGTGTTCAGCTGAATGTAAAAGCTTAAACAAAGTCATAGTACGCTATCTACTCATCACCAAATCTATAGCACAACAGTGCACAAGGGAATACAAGTGGAGGGAGTTTTGTTTTTTAAAAAAACTACTACTACTAATTTGCAAAAATATTTTCCTCTTTAAATGGATGTTTTTGTGATTTAGGTGCAGTGCCCCCTTTAAAAAGAGCTCTTTAATACAATATAGAGAACACTGAAATAGCCCTTTCTTAATCATACTGAACAAAGCATGATAGAAAACTGGAATAGAAGATGTGGCCTTGAATTAAGCTTTACAGTACTTCCCTGCAGAATAAGCATGTAAAATGCATGGATTAACCAATGATTTGTACCAATATTTGCTCAAATTGAGTTTTCCTAGCTATTATCACTGTAGCTGGTTGAAATACGGAGTAATTTTTTTGCAATGACTAACTTGCTGATTCACCCATTACCTGCTTTGAAATATGAAAGGCAAACTGAGCAGCATATTCAAATGAAAGCAAATGATGAAAGGGTCTCAAAATATAAACCTATTTATGAGCAGTGAGTGTGAAGTAGGCATAAACTGCAAAGCCTGAATCTATTCATCAGTCACCATGTCTCTGTCCTTGGCAGGTTTCTTTCTGTTCATCTACTACTACAACACCAGACACACGGCACCAACAAACGCTGACACAAGTGGTAACAGAAACAGCACCAGCAGCACCAGCACTTATCAAACCACTCTAGACATGTTGACGAACCCCTACGTAACCTATGAAAAGAAAACATAAATGGTTCTTTGAAGTTAAGACTGCAAGCAAGTACAAAGAATTCACTGTGTTGATAACATTATTGTATAGTGCTGCAATAACAGGCACCTTTCCTGATTTTTCCTAATTGCTTTATAATACATTGTTTATTTAGGATAATAACTTGTTTTAAAATATTTTTTACAGCAAGAAGCAGTTCAAAGGGCAGCTGTCAGTGGTAAAACTGCAAAACATGTAATACATACAACATTTAGATACTTTTATACAAAAACCTATATTTTAAATATAATATTCTTCATCTGCAGTTCTCAATAAACTGTTACAAGTTCTCAAACAAGACACAGGTAATTCTAAATTAAATTAACTTCCCTAAAAATGTATTTCATGTTTAACTAATACAAACTTCCTATGTGTAGAAAAATGTTTTAAGTAAAGAAACGTAAGGAAATAAGAAGCCTTTATTCCACGTTATTATTTTACTGACGTCTAACACAACACACATTTTGCATCAATGTACACAATTTGGTTTTTAAACACATTTACAGTAGGAGAGATTCTGCTTCCCTGAGAGCTTTTTCCAATTCAGCAGCTTCCACAGAAAAGCTTTCCCGCTCTTGCATCATACGTTCCCGTGCTTGACTGAGGTCTGTCATTGTTGCTTGGATTTCCTGTAAGCACATTAGAGGACATACCAGTAAATACTACTGTTATTTATAAAACTTGCTGCAGCACATTTACATTAGTAAATGCAAACATTTCAACAACAGTGACTCACCTCCAGCCGAACACGTTGCTGTGATGCAGTATTGCTAAACGTGATTAATTCATTCAGCAGGTCTGAGGAAACGGTCTGAAACAGAGAAAATGGTCTATAATATCCAAAATTCTGTGTGTGTAGAATTCAGATATACTGTATTTTTAAAAATTTTACTAAAGTAATTTATTTATTCTTTAGGATTGTGGGGTTTGTGAGGTACAAAATAAATTAAACAGTGCGTGTTTCTCATTTCACTTATATTTTTAGTTAGTAGATTGTTGTTAGTTTGATTCCAATGTGCTTTGACTTGAAATTTGATTGAGGATTTAACAAATAAAACTTGATTGTAAATATATAGTACATAATATCAAGCGTGTAAACTAAAATAAAATATATTTACCATAGCTTCTTTTCTTTGATCTTCATTCTGTTGTGCAGCTTCTCCAACCCTTTCTCCTAAAACTAATAATCAATAAAATCTTACATTAATTTCTAACAAGCAACAGCTGAAACAAGGCTGACAAAAATGCATTTTGAAATTTAGGATGTGTATTCACCTGGGTCTATTTCTGCAGTGACAAGGAGAACATGACAGTCCCTCAGGTTTTTCTGCACCTCTGCATTCTCTTTTTCAAGGTCACTGAGCTGCAGCTCCAACTCAGCTACTCTTTGCTGCAAAGAAATGCATATTCCCAAAGCATAAGCTGAAAATGAATGATGTATAGTTCTAGCTGATGTGTCTGTGTGATTCTACCAGAACCCTAAGCAATTTATTCAAAAACAACTGTGCATAGTTATGTCACAGCCCTACTTAATATAACTAAGAAATACTTTCTGTACCTGTGAGTCTGTGAGATTTTTTTGCAGCTCCTCGTTGGTGGCCATCAAATGTTGATTTTGCTCCTTGAGTTCTGCCTGTTGCCCATACCTGGTCGAGATGCTATGCAAACATAAACTTGTGAGAAAAAGGATAAATAAATCCTATTCCATGTTCAAAATATGTAATATACTGTCTGACTTACCCCTTGTGAACTTTAGGCGCAACATTTTTTCTGAAAGACAAAAGCAGGAAAAAGAATTATTCAATAGATTTGAAGCAAACAACCAAAGCACAGCAGGTATCAGGTGTAAGTTTTTGATGGTTTACACTAAAGAATATATGAGAGACTGGAGATATTTTAGAGATATAATGGAAGGAGAGAACTGTTTAACGTTCATGTTTTTGTGGCCTATGAACTGAACTGTGAAAACAGTAATGTCCTATATGTTGTTTAATGTAAAACTATACATTTTTATATTTCTCTTGAAAGTCACAATGGGTTCTTTTTCCTTACCTTTGAATGTTTTCTTTTTGAGCTTTAAGAATACCATCTGATTTTGTGGCAGTATTTGCTGTTGCAGACGCAGTTGCTGTGTCTTTGGATTCAGGTTTATGAGCCATTTTCTTCATTTCTGCAGGTACGTGCACACCTTAAATAGGTAAAGAAAGAAAATAAAATACACATTCATTCAATTAACAACAAAGTACCAAATAAATAGCATAAAACAAACTATGTCTGCTCACCTCTTGGGATTTTTGAAGACATTGCTCTATCTTCAATGAATACAATGACACTTTTATGGAAAAATAATCAGATTAGTTAACTAGCTAAATGTTATAGTTTTGTCTATGCTAGACGTGAACCAACAGATGACTAAACATTTAACTACATCAGCTCTTATAAAACAGTTTGTGCTTACATGTAATCTAAAGATTCAAAGCCAAGTCACTAGCTGTTAAGCCTTAAATATTTGCTATTACGCGGATCACAAAAACATACAAATTGTGAATGGAGTTTGGTTGGTGCGGTGTTCTCAGACGCATTCAGTTCAAGAAGGTAAAACAAATGTCTGGTTGGATTCGTTATGGTTTAGGTGTACGTTAAACCTTGAACATGACTGAAACATATAATATGTGAAATAGTCTTCAGTAATATAACAATAATACATACCTTTTTGTTAGCGTTAAAACATAAGATTTGTCAACTGACTTTTTCAAAAACGTCCCGCCTTCTGTTGTCAGTTCCGGTTTATTTACGTTATTTCCTGTATTCGCGAAATTTGTAATTGCTATTTATCTTTGCCAAAGGCTCTGCTTTTATTACTTAATTCTACTTCAGCGTTATATATATATCAGTATGAGCAATATTTAATTTATTTTAATAACTAAAATTAGCAGAGGAATCACAAGACACAAGGCACAAGAGATGGACGGCATTGCGCATGCGTGGAGGCGGCTAAATTCAAAACTAAAGACGTTAGCATCGAGGCTTGTTGACGTTAGCTGCACTTCGCGGCTTCGCTTAAAGACCCAGCTACTGAGAATAAGCGACATGAAAACTATTTCAAGTTAAGTTAAAACACAACTCTGGTCTTTTTGAATCTAGAGGAATTCCTTCATAACAACTACAAGGTATGTGCTGTCATGTACTTTTTGTATTCAGCTGTATATCTTGTGCGGATTTTTGACTGGTGGCAAGCTAACACAAACGTTAGCATTAGCTAAATAATTCGTTTTCTATAGCGAAGTCAATAATAATTTACTCTCTATAAAAACATAGAGAACTGGGAACTTGTTAAAGATTTTGTTCAAAAGCTGTTTTGTGGTGTAACGCGAATAGTATGTTGACAAGTGGAAATCCACACCCAGCTAACACGTTAACATGTTAGTCACTCAATAATTCCAGCTAACGCTATTGTCTTTGCAGCTTGAATTAGTTTATGTATACCACAGTTATGTTGATGTTAAAGTTAGTAGTTATAACAGTCATAACATGTGGGCCTTCTGTTTATCCAGTTGCATTAATTGGCTGTTATTGCAGTTTTATACAGTACATGACGTTACACCACCGTGCTATGCTTTCAGACATAATGTCATGATTAGTATTTATGTCGCCTTATTTTATACATACAGGATTAAAATCTGAAGTGCCTGAAACAATTGCACAATAGTGTGTCCTACTGAAGACACTGTATCAACTAAAATCATGCAAACGTTGTCATTTACTGTAATACAGCTATTTTTTTTGACAGTTAAAGATGGAGCCCCTGGAATCTGCAAAGAACGAGTGAGTGAAAATTATGTTATTTAGAGAAAAAACTGGATGAACTGCAGACACAAAGCACTGATGCTTTAGAACAGTTTTAGTTACATATGCCAGTAATAATAAACACCTACTCTAAACTTGTGCATACACCACAACTAAATATTGTTTTGTATTGCAGAGAAAGCAGTGGATTCTCCAAACGACGGATTTCCTCGGTCAGTTCCATGTGTAAATTAATATTTTAAATGGTGTTTATTTTATGGACTAAAAAACTTATATAAAAGTTTTTCTTCAAAGCAAAATTAATTGTTTTAGTCACACTTGCTGCAATTTAAAAATTTCAGATTTTAAAAGTACCACGGAAATCCGCTAAATTCCCTGATCCAGACCAACAGGAATACACGGTAAAGCTTTGCTTGTTATTTTCAGGTGACCATTGGCTATATGTGAAATAGTGGGCATTTTGTTCATAGTTTAAGTGATACTTAAAACATAATCTTTTAAAGAAAATTTGTTAAGGTAGAATAGCGATAACTTTGCTTAAGGTAAAATTGTTTACAATTTCTTTATTTTTCTTGGCTTAGGTGGAATGTGTCAAGCCAGTGGAAAAGAGGGGTTCAAGACGAGTCAGTTTTGCCCCTGCCAATGATGTTCTCCTCTTTTCAAAGTAAGTCACTTGAAAAATGTCAGGTTTCCTTATGCACAAGGACATAGTGTTTTAAGCCGCTACTTTATCTTTATAGTGATGTAAAAAAAGCATCTCCTGGACGAAGCCCTTTGCAAGAGTTACTAACAGCAAGTATGTAATATATATATATATATATACATATATAATATGCACACAATGTTTTATCCAAATATTGTTTTATATTTTAAGCTGCTTTGTAACATTTGTTTTGTGTTGTTTCACAGCAGCAGAAACCACAAAAAATAGGTACAATGTCTTGATACCAATTCAGCTGTATTTCAGGTGATAATTTTAAATTTGCAGTAAAGATTTCTTCATCTTAACAGCATCAATGTTTTTTTTTTTTTTCCATAAGGGTTCATGTAGCTGCTGCTGAAGATGGGATCCAACAGATAATGGGTATGAATAAAAAATGTTTAATGTTTGCATTAATTCTGACATTGCAAGATTACGCCTACTAAATGAAGATCTCTGGATTTAGGAATGGAAACCCTTCTGAAAGCTCCTCTACATGCTTCACATCAAAGGGACAGGGTGAGCTTATACCTACTTTTATACATAAAGAATTCATAAAAAATGTGGTGGAGATTTGGTATAAATATATACTTTCTGAACAAGTTATTTTCTATTACCAGGTCAACTTGGGTATTGGGCAAGACTTTGGGGAGAAAACAATGATGTTTTCTACAGATGACGCATTCATGGACATGACCCACAGTCACACTATAAACATTGCCAATGATGCTGAATTTCCTGCAGATATTCACCTCCAAGAGTACGGTGTTCTACCCAATAGTGGGGAGAGAACAACGACGTCTACTGCAGAAAACAAATCTATGGATATGACCCTAGGTCATACTGTTAGAATAACGAGTGGATCTGAATCATTACCCAGTGGCAGAAACATTGATTTAAGTGTGGAGAAGAAAAATCGGTCCTCATCATTGGCTTGTTTGGATCCAGAATTTGAAAATTTCCTTGCAAGTCTCTCTAAATCAGGCGGCCCCCTAGTTAATCCTGTGATCACCAAAATATCACCCGTTGGAACATCCTCTGAGGTGAAAAACTGCTCCCTGGCCCAGAATAAAACGGAAATGAATGATGTGGACAAAGAAAATCAGATTCCAACTTCTGCTTCATTTGCTTTGGACAAGTCACGTACATCCAGAAAGATTGGTGAATCGTCTTATGGACGTGCGCTCTGCCCAGAAGATAATATGAGCATGGATATTACTGAAGCACAAACGGGCCGTATTCAGGGATCAGATGATGATGACTTTTTTCGGTGTCTTTTTCCATCACAAGAAATGTACTCCCAGTCTGACAAAAGAGTGTCACAGACATCAGAGATGACGTCCAAACAGCAGCAGAGCAGTAGTGTGCTTAGCTCACCTGACCCTAAAGGTATGAAAGTTGATAACTAGTAAGTAATTGAACAGTGTTTGTGTTATTTTAAAATTATGATGTGGTTTTAAACAGCTTTCCATAGATTTTACACATCTGGTTATAAATGATGGTCTGTGATGAGAAGTACTATTCTGTTGGTGAATTTGTCCATCTGGGAAGAACAACATGACCAATATTCAGTTTTGAGATGCTGTAACAAGCAGAATTTTGGCATATTTTCTGACCAATTATTGCATTTAAAATAGATTAACAATGTCACTTGACTAATTGTTGTGAGTCTAACCATGCTGCCTTTACATTTCTAAATTTAGATACGGCATCCTTGAGGAATCACTTTCTACATGCTTCTCATCAAAATCACAAGGTGAGATTTTACTTTACTGTTAGTAAGGTGCTTAACGCTGCACTTACCGCTGTACCAACATTAAGTCAAATTACTGACTGTATGTACAATGTGTCTTGGAAAACGTTTAAGTATATGACTTTCTTGAGAGTATATGGTAACAAAATGTTGTCTTCCTTAGATCAATTTTGAAGAAATTGACCAATGCCGAGAGAAAACGGTGTTTGCTGCAGATGACGACTTTATGGACATGACTCAAAGTCATACTGCTAATATTGCCAGTGGTCTATTAGCGCCTCAGCAAATAGCAGCAGATGGTTTGGATCTGGGATTTAAGCAATTCCTTGCAAGTCAGTCTAAATCAAGTGGTCTCAGCGCTAATCCTGCAATCACCAGAGTGACACCCTCTGCTAAAGCATTATCTGCGCAAGACTGCGAAATTGTGAGGAGAGCACAGATGACTTCAGGACAGAAGAACAGAAAAACTTTATCCAGCTATGAAGGTATATAAAGCACAAACCCTCAAGGTTATATCACTCAAATGAACTGAAGAACAAAAAATACACAGTGAGACTAATCAGGAAGAGGCAGTGATGAAAATGAGAACACCTTTTAAACACAATGGTTACGTTATTTATATGGACTGTATTTGATACTAATGTGTAGAATACAAAACAGTTCATTAGTGTAAGATACATACATCAAATACATTTGATAGAATAATCATTTCTGTGTAGAATGTCAGGAATAAATGAGGAAAATACAGTTACAGATTAAGTTTACTGTCTGTACGATGAATAAAAGCTTTGAATCTGAACATTTTTGCAGTTGGAAGCAACAAACTCTTTAAAAATAACTAAACCAGTGTTGAACAAAGGTGTTCACTCTTTTTAGCAATTAACCCTTCAGTTAATTTGTTTGTTTAAATGGGTGTTATTGATTTTGCTAATTTGCTTTTTATTTAATTCCATATCATCACATTAGGTATGGAAACCACATTGAAGACATCTTTAAAGACAGACAAGCTGCAAAGACATCAGGTGAGCAAAACTATTGGTTTGCTGCAATTTCTACAAATATTTACTACATCTTTTTATTAATTTTTTTAGAAAATAGTTCAGTAGCAAACCTCCTAAAAATATCAAAAATATTCACTTGTATTAATGATAATGCATTTGCAGATCTAATTTATAATGTCATATCAAGTTGGACAACAGTCAGGCCCGGAATTCAAATTACTATTTTCCGCAAAGATGGACTTTCTCAGTGGCCATGATTGTTTTTTGTAAAATGTTAATATACCCCAAAAGATGTTTTTCAATGTCTTAAGTTCAACATGGATGTTTTAAAATTTTACAACAATGAAATGATAACACAAATTTTATTTTGACTGTCTTTCTCAGGTCAAGTTTGATACAGACGACAACTGTGGAGAGAAAACAGTGCGGTTCACTGCAAACGATGCAGCTATGGATGTCACACAGAGTCACACTGTCAATATTGCCACTACTTTTGAACCTCAGTCTTGTCATAATTTGGACTTTATACCTACTTGTGAAGAAAAAACTGTGAGATTTGCTTCTGATGATGCAGCTATGGATGTGACACAAAGTCACACTGTCAACATTGCCACTGCTTTTGAACCCAAGCTCTGCCATAATCTGGACTTATTACCAATCAATGGAGACAAAACAATGAGATTTGCTGCAAATGAGGCCTGTATGGATGTGACAAGAAGTCATACTGTAAACATTGCAGCTAATCTAGAACTGACGTCACAACAAAATTCAGACTTTCTACCCACTTGTGGAGAGAAAACGGTGAGATTCACTGCAAGCGATGCAGCTATGGATGTGACACAAAGTCACACTGTTAGTATTGCTGCTGCTTTTGAACCACAGTCATGCCAAAATGCCAAATTATTGCATACTAGTGGGGAAAAAACATTGAGGTTCAGTGCAAATGATGCCTGTATGGATGTGACAAGAAGCCATACTGTAAACATTGCTACTAATCTCAAACTGGGGTCACACCAAAATGGAGACTCTCTATCTACCAGTGGAGAGAAAACAGTGAGGTTCACTGCAAGTGATGCAGCTATGGATATAACACAAAGTCAGACTGTTAGTATTGCTGCTGCTTTTGAACCACAGTTGTGCCAAAATGCTGACTTGATACCTTCTAGTAGAGAGAAAACAATCACTTTCACTTCAACGGATTCAGCGATGGATGTGACACAAAGTCACACTGTTAATATTTCAAGCAATTCAGGATTGGATTCAGTTCATCCACACCAAGGTTCAGACATTATATCAACCCACAGCAACATGGATTTACCTTTAACTGTGAAGAAAACTAAGGGTGGTCTACATAAAAACGCCTTTTCTTCAGCTTACAGTTTGGATCCAGGCTTTAATAACGTCCTGCCTAGGACAAGTGGCCTGTTGGTTAATCCTGTCATCACCAAAGCAGTGGCTCCTGCTGCACCATCCCCACAAGAAAGTCTTGACACAAATGGCTACCTGGACTATTGTGTGAATACTGAAAGTGAAGCCACAGGTACTATGGAGAAACCAGAAAATGGAGCCAAGACAGACTGCATAGAGGACAATGTTGGCATCGATTTAACTGAAGTTAAAAGAAGCAGCATTTTGGCACAAACATGCACAGATGACCTCTCTCAGCGTGTTACTTCAAAACAAGACTTGTACCCTGAATCTAATTATTTGAAGAAAACTGAGGCACCTTTTCAACCGAGCAGTGAAGGACCAGTATCATCTGATGGTTTTGAAATCCTACACCATCCAGATTCTTTGGATGCAAATAAAACAGAAACCAGGAAAGAAACCCAAATATCAAATGAAATTAGTCCTGTTTCACAGGCGACATCAAGCTCACCCAGTGCTATTGAGAGGGATACTGATACGTTATGTTCACAGAAGTCAAGACGAAAGAGTTTGGCCAATCTCCAGTCAAAAATAAGACGTTTGAGCCACATGATAAATACATCTCCTGAAGATGTTGTTATGAGCAGCCACACAGTACCATTGCCTCAGTTGAATTATGACTTGGACAAAAACCAAACAGACAAAACCAGATGTTTGCCTGTAGGAGAACCTGGGCTTGAAATAGGTTTGTTAAATGCTGAAGATGGAACACAAGCTCACTGTCTTAAAGAAGAAGAAGAACGAGCCTCAATTACTGCTACTCCTTTTAACCTGAAGACTAAACAACTCATGTCAAGACTCTCAGTAGGAGGATTCAAACCAAAGCTTCCCCAAAGAAGCAAACCCGACGGTCCAAAGAAGATGAATTCTATGAGAGAACATACAAAGACAATTACTGTCAACGTCACAAGTCAACTGAGCAGTTTTGACAATGATGTCAGTGATATTTATGATGAAGAGCTGGGCAGCTGTGAAGATGTGTCAGAAACACTGGACACCAGGAGTCCCCAGAAAAGTTGTGATAAACTGAGCTGTTCCCAAGAGTTTGACACAGATGAACCTTTAGATGAATATTTATTTGAAGAAGACTTTATTAGTGGTGTGCAGGGACAAAAGAGACCTTTGGGACAAGATGAGATTAATACAGAGGATGAAAAGAGAGTGAAAACATCCACGGAGATGACCACTGACACCGCTGATGCGATACACCGTGAAATGGTATTCAAACTCCTTCACTCCACACTTTATACTTTTCCAAGTGACAAATTAGAGTATTGTACATTCTCAAATAGAGGCAGAGGAGATGGATGATAGTTTTACAACCACACATTTACCATATTTATTTATTTAACTACTAAGAAACAAACATCTGCACTGATGTTTTTTCAGGGTTTCTGCATATCCCAACAAAAAATCTGAATTTTAGGCCTTAAAAATTGTTAAATATGATTTTGACAGCTCTTAAAAATGACTGATCATGTTTAGGTTAGGGTTAGGTTGACTTGATTGAAATTCTCTCAAAAGTGCTCTAAGTCCTAAAGTCCCAAAATTGACCTGCAGAAACCCTGTTGTACTGAAAGCTTGCCACTGTACTACAGTACAGTTTCTTTTGTGTACATTTTAAAACATTATTGTTTTTTGGTTGGTTTGGTTTTTTGCCAGGAATTCCTGTCTCATGGTTTGGAGTGTGATGGTAACGTTACCACAGCACCAACGATGACAACACAGACCACCGATTTCTCAAACAGCACTCACACAGCCAGCAGATGTGAAGCTACATTTGAATCAAGTAAGTCATTATGGTTGGACACACTGTAGGTGTGTATATGCTGGCTTTATTCTTCCTTTGACAAAAGTACCAGTGATATTTGTGTTTTTCATGATGAATTGTATTTTTTTCCTTTCTTCCAGCTTTTAAACATAGCATGTTTGAGTCCCAGCTTGAAGAGTATGCCAGTGATGTACAGAAGGTATATTGCTGGCGTTTGTTTTAAACAAAATTTAATTAATCCTACAATTAATTTAACTACCACTGATGTTTTTTATTATAGAAATTTGATGATGGCACTGTGACTGTGTCAGAGTTCTTTAAACTCTTCAACATAGACTTTGTCATCCATAACCCACGGCAAAGTGTCCTTCCTGGCAGAGTAAGTATATTTATATTAATTTTACATTTTTTTAATTAAAAAAGTCACTATGTAGTAATTAATTTATGTATGTATTCATTTTATCTCCAGCTTTCATCAGACACAGATCGCACACCGATGGATTTATTGAAAGACAGGCATATAAACCGTCCTAAACAGATGGTGTATGAGACAGATGTCCTGAACCTCACAGAGAAGGTGGAGGGGTATGTGTGGGTCAGATTGTATAAATGTTTTATTTGTTTTGTCTTATTAAACTAAAAGTACAGTACAGTAAGTTTTAATAACATTTTTAAATAAATCTAAACCTACATTTGTCTGAAAAATGTCTCAATGCCCTTAAAACCTTAAAAAATCTCTGTTTCTGGGAATTCTTTATCTGCAGATTTGTAAAATTAGATATTACAGAATAAAACATGGTGTATGAATAAACTATAATAAAAATGTAAAGTTGCATATTCCAACTGAAGTCTTGTTTTGTCTGCAGGTTAAAAGTGCGAATGCGGGACCTAGAGAAACCTCTGAAGTTTGTTAACAGACCTTTGTGGGAAGAGATGAGAAATCTCTCAGAGAAAGAGGTAATACTGGACAGTTCAGCTTATTTAAAACTGCTGTTGTTGTACTATTTGTCCATCAGCTGTGTGTAAAATACTCTCACTATTTGTTTGAACTTCAGCTCAAATCCTTCGGGGCAAAACTAAAAGAGAGAAATAACTTCTTCAGAAAGACGAGTAAAACTGATTCACATGAAATGAAGGAGGTCTTGTACTCAAATCTTGTGCAGGCTAATTTGGTGAGAGTCTCGACACAGAAATACAGAATTACGACATTCGGTTTATTTTTAAACATGGTAATTGAAACTTTTTCACATTTCCAGAGGGATCAACAGGCTTTGAAAGAAACGATTGAGAAAGCCGATGAGATGATAAAAAGTCTGGATGACTGTATTCATGAATTAGAAACAGGTATGTCTACGCTTAGAGAATAAATCATGGTTGTGAGATTAATGATGCCTCGTAACTGTGCCGCTTGTATAAATGGACCTAATTCACTACAATACAACATGTGTGGCTTCAACTTTTTTTTTTTTTTTTTCTAGAGCTTGCTTCAGTTGAAGAAAACGGCTTAGATGGCAAACCAAGTCTGAAATCACGTCAGGAAGGTAACTTGTCATTGTGGTTGATCGTTTTAATTTTGTTTTGTGTCATTGAATTGAATTAGTCATTGAGGGTTTTTCATTTATCTGTGTTTTTTTAACAGAATTGAAGAAAGTCACTGAAGCTCTGGCTCATAATGAAAGGTGGCTTCAGAATTTTATTGCTGTATATATCTCTATTCCTAGAAGGTTCGACAGGAATATAAACTGTTTCCTATTCATCTCTTCCTGCTACAGACAAGTTTCTGAACTGGAGATTCAGAAGAAGCAGAGTTCACATCATCTCAGCAGACTGAAAACTGAGACGAGGAACCTTGAGAACCACATCACTGTGCTGCACACGTAGGTTTAAATGGTTTTCACATTATAAATCACATCTGTATGAACTTGTTTGTGACAAGCTGCTTTTTGTAAGGTACATTCACTCAAGTCCAATCTCTTTTCTTTCTTTCTACTGTTGATATGACTTTTCTCATTTCTGTTAGTGTATTACTCTTTGTATAACTTCTTTATAAGTGTTTTTGTGCATTTCTTTTCTCAGGGTGAATGAATGGAAGTTAGGAAAGAAGGCTGACAACCGCATGGTCTACACATTTCTTTATGACACCATGAATGTGAAGGTGGTGTATGAAAAATCCAGTGGTAAGATCTGTTTCATATTAGAGACAGTAGTGTGTACAGTAGTAGTCTAGTAATAAACAAGCAAACTGTTAAACTGTAGACATGCTTTAAGAATGGGAAGTCATGCTAGACAGTGGGGGACGCCATCTTCTGAGGTACACTCTCTGTTTATTGCAAATTTGATGTGGAGGGGAAAAAGGAAGTAAAGAAATCAAACTAAAGTGACCCAACAGTAGGAATTAAATGTCAAATAGCATTTGGACAAATGATAAACAGATCTGTATTTTTGGTTGAGTGCATACCCTTCGCTTGAGTTTAAAAGTAAATAATCCCTAAATTGCTGAACATTTTGCTGGGTGACAACATCAAAAATCCATGACGTCAACATGACCTCCTCTATAGCGGTTTAGACGTTTGTCCATTTGTATATACAGAAAGAATAAACATGCATAAAAAAACATAAGAGCTTGTTGCTTTCTGTAAGATGAAAATTTTACCCAAGTCTTATCTGAATTATAATTTTACAGAAATTTGTATATATTTTTTTTCTTCTTGTTTTTAAAGGAAAGAATGCTGATAATGGGCCTGAGAAGAAAATATCAGACATCACCTTCAAGTTTTCACTTAATGGTGAGAAAAAAAAAACTAGAATGTCATGATTCATAATTTTTGTTAATGTTAATATTGTGTTACCAATGATTCAGATCTGATTGTTTCTCATCCACTCACCTGTCACCTACCAGGTTACTGGTTATCTATGAAAAATTTACATTTTGTTTCCCAATTAGATGAGACGGCTGGGTACAATGCACGGTTTGTTCACAAACTACTTTCTCAGTATATTGAGGAAGAATCTGCCTGGGTGAAGAAGTATCCAACAAGTAGACATGTTCCAAAGGTTGGTACAAATGGAGATGCAAATAAGATCCAGCCTCAGGTTCTGTTGATATTTTTATTTATAGTCAACTTTGGCACCTTCCTCTCAATTTACTAGACATTTAACAGACACTGTGCAGGGCAGTTTACATGGTTAAATTACACTGATCTATTCCAATGAGCTTTTCTTTCACCTGTTGTTTGCAGCTGCTCCACGATGTTGGCCTCGTGGTGAGTCGTTGTCGTTTGTTGGGGGAAGAGCTGCGCCTGCTGAAAATGTGGGGAAGCCTGAGGCTCGATATCCTGGACATCAGCAGTGTGGACACTCAGTAAGAATCCTTCTTCCTAAAAGATCCCTTGACCTGCTCACGTTGTGTTTTGACTCTATTACCTGTGGATGCTAACTTAAACAGCTGCTGTCTTAAATTGAAACTTGACTAAAACTTAAGGTAAAGCTACATTGCATAATATCCTGTCTTCCTCCAGGGTGCATATCGTCTTCAGCAGCCTCAAGAAATTTGCTAAGTTTGAGGTGGTCCTCTCTGTCAGTTTGATCAATGAACTCTACGTCCTTCAACTGCACAGCTTTAAAAACAAGATTGGAAATACAACGTAAGTATAATCTAAATACAAATTAAGTAACATTTTATTTAAAGAATATCTTCAAATATATTAACAAGTTTTCATACAATTTTTATGTCTTAAAATTTATATTTACAGGATCCAGCAGATTGAAGAGATTGTGGCATCATTCAGTCCAGGCAGGAAGCTCTTAACCAAGGTTGTGAAAAAGATTCATGAGAATCTTCTTCGTTAAACCAGGAATACGTCCAGGATCAGATTCTAGTTCTTTGCTGGTTTATCATTTTGTGTCGTCTAAATGCATCTGCTCCCATCACTGTCATTCATGTTTCCCTCTTTTAGAATTAGCATCTCTTCCCATTTTCAATCTGTTTTATGAGGCGTGTTCTCTTCACACGGCTGTGGAGGTTGATTTGTGACGGGTTCTGATAAAATATTTGCCTTTACATATATTTTGATTTGTAAGGAGGAATTCAGTTGTCGTCTGTGGAGCAGATTGTGCAGTAATGTGTTTGAAGTTTCCAGAGTTGCCTCCAGGTGGTGAACATGTACTGAGAACGAGAACCTTCTCTGAGCCCTGTGATTGAGACATGCTTTGAACAGAACTTGTATATATTTGTATATATTTTGCATTATTGTAGCTTCATTGTAACTTGTTAATACCAACATTACCATAATCATTACATTGTCACTGTTAATCCGTTTTCTTTCTTGTCTTTGAACATTTGAAGAAATGCTTTGTACCTTTTCTATAGAGAGCAGGAAGTGTAAAATAAATGCACGTGTATTTTGATTTGAGATCGACTCTTTCTCAGCTGGTTTTGTTTCACATGCCCTGCATTTACTTTAATGATGAACACCTCTTACACTTTTTCTTATTCACCCTGTTTCCAGTTTGTTTATTGACTTCTTTAATTATAGCACAACAGCCCGAAATGTAAATACAGAGGTGGTGTTAGTGTTTCGAAAACACAGTCACTGTCTGTTTTAAGGTTCATATGACTTCTACCACTAAATATTTTCATATTTCAAATATCCATGTGCTGGGTGACCACATTATAGCTTTATGGTGTGTATATATTGCACTTATCAGTAAGTGTATTCTTTATAAAAGGAAGCTCTGTGTCTAATTTGGATTTGAAGCATTACTTGTAGATTAAACCTCCAACTACATGTTCAGTATCAGTTACTCTTCCTGCTGTACTGTGGTCAGACTATAGGGGGCACTGTGAGCCTGTAAAACATAATCCTGCCCATCCTGAGAGAAAAATATTTATTTATTCTGTGTAAAGTACTGTTTATTACTCGTTTGCCTTTAATAGAGAACACTTTCCTTAAAGAGATTTAAGGAATCGACTTGTTTTTCTGAAAACAAATTCTCTCGCTCTGTGTTCAGTGGCTTTAAACCTTCAAACACTGATCATGTTTCATTAGAAGAAAAGAAAAAAGTCTCATCTCCGCCGACTTTGTGCTCGTTTTGTTAAATCAAGACAAACTTGTTTGTGTTTAGCTGCAGAAACATGAACCGTGTGAACATTTCTGTGATTTTTGGTTCCTATTTGCAACAGCGAGACATGACTGACATGGACAGTGTCCACGGGGTTCAAATGTCAGAGGTCGTTTCATTTCAAGGTCACACAGCCTCCGAGAGGGAGGGAGGCAAAGACTGTCCACTCCTGAAGCCCCGATGTCAAAGGTCACGACTTTCCAAGCCGTCATCCTCCAGTGAGCCATCGGGGAGACGAGGTTACTCGTTCCCTCCCCCAGGAACACAGGGTGTCCAGGCGGAGGTTAAGTTTGACTGAAGCAGCCTTCAGGTCCCTTGACCTCAACCTCGGGGGGCAGGGGTCAACTCAATTTCATTTCAATCAAGCCTTTGAGGGATTTTTCCTTATTTAAACACTAGTACAGATGGATGTTGGGTTTTTACTCCAGTTTAATAAAGTCAAAGGGATTTTCTGTAACTTTCCTTCCTGGTAGAAAGTTGTTGTTTGACTTTGTCCTTTTTAAAGACAGTTTAATCCATTCATCAAGCAAACTCTTCCTGTAGCTGTAGCATGGAGCTGCACAACGTCCAGGAGGAACTTTGGACCATTCCTCCTCATAAAACTGCTCCAGCTCAAATATATTCTTAGGACGTCTGGTGTGAACATGTCTCTTGAGGTCATTGCACATTTCTACTGGGCTCTGACTAGACCACTCTGAAATCATTCAGCAGTACATTTACTTGGATACTTATGTTGGTTTGTGGTACCTTTTCATCTCATACATTTTAAGTTTAATATTGAATCCCAATGGTAGAGTTGACGACTGCAATCAGGAGGAACATAAATGTACACAGTCCAATAGTGACAAGTACGACTAGAAACAGGATGGATCTGCTCCAATGGTTAGGTTAATGTTAGATTTAGCTTTGTGGCTATAAATGTAAATGTCATATGGATACAGGTGCAAACAAACCGTTTTCCTTTCTAATGTGTATTAGGTGGCAACAGATTGTCGCTGCTCCACAGGCCTAATTCTGTAAAGTGGAACATTTGCCCTCAAGCAACCTCGTTCAGATCTGTTTATCCCCAGAGCCAGAAGCAGTATTTCACCTTAGTAACCTCATCAGTGTCCCCCACTGCCATCAACACAACTGGTGTGGGAAATGGAAAAGTGAATTAGGGTCAATTTGTCCTGGTACAAAAAGGGAAATAGCACTATATTTTATTCTTGTAGGAAGAACTGTTTCCTATTTCTAATGGCTTTAACACTTCAGAAAGATCAGAACATCAGAAAGATCAGAGCCTACCTGTTAGACTATACAACACAACTGATTGTTCAGGTTCTGGTCGTATCTCAGTTTAACTACTGTTGTCTTACTGACCTGGTTACACCAGCTGCACCATCCAACTCCTCCAGATGATCCAAAACGCAGCAGCACGTGTCATTTGTGATCAATCAAAAAGGACGCGTTACACCACTCTTCAGATCTCTGCACTAACTTCCTGCAGCCGCTGCATCATGTTCAAAGCCCTGACCGTTACCCACAAAGTGGTCAACTCAACAGCACCGGCCTACCTGAACTCCCTCATCCTCGTCTACAATTCCTCTCGCTCACTGTGCTCTGCAAGCGAACAACGTCTTGTGGTCCCATCACCTCACGATGGTGGAACAACCTGCCCACCTCTGCACGCTCTGCTGCCTCAATCTCAACTTCAAACCTTCTGAAAACAGAACTCTTCAGAACCTTTATCTGCACTTATACCCAATGAAACTTAAACAGCTCTTCCTAGAGCACTTTAATATATAGTTCCCCTCCTTGGCTTGGATATTTGTTTGCTTTGTACCACACTAACTAAATGTTAATGTACTTTATGTTTACATATAAATAAAAAAGAGTTTGGCCATGAACTTACTGTTCCTTAGTGTTTTTCAGTGTTTTTTTTTTTTTTAAGTTAATCAGCAGGGTTTAATTTAAGTCCAATTTGTAACCTAAAGAAGGTCGTAAGGTCAGTAAACCAACGACCTTTACTGCAGCCTCCGCTCTCCTCCGTCGTCCTTCACTTGACCTTGGTGACCATGATGACTTCATCGTAATTATGTGACTGACGTCCAGCTGTGACAGCTTCTCTCATACAGACAGAAAAAGAGAAAGGCAGCACAGTTTAGATAAAGTCCTGGACTTTACAGCAGGTCCAGAGGGAGGACTTGTACCAAGGCCAATACACAATGGATCACTGTACTTTGGCAACACATAATACCACTACTAAGACGTATAGTCTGAAGAATATGTTACAGTACTGTGCTACAATAGAGATGGAGGAGTTGAGGAAATGCTCTGTGGAGGACGGCTGTTGACTGAAGTCAGCCACAGCTTTAACAGTAAATATGCCACAAAGAAAACACCCAGTAAAGATGTAACCAAACCCTCCAACAAGCTGCTTCATAGACTTTGTGCAGAAATGAACAGCAGTAGGTAAATGAAACGTTGATACGATGTCACGCCCCTGTCAACTTATTATAAGGAACATTTTCTAGTTGTATCTTATCATTATCATTACATCATTAGTGTTTTGTGAATAGAACAAAAATGACATCTAGTCACCATAAGTGTGATCTTACTACGTTTCTACAGTTGGTTATTAGAAGATGAATGACTTGTATCAGCAGTATCAATCAGATACGGATCAGCTGGCTAAAATATCACAGATTTACAGCCCAGTGTCAAAAACATAAGATATTTCGTAGCAAGTATTATCTTATCAGGCTCACTCTAGTTTATCCATTGAAACAGGAAGTGTGTGTATGATGGTCTACTGTACGTAAAACTAGTTAAATGTAGTTTTAAAAAACACACCAATCATTTTCACCTGCTGTTCACACATCGACATGAACACTCTCCATTCTCCACCTGTCTCCATCACCTGACTCCAACTTCCACCTGTCCCGCCCTTGTTTTCACATCTACCCAGTCACCTGAACCCCCACAATACAAACAGCAGGAAGAAGCCCCCCCACTCCCTCATATATAGCGCCCCCTAGATCTCAACTGAAGAGACACAAAGTGAGGACAAGGGGAAGCTGCCACGTCATTCGTGGTCGCTTGGTGTTTGTTTTTGGTTATAGTTCACCTCTTTGTTTCATTGGTGTTTTTTCTTCCATCACTTCATGAAGAGGCTGAGGTTTGAGGGCCCCTGGCTTTGGGCCCCCCCCCCCAGTCTATGCTTGATACAGATCCATTCAGTGCCTCACACTGAGCTGCTCACCTGTTCTCCTTTCAGTTTTCTGTCTGAACGTATCTGTAAGCATTTGTTTTCACTGTTCTTGGTTTCGTCCTCTTTTCTATTATTCTGTACCAGTTATTGTGAGAGTCCATGACAGAAATACACTTTTAAAGAAGTGAAACCCATGAAAAACCTTCAGAGAACACATGGCACAGTTGATTTTATTCATTCATCTAGTCATTAAACAATATAAGCTATTTTGTTGTTCATCAAAATGTGTGTAAAACAAGGTCTTCGTATTTTATATTGGAGACGTGTGTGGAGACTGTCTGCGATGACCCCTAAATAAACTTGAACAGAGACGTAGGCAGTCGTGTCTCCATGCAGTTGACTTCAGATGTCACTAGCGTCCATTAGTCTGTCTTCGCTTCCCACTCACAGCCGCCGTCCTGCAATCCTATCTTCAGAGCCGTGGTTGAGTTGTTAGGGGACATTGGAGGACGTCTTAATAGGTCCTTCCAGGCAGGTAATTAGCTCCAATGCCATGTGCTCCCATTGTGATGCAAATGACAGGAACACAGTTGTGTCCTTGTGTGTGTGTCCTGCAATCACCAACACACACACACAAGTAAAAACTATATGTGACCCAAGGAGCTGCCACATTCTCCGGTCACTCTTAGGAGAAGACAATAGGTCTGACTTGTTAAAATAGGCTCCTGCTCAGCAGGGGGCCACATGAGCCACAGCAGCTGTCCCATAGCATCAAGCCTCCGTGATCCCAGCAGCGGCAGAAACCGTCCAGGCCACAGGTTTCTTTAAACCTTTGTGGGGACATGTTACATCTCATTAGTAAGGAAATCCAACAGAAGTCTTAATTAAACGTTCCCTCGCTGTCTCGGCTGTTCTGCGGCGCGACAATGTCCCTCTGCATCCAAAAACATCTGGTGAAAACAGGCTTTAAAACACAACAGGCTTTTGTGGCCACTTGGCGAAAGCAGAAACACAGTGAACTTATTGTCACAGCAGTTACCAACAGTATTATTGTTTATTTGGTGGTTGGTTGCTGGTAAACTAGTCAGTCACTGTATTAGTATTAACAATGATAAGATCACTGCATAATCTGGAATAAAGAAACATGCAACATTCATAAGATGTCATAATCATTAAGCATGAAAACATATTTAATGAATGCACGTAAAATGTAAACATGACTGTATATGAGGTTGAATAGTGCAAAATAGCATAGAGGTAGATGTAGCATGAAGACATGCTACATCTGTACATGCTACACAGGATGTAGGTGGTCTGAGCAAATGATGCAGCTGAGGATGTAACATTTGTCTTTGGATATGTACAATAATATGCTAATAAAGATGATGGAGGTGCAAAGTGACTCATATTATATTTGCATGTGAGGGATGCATTAACAGCAGTGTGTGTGTGTGTGTGTGTGTGATGGTGCGGGGACACGGGTGGGGGTGGGGGAGTAATGGAAGCCACGGCCCTGGGGAATAAGCTGTGTTTCAGTCTGCATGTGTGAGTCTTGTTCCCAGACAGGAGAAGGACAAACTCACTGTCTCCTGGCTGGGTGGAGTCCATGTTGGTGTATTTGTTATAATAACAATAATTAAAGGAAGATGAATAAATAAAGATGAAAAAACACATTTAGACCACAAGGAATAAATGAACATGAATAAATGAAGGTGAGGTTATGAAACAAATGCTGTGTTTTTAATATTTTAAACCCTCCAGAGTTAAGTCCAACGATTCTCTGGCCAAATGTCATTTCAGGTCTATTTGTATCCATGGAAGACAAAACAAGTACCAGGAGCCCCAGCGAGAGCATTGTGGGTGAGGTGCCCGTTCTCTGGTAGAATAATGATGATAAAACAGGAGTTCTGCTCTCGTTTGGGGAAACACATCCTGGGCCACGCAGGCAACAAGTATACGGGCCTGACAGAGAAGGTTTTCCATCACAATGGCCTTGAGAGGTGAGGAGGGGCTTTCTCCACATGAAACAGGACCTCAGAGTGACTGGGTTCACTTATTTAAGGTCCTACCTGGGTGAGAGGTACTCATGAGCAGCCATTTTTAGCTGTAGCAACGTTGGTGAACACAATTTTCTTCTATTGCATATGAACCAAAAACAGCTGGAAGCAGCTAATTAGCTCCCTAAATCTGAGGGTGATGAATTCAGGTCTCAGTTACTTTTATTTATTCAGATGTTTTACAATCTGAACACCTCATGCATGGTGAGGTTATGTGGATGTTGACAGTGACTGTGACGCTCCTGTCATGTCTTACTGTCGTCACCACGGATCCTCCATCAACTCTTCACACTCCTCAGTCAAACACGTACAGATTTCTGTGCTGAGTTATCGAGTGCCCTTTTGACACGTCACGCTATTTTGAGAACCGAGCTTGCATGGGAGGATTTAGGATCGTCTCCTAAGCAAGACGAGTGGCGGCTGAACGTCCAGACGGGTGGATGGAGAGTCCCGGCCATCTTTGATCCACACCCTGAACGTGCTAACAGAGGTGAAGCAGTCACCTTGGCTAAGTGCATTCCCCAAGGCTGTGGCCCAAATCCCTGCTTGACCCTGACTGATAAGATGTGCTATGGATAGACACTGGAGAGTTTTTGCTTTTAAAATGAAAGTTAATCCAATGTTTCCATGACAGCTAGTATTTTTTTTGGCCTACTGTGGTTTGTGTTGTGAGTCAAATTTCATCATTTAGGAGTAAATGTCATTGTTTTTTAATTTATTAATATAATCAAAACGCTAGGTGGGCGAACTTAATCAAACAGCTTCTTATTAACATTAATCAAAGTATTAAGCAGATTCTCTGCTGATCTGCTCTAAAGGCAGGATTTGTGATCAATGTTATAAAAAAATAAAAAATATTTAACTGGATTTTAGAAAGACAGTAAGAGGAGGTTTTCAGGAGACTCCAGTTTGGGCGTTGAGCTGAGCCCGAAGGTTGTCTGGTCTGTGTCAGCCACCTGCACGCAGTAATTGGTCGTGACTGCAAGAACCCTGCATGCGCATGTTCGTGGAAGGACGGGATTAACACGTTACGGGTGCCCCAGGACCTGTCTGAGGAGCTGATAAGACATTTGAGGAGGCCTTGTGAGGGCAATGTTCAAACGAGGCCCTGGAAAGGATCCAGTGCACGTAAAGATCAGGACATAGATAAAATACAGTTGAACATTTCTGTTGGTGACATTGTCCCGCTGAGAAAAGTTCAGATGGATTTCCACGTGCACCGAAATGTGGTAACACCTGTACAGAGGCTGACTTCATACGTTACGATGTTACACAACACCTGATGGGATGTTAAATGTGTAGGTTACTGTTAATGTTCCAGCTGTTTGAGTCGTATCTCTGAGTTGTTAAAATTAAAGATTCCTCTCCCATTAATTGTCCGCTCCTTGAACATGAATGTATCAGTACGTCTACAACATATTCAACGCCGTTGAATTAGTTTATTTTACATTAGTAAAAAGAGTCACGTGTCACGTGAAGGTGTCAATGCAGACACCTGTTGTCTTTATTACCAGGAACATCTAACGTTCAGTAGGATGTTTGTAACACTGCCTTTCACCTTCCCTTCTTCCCAGTATTTCTCGTTCGTCCACTTTCTACAAGGAAGTATCCCCAAAAAAATCACTTCTTTCTTTTGTGTGTGTACATTTAGTTTTAGTATGAATGGCAGAGATTCTTTCTTTGTTCTAACATGTGAATAATGTTTTAATCCTGACTGTTTCAAGTTATGTTTGTTTTTTTAATTGATTTCTAGGCTGATTGATGAGTGATTGATTGATTGATGAAGACATCCTACTGAGATAGATCATTTACAGCAAATGGTCGTGTGATGGTTTCAGCAGATGTTTACAGAGGTTTTGTTTTGTCAGGGTGATGGAGAAGAAGTTTGGAGTTGTCACATAGAAGCTGCAAAAGGTCAGAATCTTGAATGAGCACAGATCAGTGGTCTCGTGCAAACAAACAAACGGACAGTTAAAGCAAAGCAGTGACTTAATCACAGTTCGCCCCTAAAGCTTTTCAAGTGAAACACTGTTCTATCAAACCAGAGCAGGGTGACTCCTGTACAATACTTCGACTCAGCAGTCCCTCCCGTCTTATCGTGCCCTGCAGCTTGGCCGGATGGAGCGATATAAATTGAACATGCCCAAAGGAGAGACGCCGGTTCCTCTTCGGGGTCCGCACATTGTTTTGTCTAGGCCTGTATTTATTTAGATGTAAATCAGCTTGCAGAAGTGTTACGTCCTGTCCTTGTGTAGTGGGCGGTGGACTGGGGCTCATTTGTTGGAGGAAGTCAGCTCCATTGAGATTGGAGCTCAGATTGTTTTCCATTATAAGGCTGTTATGGATGTGAGAGGGTGACATCATGGTGCCTCGCCCTTCAAGGCTGGCTTGGTGAGAAAGAGCTCCCACACCCATCTCGGGTTCATTACTCAGCACGGTGAGGATGCTGGACTTCTCTTCAACTTTCAAGCTAATATGAAGCTGCACAATCTGTGATCTGAAGACCTGCCCCTGAGGCCCAAATTCAAAACACTGGCTGAGCCGAACAATGATTATTTTTTTTATTTAACACAGTAGGCTACAGGACAACGCCCAACTTATTGTGACTGATTTACTAAAGCAGTAGTTTGACACATGGATGGATTACTGAACCTACCAGCAGGCCCACATCCTATGTTCAAAGTGACTGTTCCTATTTCTTATGTGAAAGTCACAGCGTTAAAAATAAATCCCCCAGATATCCCAGAAACAAAAGACAAAAAACAACAGCATCAATGACATCCCCCTGTTTGTGCCCAGGGTCTCATTTTCCTATAGTCCGTCCATGGTTTGACATTTTGGCAAATAAGCTTGTTGAAGCCACAGTCAGGAGCTACTTAGCTTAGCATGAAGACCGGACACAGCATAACTCTTCTTCTTATATGTAATGTACAGTATGATAGTGAGTGGCGGTGTCAGGCTTCTCTCACATAACTCTAATAAAAGTTCATTTTATTTTGTGTTGTATGTTTAAGTGCTGAGAGATGAGATTGTTTTATGAAGTAGTCTTGTTTGATCAGCCCTAACCCTGAATAATAGCAAACAAAATGGATGTGAGTGATGAATGATGACCTCCTCCTCTGTGCCAATTAGTAACAATTACATCACCTTTATTTGACCTGTGACTGGAGCCTCCCATTGAGCTGTTAAAAACATTCTTATAAAAATAGAATCAACTAATAAATGATGATGTATTATTATGGATTAACCAGTTATCAATACTTAAGATCAGCATCCCAGAAACCCATAATTTACACATTGCAAAAGTATTAAATATAGCCTAAAGTGTAATAGGAGGCATGTAAATCCTCTTATTAAAGGCCACCTTATCCTTTCTTTTTCTATTTATATCACTATCAGTTTTAATAGATGTATTTCTTCTATTTTTCTGCCTCTAATTTGGTTATTTCAACCCTCACCCCGTGCTCGCAGGTCGGGTTCATGTCCTGTCCCGGCTTCCGTAGACATTCCTTCACTGTCAGTGTGCGGTGACAGACAACCATCGGCGAGACAACAATCCAGCTTCAAGTCTAAACTATGGAGGAGATTAATAACATTGAAGTCGTTCCGTGCACAGACTCAGACTATCTGAAACCGTTCAGGGTGCACTATAACCAGGTGAGGTGATTTCTTTCTTGCTGGAGGCTGTAAGCTAGCCCAACCCCCCCATTCATTTTGCAGCTAGCAGGCTAGCATAACATGAAAGCTAATTAGCTGACCTTAAACACAGACGTTTGCAGCAACAAATCGTATCACTTAAATCACACCAGTTAAGCCAATGTAGTCACTCTGTTTTTACATGCTGGAGTATAATAGTTGCCACTGTGTGTGAGGTTAACCTAAGAGAGCTAAGAGGCAGCTAGGAGCTAGCATGCTAACGGTAGCTGGCTACAGAGGTTACTTGTTGTTGAGCATCACGTTACCATTAGCGCATGCTTTACATTAGTGTAGGAGGAGGTGTAGATGGATTAGCAGCGATGCATGACAAGGGATCATGTTTTAGGGCTGAATAGCACATCAAGTGAGAGAGACTTAATGTCATCTGTTAAATTGACCTGTTTGTGAATGTAGTTTGGTTCGTTGTAGTGTCTGCAGCTGGGTTTAATTGTCCTTTTATGCTATACAGTAAGGGTAAGATTGTAGAGCCTGGTAAAGTCACCTGGATATTCAGAAGTTAAAACTGTGGCAAATGTCTTTACTGTAATAAAAGTACAGGTCCTGAGTGTTACTATAACCCTGAGGGGGAATATGCATACAGCTCACAACAACTTTGTTTGTATTATCAAACCTGCTCCATAATATCAGGCAGCATTTTATTATCATTATTTTGTCCCTGTCACCTGTGTTTGGTCTTTTCTCACTATTCTACTGATTAAAATGTCAAAGTGTGTGTGTATATTTTCACATAATATGGTAAAAGATGATGTGTAATTGTAGCAATGGACATGTTTGTCTTAATGGAGCCTTAGAATTTAGTCGGTGGATGTTAATTTTGAAAGATTTATCATGTATTGTTGTAAACCACATATTTATGAGCATTTGATCAAACAAAGCAAGACAAGAAGAGATGCCACATTTGGCTCTGTGAGGTTTTGTGAGGTACAGTTTAGTGTCATGGGCAAAACACTTGAAAAAAGGATAAATGGATTATAAAAGTTATATTTGCAGCCCAGTGCCACAGCAGTCTCACATAATATGTTTACTTGCTTGGTTATCAAGGAAATATCAATGATCTGATATAATACAACATATCATGGATGTAGTGATTGCAAACGCTGAAATTAACTTATGCTGCCAAACTCGGTCTGTTTTGAGACAATAAAAGTCACTAAACTGGAAACACTGCAAACTAGAAAGTCATGTGACCACACACGACCCCTCTCTAATGCCTAAACAGAGACTGGGTGGTATCTCTTTGTAAGATAAAAGATAATGCACAAACTTGTATGCATGTTGGTTTGTTTTATTTTCTATATACAGATCCATTGGTAAATTTATATTGTCTCCAAGTATAAATCCTTGCATACTGCTTGTATAGATTCAGCAGTCCTCTATTCTTACCTCCTGTCGCATATAGAGAGTGTTTTGTTGAGGGCTTGTGGGTGCAGATAGACCAGCATCATCCATCCATCCACTTATTCATGCTCATTGTGGATTTCTGTAGCCACAATCTTATTTTATCTCTGGAGTTTAAAAGCTGTCAAATGTAATATTAGTTTCTTCAGATTTGCACTGAATACTAATTGTTGTTAGCTGCATGTTGAAAGTGGAAAGGTGTGAAATTAAAACCCTAAAGCATCATCACCCTAAAGCTAATATTGTTTTATTAAGTTCTCCCTGGAAAAGAAAGCAATGTGTGACAGCAGCATGTCCTGATGGTCTCCAACAAAGTGAGAAATGCTTCTTTACCCAAACATAGGCTGCAGTCCAGGATGAATTTATTTTTAGGTTTCAAAATATTAGCAGTTTCCCTGTTCTCTGGGTTATGAAGATGTGCAGGAATCCTTATTATTTACATTGTAGAGGATAAGAAGAAGATGCTTAACCCTTATTTACTAATCGAGTCTGGGTCATGTCATTAGCACACACTGACAAAGGCCTTTGTTTAAAAACAAATGGGTTTTAAGTTGCTCTGATAGTGTATGATTTGTTGCCTGAAAACTGAAGCACCACGTCTCTCATGTTGGGGGCACCTCAGTGAGTACTTTTCCCCATTTTGGGGTTCACACCTGTGACTGCAGAGTGGCTTGGTGGGTGTTAAGCTTGTCAGGAGAATAGCGGAACGACCAAGACAGCAGATGGACAACAAAAGAGATGATGGTGGACTCCCTCACTGCCCTGTCCTCCCTTTCATCCTCGTCATTTCTCCTCTGCAGCTCGAGAGGACCCTGTGCAGGGGCTCCCCACAAAGGCTTTTCAGTCGCACTGAGGGAGCATCTCTCCTCCAAACCTTTTATGTTCAGCAGTACATCTGCAGCCACTGGTCACTCCCTGAAATCTCCTCACTCACAGGAACACTCTCTAAAAGCTGATAATCATGTGTAAGAGGCTCTCTTCATCATTACTGTTTATTGGTGCTTTTGTGTGCTCTCCCTCTCTTCAGTCTACCGCGCAGGTGATTGTCCCTCGTTGACTCTGGGAAACCCCTCTTATCTCTGTTGCCTTGTGCTTACATTGAATCACATCCTACCTAATTTGTGATATTTACCTTCTAATTATTCATTATAATGATTTGAATTATTCATCTAGGATTATTTATTTTACAGCCCTTTACTCCTCTGATGAATGAGCTCCTTTATAATCCTTAAAAGACATTTTCTCACATGAACAGTTATTTATTAGGATTAGGATGTCTTTGATGTATGATGTATGATTAAAGAGCTAGCATCATGTCCCTTTTTCAATTCATTTTAAATAGGTTTTGGTTGCTTGTCCGTTACCAGACTGCAATGTGAATGTCGACAGGATAGGAGCGGGATTATTATTCTTGCATGTTTGATTTTACAATTGAGTGTGACGTCACAGTAAGTGCTGAAAACCACTCGCTCTTCAAAATAGCTTGAAAAGGCTGCAGAAATATAATTTTTATATATTTTTTTTCACCCAGAGTGGAACTGACCCATTGGTCTTGTGGGACTCAACAGGGTGTAGCTCATCTGTGTTACAAAAACAGTCCAGAAGCATTTAGTTTAGTAGTTTTCTTAATTTTATTCTTATGCAGTAAGCAGTGGAGCACAGGTGATGCAATTGCACATCAAAGTGATCATTTCATGTTTGATTTAAATCAGTTTATCATTCATCATAAAGAGTGACACTTGAAAATTTGTCACAAATGCTGCTGGGAATATACAGCGATACGTTTGTAGTACATTTCAGCCAGACTGCAGGATCAAAGCAGTATAGATCGGTTTCCTGGGGGCAACGTTAGCTTTTAATGCTAATGTCAACTACGTATAAAGGCTTCTGTGCTTCTAGGTTTAACCTGTGCTGTCAGCTGATGTTTCTAGACACATGCAGGTCATTTCTCTACATCCGTCGAGCCAACTTGTGTTCGGGCTCATTTATAATTAACATTAGCTTATAGCTGTCTGTGGAAGGCAGTGTGGTTAAAAATGCACACGTCTTCCTTTGTTTATAGAACGTGTAGTGAATAATACAGCAAAACAAAGGACTTTAAAAAGATCTGATACTAAATTGCAATCAACATATTTTATATATTACTCCATTTTCCTGTTTTGTTCAGCTTTACTTACCAATTTATTTTAATGCTGCAGATGCTGTAGTTACAGTTAGATCGTTTTCTGCAGCCAACAGTGTTTTTTGTCATTTGTAAGCTCTGTTGATCATTAGTTCATCAGTTCTCTGGCTGTATTACATGTATGACACTCATGCTGCTTTTGTTGAAGCCGGTGAGGAGACTGAAGGTAAGTCAATTAAAAATAACAGGAGGACACATGTTGAGATTCTAAGAGTGCTATTGTGTTTGAGGACGTTGGTTGATTCCTTTCTTCCTGCTGCAGCTGCCAGCTTTGTAGTATTTTCAGCACAGGAGGCCTGTGAGTGATGGTTATTAGACTTTAAGCACCTAAAAGATGAAGACCATGCATCCCTCCCTACAATAGCCATTCATACAGGAGCCTGTCGTTTCTGATGCCCAAAGCCAGAGGGACCACATTAATTTCAAGGTCCTGTGTAGCCTGTTCCTGTTTCCCTTCCTCTCACTCCATCTTTCTCTCTCTTGCTACCCCCCCACATGGGCTAATCTCTCTGTCGTAATCCATGTCAGCCATGATTCTCCGTCTCCCTGGGGCTATTCAAGCTGTGCCCCCCCCCACACACACACTCTCTCAGCAAGTGGCCTGAGTAATGAGGGGAACCCCACCATCTGTGAGTGGTGACAGGATACTAGAGAGGAAATGTATGTGTGGTGACACATTCATGCTGAGTAGTTCTACCTCATACAGTATTTGGCGGCTGCTGTTTTAAACATGAATCACTGCCAAATGAATTGTGATATTTTGATATGGTGATGTATTCAAATAGCTTCTTGTATTGGGCTGTAAGATGTCACGCGTTTTTAAACTGCAGCTAGAATATGTTTGGCATTATTACTTGTAAGTCATGTTCAAAATAGTTGTTGATTATGTTTCTGTTAATAGATATAATCAGTTTATGGTTTGCAGGTTTAAGGTTTGCAACAAACTAGACCATCATTAACAATAGAACTAAGGGTTCGGGGGGCTGTGTCTTGCCCAGGGACTCTTCAACACGTGGCAGCAACAACCAACTGATCCACAGTTTGAGCTGGGGAACTCTGGCAACCAAAGCTAGAATCATACGCCTAGACCAATGAGCTGGTGTTAGTCCTTTTTAATTAGAGATCCTACCATATTGGTGTTGAGCTGACAGGTGTACTCACGCTGAATTAAAACCCGTCAGCCTAAAGCTGCTTCATTTTACACTGCTGCCGGCATCACAGGAATTAGCGCCAAGATGTTTAATGTCACTTCCACCATGTTTTGTAGTACACATGCTGGAAATTCATTGCATATCACATTTAAAGCAGTAATAGCAGACAAGACAACTATTCATTTAGCTAAAATTGCACATTCAAGACATGATTTGACCACTTTTTTACTATATACAGCCTTATATTCCCCAAATGTCCTATTGTACTGCTGTACTGTGGTGGCAGTCACAATCATAATGATTTTTTAAAGGAAATGCATTGTGGGAAAATCCACCCAGCTGTGTGTTAGTCTGACAGGAAGAGTTTTTACCAACAGCATCAGGAATTTAGTCAGAAAGGATCCAAGTCACAGTATCTATATTCTCATTCACCTGTAAAAAGGTTCATTGACAGTGGAAATGCTGTCTCATACATTATTCAACAGATATTCTTCATGCAGTAATAAACCTGCAGAAGTGCATCCCAGCCTCAGTCACGACAGGTGATTTATTACACACACGCCTTCGCTCTCATTTTGACTTCATGGACGAAAACTGAGAAGGGAGCGGCAGTGGCTTGAATGATGGTATTAATGACATTTGCACACTTTGTTGACACAACAGTAATTACACCAGTAGAGCGTCCACATTTTCAATAATATGACTCCACAGAGGGGATTTGTTGACGTCTAAGCTTCAGTAAAGGTCAGGTCATTGATTGGTGTACAGATGTTATATATACTTAAACTAAATCTGACTTCTTAAATTCATTTTTTCACAGAACTCATTAATTCATGTATCTCTTGATATGAAAAAATACCCTCTATAATTTTTCTCAACTCAAGTCGGTGTTTTCAGGTTGCTTCATTTGAACAGTCCATAATCTGCTGCAGTTCTTCACATTCGGGAAGCTGAAGCTGACACGAGTGGCATTTTTACTAGAAAAAGTGATGTATTGTTTTTCAATATAACTTAAATTGCATATTGAGTTTCTGTCAGTCACCTAATCGTTTCAGTTTTAGTTCAATGTATAAATGAATTGAGTGAAACTAAATTCTATTACGTTCATTGGAAAGGAAATGTTCTATATTTCATACACACAATTTAGGACCACAACTAACAATTCTTTTTCAATTGTAATTGTTTGTTTATTAGTAAATTAAATGTCTTATTTAATAGCGTGAAGAAATGGTGACAGAGCTCTAGGTGACCTCAGCAAATGTACAATGAAATGGAACGAAAAACGAAATCAAACCATATGAAGTAAATGTTCATTTTCAATATGATGGCAAACATGTTTTGCAGCACAGGTGCTGCACATACCAAGCTTAATAGCTTTTACAGTAAATAGAAATGATATCATAGTAATACCATAACTAAACCTACACACACTTTGGCTTCATGCTCGCATTTCACAACATGATGGTTAATGGTGCGTGAACAGCTCTATGCTAACTTGGCTTCACTGTGGTCGTGGTCAGTGGAGGTCATGAAATATCATTTCACTGTTTATTGACATGGTTTTCAGGAGTTAACATTAGCTGGGTCTTTCTCTCATGTTTAGTTTTAATAATACTATGATATCCCATCTTAAATGTACAGAAACTATGCAGAAAATGGGAATTTGAAGTCATTTTAATAGAGAGAGATGAGCCTTTGTTGGTACCTTGAGATTGCAGTGGTGCACAGTTGGCGTGTTTTTCTTAGATATTCTTATTCGATTGAATTTCTATGAATTATACATCGATTAATGGTCATTTTTGGGGCAGGACAGGTTAGCCTTCTGTAAGAATAAGCTGGTTTAGGTCTGTTGTGAAATGTAGAAGACGTGAACATAAAGCTAAGTCTTTCCCACTTCAAATAAAAGTCACACTTGAGTTTCTGTCGAGAAGCAGAAACAAAAAGCTCAGTGTTCCCTTCACCTGTCAGTGGTTACAGTGTTGTGGCTGTTTGGTGTATAGACTGCCATCATGATTTATTTGGGAAATTTGTAATAGGCAGCAGTTGTAGTTAACTGTTGCACAACTGGTGGATTGAAATTAAAATGGCATGTCGAGTTTATTCCCTTTGGAGAGAAATATAAACATTGGCTATCGCAGCTCTAAGTACATCTTTGGCACCGCAGCACATCCTAACACAAATCTTGTTGCTACAACAGTAGCTTTATTATGCTTGATTCTATCAGTGCAATTAGCATGCCATTTCACCTCCTCCCATTTCTTGGGCGGTGCTGAGACTTCAGCAGCACGCTCGCACACAAGAACGCACGTCTATTGTAGCCGAAATAGGGCTGTTCTAGTAAAGCTGTCATCCCTGCGCCTGAAAGCGCCTGTGGGTGGAGAGGAGGTGTAGCCTAAATTTGAATCAAGGCCACATTTCCTCAGGCGTGGAAAATATAGGCCAAGTTTACCATGTTTATACAGCGTGCAAAGTAGAGAGAAATATACTGCTCGGCTTGAGCCACACATCTTTGCGGATTTGATGTGAAAGGTAAATAATACAAATCAAATTACAATATATTGGATACACAAAGATAGATTACAAGGATTATACTGAAGTCAGTTTTTTTTTTTTTCTAGTTTGTAAACTTCAACTTCATCTTAAACTAAATCCTAAGCTGATTGATTCCTGCCTTACAATTTTTGGCAGATGTTTACTCAAACTGGACTAAATAATACTATTTCTCCACCAGATATATTCTTCTCCTCTGAGATATGACGCACACAGTTAGAGCGGCGCCTGTTGGGTGGCAGCTCCTCTCTTTGTATGTTGTCTTTGTTTAGTTCTGTGGAGTTTTTGTCGTCTTCGTCTCATGTTGTGAGCTTTTCTGAGGAAATGGGCAAAACTAAACTTACTGGGATCTTTGTACAGCATTGTTTGTATATGGCAGCAGCTAGCCTGCTGTTAGCTACTAGCTCTTATCTAAGGAAGAAAACCTGAAGTCCTCCAGGAGCTGAGGAGGTGAAGCGGTGAGATGTGGAGCAGCAGAGAAGTGCTGAGAAAAGGTGCTGAGACGAGTCATCCGCACTGATCGCAGACCAGACTGGACATGATGAACATGAAAACAAGGCCCTGTGACCACCATAGCAGATAAACCGATCCTATACCCTTCAGGATGGTGCCCCCATCTCCTATCATGCACTTTGCGATGCAACTACACTACGATACCTGCTTCAGTCTCCAGTGTTTTTGTGATGCCCATTACCAAAATCTATCATACTAGAATTTGCAATTAACATATTTTCCCCACTGTCCTCACAATGTTTGTTCACTTCACACAAAAATTAAAGTGAAATAGTGAGTTCACAGTTTGTCTCCTTCCTGTGCAAATACATTTTCCCGCCCCATCTTGAATGAATAAAAATAACCTTAAAACAAACCAGACAGGGTGTTTGCCATATTCTCCTTATGCTTTCTGCAGAGTGATGCCAAGAGTCATTTCTGGTGATCTTTCTTGTTCTACTCGCATCAGATCTTATTTTATCTATTTATTTATATTAAGTTATTCTCTTTTTGGTATTTGCCCTCATCTCTAAGTTGTCAGGTTACGGCATTAACCACGGTGATATCACCTGTGTATCTCACATGGTTAAACCACACAGGTTGCTGTATATTTTGCAGTTTGACTATAAGTATTATTTATGCAATCATGATAATATTCCTTATTCTTGTATCTTTGAAAGAAAACAGACCGATAAAGCTGCAGAATGTCGTACAGTGCTTTTCTTTTGCTTTGCATCCGCAGATGGTTTTGATGGGTGTGCTTTGTGGTGTTACTTGTCCAAGCAAGCATCAGAAGTGGGGCAGCTGGTGCCTCTACAGTAATCATATTAAATAAATATGAGATGAGTTGACATCCTGCCATGTGAGTCAACTACAACAAAGGGAGTGTGATGTCATGGTACATTGAATGCATCTTATTCCACCTGACTAATGTCTGAGTGGATTGTAAGGGTTGAAATTATTTTTACTGTGTTTATTTATTTGTTTTTGTTTGTTTTTTTCCACAGAATGGCACAAAGAAATCCTGGGACTTCATGCGAACTCATGACAGGTAACACATTTTATCAGTACTCTTGGATGAAAGATGTGTGAATGGGTTAGAAGCCCCCAGTGTGTTTACATGCACTTAAATTACCTGCTTACACAGAGAAAGGTTATGTGGCTAATTGGGGAATGTGTTTACACTGCATAGTATTCACCTGGTTATTGTAATGTATACATGCAGCAGATCAGTGGTCCTTTCTTGGTATTCTTATACTTAGAAGCGGATGGTCAACTCAGACAGACCTTGTGTTTTTGGGTACTGGTTGTTCCCGTTGGCTATAAAGGTCAGTCCTTCACAGGGGGCACTGTAAGAGATATATCACACATTTGTGTCACATCCCTTACATTCTTTACCATAGTACCCCAAGGTAAGTCTCAGGTCATTTAAGCCCCTTTTCCTGTACTCTTGACCCTAAACAGAGGTCCCAGTGAAAAATAGTACCATCGAGACAAAAGCAGTAAACCTCAAACCCATAGAGAACAAGAATTATAGCCCAAGGGAACTTCCAGCTCTTCTCCAGGTGGAAATTCTGTCAAAGTGTTGTTTCCTTTTTAACGTGTATCGAATGGAACCAGGATTGTTTTGCATTTTTGTTTAAGTGTGCAGAACATTTTCTTCTCAGCAGGATCTATTTGGGCCCCTAATTTCTGTAACTTTAGCATTTGGTAGCAAACTCTTGTTTATGCAAGAATGGGATGACTCTCAGTTGACTGTGCACCCCATGTTCCTGCAGAGCCTTTATGACACTCAGAGGAACATAGAGGTAAACCTCCTCTGAAAACTACAAAAACACATGTAGACGAGTTCAACAAACTCCTGTTGTTTTGTTATGTTAACACCTTTGTCCTTATGGGCCGCTTGCATTGTGGCGCTTGTTTATACATTTTTCTTTAGAGGCAGCAGAAGTCATTTTTATATGCTGTTTTTTTTTATTCTGTTATTTTCACTCTCTGCGAATAGATTTTCTTTAAACTTGAACAATTCTCTCATGACGTTTGGTACAAAGTGGTGAGACACAACCTGTCATTGCTTCGAAGGACTGATCCTTCAGGGGGATTCTCCTTTTATACCAATCATCATACCCTCACGTTACCAGCTAACTTGCTAATTTTAGATCATCCCACATGTTTTTCTTATATCTTCTTATGTACATTTTTTAGTATTAATCTGCAACTTTTGTTTGTATGTTGCATCAAGCACTACATTTGCGTATATTCAAAAAATATAATCAACTTGCTCAGTTAAAACACTGATACACAAGGTTTCAAGCAAAATGACTAATCACAGATTTGAGTTTTTATTGCATTTTAGAGAAAGTGGGGTTTGTAATTAAAATTTCATGTTCCTGCTAAAATTGGGAAGTCTCAAAGATGACAGAAGGAAAACGCATATAACTCGTCATGAAAACCAGAGTGAAATTATGGCAAGAACTGTACACAAATGCATCACATTTAGTGGAAGCACGTTTCTGTGTGAAGTATCGAAGACGAATGACATTGTACTTTACCAAGGGAGCTGCGTTTTCCTGTTGACCAGCCAGAGAAAGTCTAACAGTGCATGAAAAGTTCTGAGCATGTGTTAAGCTTGTTTCTTGGTTTAACCATTAGAATTAGCAGGAAGCTGTAGAACAGCAGTAATGATGTGGAACAACGCTGCCTCAGGGGACAGGTTTCATCCCTCAGGCCTCTGGGTCCAGCATTTTGGTCTAAATCTAGAACATTATCTCATCCATACTTAATATCAGCTCATTCTGTAGCACCCGTTGGCTGTGAAATCCATCATTGGTGCTCATCATTACTTAAATGATACCTTAAAATGTAGGTTCACAAACTTTCAGGCCAGTCTTAAAACAGCAGAAGGTGCCAATGTTGACACTGAAACCTGTTTTGCTTGCTTTAATCATTCTCCCTGTTAATTCTGACCCTCCAAATGATGCTTCCTGGTTAATGTGAAGTCATTATACAGCTGCACTGCAGGTCAACAGGGGAAACACTTAATACCCACTTGATTTTATGAGTCGTGTATTAGACATTATACTGGCAGAACACAATAGAGAAGGGATCTGATATATATTAGGTCGATTTGGTTTGATTTAGTTCTTTTTTTTAGCTGCATGACCCTAGATATGGGGCCCCAAATACCTCTGTGTACTTCATATAAACTTTAACATCGTATGACACATTAAATGTGTTTACCCGTATTGTAAATGGCCTCATAGAAAAAGTCATAAACTTTATCAATTCAAAATCTATTATGTTTTAAGAAGTTTAAATACATTTAGTGAAAGTTAAACGGCAAGCATTGAATGAATAATTCAAAGCAGTTGTTAAACAGGCTTTACTTATTTGAGAAGAACCAAACAATGACATTAAATCATTTTGGAGTGCTAAACCAGGTCAGCTAACACTCTTACATACTGTGACTGGATTGTAAATGGATATTAAATTAGTACCAGCCAAGAAGCTATAGCTGGCAGCAAGTTGTAATAGCAATCTCCTGGTTCGCTCTCACCATAGGAGAGACAGGGCAGGGCATCCTGCAGCCTCAGACACATCCGCTTTCCCAACACAAACCCCACTCACATGCACACTCACACACATAGCAGCAGACCACCTGTGTGTATACAGTTCACTCTGTGCAAGTGGAGAAGCCACTGATGATCCTATTTTTATCTCCACATCCTGCTTGTTGAAGTCACACGTGCTTAAGATTTTATTTAGACCAGGGTTTTGTCATGATGGCCATGGCACACAGCAGACCATGTTGTGGAGGTGCAGTCGTCCTGAAGTCTTAATCCAGGGACCAAATAAAATACAGTAAATTAAACTATGAAAACAGACCCTTGCTCATACTGTGCGGTTGGCATAAACAGCCATGCTAAGTCGCATTTTAAGGCCCAATTGTTTTCAAATCAGTATGATGTCAATTGTGACTGACACATCTTTTAATTCAGACCTCCAGCTCTCACTCCCTTCCTTCTGATAATTATGGATTCTGTTATAAGGAATGCAAAAGCTCATTCAGCCATGAATTGCTGCTTTCTTGAAACTAAATACTTAAATATGCTGGAGGAGACTGCCAACAGTTGTATATCATCTAGGCAGGTACAGGTTTTTAAAAAAGTAATCTAACATTGACTTTTTCCCTCTTCCTCAGTGTGTCAGTGCTGATCTTCAACACCACCTCACACTGTTTTGTCCTTGTCAAGCAGTTCCGTCCAGGTAAGAGCAGCACACCAGTCGCACGGCTAATTCATGTTCATGTTCTTCTTGTCGCCAGCCTAGATCTAGATTATCGTCTCCTGTGGGCACTTTCACTAAAAAAGCAGTACATTACAATCCCCGTTTATTCAACTGGATCTCAGTAACAATGCAGACTCATAAATAGACCATAAGAGGCCTGGTTAAAAAGCAGCCTAACCTCCTTTGTTAGAAGTCACCAGGGACTGTTCCACACCACAGTGTGCTAAATTCAAGGAAGTCTGGGCATTGATATATATTTTCTTCCTCCTGCCTCACTGCTGTTTGAAAGAAAAAAAAAACTGTACAGCCCAGAATGACGTGAACATTTCTGCTCACTAAACGAAGAGTATGTTATCAATATTGTGGTGAATTCTGTCAGTTCACCAATTGATATGTCAACATGCTATGTACATAGATAACAATTAAAGCTGATCAATAGAGGGATTGTTTGAAAGTTATTTCTTTATTATTCCTCATTCTTAGCAAAGGTATGTGGAGATTAGCAGTTCAAGGGTTACAGAATTTTTTTTAAAGAAAAAAAGACATTATTATTCAGATTCTCAAACAGTTTGGCAAATGGATAAAACTAAAGTTCTAGTACTGAAAATAGTTTCTTACTTTTTCTCTTCCAAAACCAGCTGTATACATGTGTGAGTGGGAAAGGATGAAGAAGCAGCCGCCTCAGGCTGCTGAGAAAACTGAAGAGGGTGCATCTGAAACCCCGGCTCCCGAGTCTCAAGAGGGCCAGTCGGCTTCAGAGGGGGAGAGCTCTTCTCCGTGGCCTCCAGCTTCAGCGGGAGTCACCTACGAGCTCTGTGCTGGGCTGGTGGACAAACCCGACCTGTCCCTGGAGGAGATCGCTCGGCAGGAGGTCCTGGAGGAGTGTGGCTATGATGTACCTGCTTCTAAACTGAAGAGGATTACTTCTTACAGGTGAGTTGATTTACAGGGAGTAAAAATGTTTTTTTATTGTGTTCTGTTTATCTGCTTCAGTCATAGTCATTGGATTTTATGTCCCTTAATAATAACTTTACATTCTAGTTCTCAACTAGCCCGGAGTTTGTAATACTGAAAAGATAAATTAAGTGATGTATAGCTTGTCTAAAATTACACATAATCTAAACAGAGGGAAGAATATACTCAAATCAAACACGGGAAATGTTAAAATGGAAACTATATAAACATTCGAAAATTATGCCCTAAAGTCAGTGGCTGTCAGTTTTTTGGAGAAAATCCCAAACTAATAAAGCAAAAGTGCGAAGGTTATGTCAAAGAGCTATAAAAAAAGAATCAGGCAAGCCATCCATCTCTGTCAGAATATTATTAACAAGCTACAGTGAGACAGAGCAGTTGAAAGTGTCCAGAGACCACGAGTCCCACATCAGACAGCAGCACCTGGACAGCTATGACTGACGGCTCTCATTACCGTGCTTTTGATTCGACTTGCACGCCTCCTCCACTGTGTTGGTGTCGTCTACTGCCACTGTTATGTGTGGGCTGCTTCCATTTGTGAGATGGGTATCGTCTTAACCCTCATGACACGTACAGTATGAGGGTACTTTTGACAGAAGCGCACTTGGATGGGGCGGCTCTGACAACCGAAGGTCACAAACCACTGCAGCAGGGAAACAGTTTGATCTAATGCTAAAGAAATTCTACAAAAATACCACAGTTAGTGTTAGTTGCATATTAAAGTTCAAAGTAAGATATTCACATTTTGATACAGCTGTATTTTTAGGGCAAAGACAGATTTATGGTGACAGAATAATATGATGTCTGGCAGCTGTACTCAAGAAGCTTTTTATCTTTTGGCAACAGAATAGATGAATAAATCTCACTGTTTGCATGATTATCTTGTAAACCTAAGAATTTTTATCACTGACTAAACAGTTTTAGTTTGCAGAAACCACAAACACACCTCTACTAGTCACCAGTGACATTTAAGTATTGGTTTTGACAGTGAAATATCCTATAAAAAAATGTTATATATTAATATTGGAAACCTTTTTGTTCCTTCTCTGTTTATTACATCAGGTCAGGCGTAGGTGTAACTGGTGCCAAGCAGACCATGTTTTACGCTGAGGTGTCCGACGACAACTGTGTCAGCACAGGTGGAGGTGAGCCACGAGAGGGAGAGCTTATCGAGGTGGTCAAAGTCCCGCTGCACGAGGCCATGACGTTTGCCTACGACGAGCGTATACCTAAAACCATGGGTGTCATTTTTAGCTTCATCTGGTTCCACAATAACATGTCTCCCAAGTACAAGATCTCCACTAATGTGTAACTAATATTAATCAACCACTCTTTCTACAGTTTATTCCAAATTCAATCAAACACTGACCCAGCACATCCACTTTTCCCCTTATGACTTTTCATCCTATATTGCCTTTTCCTTATTGGTACACGATGAAGGGTGGGCCCTTGTCTTGTTGCCAACAGGTACCGTATCTTTAAGTTTTGTCCTGTTAATCAACTTTTATGTAGTCTTAATATTTTTTCCTGAAAACTAATTTGCCATAGCTCCTTGTCACTGGCACTTTTTCTCCTGTCTTTTTTTTAGTATGCTAATCATTTCATATACTGTGCCATCAGTTATAAAAAGCTGCATATCACTGACTTCATTTGCCTGCCCTTGATTAAAGGAATGCTCCACTGATTTTTATTGTGAACCTCAAATTTTCCCTTCAACATGTGCTTGGATGATAAAGCCTCTTTTATGATGCATTAATGTCAAGTCAGATTTATCATTATTAGTTCCAACTTAGAAATATTGTTCACATCAACATCTGAATAAGAATTGCAGCTGAGGAAAGTTCCTCCCTTTTTCTGAAAGATCAGATATGTTTGACCAGGCACATCATGAAACAAAGTGCCTGAAAACCAAACTAATATAGATGCCTCACACCAGCCAAACATAATTTAGTGGAATTAAACCCAAACTTAATACAAGGACATGGTGTTATACTGTATCATGCAACCTTGTGAATGCTTCCTCCTCTTCACTAATCATCCTGTATCATGTGAACTAAGCATTAAGCTGTGATGTTAATCATCCATGTGCCTCTGGTATAGGGTTAGGGTTAGGGGGTTAGAGTTAGGGTTACCCTAACCCTAACCACTGTATGTTGCTAACATTTTAGCATGCTAATATTCACATACTGCTCCAGCCGGTCTAACAAGAGGTATATTGCATCTAAAGCATTGACTTTTTGCACATTTCGTCATGACTCCATCCACTAAAAACATGGATAATGGTAAAAATCAGTGGAGTACACCTTTAAGCCGTGATCCAGTAATGCAAAAACTATGCTAGTCAATGGTGGGGCCTTGTAATGTCAGAGGTGTCGGGTGTGTTTTAACCACCACTTGTTCAGGCATGCCTCAATTAATTTCTCTCATCCACAGCCTTTAAGCAATACTTATCACAGTACCCGCCGGGCTAATCAATCACTCAGTGTCACTCTGTTCAAAATTCTTCATAAAGTTAAACCAGTTGACATACAGTATTTTACCTCTGCACCACCTGCTACCACTTCTGCTTTCAGTGTGTATTTGTAAGCACAAACCTGATGTGAAGCGTTTTAGAAATAGAAATAGAAACGTAACACATTCGAATCCACTTCACAGGCATCTTCACTCTTAGTTAGTGAGATATAAACAGCTGTCACCAGAAAGTCGGGCTTTAACATGTCGAATGACCTGAAATCCCTTTGACATGGAGAGATTTAGATTATTAAATGTTTACCTTCTGTTGCATATTTTTTTCATATAGGTAAAGATGGTAATTATTTACCATTACAATCAATTACAACGTCCATGTTGTGCTCAGCATGTACAGCACATTTAAATACAGGTTAAGCAGGAGTTCAACCATCAAGCAGATTGCCTTTAATCATAATCCCGTGTAGTAAACCTTAGACGGCCATTAACGCATAAACCCACATAAATCACAAAGTGAATCTCAAGAGCAGCCGAAGTCTCAGGTCCAAATAGTCAAACCTCAGCGTGGATCTCTGAATCTGATGATGACCAGCATATTATTATTATTATTATTATTATGATCATATTTCAAAATCACTTACAGCTTAAAGACTTGCCACCATACATATTAGTACTTTGATTCATTCTAAAAGGGCTGGTACTTCATTTGTTGTTTAATATGTGTAAAGAGAGAATCTCCCCACACCTTAACAATATGCAAGTACTAAAAACAAAGCCTGCTATTTTTAAAAAATGACTGCTCTCTTAAACCACTGCTCATTATATGCTCATTACTACAGTTCAATAGAACTACACTTTAGATAACGCAGTAGTACACAGTGAGAGTCGGTGGTGCACCAGCAGAGTTTGGACGTTTGAAAACTGTATGTTGCCTGAAGAACTCGGTGGTTTAGTGAACTTCGCTTTAAAAAATGCTGTGAATTAATAATATTTGTGTAATAACACATAAATATGTTGTATTACACTACAACAAATTCCAGTCCCCATAATTTTCTTCTTGACCTTCTCTGGGGTGAAAATTAAGAAATTATTTTATTATTTATTTTGTACTTTTTTACTTTTTGAGCCCGAGGAACAGCTGACAATCAAATGTCAACACTTGTCTTGTGTTCTTGTTAGTTTTTCATTGGTTTGTTGGGTGTATGTATGTTCTTTCATCTCACCTTAGTTACCTGTTGTCACTGGAGCTTCTGACCTGTACAGAACTGAATCAGTCATTTAAATAAACCAAACTAAATATACTTGTTTTTACGAAGCGAGTAAAATATTTTAAAAGTAATTTCCACCCAATCGATATATGCATATAACACTAAAGCCATATGATCTCCCCCTACATGCAGCTTATTTTATGTCTTTCCATCACAGATCCTTGATATAGGATTGTATAGGTTGCTGGAACAGCTTGAATTATATTTTATTTTAATATCTTTACATTTTCATTTGCTAATTACATTTTCTCTGGATTAAAGGTGCCACAATCTGTTGACGTTGTATGTTCAACACCAGATTTAATTGTAGTTTCAGATGTCGCCTCCAAATCTATTGGAACAACAAGGCGAATTAATTTATGTTTACTATACACTGACGACATTTGGGTTTAAGATTAAAAGATCAACATGAGATGAAACAATTCAGAATTTCAGCTTTTATTTCCTGGTTTTTACCTTTATGAAAATATTAAACAACAAATGGTGGATTGTTAAACCTTCACCCCTGCTCTGTGGAGGTTGTTGGCTGCTCTTTTGGGGTTTTTGCTTCTGTCCTCAACTTTTGTTTTCCTCCTTCGACCTGTTCTGGACATGTCGCTCAGCGCACCAGGGGTTTCTTTCTTTTTCAAGACCCTCTATATTGTTGTATTAGCTCTGCTCATTCTTTGAACAGTGCATCTGATTGATTTGAACATTTAGCAGCAGCGCTCTGCTTTTTTAACTACTAATTCTTCTTTAAAACCCAATCTTCCAGGACACACCTAGGTACCAACAAATGCAAATGTCAGTCTCATGTTCCCTTAACTTTGCTTAATCAAATGTCATTTCACATATCCAGATGTTTATACCAGGGAATTAAAGCTGACGTTCTGATCTCTCATATGCATCTTTTGACTCAAAATATCAGGACACTTAATGTGGAAAGCACTTTTAGAAAATCATGACAGTTTTTGAACAGTATTTTTAGCCACACCTTAAATCCTGATAATCAGCCTTTCCAGTATAATGTATTGAAATGTTTCTATACCTATGATCATCAGCTCAGAGACCTCGTTCCCTTTCCTCCTCTTTCAACCCTTTTCCATTTGACAATCTTGTCTTTACTCTTTTGTTAATTATAAATTGAGAGAGTACAGTATTGGAGAACCTCACTGAAAGATTTTCAATGGTGCTCACGTTTCCATTGTCTTGTTCTTGTCTGGTATTCAAAGAATCCTGCGTTAAAAATAATTAAGATGACACATATTTATGTTGAAATATGTTGCCCATGCCCAAATGTCAAACAAAAGCCATTTTAAAGCCAGTTGGTAACTTTATATTTGTCAAATGTGGCGAACTGACATTGAGATTTACTTCTGGCTCACATTATTCCTATTGCAAAAGCACGAGGCTGACTGTCTTTTATAAAAGCTCATCAATGTGAGTGGTATCAGCCAACGAGCCAACACGGTGCATATTTCTTAAGACCTACCCTCCAACTATTATCTAAGAAAACAAAGGTAAATAGCAGCTGCTAGGAGAGTCCAAAAGTGTCTGAGCGACTTTTGCAGAGAATTCGGAAGCACATCGAGCGTCACTGCACTTCAGGACCAGCTCGTTCAGCAAGGTTCTTTATATAGGCCGTTGTTGATGTGACGGAAATTTACATCCTTTATGCTCAGCCTTTCTTTTTCAACGTATTCACAAGTTGATCTACATTATCAAACCTATTTTTACCTTAGCATTTTTTATTTTTATAAACAATTTAAATGTGAGTGGCTGTGTTTTTTAAATAATTTTAGTTAGTTAAAAACTTAACTTAAGCCAAAATTTGCATTTAGTCCAGAGGAAGCTATTTAAAAACAGTTTTTGGAGAACTTAAATGAAAAGTTTGACATTTTGGCAAATTCACTTTCTGCCCAATAGCTAAATAAGAACAATACTACTCTCATATCTGTATTTGACCATTTAAAGTCAGGTTGCAGACTGTGCCGCTGCTAAGCCATATGCTACTTCTGTTAAATATACAATAATATACGCTAATATTAACAGTACGTTAATGGTTGTATAATTCATTCCTGCCTATGCTGGATAACCATTAGCCCAGGATTGGACATTTCTACCTCCATCACTCAGGCACACAATGAAAATGTTTTGTGTCTGTTTCCTTGCTTCTGAAAGCGCATATCAAATTCTCAGCCATAAGTCCGAAGCGTCAACTCTCAGAAAACTTAATTCACCAGATTTTTTATAGCTGTACCCCCATGACTATGCTGTAGTTGCTTCTTCAACTGTGATTTTTGTTTTCTTTTGTTAGTTTTTGTGCACTGACCATTTCTTAATGGATTTTCATCACAAGCTGAGCTTCAGTTTATCAGAAAATGTCATTTTTAAAGGTACTATGTGTATTATTTTCTAATTTAAGAAGGTGTATTACTGTTAAATTATAACTCGGACCACAGGTGTGACTTTTGATTTGGATGACGTCCCATATTTGCAGACTAGTTGCTAAAGTTTCAGAAGCAACTGACAGAGAATAAAAGTTGTAGCACACGTGTTTCTCTATTTTATGTTTGTAATATTTAGTGAAAATTCTACATGTAATGCCTTTAAATCAGAGACATTCTAATTTTTCTCATAGTAAAGAGATAAATTTGTCCAATAGTAATGTTTTTTTTTTTCTTTTTGGTGTCTTATGCTGAATTTGTCTTTTTAAAAATATTTTTCTGAAAAAAAGAAAAACATTGCAGTTTTATGTATTTTATGCTTTATTTATGGTGTATACTCATTGTGAGCAGTGTTTTCAGTACTGTTTAAATTTTCTTAATTTATTACCTAAATGTTGAAGTATTTAACTTTTAAAACATGACACTTGGTACAAACATACAGTATATATTTAAATATATCATGCATGTGCACTAACTGTGTTGGATTAAACTGTATTAAATTGAAATAAAAGGGGTTTGATGCCCAAAATGTAATTTTTATTGTCTTTTATTTGCTCACCAACTTTTTTTTATGAAAATGTTTTTCAGTATGTCTGTGACGTCTCTCTGTACCCTTAACTACCACCTCGCTGTTCAGGTGCATGGTCGATCCACAATTCCGAGTCATTCTTAAGTGGACATTTGTGCCAATTGTGAGAAATTTTCCTTCAAGGCATCCCTGAAATATGTTATTCACAAGAAGGAGACAGATGGACTAACATATGGACAACTGTATGAGTGCTAAATAGAAGCACATAGAAAGTAATGTGTTACTCAAAGTTGCATGAAGTATTGAATTGGGTTCCATAGGAAAAAAGATCAGTGCGTCTTCAGTGCTTAACTTGAAATCCACTGCATTTCCCTGCTGCTAACTTAAATCTGTCAGCAGCCTTTACACAGCCTGTTGATTTACTGCACATAATCTCTCTTGAACAAACATCCTGATAAGACTGAACTAGATGTGGATCAGGAAACTGGACGACGCAAAGAATCCATCCGTGGAGATAATCCAAGACAAATGTAGATTCTGAAAACCTTGATCTTGATGGGCATCTTGATAGGATTCCCAGAAACAGCGGGGTTCTCACATTTAGTCAGAGGCTAAATAAAAGCTGTTGTACTGTGGAGGGGATTTTATCTAAGGTGAATGAGGAGAAGTGTGTGTTGGGAACAGGAAGAACCTTTTCTTTGCTGCGCTGTAGATTCTCTGGAAGAAAAAGACAAAATGGCGTCAGTCTCTACTCACTGAGCGACTTACCAGTCACACTTAATGCGTAATTTGCTCATTAACCAGTTGCTGAAGAGTTGAATGTCTAATCTAATGTGGGATGTTTTGTGTCCACCAGCTGTGAAACTTTCAATACCACTTTCACTTTTAACACCTTCTTTATTTCACTGCAATTCTTAAAAGCGTGTTGCTTGGGAACAAAGTGGCAACAGGTCACGCTTTCACTCGCTCTCACTTTAATAACAGCACTTTTCTACAGAAGGACACTGTGTGAATGTTATATAAGAAACTTTACAGGTTTCTTCTTGGTATCTTATACAGAATATGACCTCGATAACGAGACTGAAAGCTTAATTGGCTGATTGTTATCGTGAATTAACATTTATTTAACTATCAGGTTTTAGCCAAACATTCATTAACAAACTCAAATGTAGAAGGATACAGATGATTTGATTTTGGGTCTTAAGCCAAAAACAACACTAAGGGAAGTTTTGCATTGCCTTCACATTACAGCAGAGACAAGGCTGTGCATGTTGTTACCTTTCTAAAGAATGTAAACCCTCTATTTAAAACACATCTTAATCAGAAACGTTCACCATAGGGATGGAAAATGTACCTTAAAGGTGCAGGCGGTGGCACGGGGAGCACTGTGCTACAACTTTTTATCCCTAATCAAGTTTGTTCATGCAGAAATTATGTGTATGAATAATTCTGTAAATGTACCCTGCCCTCACCTCCACCCATCCATCTTTGGAAGGGTGGATGGGTACTTAGATTGCCTCCCTGTTACTTTCATGTTGTAACTGGACACATGGGATGTCTCTGTTCTCCAGAGACCATCTGGGTGTGTGTGTGTGTGTGTGTGTGTGTGTGTGTTACCACAGCAGATGGATTACCACCCCTCCTTTGTGAATGCAGGCTATTCACAGGTGGGAGCTAAAACCTGCCATTTGAAGGAAAGACAAGCTCCACCAGTACGCCAAGGTGGACAATACCAGTATGATTCCAGTACACACTGGATACACTCTCCATATGTATGCAAATGAGACCTTATGGTTGATACACATGAAAGGAAGGAGTGTGTTTTTTAACTTCTGTCAGCCTATTAATCTTCTTGAACTGTGACATATGTGTGAACAGTTGAGGGAGTGATGCTCTCTTCTTTGAATGTTTAGTTTAAATAGTTCTAGAAGAAATATGTCATTTTAAACAACCATGTGAGGCTCAATGTGGTGTTCAGCTGGTATAATACAGTGTATTAACCAGCTTCGTTTAGCATTTTAGCACGCTAATTAGTGCTGAACTCAAATTACAGTTCAAAGTTGTCGATACACACACCAGAAAATAAGTCATGTGATGATAACGGTCAATAGGCCTTATCATCCAGGAGATGAAGAGATGAAAAGAGTTTAATAAGTGAAAACAAATGGTAGAATTATCATTACATTGCAGATCTTCACCAAATCTAATTCATTCTCAACATCCATCATTTCTTCTTTATTTAACTTCTTTTTCACCAAACAAACACTTGAAATTACTACAAGATGTGCTGCTCTTCTGCCCTCAGCTCTTGAGGAGTGAGGTCATAACATGGATTAACATGGCACTGTGCTTTGAGAAAGAGCAGAGGACGGACTGGTTCAAACTGATAAACAGACCTAGATAAGAACCAGGTGAGTGCCCACAGCCTGTTTTTCTGTTCTAACAGGCTAATATCAAGCTGGCCATAAAGGATTTTGCTGCTTGTGCGTCCTTGTGTAGCGTCTGCTGGGTTTTATCAGTGACATGTATTTATGTCCGTGCATGCTGGAATGGATTGTAGGGTTTAGAGAAAGTCTTTTTAAGGTATCTCCATATGTGGAAAGAGGGAAATGGAAAAGTCTTATCTGCTATGTTTACAGTGACAGGACGAAAAGCTCAACAACATACTATATATCCTCTTTAACTGTGGAGAGGCGGCGTCGAGGCAGCATCACAGAGGATATAGTTAGTGAGAAGCTGTCTTTTATTTTGTTGTCGCATCTCAGTGTCTTAAAGGTCAAATAGGAACTCTGGCTGCAAGATCCCTTCAAATGCATGAACAAGAAAAGCAAGACATGCTATAAAGCGTCACTAACTTGCCCGACTGGTTAACACTGTAACTGTGGTTCTTCTGTTGTAAACCATTCTTCAAAATCCACGTGTGGGTTGAGGTGGCTTTCCCTGTTCGCCAAGTGTTACTCAAACCGAGCTAAGCAATTCCAGTTTGTTTAAAAATGTCTGTCACTTTTTTTTTTCCAGCTCTTGACAGTGACATGTCACACGAACTGGCACGTACTGTGTGAAATCTGAGCTCTCGGCATGAGACAACACAAATACAAGCAGTGCTGTTACCAGAGCAGAACATGAGGGCGTGTTAGACGTACACGTGGTTTCATCTTATCGAAGTGGAAATGCTCTTTCCACACACTTCCACAGCTCAGTGAACCAGAAAAAAGGAAAAAGTAGAAGGCACCTAAAGTAACTGAGACACCAGGGCTTCATTTACTGAGGAGCAGGATGATCTTAGTCTAATTCCAGCTGGTAACGTTATTAGCATTTATCATTAATGAACAACTATTCTGTCCGTCTGTGTCGAGAGTACTGGTTGAAGAAAGCAGGTAAAATCACAGCATCCATTAATAACTATGCGAAAAATGTCAAGAGGAACATCTTAGTGAGTTCATATTTGGTATTCGTGTGGTTTAAAGAAAGGGAACCTTTGTTTAGTTCTCATGGAGAAAACGCTTTGTTCAAGCTCACGTTTAAATCGCTCGCTGAGTTTGAGTTGTTTAGTCCGGCTGCTACCAGACACAAGCTTCCTCCTGCTTCTCTAATGTTCTGGCTGTGTAGACGGCTCTGGCTGCTGTGAATGGAGCAAAGCAAACATCAATGTTCCCACTGATGCTACTGAGAACCATGATTCAGTGTGTGTGGATTTAATTGGTCAAACTGTGCTGACAAAATGTCTCAGCCTCCTCTAGCATCAGCTAACTTATTAAGTGTTACAGGGTGAGAATGTCACTCAGGTTTACATCAGATTAATAGTAAACTGTTAGGCTGGAGATATGCAAATCTATTATCTGCACAAAGCCTGCAATCAGTCCATATTTACTACTTTGTACGTTACAGTCACATCCCCTTCACCATTCTGACTAAGGCACATTTGCAGAAGCACTGGGTCCTGTCATGTGATGAAGCCGCAGCAGCTCAGCTCTGCAATTAGTTCACACACGAGTCGTTTGCTAGATGACATTAACTGGGTTTTAAGTTACACCACATTTTGTCTCGGAGCCTGTGATGTTGAGGTTGCAGCTCCCGCAGCGCAGCTAAAGGTGAAAGCTTGTTAGTTAGTGTACATTAGACAAACAGCTCGATCTATCTTGTCCAACTGCTTGTTGCTATTGTCCAGTGACCAATGAAGAAGACGATGTTCAATCTGTTATAATGTAGTTTATTCATTCATTCATCCAGCATTTGCACAACTCCTGCTCAGTGTTTTTTTATCGTTAGTCTGCTGGATTAGCTGCATTCCTCTGCTTTAGTTTCCCCATTCTTTCCTTCATAGTTTAAACTATGGCAGAAACTTCTACAGTGGATAAACTCAACTGTTACCACGGCATAATTTGTCATTTGAACAGGAAGGCAGTAATGCATGCATTTTGTTTCCTGCGGGGGGGAAAGGTAGGCTTTTATCTACACAGCTGAAGTCTAATATCTTGATAACCATGACTTCCTCTGGTTCCTTTCAGGACACTGATTCGTCCTTCTATCCCCATGTTGTCTTTTCCTCCGTCAAATATATAAAAACACAACTTGATAAGGATGGAAACTGTTATAAGAGCCACTTCATACTAGAGAAACGTTCTGAATCATTCTGAACCTGTAATGATAAGAAACCTTTAATATAACAATGTTCAGATAGGAACACGGTTTTATGGATATTGAGGATTATTTATCCTAACGAGTAAATTACTGAACATAAATATTCTATACAAATTTCCCCCGAAGTTCTGCTTTTTCTGTTAGTTTAGTATTTAATTATTAAATGAGTCCACCTTGGTCTGGACATAACCCCTCAAAGCTAAAACAACTGGATTCTTCCAGTAGTTAGGGTTAGGGATCATCTATGTATGATATTCATAGATTGGATGATTTCTTTTACGGCTTTGTGCTGAATAACAGCGTCTCCACCATCACAACAGAAATGCTGTAATGTAATGTTGTGGTGCCAGTTAACGGCTGGTGGAGCTAAAGGGAAACGATGGAGGCCAGGAAACAAGTTCAGTCAATGATGGTGAACCCTGGAGGTCACCAGCCGAGGTTATCAATTATTCAAAGCCCCTTTTAAAAGACATATGTGTTTGAATTAATACACAAGGGAAATACGTTGCTATTAAACTATGTTGTTTATATAGCAGGTCCATGTGGACGGACCTCCATCACTTCCTTTAGAGACGAAGTAACAACACATTCATCTATTCACTCTGCACAAAACATCACTTTCACTTAATATTTAGTTTTGAGCATCTATTAAATCAACCATCAGTGGAAGAAACTGAAGCTACGTCAAACAATCCCAAAGCCGTGATGCAAATGAACATCATTTCTGTAGCTACTGTGGTGAGATGGTCATTAGTGTTTGATGAAAAACAGCATGTCTCAACCTTGACCCGCGCCGCTGCCATAAAACCTCTCCAAACACCGGCATGCACACAGAAGATGCTTAAAGATAAAAGAGAATCGACCCATCGGGCGCATGTACAGAGACCTGAGATCTGAAAGGAGAAAAGCCATGAAAAATGGATGAGAGAAGAAATCCACTTCACCTCCCCCCCGCTGGAGGTTGGCAAACCCCCCACAGCGCTCACACTCATAATCCCTTCTCCTCCTGCACAGACACTCCTCTCTCTGTGCTTCACACGTACCATGCGTGTGGTGTATGCAAACGGGAGGACAAGGTAGGAGCAGAGCGCCGAAGCCCTTTGGTAGGTGTTAGTATTCAAGCAACATTACAGTTACAGCACTATGGTAGATTATTTATTATGTATTAGGTGTTATGTAGGGCTAATGTGATGAAGCACTGCTGCACAGAACTGTCCAAGATTACAATTAGTAATTATAGTTTCAGAGGCTTTTCTACCTTGACAGTAAAACAGAGTAGTTTCGACAATAACAAGAATCTGCAGCCATGCAGATGGTGAGGATGTCGGTTGAGCTAAATGCTAACGTTTCGTGTATTAACACGGTGATGTAAAGCAGATGTGAAGTTACATGTTCACTATCACCAATCGATTTGAGTAGTTGAGTTATTTCTGTTTGACTTAAGGCTGATCAACAAACACTACTTCAACCCTGCTGCTACAGTGTGGATAGAAACTGGTCAAATGCACAAACACATACACTCCTGCACGCTGTTCCTGTCCCTTCACCACTTAAAGCCCTTAACTAGGTGTGATCTAACTTAAGGCACTTGCATCTACTTGTGACAGCGTGTGAAATGTTCCAGTCAAAGCGGCTGCAGTGGCTCAGGCTATCTGCAGCCTCCTCCGAGGCCTATCTGACCTGCAGGCTGTCGCCTGATGAGAAGGAGACAGAGACACGGCGAGAGCATGGGGGGGCTGCTGTCACACACACTATGATTGGCAGCTTTTCTCACTGTCACATAGTAAGTGAGATGGCTCCCGGTAATGTTCAATTTCACTTACACCTGTGCAAAAAAACCTTTTACACAAGCCTGGTGTTGTTGTCAGAGTTTCGATCTGCGTATTGCACTGATCATCATCTCAGTCTAGTGTGAATGTTTGATGATATGCAGGCATATTAGTCAAAATATGATGAGAGACTGGTTTTAATATATGAAGATTTAAGTTTAATAGCATATAAATTAACTTAAATCTTGGTATTTGATATAATTTACTAATTAAATGTGATTATACATAATGTAAAGTTGATTCATGTGGGGAAAAATAGCTGGACAATTTAAATAATCACTACCCAGGTCATAAAACTTGAAACACTGTCTTCACACTCACTGGGTTTATTGGGCACGTCTAGCTGAAACTAATGGTCTAATAGACGCTAGAATAAATTCTCACCTTCATGAAAGAGAAAATATTCATTTTTTGAATTGCACTTTGTTATTTCTCTGTCTCACTGAGACTGAGGCTATGCTAGGTAACAGAACCCCCTCCCAGTGTAAAGTACAGTTAAACAGTCCAACATAATTACTATATGATATGAATAGACAGGATTTATAACAGGACTGTTCGACCCAGTTTACAGTTCATCTTTACCGGCATTTTTAATCAACTTTTCTTCTGTTATGATCAAGAGGAACTAATTGCAATCATGCAGAGATGTGGCTGATATTCATTTAATGACGATTCCCTTCCCACTCTGGAGCTCTTAGACATATAAAAATAAAGACAATGCACCATCTACTCTGAGCAGTGTGTCCGACAATAAAATAAGCTGTGTCACACATATCTGTACTGATTTCACAGGATTTCCCGTTGTGAGAGTCAAAAATTAAACCTGATGACCGACTGGTGGCTACAGGGGCAGAACACACTGCAGTGAACATGGTCACATTATGTTAAAAAGGCCAATGCCACTTGGACTATTCCGCTCCCCCTCTGGGAATGGTATGTTCCGATCGGACCAGCTCCGTGCATGAGGAGGTCACGGAGCGAGGACTGTTTCGCTGAGTTCCAGCAAGTTAATTGAGTTTATTGCAACTGTTAATGTTTATGCAGTGTGTGCGTCCATTGAACTGTAAGTCCATTATTATAACTATTTATGTTTCTGTTACCGACATTATGGTTTTTCGTAGTTAGCTTGCCGTTTCGGCTACATGTGACCAATTAAGGATAATTGATAGCCTGCACATTTCGAGACTGTATTTTGCAGCGCTTTAATTAGATACATATTGTGTATTTATGGTTGAGTTGTCTAATGCTAAGTACCATTTCTTAATAATATGATTGATTTACTGGTTTAGCAGACATGTATTTGCTTTAGGTAGGAAAGTGCAGTAGAGGGAATTGTTGTGAAGTAAGAGCTCCATCTTTGGCAGCGATATGCGTAACATGTGAACGGTAAACCAGTCATGCTTAATGTTATGGGAAAACGTATTGATAATTAGGTATAATTGTTCTATTTAGTATTGATTTTGTATTTTGTATTTCTTTCAGAAACCACACACACACACGCACGCATATAAAAGCACAAATGTGAATATGATTGGAATAAGGAATGCCGGAATAAAGCTTTCCTAAAGGAAACGAGGAACTCCAAGTTTTTTTGAGTGATCTAACAGTCACTTCAGTGGTGGGCAGTAAAGTATCCGAACCCAAGTACAAGGGAGAAGCCAGTGTCAGCCAACTCCATTTTTTCATGGTCCTTCGAGCCGGATATTTGTTCACCACTGATAAGGATGTCCAAGTTATTGGAAGAACAGCATAGTGTGCGTGTCAGGAGGCAGTCATACCTTCCCGCACACTTTGAAGATTATGAGCTCTCTGGATATCATCAGAGGAGCCATCGTTCACAGGCGCATCCTACTCCTGCTCACCAGAATGAAGAGGATACTGTGGAACATGAGGGTGCAGTGGGTGGTGAACGTTCAGTATCACCCATCAGTCAGGACAATTGTCTCTCATCACAGTGGGTCATTAAGGAACAGTGGCCACTCAAGGGAGAGTTTGAGAACAGCGACAAGCGTGAAGAACATGTGGAGAAAGGCGCTCTGCTTAAAGAATTGAAGGAGCTAAGACAGCAGAATGATAGACTACGCTATCAGAATGAGCACAGTCAATTAAAGTTGGAGAAACTCACCCATCAGAGTTCCATGGACACTCACCAGCTTCGTAAACAGGTAGAGCATCTGGGAGTTCTGGTCCAGCAATTGCAAGTGAGTAGTCCACCTGTACAGCCCACATCAGCCATGACAGAGCTGCAGTTATCAGTTAAGCCAAAGCACTCTTCTCCACTAAAGGATCCTAGTCTCTCACATAGCAGTCATGCAGGTCACCAAACAACGAGGGAATCGTCTGAGACATCCCATAATAGCTCATCAGAGAGTGATCCTGATGAATACCATTACAGGTCAGGTTCACACAGACATTCTCCCAGGGCACATGAGTATGATGCATTCAAGAGACAGGAGAAACATACTAGACACTGTCACTCTCGTCACCAAACACCAAGCCCCATAGGTGGACGTGAGCAGTTCTATAGGGGCCCAGCGCCCACAATCCCAGCCATGATTCACCCAAATCCTCGAGAGTTCAATCGCCTAAAGATTGCTTTAGACAACCTCCTCCCTCATGATGCATCAGAGATGTTCAAATATCAAATACTTGTTGATCATCTGAAGTCAGAAGAGGCTCTACTGATTGCTGACTCATACAGCAACTCTAGGTTTCCCTTCACTGACACTATGGCAGCTCTTAACCAACAATATGGACAGCCCCACCAGTTAGCTTTACAGCGGATAGCAGAACTCATGGATGGGCCCAATGTTGTAAGTGGTGACACCAAAGCTTTCAGGATGTTTGCACTTCGTGTGCGGTCTTTGGTCAGCATGCTAGAGCAACTTGGAGGAAAGGGCAAAATAGAATTAGAGTGTGGCTCACATGTTTCCCGTCTGTTAGGAAAGCTCCCTCATGATCTGCGCTCTAGTTTCCGCCGTTTCATTCATCCTCTCAGGGTTCCCATACCCACACTTCTTGACCTTGCTGACTGGCTGGAGTATGAGCTGCAAGTGCAAGAAGATAATCTCAGGTTCATCGTCAGTTCGAAGAGGGATAAGGAAATAAAGCCCAAAAAACCAATCAGAACCTTCAGCACAAGGGGGCCCTCTGCAGTGTTAATGAGCACAACAGCCCAGAAGGAGTTGGCTCCACCTCTAACATCAGAAGAGACTGGTAAGAGATACTGCCCTTTTTGTGACAATAATAAGCACTCACTGAATAACTGTGCTAATTTCAAGATGCTTAGCACCACACAGAAGCATATTTGGACTAAAACTAACAATCGCTGTTGGCGTTGTGGCCGAGGTCATCGTGCAGCTGAATGTAACTTGAAGATGAGGTGCAAGACATGTAGTAGCCGTCACCTCCTTGCACTGCATGACATTAATCACAGGGCTGGTAATGCTACAGACCAAGTAACAACAAAGCCAGAGCACAATGAAGTCCATTCAAACTGCACTACGGAGGAGGTGTTGTATATTGACAGACCACTAGAGCAGAGAAAGGTGCTGCTAAAAGTCAGCAAAGTGGTGTTGAGAAATGGAGATCGAACCATGGATGGATACGCTATTCTGGATGATGGGTCTGAACGAACTATCCTTCTCCACCCTGCAGCTGAGCAACTAGGCCTGAAAGGGGAACCGGAGGATTTGCCCCTGCGAACTGTCAGACAAGAGCTGCAGATGCTACACGGTGCCATGGTTTCTTTCACTATTTCACCAGCAGCTGAACCTAACCGTGTGTTTAATATCAATCGAGCATTTACTGCAAAACGCCTAGGATTAGCAGAACACACACATCCAGTGGAGGCTCTACAGAAGAAGTATTGGCACCTGAGAGATCTACCTCTGCAATCCTTGCACTGTGTCCGTCCTGTGTTGCTGATTGGATCAGATCATCCTCATCTGATTACCCCGATTGAACCAGTACGCCTGGGACCTCCTGGAGGCCCCGCAGCAGTGAAGACTCGCCTTGGCTGGACTCTCCAAGGCCCAGCACAAGGACTAAGATACCGCCTATCAGAGCAGCAGTGTCTTTTCACCTCCACTCTGTCACCTTCAGCAGACATATACAACCATGTTGAGAAGCTGTGGCAAATGGACATTCTGCCCTGGCGGAATGAAAAAGCCTGCACCCGATCACGCCAGGACAAAGAGGCCCTAACCCTCCTGGAACAGAGAACAGTGAGGAAAGAGATAGAAGGCACTCAGAGATATGCTACACCGCTCTTACGTGTACAGCAGATGCCCCAACTCAAAGCTCCAAAGGATGCAGTTCTTCCCCAGCTGAGAGCTACAGAGAAGAGGTTGGTAAAGGACCCAGAGAAAGCAGCAGCTTACCGAGTAGAAATACAAAAGCTGATCAACGCTGGCTATGTCCAGAAGTTGGAACCTGGTGACGAAGACACGCCCACCAGTTGGTATATTCCTCATCATATGGTGACACACAATGGAAAGAACAGAGTGGTTTTTAATTGTTCATTTGAGTTTCGAGGTGAGAATCTTAACAAGCTCCTGCTGCCTGGACCAATCCTAGGCCCTTCCCTGCTCGCTGTACTGCTGAGATTCCGGGAGCATGCTGTGGCTGTCAGCAGCGACATTCGCAGTATGTTTCACCAAGTTAGACTTCTTCCAGAGGACCAGCCTCTCCTCAGATTCTTGTGGAGAGATGGGAAACGAGAGGAACCACCCAGCATATATGAATGGCGAGTGCTTCCCTTTGGCACCACATGTTCTCCCTGCTGTGCCATATTCGCCCTCCAGAAACACATTATCGAGCACAGCCGTGAGGGTGAGGACATCAGACAAGCAGTACTACAGTCATTCTATGTTGACAATTGTTTGCGTAGTCTAACATCAGAGAATGAGGCCAGAGTGCTTGTGGACAAATTGCAGGACATATTAGGCAGTGGTGGGTTTGAGCTGAGACAGTGGGCAAGTAACAAAATCTCTGTCATCTCCCACCTTCCACCTGAGATCAGATCAGACAGTGCAGAGCTTGTGATTAACAAAGGTCAAGAAGATGCCTCTGAACCAGCTCTTGGGCTGCGCTGGCATTGTTCCTCAGATACTCTGACCTATAACCACCACTCAGTCACACACTCAACTGTAACCCTCCGCACCATATATCAGGTGCTTGCCAGTCAGTACGACCCCTTAGGGTTCATTGTGCCTTATACCACACGAGCTAAAGTGATAGTGCAGAGATTGTGGGATAAGAAAAGGGACTGGGATGACCCCTCCCTCCCAGAGGGTCTTCTTCACATGTGGCAAGAGTGGGAGAGTGAGCTTTCCTCCCTGAAGAACATTGTCTTGCCAAGATGCTACACCAGTGAGGAAATGGACTCTGACACTAACCACAGAGAAATACACATCTTCTGTGATGCTTCAGAGCGGGCATATGGCTCAGTGGCATATATTCGTACAAAGAACACAGAAGGCAAAGTCGAAACCGCCTTTCTCACCGCCAGATCTCGTGTGGCACCTAAACGGCAACAGTCCATTCCACGCCTTGAATTGTGTGCAGCACTAACAGGGGCACAGCTGGCAAATGTGCTAAAGAAAGAACTTACACTCCTCATTCACCAGATAATACTATGGACAGACTCAACCACTGTGCTCACATGGCTGTCCTCAGAATCCTGTAGATTCAAAGTGTTTGTAGGAACTCGTGTTGCAGAGATTCAGGATTTGACTGACAGAGAAGCATGGAGGTATGTAGATTCAGCAAACAACCCTGCAGATGATATTACCAGAGGTAAGCACCTTCAGGAGTTGACAGCAGACAGCCGCTGGTTTCAAGGTCCTGCTTTCTTGAAACACAGCTCCGATAAGTGGCCACAACTGCATCAGATACCATCTATCTCTGCAGATTGTGAGGAGGTAAAAAAGACTGCCTTTTGTGGGCTCATAGCAGCTCTCCCAGCTGTTCCAGACATTGAGCAATTAGAGACTTGGCCTCAGGTTGTTGCAGCCATTGCCCAGTGCCTACACGGGGCGGCTAACACGCCACCTACTGCAGACAATTATCGAGAAGCAGAAAATAGCTTACTTCAGCGAGTACAGCAGGAATGTTTTCCTGATGACTATCAGAGGTTGATGATGGGGAAGTCCATCTCAAGCAGCAGTCGCATCATCACTCTAGCCCCAGAGTTTGATAACGTGGCACATCTCATTCGAGTCGGTGGCCGACTCCGCCATACTACTGCCATTGAGGAGGAGACCCTCCATCCAATCATTCTTGATCCAAAACATAAGATCACACAACTCCTTATCCAGCACTGTGATGACCAACTTCACCATCCAGGATGTGAACGTGTATTCGCTGAGCTGAGGAGGAAGTATTGGATTCTAAGGGGAAGAGAGGCTGTCAGACGACATCAGCATCATTGCACTGAGTGCAGGAAGTGGCGTGGAAACCCAAAACAGCCTCGAATGGCAGATCTTCCACCAGCGAGGCTACGCCTCCACAAACCAGCATTTTATTCAACAGGTGTTGATTGTTTTGGTCCATACCATATAAAGATTGGACGAAGAACCGAGAAAAGGTGGGGGATCATCTTCAAGTGTATGACAACCAGGGCTGTTCACTTGGATCTCCTCCCCAGTATTGATGCAGATTCATTCCTTATGTCTCTGAGACGGTTTGTGGCCCGCCGTGGCAAACCTTTTGAGCTACTCTCTGACCAAGGCACAAATTTCAGAGGTGGAGAGCGAGAACTGCAGGAAGCATTCTCTTCACTACATCCAGATCTTCAAGTTCAGCTGGCCTCTCAACAGATCAAATTCACTTCCAACCCACCAAGCGCTCCCCATTTTGGTGGATGTTGGGAGAGGGAGATAAGGTCCCTCAAACAAGCACTTCAAGTCACCATTGGCACACAGTCAGTCACTGAAGAGGTCCTTCAGACTGTGCTTGTGGAAATTGAGGGTATCCTTAATTCTAAACCATTGGGCTACACCTCATCCGATGTGGCAGACCCTGATCCTATTACACCTAACATCCTTCTTATGGGGCGGCTGGATGCATCATTACCTCAGGTGGTATATCCAGAGTCGGAGATCCTCAGCAGACGGCGGTGGCGTCACAGCCAACTATTGGCAGATCAGTTCTGGAGGAGCTTCATCCGATTCTACTTACCTGGTCTCCAGACACGCCAGAAGTGGTGTTCAGAATCTGCAAATCTCCAAGCTGGGGACGTAGTAATGATAATCGATCCACAGCTGCCTCGGGCTTCATGGCCCATTGGACAAATTATTCAGACATTTCCTGCATCTGATGGCAGAGTGAGGACTGTGGAAGTGAAAGTAGGAGATCGCTCTTACACCCGACCAGTATCCAGAATTATCAGTCTTCCAAAACTGCCAGACTGTTAAATGTCCCAGTAGTGGCAATAGGTTTTCTTGTTGTTGTGCAGATTTCTTAAAGAAATCTGGGGGCGGCTGTTAAAAAGGCCAATGCCACTTGGACTATTCCGCTCCCCCTCTGGGAATGGTATGTTCCGATCGGACCAGCTCCGTGCATGAGGAGGTCACGGAGCGAGGACTGTTTCGCTGAGTTCCAGCAAGTTAATTGAGTTTATTGCAACTGTTAATGTTTATGCAGTGTGTGCGTCCATTGAACTGTAAGTCCATTATTATAACTATTTATGTTTCTGTTACCGACATTATGGTTTTTCGTAGTTAGCTTGCCGTTTCGGCTACATGTGACCAATTAAGGATAATTGATAGCCTGCACATTTCGAGACTGTATTTTGCAGCGCTTTAATTAGATACATATTGTGTATTTATGGTTGAGTTGTCTAATGCTAAGTACCATTTCTTAATAATATGATTGATTTACTGGTTTAGCAGACATGTATTTGCTTTAGGTAGGAAAGTGCAGTAGAGGGAATTGTTGTGAAGTAAGAGCTCCATCTTTGGCAGCGATATGCGTAACATGTGAACGGTAAACCAGTCATGCTTAATGTTATGGGAAAACGTATTGATAATTAGGTATAATTGTTCTATTTAGTATTGATTTTGTATTTTGTATTTCTTTCAGAAACCACACACACACACGCACGCATATAAAAGCACAAATGTGAATATGATTGGAATAAGGAATGCCGGAATAAAGCTTTCCTAAAGGAAACGAGGAACTCCAAGTTTTTTTGAGTGATCTAACAGTCACTTCAGTGGTGGGCAGTAAAGTATCCGAACCCAAGTACAAGGGAGAAGCCAGTGTCAGCCACCTCCATTTTTTCACATTATGAAGTCACACTATTTGAGTACATACTTTAACTTCACACTGCAGTCCCAGCTTCACTACTATAAATGCTGCTGCATCTTTAATGCGAAGAAAAGCTCGTGCTGCTCACTGTGAACCATGTCCAGACATGTATTGCATTTAATATCTAAGAAATTATAGAAAATCCTGAATAGAAATTAAAGCTTTTATAATTTTGCACATGCAAGTGTCCAGGTTTGAGTCAGGCAGAGACAGTAGAGGGCGCTCTAAACTACTGCATTGTATCATGGGGGTTGAAATGAGGAGAGCTCCCTGGTCTGGTTCTGATGCTGAATTTTGACTTTTAATAGCCACTCATTCTGCACAAACAGATCCATAAAAATATGTTAGGTCGACATGTTTCACTGTACCTGGAGTAATCTCGCTCACTGCGGCATTTCCCAAAGACACCCGAGGTCTTTTTGTGCAGTTTTAAGTAGAATTATTATTAAAAGCGACTAGAAATGGAAGGAAAATCAAAGTGTGTGAGGAATTCAACACAAAACACACAAAGGCGTCTTATTCAACATCTTATTCTCAGAATTGAATCATCATTCGCAGATAAAATGATATTTCAATTGTGTGAATGAACTGTCGCAGAAAGAAAACAGTGATCCAGATCATTCTGTGTCCATTAAGACCATAATTAAACGCATACTGCACCGATAAAGTGCGTTTACAATAATAGCTCCGCTCATTATCATATCTTTGTGGGTGCGTTTAATTAAAGTCGACCCCTGCTTTGTTTGTAATGCGCTGTGTCTAAATGAGGCTCAATAGGAACCCAGTATAATTCAAGTTTTGGGAGGAGGAAGAGGGTGAGGAGGAGGAGGAGGAGGAGGAGGCTGGTGGGGGTTATTATATTATTGTCCGCCCCTTTATCCGGTTGGCTCACAGACTGCCCGCAGGCCAATTTGTAAGTGGTTTGCTGAGCTGCCAATCAAAGCAGGCATCCTCTCCTCAGGCTGTGGCTACGAAACATCTCAGTTGCTGTGTGGAGAGATTTGACGGAGGGACACTCCTGTGCATGGACCATCACTGCGCTGCAATCCGCCTCCTGCTCACACACACACACACACACACACACACGCATGTAACGCCTCGATGAAATGTGGACGCTGGGAAAAACACGCATGTGAAGATTTTATTTTTGCATGTCAGGAGAGGAGGAACTAGTCGCCGGGTCCGCGGCTGTTTGTCTGTTCAGCTTCTCCCCCTCATGCCACTCTAATTAATCGGAGGCATGTGGAATCGCACCAGGATTAGGAATCGCTTCCCAATAGTGTGGCTGCTGTTGACGTTATGGACCGAGGTACGAAGGCTCTAATTTTATCCACACATTTTTATTCTGATGCACATAAATAAAATAAATGTTTAAAATGAGCAGTGTGAAAAGTTGGTGGGCGTGGGCAGAAGATTCGGCCGTCCGGCACTGCGTCTTCGCATCACATTAATCGATAATTGAATTACGTAGCCGTCAGTTGTGGAGCATGTGATCACGTTACCATGACAAGATTGAAGTCTGAGGGACTGAGAGACACTTACTCTCCATTTTATATTAATAGGAAGATATATTCTCCTATTTTATGGTAGAATTAGGCCTGAACCAAACAAGTTGCAAGTTGCATTTGGATCAATTGGCCGCTGCCGCAGTTAATTTGGTTCCGTCTGAGGGAAACCTGATTGTCTAAACCCCGTCTGCAAACTGGAGGCTGTTCACGTCCCCCAGTCATGATGCAACAGATTATTTTGGCATCTTCATAAACTTCATATTGGTTTTAATTAAGCATCACGCACTAATTTAACAACTTGTCTGTCTTTACGCACAGACTTACGAAGCGTAAACCGCGCTGTAGCCTGTTTACATGGGCCTAAATATAGTTTTGGTCTTTTTTAACATGTTGTTTCTAGGTGTCCCAGTCAACCGGCTATTTCGAGCTGCAGCTGATCTCCGTGGAAAATGTAAACGGCGAGTTGGCGGACGGGGAGTGCTGCGACGGCTCCAGGAGCTCCCAGGACCTGCGCTGCACCCGAGACGAGTGCGACACTTACTTCAAAGTGTGCCTGAAGGAGTACCAGATGGAGGTCGCCACCACCGGCCTGTGCACGTTTGGATCTGGATCTACGCAAGTTCTCGGTGGAAATATGTTTTCTTTTAAGAGCCCGAAGAACCCGAATAAAGTCGACGAAGCTGGCAAGATATTGATCCCCTTCACGTTTGGGTGGCCGGTGAGTGTCACGTTTCTTTATTGGTTTCTTGACCTGTTCTTTACTACATAACACAGAACCTCGATTTAATGTTCACTGCTTGATGTGCTGGTACTCAGCTCAGGTGGAACATGTTCTCTGTGGTCTGAAGAAACTCCAGCACGCAGCACCTACTTTAATAAAAGTGGTTCAACAGGATCATATCTGTCCAGCAGGGCTGCAACGAACAACTGGTTCCATTAACATCTGATAATCTGCTGATTATCTTCTTGATGGTTTTGGTAGATAAAACATAATTGACCCATGACAGTATCCTAAAGCACAAGGTGGCACAAGAGGTCCTAATGGTTGCCGCTCTTATTGCAGCCATCACCCCTGCTCTAAAAAAATAAAAGTGAAAGTTTTATCCTAACAAGCTGCAGCTGAATGGATCATAATGACCCAAATCTGGCAGAAAGCCAGGAAGGATTTTGTTGAGGGTTTTGCATCCTGTGTGCACCTTTAGTGAGAACCCACTCTAAAGTGTTGTTAGCAGCATCTTGTCCCTATGAGAAGCGACACACGTTGCAGTTACATGATTGCATGCTTCTCGAGGATCCGATTGCAGCTACAGTGGTTAGTGTCATCTGGGTCATCTTTTAAAGCTTCCCTGATATATGAGAGTTGGCTTTGTTCCAGTCCAGCAGCTTGCACCTGCCAGGGCCATGATAGGGTAATTAGACTGGGGGAAATGCTTTGATATGTGGACCCTGGAGAGGGAACTGTGTTACTTCTCATAATGCAGCGATTATGGTAAAGCTGTGTACATCACACATTTGGCTGATTCATGAGGGAAAGTTTATCATAAACAGTCAATCGAGTGGAGTTTGGTACTTTGACGACTGGTCTACTTCGCTCATTTCTGTCAAACCTGTGACATGTTTGTGATAAAAACCAAGCAAAGCAAACATTTAATGCAGAATTAAACAGTTTGTAGTACAAACACTTTTAAAAAGACTCAAGTCTCCAACTTTTGCTTTTATGCAGCGCAAAATTAAAAGCCAGATTTTCACAGGAGTCTGGTGTGTTGCACAAGAATGGCATCCACAGCGTTCGAGGGCACAGCCTGGTTGTATGTGTTGGATGGATGCTCCAATTAATTCTCTATTATAATGATGAATGAGTGACATTATGCTGATGGCTCCAGGGCACTGGTTTGGTGTGAACCGCCGGCTCGTTTTGACACCTTTCCCTCCACCTCTCAGCCCCCCACAGCTTCCTCCCCTGCTGTGAGTGCCAGGTGGCCCCTGGTGGCCCCTTTAGGGCAATTAAGCTTATCTGACTGCTGTTGAGTGATAGCTGTTGTATTGGGCATGCGAATAAGGTGTGCATACGACAAAAAACAACAAGAAAACAACCAGAAAACACACTAAACACTTGTGCTGTAGTGTGTTTGAGAGAAATACAACAACAGTTCTGCAAAAAATAAGGTTTTATCCTTTATAGGTGCACGAACAGGGTTTAATTTCTTGTGACTTGTTGATAATATTCATCCTAAATTCTGAATAAAACTATTGTTATTTAGAAAATGCATTTAAAGAAAATGAAAACGCATCAAAATGACGCCGTGTTTGCAGAATTTGAATAATTCAAAGAAAACTTTAACCTAAGAAATGAAAATAAATCTGTTCACATGTAAACAAAGAGGCGATAATTCATACATCGGTATTTGATTGAATTATAATGATTTGCTTCACTGCTTTCATTTATTTTGGCTGCTCTCCACCAGTTTTAACATTGCTGTTGGGTAACTGTACCACTCCTGCAAAAAATCGAACTCAGGTGTCCCCATCAAGTACATCGTGAAGCAGAATTAGAAGTGCTGGTGCAGAACTTTAACAGACCCACATGGGATGAATGCCGCTCTCATAGATACTATTTTAAAAGAAAATGGTAGTGGCCTCTTATTTCTTTGCAGAGCAGTAGGGTTTGTTATGTTGCATTTGAATGAACTAGCTACAAATTAGACAGTGTAATGATGCTTTTAAGTTGATTAAGAGTAATCTGGAACTGTAAACCTGATATTTGATCAACTAAATATATTTAGTTCTTCTTTGTACTGTTACTTTTTTTGGAAATTGAACCATTGAGCCATGAAGATAATCACCAAGTTCTCTTATAATGTGATTTCTGTAATAGGCAGGTATGTTCCTATGTCCTGAGACGCAACATATGTTTTTGCCCTTTGTGTTGAAGACATAGCGTGTTTGATTCAGGTTTAGCCGTTTAATTATTTAAGGGTTCTGGCAGCTGTTTGTAGTGGAGGCGGTCTGCTCTGGTGAATTAAAAGCCACCTATAGCTTACGCTAAGCTTCAGGCTGAAATGACAAAGGTGCGATTCACACATTAAAGGCCTTATATTTAATGAGGGAACCTATTGTTGAGACCGTCAGGTGGGTAGGTGGATCAATTTGTACCTACTGAATCTACATCACACATTTAACGTTCACCACCAAACACTATGTGAAGCACTGGAAGTCTCTTATTTGAGGCAGTGAGTGACACCTCGAGGCAGAGGTGAAGTGGGCTATTCTGGTGTGTTGTCTTTCTGTTAAGTGGCCCGGGCTGATAACGGTGCACTATCCCAGTGCCAGATGTCACAACAAGCCTTGCGGGGTCACTGGTTGTGGCGTTGTTGCTTTCCTCGCTGAAGAAACAAAGATGCAGTGTACTATTGGCTGTGACATCTGGCCGACTGCCCATTTAAAGCTCTATGGAAACCAATGAGGGATGCGCTCTCCTGCAATCCTGAACCCGTCGGAAACTGAGACGGGTCCGAAATATGACTTTGAGTGTGACACAGAAAAAGCTGCTTTGGAGCGTGGTTGGCAGTCTCCTTCGGACATGATGCACACGTGGCGGTCTCTTGTAAAAGATCATGTCATTTTGGCGTGTCTTGCATCGTAGCTGTGCTGTGTGTTGGGAGTGAAGCATCTTAATCAAAACTCAAACACTGAAAACTTTAATAAAATTCATTATAACCACTGTGAAGCAAAGAGTGCTGCAAACCTTTTCAGCATCGGTTCAGTTCCTTTTGAATAATTTCCAGAAATTCAAACGCAGTACTTTTCCAATTGACCTTGAAACCGTGAGACATTAAAAAACCTTTTGATGCCTTTAATTTTCCAAATTGCCACTTAAGATCTGGTGTAGTGCAGTCAGCCTGTAACAATGAATATCATCCTGCATTTCTGGGAAAGGCTGCAGCTTCTGTGAAGACACGGAGACATCACAGCCTCCCCCCCCTCTCCTTTTCTTCTCGGTCCACTTATCACTCCAGTATGGTGCAGTTGCTAATGGCTTGTTTTACTAAGATTGAGTGATGCTTATCCATTCTTTAGAAATCCTGGTTCTCCAGTTGGAGCTTGTCTTGCCAGCGTGCCAATAAGAAGGCTGATTACTGATGCTGCTGCTGCATTTACAGTATATGTGCAACTTCTTTCTCTTTTTATGGGGTTTTAACTCTTTGTTGGTAAGCTACTGTTGCAGGATTGTTATCCAAACCTTTAGAGACGTTAGAGGTTATTTTTATCCTAAAAGACGTTTGGAGGTATTAGCAGAAAACCCAGATATTTGCTGGTTAGGACCAAACCAGAGTTTAAAACAGACTCTAGATGAGTGGTCATATTATTCTGTAAAGGCCGTCACACAACAAGACGACAGCTAGAAAGAACTCGAGGCGATTTGAGCAGCAGAAACACGACGCTGTGGCTCGGACGTCAGACCTTAATGGCGATCCACCGGCCAACTGACCAAGTTAAGGCCTGTTTGATCTGTCTGATTGAGTTTCCGTTTTGTTGACCCATGCTGTGCGTGCACTTCAGGAGACACAGGGAGGAAGAGAGACACGTCTCACTTCCATTTGATCACTAATGAAATTGCTGGTGGAATTTCTCCCCCTCCCTCCCTCCCGGCCCCCACAGCTACATCAGCCGGACGTCCGCTTGATGCGAGCCCGTCTGTAACTGCATCTGCTTTGAACTTTGATATGCATCAGACCTCCATTCGCGTACAGTTAGTAAATGGATGCATGTCATTATGCAAACTCGTAGTTGATCTGTAATGGCCATTAACCGTGTCAAGAAGCTTAACTATTACTTTTAAACAGAAACAGTGCAATTTAAACAGACATATTACTGTAAAAAATAACAAGAAGCCTCTGGAGTGTGTGTATGATCAAGGGATAAAGTGTGTGTGCCAAGTTGGTTTGTTTGGTCTGCAGCTCATTAACTCCCTCGTGTGCAGCCGGCCTCACAGGGCTGATCATCTCAGCAGTGGGAGGTAGAGTACAGACAGTCTAATTCACATTTAAACAATGTGTTAATCCGCACACACCTGCTGAAGATTGGTTTTCCGGGAACAAACTCACGCTGTCTGTTCTGGCCACGTGCACATTAAATGCGCTGTGAGTGTTTGCGCTACTGTCAAGTATTGTTGTGAAGGTCTCTTCTTTCCTGTAAATCAAGTACTTGTACAAGAAGTAAGTCAAGGTCAGATGCAAACCTCTATTCTTTTCTTGTCTTAAGTGGAGTTAAGGGATCGACACTGTCCACTGTGCTAAACACCTGAGGAGTTTCTACATGTAGTGGGTGTAAATTGTAAAATCCACATCACTGTCTGTGATTGCAATGCTTGAAATGTGTAGGGCGAAGGGCTACAAGACGCTGTTTGACAATCAATCCCTGAGTTGGCAGGTTTAACTCCCAGTCCTTCATCAAGGAGGGAATGTGAGCAGGTTTAAAGGAGACTCGACAAACGGGGCTCTTTGGCTTTTTGTTTTTCTGTATCTTTATAAATATAACAATGTTGGATTCTTCAGGGTGGTTTGGATGTCCTAAATACTGCAGCAAATGTTCTTCTGTTCTTTTTTTCTTTTTTTGTTATTATGGGATGCGTTGCTGTTTTGTGGAATAGTGGAGTAGTATTGTAGACGTGTTGAAGCTCTATTGTTTTCTCTGATAGCTGTTCACATACTGTATTAACGTCTTACTCTGTACCAACACTGGGTGATATTGTACATATTGTATGAACAGTAACAAAGCTCGTTGTTGGGATTTTGCTAAACTTTGGAAGTTTTCACAAATGCATATCAAGCGAGCTGCTCCCGATTTCTTTCCATTGTTGTTTCTGGTTGTCGTCCATGCTGACACTGCAGTTTGGGCTGATGAGAAAACAAGATCTGAGCTAGGAAAGAATCAAGATTTGGACACTAACAGTGGACAGTGTAGTGCTTGATGTGAGATAGAAGTAGGGCAGGGGGTTTTAATAGTGGCTCATTCTCACACTGGGACTCTCTACTTGTATTTCTTGCCGCCCTCCCTCCCTCTCTTCTCTTCTCTGCCAGAGACAGCAGTTAAATAGCTGTGTTTTGGATGCACACACACACTGCCATGGTTAGCCACACCTGATACGGTGCTTGTCAGGGCTGTTGCTAGGAGACGACTACATAGACCTCTAGTAAACAATTATCTGCCCTCTCTGCCCCCCCCCATCCTTCCTCTTCTGGTCCCAGGGCTGCTGCGTGGAAAGCCACTCACCGAGTCTCACCTGTGATTCAGCACAGCTCTGTATTGATTATGCAATTAGCCGGTCAGGCTGAACTCCCAGGGTGAACAGGCTGCGTTCTCCCTTTCCGGAAGTGATGCTTGGGGTTTGATATTCATGATACAAGATTACAACGGTACAGTTTATGTCACCTTGTCTTTATATGTGCTGCAAAGAGCATTGTTGTGATCTAAAAACCAGACTTCATGTAGAGTTTCCACAAGTTTGCACTAGCAGTGAGCTTGACGTCTATGTGCTGCTTACAAGCTCTGTAGTCATGACAACTTCTAAGAGTCCCTACGACACAAGCCCACCCCAAACGTAGCCCTAATTAACATCACAACCAGATGAAGCAACACAAGGGGCTCAGTTGGTGACGTTGTGCTTCACATTCTGATAAGACAATGAAATAATAATACAGAGAATCCAGTTGGAGGAACAGATTTATTTATTTAAAAAGTGTAGGAAGTACCAAAACTGTGCCGTCTTGCTAGAGCCCCCTGTGGTGCCAGCCTCCAGTGCACCCTCGCTCACACACTCATGCACTTCTACCGTTCAGATAAATAAGAAAGGCTGCGTTAGAAGTCTGACTGCTCCAGTACCGTCCTGCAGCGCAGAGAGGTGAAGAGGTGTCCACCATACCCTACCCCCAGTTTAGCATTTTAAAATTGTATTTTGAAACGTCCCACTTCAGTAACATGCCAGAAGTGTTGTATAATTAGGCTTTCTGGCGAAGTGACTTTGTGAAGTGTGGTGATGTGATGGTTTGAGTCCTCTCAGGATAACATCAAAACATCAGCAGAAACTAAATGATTTCAACAATCCCTCCTCTCGTCTGTAGCAGTAAAGTAAATGAGATCACTTCATTCAAAACTCTGCTGCTACAGTCATGAGTTACTTGAACTACATTTGTCTATTTACTTATGTATAAGTGCTGTAGTGACAGTTTCACAAATGTAATAAAACAATTTCACACAAATTCCCTGATTCTTCCCAGCAAGCCCTTCCCTTTTGTGTCTTATAAATCCTCCGCACTGTTGCCTGTCGTCAGAGTTTACAAGCCTGACAGACATCTGTGTTGTTGCTTTGCTCATCAACAAAGATGCAGTGTAGTATTGACTGTGCTATCTGGACGAGTGCCCTGTGGAAACCCACGTGGCCTGAACTCTGTCATCGCTGTCTGACTCTGACTACACTCTTAATATTAAAGGGATCTGTGTTATGGTGTCAGGGAGGGGGCAGCGGGGATTTCCTACGAGAACACTTTGTTTTGTTCATTTTGTGTTTTCATATTAGGTACAGAGTGTGCAAGTGGCTAGAGGCAAATAACAGGTTTTAGTGTCTGTAATTATTTAAAAGCTGTCCTTAATCAGCACCCCGGGGGGTTGAAATTATCAGGGTAGGTCAGTTCTTCTGTTGTTTTCTTGGAAAATATCTCAGGAGCTGTACGGTATGATTTGGACTAAATGTGTTTGCTGTTCCGGTGACTTTCTACTAATTTGGGACGTGTTTCTATCTGAGCTAAAATGCACCAGTTTCCCTCTGGTACTGCCCTCCTAACCCATTTAAGTTCCAACGCTGCTGGCCCAAACTATAAATGACAGTTGTCTTTAAGACTTGATGTATACAACATCAAGCTAACAAGTCTGTCGTCACAGTCAAGGTGACTGGAAGGTCGTGAATGTGCTTGGTAGAACAAATGAGCAGCTCAAGGTTATTGGAACACACTCGGGGTAGCTCATCAAACTCTATGCGTTGTTTCTACATTCATTCTTATACGTGTTTATTTCATTAAACGCGCTCTGCAAAAACGCATGCCATGCCTTTACCTTCTGAGGTCTCAAGTTTGTTTGCATGGTGCGAGCAACCTGGATGAGGCACATCCTGTTGCTACATCATGTGAATAGATGCTCGTTGTTGCTTTGGTCGGTGCTTCGCTGAAAAACCACAGTTCAGGTGCACTAACCACTGCACTGTGAGTGTCCTGCCATGGACCATCATTTTGAATGTGTAAATCAACATTCAAATGGCTTATGGCTGCTCATGGAGACCTTTCATGAGAAATTTGTTGCACTTCTAAGATGGGTTTTGCGTGCCAGATGGTGTAAGAAAATTAGTAGCTGCCACATTTTTATTGGTGCATTTTTTATGTAGAGTGATACAAACAGGATCATGGTTAACATGTGAGGTGGGTAGACTCACGCTGCACACTGATCTCAGATAGAAAATGCACGTCTGGCATTGTTTCTACCATTAGACTGGTTGCCACCTTGTTACTTGTACATGAGAACTGTACAGTGCATTCTAATTATGTCACTAAATTGTGGGCTCGAGTACTTTAGATTCTGTTCTTTGTTGATTCTGTTCTTTAAACTTTGTGTTATTATATGTTCTGAAGACAACAGTCAGTCCCACAATGTGAAGACCATCTAAGGGTTGGGAGAATATTCCTGCTTTTACACATAATGAGGAGACTGCATGTCTTGTCTTGTACAACACAACTCTAAGTATGAGGATTCTTGGTGATATGATGTTACAGGTATAAGTGTGGGTGTATTCATAAGCATGTTAAAGATGCCTGCTGGAGTAGTCTGTCTTGGGTCTGAACCCAGGTGACACTGAAAAAATGCTTTTTGTTCTTCCTGGATTTAAGTGTGTTGAGAAGATCTGACATATTTTCTAGGGACTTGCAGGGTTTGATCAAGTTGCTGACAACACAGAAACAATATATATATTGACACACTTTAATATAAATATTTTATTTCACATTGATTTTGTTTTTTTTATCTTTTCAGCTTGTCGGCCGTCTGTAACTTTGATTGTATTGTATTTGCTACACAAATAAAATGTAGGTGCACATTGAGCATATTCTGTAACTACAGTTGTGAGCTGTATGTCTGTGCATGTGCATATTTCCGTTGTCGCCATGCATTGATTTGTCTATTTAAATACGCTGTTCGTGCGTATTACTGTGTCCCACTGCATCCTCTGCCTCTTGGTAAATGAATGGTGTGCAGGTGTTAGAGGCTCCTCGTGGGGGTAATTAAAGCATGTCATTACATGGGCAGTTAAATTGTCACTGTACTGTTGAACCTGTTTGAAATGATAATTGGGCTCGGCTGGAGGCGGTGCAGTATTCCTCTGCAGTCAGGCGTCCTGTTGCTTTAGATCCGAAATTTGCCTGTTAATGTTTCTGAAGCCTGTTTACTGCCATAGACGTCTTAAGGCAAATTAACACCTGGGAAGTCATTGATAAATATCCAAGAGTCCATAGGAATTGAAGTGTAACCTGATGTCATATCCCTCTCATTGAAAAGGGTCCTGTGGCTTTTTATTTGAAGAAATCTACTTTATTTTAGTGTCATTCAAGAATAAAACATTTACAACCCTGCTTCAGTTTTAGCCCTTACCACTATTTACATTTTATTTTTCCATCAGGGTTTTACCGTTAAGCTAATAAGTAATTGTTCTACATCAATGTGCATGTGTTTGTTTTACGTGTTGAATACTCTTGGATCATGCTGGTTAATTAGCACCACGAGGGGAGGGGTTTGTTGTAATGGAAGTGCATGGGTAATGACCCTGTTGGCATAGTAGCAGCATGCTCAATGGGCCGTGTATGAGTGTGCACAGCCGGTATACACCAGTCAGCCAAATGCCATGCCTTCAGCGCGACATCGCTTGGCACACGACTCTGGCAAGCAACTTGTGGGCAGAGCTCACAGCCCTCCATCTCTCTACCCAGCTGAGATATGTCTGTCTGTAACCTGCTTCCTCAACCACAGTAGTATAAATGAATGGCGTTATGTAGTGTTTGTCTACAGGGGTTCATAAAACACATGTCTGCAGCCCCCAACTTCCACATTAGAGATGTAAAAATATGACTTTGTCATACTGATTTATATTATATGCCAATTTGATTCTACATTTACAAGACTGACTCCAGCTTTGTGTACCTGGAATCCTGGAACAGAAACCTCCAGTATGGATCTCAGAAAGGATCAGAACCCATCCAATGTCTTTGCCTGCCAACATCATCACAACATTTGAAAGGATTTTTCCACTGGAGGTCTTTGATCCTTGTGTGTGAGCAGATTGAGGAGCTATACCAAGAAAGATTTAAATTTGAGGTCTCTCTCCAGGCCACAGTGCTGGGAAGCTGGTTCAGATCATGTCTACCTTTTTCTACTTTTTATGCTTGAATAGGAGAGACTACTCCCCCACCCCAACCTCTCTGATTGTGCTCTCAGAGGGTGTCTAGACAGAGTGACATTCAGCCTATTCTGTGTCCCATTTATTAATAAGCCTCTGTACTATTAGTAGATAATGATATGAAATTATTTCATTTCCAATTAGCCTTAATGGCTAATTAGAATAAACAATGCAACTGGGCATTTTGGGGTTGATATACATAATTTTTAGAGGGATATTATACAGAAATGAATAGTAAGAGTGGTGTCATTCAGCCCTAATTTTACCATTCCTCAAGATCTGTGTTCGAAGAAGGTGGAAGATGTATCACATGCTGTTGTGCCGACTGTTAGTGATAATAGATGCAAAAGCTCAATGCCCTTTCTGGAATAGTGTAGACTCAGTCATAGTAAAACCAAAAGCTGGGATTGACATCACAGATTAATGAAGCTTACATGCTGCGATTACTAGCCACAGGACGAATTGTGATGACCTAATGTCCCATCAGAAGGCAATAAATCAGGAGATGTCAGTGGAGATCCCTGTGGAGGGGCTGGGAACAGGGAGGTGGACATCCAGGCCACCTCTCAAAGACATGGAGACAGAAATAGCTCAAGGTTACAGGAATTGTCTTTTTAAAGAGGCCTTTGCATGAAAGTCAGTAAAACAGCTACTAGGAGTAATTCTCAGTAAGCATTTGGGATACCAACTTTCCCCAGGAGGTAGAAATTAGTCAAACAAACCTCAGCTCTACAATGCAGATGCACCCGCCCCATGGATGCCGAATTGTTGGCAGACTGGGATCTTGCATGAGATTACACCACAGGCCTGGATCTCACATTCTTAGTATTCTTCGAATGCAAACACGCACATCACTCCTCATGCAGAGGGCTGACCTCTCTTTTGAAAAAGAAGCGTGTAGATCCCATGCTTAGTGACCCCAGCCTGCCCCGGCTTCCACTTCCCGCTGCCACCTCTCAGTGTTCCCTGTTCCTTTTCTTTTCAAGGGCCACCTTCCACTCAACCATCCACCCCTTATCTAGCGTGGGAACCTGTGGCTTTCACCAGACATCACCACTATCACATTCTCAGCCTTCACAAATAGTCTGTTTGTGGTGACTTTAATGACTCTACCTTTATTTACCTAGAGTGCTTTGTGCATTAGTGCCATGGGAAGCAATAGTGGCACTTGAGGATCGTCATATTAAGCAAACAGAGTACAGATAAACATAAAATTTTATTCACCATGCCCCCCTTCTTGACTTGAAAACTAGGATTTCTCTGAGTAAATCCTCTAATCCATCAAGGGAAGGGCTGGGTAGGATTTTGTATATCTGCTGATGGAGGGTTCCTTGCTGTTTTGAGTTGAGGAAAAGGACGGGCTAATGACACTAGAATATTTTGAGTTGTAGAAAAGGTGAATTTAAGATTAAGATTTATACATGAACCATTGGCAGCTTTTTATTTTCGCCCATGCCACTGTCCTGCCTAGGCTGAGCAGAATACATGCTGACACTAATTGTCCTCGTGCTGACTGTGTCTCTTCATGGACAATGGTTTTGATTGGGATGGGGGTGAGTTACGTGTTGGGACAGTGGTCTTTGTTCAGTAGCCTGTCCCCCTTCCCTCCCCCCGCTCCTCCTCTTTATCCCCCTGCCCATCCATCTATCTTGTTCCAACCATTTGGGCAGCTGTCACTTAATCCAGCTAATCACAGACTGGGATGGTCTGTGGGAAACCAGACTAGTCCGTGGCTTTGCTCATGCCTGACACACAATGACTCAGGGGACTGTTTAACCAAATGTTTACAACATGTAGGCATGTGAGCAAGGCTGGCTTTTAGGTAAACCCAAAAGGTGCAGGTCACAGTCCGGCCACCTGTTCCTTCTCTGCCCCGTGATTCAGTTTGTCTGCAGCACTCGTATGGTCTCACAATACAGGCATGCTTCATCCCAAAATCACCAGTCCTTAATGCTCAGTTTCTCATGTATGCATTGGCACACACACTCACCCAGATGCTCAGACTGGGACAACCAGCCCACCCTTTAGTGGTGGGGGGAGGGAGGATGGGTGGAAAGGTCAGAAGCCTGAGCTACGTGTCGTGGGAAGTAATCCATTTTAGTGGCCATATTTGTTATGGTTCTGTAGTCGGACAGATTAGCAGGACTCGCTCTTCACCTGTACGCTCCTGAACCCCCCCGTCTCGTCTCTTCTTTACCTTCCAGATTAATTATAGCCTCAGTTTTAACCTCCTCTTACTCCAACCTTGTTTTGGCTTCTCACATCATACTGTAGCAACACTCTCATACAGCCATACCCTCCATGTCCAGTCTCTGACCCAAGCTCGCCCCATCCCGTCATCTTCCATCCACTCCTCTCATCACCCGTGGTCTTCCACAATAACACTCCCCTCCCCTTCCTCCCTCCAACACCCACAGCCAGACAAGCCTACTTAATCCCACGGCCCAGCAGCAACCAGCCTACCAGCTTGTTGGTCTCCCAGATCAACAACAGACTCTCTCACACACACACACACACATACCCACATTTCCAACTTCTGTTCTCTATGATTTCTCTTTTCAGCTCCTCGAACACCTGCCTGGTGCTTCTGTTTTTCTACCTCCCCCACAGGCCAACATCATACCAATGACTTTACAGTAGAGGTCACATCAGTTATACTGTGGCTACTACAACTGTCACTGGTGGTGACGTAATGAGTGCTATTTAGGTCAGCTGGTTGCCTAGCAGTGTGCCCTGCAGCACACCAGCTAGATTAGTCCTGTGATGCTGGTTAGCTAGGTTAGTTTCCATCTGTGTTTGTGTGTGTGCTTACTGAAATATAATATTGGATTATGATGATGATGATGCAACTACTAATTATTTCTGTTATCAATTATTAAGTCCCTAAAAACACACCTATACAGCAGAAACAAGTAATCAATCAACATCAAAACATTCTGATTCCACCTTTTTAAATTGGCCAGTTTGATGCTCATGATTGAATTTGTTATTTATAAATGAATTGTTGTTTATAAGGCCAATAAGCAAATTAATTGAGAATATAATTAGCAGATGTATTGACGATAGTTGCAGCACCAATAACTAGCCCCATTTTGCCAGAGCCAAAGGTGATGTCTTCAAGAAAACTAAATGTAAACCAAAAGACATTTTATGAAAACAGTGCTTGATAAAGGATATTATATTTAAGCACTAATAGATTAAAAACCTTGTGGCTGTTTTCACAAATAATTTGAGCACATTTATCAGTGCACTTCTGCTGTTATACAGGTCAACTGTAAAGCATAACTTGGTGTGAAACCAGATAATCCCCTTAGCTGCTGCTTTACTTCACTGTCTGACAACCCCAGTCACAAGGACAAAGCCAGGCAGAGTTCATCTCACACAGCTAATATTGGCAAAGTGACCTTCTTAATGCACATCATACTTGCTAAAGCTTAGTTTTTTCCTGAAAACCTGGTGGATCATTGTATTTTTGTTAGAATTACATTTTCTCAGAGGCAAGCTGAAACTCATTTAGAGTAAGAAAGTGCTCCATCTTATCTGGGTCTCTGTTAGAACCAGGATTAACAACCATAATCTGCATCAGCCAACAATTTATTCCTGATTTTAATTGGTTGATATCTTTGTAGTTAACCTGCACCTCCACTATCTTTGTGCATCGGCGCACTTTGGGTTTACCTAAAGGGAGATTTGTATCATACACTCGCTCAGCTTCTCTTGGCTTCTTCCCACAGTTGTACTTAACGTATCTTACTCTCTTATCTCTGAGTCATCAGGTTTCACTGACTGTGTAACTCAAGTGCTCCTCCGGATAATGCAGCCAAGGTGCATACAATACTCTATAGTGGCAGTGAAATCCACAAAGCAAGTGCATGACAACAGCTGGAATAACTGCGGATATGGAAATAATGGTCATGTTTCAGTATGCTTAATAATACCCCACCTACTGTGCAGTCACACTTACTGTAAATGTACAGATTATTAATTCCTAAAGCAGCATCGTCTGTCCGTGTTTCCCTCACATGTTGTTGGTCGGCATTGCCTTGTAGCAGCATATGGTTGCAGTTTTACACTCTGTCATGTGAATGTTAATGCAAATATGCTATTTTTATATAATTTCTCTCACTCTGTTTTTCTTTTTTTATTTCCAGCGGACATACACATTGATTGTCGAGGCCTGGGACTGGGACAACACCACACGCAACAGTAAGTCAAACAGTAATATCATGTTTATGTAGAAGCATGTTAGCAAAAGCTGCTCAGTTGGTAAATGTATGTATTTATACTTAGAGGTGTTCAGGTTCAGTACAAAGTGTAGGTCACTAGCATCTTGGAAGGAGGAAGTTAGGAGAGCCGCTCTAGTTTATGCAAATGTGCTCTGACTTGGTTCAGCTGCAGCCGGGGAAGAGGCAATCGTGGTCATCTTGTTCAACGCAGCCATTTTTTTGTATTTTCAACACATCATGTAAAGTCACAGCAACAGAAAAACAAACAATGTAAAAACCAAATTGCCAACATATGTTGGTGGCAAATACTAAAGAAAACAACCATCCAGCTAGAGCAGAAGATAAAGTGAAATTACCTTCTCAACCCCCAAAACTACAGACTGGTTCGAGCCCATCCTCTGCCAACTACTTTATATCTGTTTATATGAATGCAGATATCTCAGTGCTGTGCTTATCATGTTGTAATCTGCTTCCAATAAGATTTTTCTGTTTCTTATGATAAAAGTATAGCAAGACTGACACATATAATGTATAATGATGCATTTAAGGCAGCGGGTTAGAAAAAGTTCACTGTAACTCAGCCAAGACTCCTCATATAGACTGGTTCGTCTCATCGACGTTGGCTGTGGCAGTGACTTCTGACCAGCTGTGTCCTGTTTTCCTTTGGTTATGTCCACTGGGTGGACTCCTGTACAACCCCTTTTTCCCGTCTGAGCAGTAGCCCAGTCTGGGAGGAAGAGGACCCATTGAGGACTACAATGTCTGCATTTGTGGACACAGCTTTGATCTGTGGAGACGGTGGCATTTTTCATCAGTCTTTCTTACTTTTCTGTGCAAGCAAGAATGTGCTTGTATACATTTACAGTGGACCGTTAACTGGATCATACTTCTCTCTCTTGTCCAAACCCTCGCTTCATTTATGAGGTCATCACATCCTGTTTTGTCCATAACATCAAACGCACTTCCACTCGTGAATGCAGACAATGGAGAAGAAATAGAATTTTGACAACACAACGCTTTGATTAGACTGTTGCATGCCTTGTGTGGTCTCCTGTTTCTCCAGTAATTGTGTACACTTGCAGTAATTACTTGTTGTGTTTGTGTTGCTTGTGAAATCAGTTGGCTTTTTGCCAGCTTAGAAGTGAAATGGATGCAGGAGACGCATTCTCTTTACTGAATAATGAAGAAATAGTTTGTCTCCAAAATGTAGAAGGAATTTGACCCTGACCTTTCGAAGCTGATGCAGATTTGATTTATTCTGTACGGCATGCTATTTAAATGCAGAACTGAGCCGGCTGTTAGATCACAGACATCAGCTGACTTCAACCTTAATGTCATGGGTTCAACAAACACAAACGTCTGGAACAAATGCTCCTTTCAACCCCCGAAGAACATCACAAGGGAATCAGCCTGTAGGGGTAACCTTCTGTAAGGTCACGGGGAGTTACAGTAGTGAGTGTAGCCTGTTCCCAGCAGGTGGGCTGTTCAGGTCGTTAGGTTAATTTCTAGTTGTGTTTCACAGTTAATGGGAAATTGACACGAAGCTGTAATTATCAGTTACATAGATCAACAACAAATTGAACTGAAATATCAGAGACTGATGTGTACTCTAGGTCTTCCTGAGAGTACCAGGGGCACATTAGCCACATTATCATCATACATGGTTTTTATTTCACTGGTATGCAGACAGTTAACATCACTGATGGGGTGTTTTCTTAACCATCCAGCATTAAAGAGTGTAAGTCCACCAATTTCCTTCAGTTGGAACCTGGATGTTCAGGTCGTGTGCGTTTTGATTCTGGAGGCTTCTACAGTGGAACTGGCAAACACTTCAACAGTGAAGTGAAAAGCCTGCTAAAGATGTTGTACTGTAGCTGTCTGACCTGACCATACCTGAATAATGAGCACTAAACCTAGAGGACACGGGGTGGAGGTGGACATGTAGCTGCTTGAGGTCGTTTCATGGCCCTCGAGGCAGCAATTATTGTAATGCATCACAGTCTATTATGTGTTAAACACATGTTTGAACTGTTGTGTCTCCAAATGTCTTTTGTTATTTGAGTGGAAAGTTCTGAAAGGGCATTAGCTTTTATTCTGTTTTCAGGTTTTGGTTTATTGGTAGGGATAATGGTAGGGATGTGTGTGCGTACGAGGCAACAAATAGCGATGTCTCAACTAAAATATTAGACTACATGCTGGCACATATCTGTAAGACACTGGAGCTTGTTCTGTGCTCTGAGTCAGCACCAGCCTTGTGTCTCGTCCTACTCGTCCTACGTAAGAGCCCACCAGTGTGTTAGTCTGTCAGTGAGATTCCTCTCCTCCAGCGTCACGTCCTCCGGTGTGCCTCTCTTCCCTTCCTCTTGTGTACTCAGGAAAGGCTGTCGGCTGTTTTCCTTGTGTTTATCGAGCAGGAAGTGGAGTGGACCGGGTGACCAGGCTCAGTGTTTAGACACCGAGGTAGCAGAACCCGGCTCTGGCCTGAAGCTAATTGTTCTCTATCTGGCAACAGGGGGTTATTTCTGTTATTGTTGCTTAATTCTGTCTGACATTGTGTTGAGGAAGGTGTGTGTGTGTGTGTGTGTGTGTGTGTGTGTGTGTTCCTGCTTGCTCACTTCAAAATGTCTATGGTGCATTGCAGCCCAAAGCAATGGAGAAAAGGAAATCGCAGACCCCCTATTTCTACAGAGATTGTTTGCCAGCTTCGATCCCACTGTGATAAAGATTGCTTTCTTTCTGGAAGCCGGTGCTGTAGCGTGCCCCGCAGAGGAAAACCGTATTTAATGCAAGTGTTGGCGTGCTAGAGGCTAAATGGTAACAACCACCCGACACGACGATGCACATAGAGAGAGCGAAGATGCAGCGGTGATGTGTGCAATCACCAGAAAATGGATCAATTTGCAGACAATGAATTTCAATGGCATACTTAAAATTCAGTGGGTCCTTTTACTCACACACACACACACACACACACACACACACACACACACACACACACACACACACACACACACACACACACACACACACACACAATGTGATATCAAAGTGTGGGCCTGCTGAATAAGAATGCACCACTCTTTCTTTCTTGTGAGGGAGTGACTTAACAACAGAATAAACACGATTTTGCATCATTGTCCGATGTCAGTGACACATTTCTATCACTTAAATACAGTGGATGCGCGTCGGTGGATTAATCATACTTATTATGATTAATAAGCTGGAGCTGAAGCCATGTAATAAGGTTAGCTTAGCGTAAAGGTGGGAAACGGCTAACTGGAAATGTTCTACATCTTCCTGTTGGACGTCATTTGTTGTTGTTGTCCAATTCTCGGTTTACTGCTCCAACCAGAAATCCAAACCTGAGCGAAGCAGCTCAGCTCAGTGACAGTGAAAATTTAATGTGCGTTCTCAAAGCTTCCATCCCTATCCCATGAACTAAATAATGAGAAAGAAGCTTTTCACAGAAGTTAAAGCTCAACTGTGTTAAAACTGACCAAAAGCAGCGTTGACATTTTACTGTGCATCTCCTTTTACTTCATTTAGACTGTGATGTTGTTGTAAATTGTGATTAGTTGGTAAATAACAGCACGCGATGACAGTTTAACTAAGCTGAAGTGTGTTCTTCTCGTGATACAATGACAAAATGTGTCACTTATATGTTAATGTTGATTTATAAATTTAAATTTAAAACATTGAAGCCTGACTTGTTGTTGTTCTTGTTTCAGACGAGGACGAACTGCTAATCGAACGCAGCGTTCACACAGGGATGATCAATCCCGGTGACCACTGGACGACCCTCCTGCACGACGGTCCGGTGGCTCGCATCAACTATCGTATCCGGGTGCGGTGTGACGAGAACTACTACGGCAGTAGTTGCAAAAAGCTGTGTGTTCCACGTGACGATTACTTTGGCCACTACCGCTGTGAGCCCTCAGGGGCCCAGGTGTGCCTCGATGGCTGGATGGGGCCAGAGTGCAGAACAGGTGAGTAACACTGATTTAATGCTGGGTTGTTTGTCTTCAGTGTGCGAAGCCCATCCCACAGCACAGCAAGGCTTTTAAATAGGATGTATGTGCAAATGTTTTGTAAGCTGTAACTGCTGTGCATAAACGTAATAAATTAACTTGCATTCCTCAGAGCTTATAATACATCATACAGTGTAAAAGACACATGGATCACCTGGAATTAGCACCTTTATCAGAAGCATTTTAAAATCTATTGTCGCAAATTTGTAAAAATTCATTTCTGATATTGAGTTTTAGTTCTTCTGGATGACCTGAATGCTTTATAATCGATGTGACCTGCTTTATATTTTAAGCTCTGAGGAACGCATGTTAATGCAGAAATTCCTGGTTGTGAAGATGTAGAAGTATCAGGGTAATGTGGGTGGTGTTGAAGAGAGTGGGGGGCCTCAATAAATCACCCAACTGACCTTTGAAGACTGAAGGGTGAAAAGAGGAGGAGAGCACAAGGAGGCTGGGTTGTTTTTTTGGGGAGGGGGGTCGTGACATGAGTGCAGGCTGTAAAGTCGTCTTTCTCGCCCCCCAAAAACTCCCGACCAGAGTCAGGGTGCCATTAATTTTCACGTCTTGTTGCACTTGTTAGAAATTCGTCAACAAAACAAGCCTCTCCTCCCACCTCTCCTCGTTAGTGCTCGTCTTCTTTTCACCCTATTTGTGTATAGACAATAGCTGCTACCTGTCTCCCAGTGGAATTTAAATATCACATTTTAAATACTTTCTCTCCTTGTTTTTTTTATTTCAGCAATTTGCAAGCAAGGCTGCAACCTGTTACATGGCGGCTGCTCTGTCCCAGGGGAATGCAAGTAAGATTCGTACATGGAAATATTTGTCTTTTGCATAAATAAAAATGTGACTGTCTAGACATTTTGCTGCGGGATATTTTTGCTAGCTAATGTTTATATTTCCTGCATTTTCTGTGCATATTGTGCACTATACTTACTTTATTATGGAAAAATCTATTATTAATAGAAATGTAGCTTTTGAAATTGCTGTAAAATGCATCTGCACTGGTGTTAAACATTCAAAATTGGACCAGTAATCAAGCTAAACATGTGAGAGAGTGCTAGATTTTAGTTGCTGAACAATAGCACCTTCACTTGTCGAAGCCTGTTGTTTTTTGTGTCAGCCTTTCCTTCCCTTCCCTTGTGGGCATCTCCACCTCGGTTCAGAAGAAAAGGGCATTGCCACGCCTGCCTTCTTGTATTTTTAGCCACCCGAAATCCTCCACAGAATACCAAGCATCTCATCAGCTCTCTGTAGCTCGGGCCGAAGAAAGGGAGTTGTCGGTGTGTGAATTTGACCAATGTAAACGTGCTGGGAATTGTCATATCCCCTCCCCATCCGCATTGCAGTCCTCCTTGAAGGGCAGGGGGCAGGAGCGGAAATGAATATCCCACTGTGTTATGTGCGTTTCCCAAAGTGGAAACGACAGTTAGATAAAGTGATGTAGGATGGCACCGATAGGTCCACGTTTGCAGGATGTGGTGCATCCCGTTTGAAAACCCCCCCTCCCACCTGCCGGATGCAAAGAGACACTTGCCTACCATTATTAGGAAAACAGGTTTGGCTCGGAGCCGAGGAATAGCAGGGGATGACCGGTTTTAGGAAACTGCTTCGCATTTTTTTGTGTCTGCATCAATCAGCAGGCTGCATCTTTTATTTCAGTCAGCAGACACAGAACAGAGAAGCATCTTAGTCCTAATTTCAGTCAACAGGAAAAGTGAATAGGGATAAAAAAGCAGCACTAAAGATTCTTCCTGCAGTGGCATGAATTTAATGAAGCCTCAGGTCACAGAAAGCTGGCATTTAATCCCTCGTCATCTCCTTTCATTTTCTTTATTTCAACAGTTTTATGGGCTTTGCCGCATTCGCCACGGGCTTTTGAGAAACACAAAAGCAGGTACATGCCTGTTGTTGCTCTGCTGCATTGAGCATTTTTATTAGCACACATTAGGCTTGTCCTGACATATTTGTGAGAGACTTCGCGTGTCCCAAGAATCACTTGGGTAAGCAGTGTAACGCGCTTTTCAGCACTTTGATCACTTTGCAACCTTTGACTTGTCAACGTGCCAGGATGCTGGAATTCAGCTGCAAAGAAACACCAGGCCTATACCTGCAAGGAATTGATGAGCGATTATCAATATGGTTAAGAATACAAGCGCAGAGCGTCTTTCTTTTTATATTTCTTTAGGCTTAAAAAGTGGTAACAGAGTCTCCCTGCCAAAGGTCTGTTAGTGTTACTACTACATTGCCGTCAAACCCTCTGAAGCTAATCATAAACAGTGAAAGAAGCATGCCAAGTATTCCCCAATGCCCCTCCGCCCCACCAGCCTGAGAGTGGCAGAGATTTCCAAAGGCCTTGTCTCTTGCAGAGACAGCGGTGCCGTCTGCAGGAGACTCAAAATAGCAGTCAATTGACAAGACAGCTGGCTCGACGACACCACAGCCTTGGAATAGCCCTGCGCTGTCATGAAGCTGCAGGCGTGTTCAAGCGCTGTGTACACAGTCATTTCCCTTTGTGCCATCCTCCTAGACCCCCCAGGAATTCTTTAAATAAACAGAAATATTAAGTGTTATTGACTTAACTGGCTAAAACCTCAACAGCAGCAGGAACTTGTGCAAAACTGTCAATAATGGTCCTTTTTCTGTCCTTAGATCATAAAATAAATTAAAGCTAATATGCATCTTTGCTGATGCACTCTTCAGAAGAACGTTTGATGAGGAGAAATTATTTATGGTCATGTCTTTGCAGGTGTAACTACGGCTGGCAGGGTCAGTTCTGCAACGAATGTGTGCTTTATCCCGGATGTGTCCACGGGACCTGCACCTTGCCCTGGCAGTGCAAATGCAAGACCAACTGGGGCGGCCTCCTGTGCGATAAAGGTATGGAAAACTTTTTATAAATCAATTTTCTTAACCTCCCACACAAGTCGCTGGCTCAGTCTTCACTTCCATCCTGCATGTCCCCTCCAGCTACAGTTTCCTATGTTTGGTGAGTCAGTGAAAAAGCTATTCAGAGCAGAGACGATAAAGAAAAGGCAGTTTACCACTGTGCAAAGTGCTGCCATAACAATGCTTTTTCTGGGAATCTAATCGAATTTAAACAAAAAGTGGATTATTAATCTAAAAAAGACCCAGAATAGAAATAAGTCTTTCTTGTGACGTTACATTCCAATGACACACAGGATTCATTCGAACAGTATGTATCAGCAGGTGTTCTAATGTGTTCTACATGGCTTCAAAGAAGCTACCTTGATGTAAAGTCTGAGTACTCTTGTTCTCTCTCACTGGGGAGTAGCAGCTGTATAGTCTTACTGCCTGTGTGATCTGAGCAGCAGCAGGGACACTCGATCCCCCTGCATCCCTTCGTCACCGAGGGCTCTTCGGGGGATGAGAACGGGTCCTAAGATCACTAGTGGAGAAAGATCCCTGCTCATTTATTTACCAGCCATTAGGGTGACCCGGCCTCCAGCCTAAGGATGGTGTGAAGGGACGGATTTGGGTTTAGTTGAGTTTATTTTATACACGGGGAAGAAGGAATAAAGAAAAAGGAAACAAGAATACATAAGATGTCAATACCTGCATGAAGAAACAGACCGTTTATATACAATGTGCAATGCTAGAAGTCCACAGCTGAACAGTAACTGAAAGAGCAACTAGTTTAAAGGATAATCCCTTGGTCATATCCTGTAAATACAGTACAGTATCATACTGAGCAGTGCAGCAGAGTGGCTGAGAAAACACTCTGTGCTTCCTGTCAAAGCTGACAGCTGGTGCTCTACATCGAGTGAAGACTCCAACAAGCTTCCTGGGAACTCCCGGCACCAACTGCATAAATGGTGAAACAAGCTAAGAGCTGCATCACAGGCTCAGTCCAATTAGCAGTAGCTGAGTTTGTCTGTGTTACTTGTCCCAGAATGTACCTTTACAGAAGAGTAAGGGTTAGATTTTTTATTATGCTCCTATTGTGTCCTCTGAACGTCTTTTAGAAGAAAACACAGTTGATAACAAACCCATTATTTGATGGTGGTCTGCATGTTTAGAACTGTATTGGAAAGATGCAGGGAAACTTATTGGTCTAATTTGGAAAAGTGATCTTTAATGTGTGAAACTGTGATCAGTGAATTTATGTCTCGATGTATCTAAACATGTGTCTGCATCCTCATCTCCTCCTCCAGATCTGAATTACTGCGGTCGCCATCAGCCTTGCGTTAACGGAGGAACCTGCATGAATACCGAGCCAGATGAGTACCACTGTGCCTGTCCGCAGGGCTACTCTGGCAAGAACTGCGAGATAGGTGAGAGAGACTCCGCTCTCCTTTCTATTAAAGAGGAAAAACACTGAGGTGCTTGCTCGTACGGGAGATATGATCCTGTTTGAATCCTTTTTACTATAAATTTACAGACATAACCACAGTGATTGAGTGATTGAGCTAAACGTTCCGTGTTGGTGCAGTGTTACTTTTGTTCCTGTCATTCTGCCAGGTTTAACTTCATTAACAGTAGAATATAACAATGTTTTAGCATTCACTCTATGGCCTGTCCCTCCATCAGCCGAGCACGCCTGTATCTCTGACCCCTGCGCCAACGGTGGTACATGCCATAAGGTTGCAACAGGATTCGAATGCCAGTGTCCACCAGGTTGGGAGGGTCCAACCTGTGCAGACAGTGAGTCCCTGCGTTACTTTCACTCAACTTTTTTATTTGCATTTCTGTGATGATGCTCCCCTTTGACATTCTGCGGAATTCTCATTTTCTCAGATCTGGATGAGTGTGCGTCCAGTCCGTGTGCTCAGGGTGGAACCTGTATCGACCTGGAGGACGGCTTCGAGTGTCTGTGCCCCCCAGAGTGGGAAGGAAAGACTTGCCAGATAGGTGAGTTTTCATCTCTTCATTTCTACTGGGAGATGTTTGTGGGTTTGTTCCTGTTTCCTGAAACTAATAAACAGCCACTGAGATGCAGACAGCAAACGCTCGCTTCCCTGTTTAACTGTATTTTGAAATTGAAATGGGCAACGAGCAATCCGAACCCTGTAGCCAGAGTACAAGCTGTCAGTATCCCGGACAAGCTGGCAGCTGCCCAAAGGCTCTGTGCCTTTTCTTTCCTCAATGATTCTATGAGGTACTAGTGTCTATATCCGGCTGTTTGTTTGTCGCTTCCGCTGCATTTTCTATGTCGCTCCCATCCAGACAAGCGGACGTGACCAAACTGAAGCCAGGAAATGGATTAAGACTGCTAAACAAAGTGTGTGTGTGTGTGTGTTTTGTGTAGGAGGGTGGTGGGTTGGTGTGACGATAGGAACGAGATCCCAAGAGTTCAGTGTCCTCTTACGAGCTCAGATCTCAGTTTACAGGCAGCTATTGGCCTTATGTCTTACCTGGAGATTGGTATCTGTGTGTGCGTGTGTAGAGTGTTGGATTTCAAGGAGAAGACAGGTGTGTGTGTGTGTGAGTGTGAGTGTGATTGTGTGTGTGAGAGTGTGAGTGTGTGTGTGTGTGAGTGTGTGTGTGTGTGTGTGTGTGTGAGAGAGAGGGCACACAGCAAGACTCCCTGCAGACTGCGACCCCACCCACCTCCCTCTACTTTGAATATTTGAGCAGCAGTGCTTTTTCTTTGTAGTGACACTTTTGATGTCTCTGGAGGTGACGAATGTTTGTTTGTGCTCATCTCGGTTCTGAGACACTCGGAGAACCTCATGGTTTGATTTGACAGCGAGGACATTATAACAATACATTTATAAATTACATTTACATTTTATTACACAGACATTTGTGAGAGATGTGAGATTTAAGACTGTTAGATATTAGAGGCAGGACGGTCAGGCCTCTTTGTTAAATGACAAACACTGGCGGTTGTTGCTAAACACATGAATGTGCATTTGTGCACGTATTTGTTGTGTGGTACGGTTTATGGAAAATAGATCAAATATATTTAATTAAAACCCTACTTCGGTGCTTGGAGGCATTCATATCTAGCAATTAAGTCTAATGACGTCGACTGTGAGACGGACGGTGTCTGTACTCATGTCTCCTGGCACCGTTTGTTCTTACAGTCATGCATTTTTAGGCAGCTACGTTAGCTTGACGTGTGATGTGGTGGCTATACACACCTATACCCTGCATGCACTCTCGGTGTGCATGCATTCCTACTAGGCTACGGGACACGGTGAATATGAAGGTGTGTTTTGGATTAGTTTTTGTAAATTAGGTGGCATACTTGATAATATCAGCGTGATACACATGATATTATTGTAGGTAATATATATCAGCCACTGCTAATGTGAATATTAATGAATACTGGTAAATGTTGCAGTGCAGCTATAATTAAGGGACTTTTAAAATGTTTATTTATAAAAATAGATATAAGTGAATCAACTTTCACTCTTTAGTACATGGCTTTGATATGTGTCCAGACTGGTAACTGCACATTTCCTTGTAATCTCTGCGCCTTAACCAAGATAACCCTGTTCATGTCGCTATTAAATCATCAGTTATTATATCTGACAGAGCTCATCCACAACTGCAGGCGATATTGCACAGCGCTAATCCAGCTATTAACTGTAAAATTGGTGCCTTTGCCCTTTAAAATGTGAATAAAAGTCGTGCAGAATCAGACTTGCCTCCGTTAGATTTTACAAGTGATGTTTTTTTGCACAGCATTTGGTTCTGCCGGAGCAGCTCAGGTGCCAGTTCTTTAACTACAGTGTTGGTGGGGCTTCAAAAGTTGGATTTCGGGCCTCTGTTTTCCTACCTGTGCCTCACCTTGGTTTGATTCACTTGATGACCTGGCTTTCCTTTTGCCTCCTGCCTTCACAGATACTAATGAGTGCATTGGAAAACCCTGTGTGAACGCTTACTCTTGCAAAAATTTGATTGGTGGATATCACTGCGACTGTTTTCGGGGATGGTCCGGACAAAACTGTGACATACGTCAGTATTGCTTTCTCAAAGTCACTTCTCGATTTCTGTCCTTCACTGGCACCCTCCTCTTCTCGTTCCTTTTAACTGCCTCCTCTTGCTTCTTGAGACACGCAACACAGGCGTAGTTTAGCGTCACTCCCCTGCCACATGTGGTAACCCGTTCCTTTCTCTTCTTGAAGCTCCAGCTGTGCCGTCACGACTGAACTATCACGCCCAGTTCCTTTCTCTAGGAACCAGTGCATGCCCAGTTATAATCTACATGGGTCCATCTGGCACTTTGTTTGCTTTACTAGTTTCTTTTCCAAACTGTGACTTAATCTGTGCACATCCCACACTTTAGATTATACTAAAAAATATTCCTCAATGGAAACTACTGTTCTTGATGCTGTTTTATAATAATATATTATGTTTCATGTCTTCTTCAGACATCAACCGCTGCCATGGTCAGTGTCAGAATGGAGCAACATGCAAAGTATGGATACTTTCATTTTTAACTTCAGTATATTTGGGTGCATTTATGAATGTTAGTCGCACCATTTGACTCTTTATTTTTCTTTGTGTGTTGTTCAGGAGGGCACAAAAGGTTACCACTGCCAATGTCCTCCAGGATTTGTGGGCACTCACTGTGAAATCCAGAGGAATAAATGTGACAGCAGTCCATGCCTAAACGGCGGCCACTGCCGTACCGTGCTGGACGGCTTCGTGTGTGAATGCCCACCGGAGTTTGTCGGACAGCTGTGTGAGGTGAGTCACATGGTCCACATGTCCCAGCGCTGGATGATTATTTCTGCAGAGAGAGTTTGGAAGTTGGCATTTTTGCTTTGAGCTATTTAAAGGTGTTACCATTACCTTTGTAAAGTGATGTGCATGTCTCACGTTTCTTTACGTTCTTACCTGTCCAAACTTGTCCCACGTTTCAACCTGATCATGCCGTGTTTCTGATTTGACTTGAGAATTGATCTGATCAGTGCCTCCAAATTGTAATAAAGGTACAAGTGTGACATTTCTAAACAAGTTTATTCACAGAAAGTTTATCAAAGAATAATAAGAAGAATGCTCAAGAGATTGAGATTTAACCAAACAATAACTTGATGGACAAGAAAATTATTATTCCGTAGGTGTGCAGCAGCATTATGTCCTGTTGTAATTCATATTTCAGTGTCCATGCTGGAGCATTTTTATATTTGAGGTGTGCGTCTGAAGCTAATGTAGGTTACAGTGAGGAAGCCGACACTTCACTGCATCTCTTGGGCACTGAATGGGGACATTGCTGGTCAGGAGCCAATCCTGATTTAGCATCTCTACTATAAATATGAGCCTCTCTGAATGAGGTGACACTGGCTTTCCGCCCGCATACTACAGCGCTCTGATACCTGCTATGGCACGGTGTACATTCCTGCCCTGCAGAGCCAAAACTACGATGCCTCCAGCATCATATTTCTCTGATTAGTATCTTGTTTCTTATCCATAAAAGCTTGATTGTGTAAAGGTGTTTTTGCTCATTCCTGATGCCTGTTATAAGAAATAACAACTACTTCTTACTTACTACTTAAAACCCTCAAGAAGGCACAACACTAATGTTAAATTAGTAGATATACTGGTCTTCATTACCTAGGGATCCAGCCCACAGTCGTCCTCAAATTCAGACATTCATCTCCTCCTTAGGGTTTGTAATAAACCAGCCTTGTCTTCCAGAGCGGTCATCAATCAAAATTTTAATTTTACCAAATATGTAATGATCATGTACACTGCGAAACAAATGAGCCTCGGTTGCACTTTTGTATTATGTGCTCAGGAATTTTTAATACTGAGTAACATGTTTTAAAGTCTGGCGAAACAAAGGTTATTGAGTAATTGTTGGAATTTTAATCATGCCACGTGATTTTCTTCAGTAGATGAAGCTGACCAGTTGTAATCTCTGTTGTTTAAAGTGGCAGTGATTTTGATTGATTTAACATTTTTGAAATATTCTGCACAACAGAACAAACTGTGAAATTGTGGTTGACCACAAGTCATTTTTGTGACGTCTTGTGGTTTTTTCCACTGGGAATAAAATCTCTGGCAGTCTGCTTCAATGAAAACTGTGTCGTGTGCTGTGAACAGAGCTCTCACATTAATGTGCTGAAGATTTATTGGCACTTTTGCCCTCAGGCACGATCCCCTGACCACACACATGCAAAATGTAAAGAATAACATGTATCTGGCCCTGGGTAAAATAAACTGTGTGTGACCAAAGACCTCGCCACCCCGTTGCCCTATGCTGAGCTCCTCTGTTCAGCTCCTTAAATGGCAAAAGGGTGCAACTCAGTTTATGCACAGTAGGCTTATGTTTACGCAAACTGAGAGATTTTCACTCCAACCTCTGTATCAGAGCAAGTAGAAAAGCCAAAAGATGTCACCGCGACCTCTAGGTGAGAGATGATTTATCATCCTTCTGTTCACTGCAGCTCTGTATGATGTTGGACCATAGTCAATATTTGCCCTCGTAATGGTTATCCTTCTCTTGCCTGCTCTGTTTCTCGTTCCCTCTCTCTTCTGACAGACGATGTAAAACCGAAAGTGGAGATTCAATTGATGAGATTGAGATTAGACAAAAGGTGTAAAGCTTACTTTGCGGATCCTCTTACTTTAAGTTAGTTCTGAGTAGTGATGGTGGCGTGAATTAGTGTTGCAGCAGTGGCAGCAGAAGGCTGTAGTGGTTTAGAACCGCTCTTTGAGGCGTTGTGGGATGTTTGCATGTCTTAGATGTGAATTTGTAAATTGTTTTGAATGTCAATTAGGTTTTCCTGGATAAATGCATGTAAACAGAAAGTTGCAGGCCGTACCAGAGCTTTCAGTGTTTTCTTTTGCTCTGGACTCTCTAGAACCCTAGCTGGTCTCCTTCAGAAGGTTGTGATCCAAACCCTTGTGAGAATGAGGCAAAGTGCCACAGCATGGACATGGACTTCTACTGCGCATGTCCCGAAGGCTACGAGGGAAAAACCTGCGAACGGCTCAAGGAAGACTGCCAGACCATGCCTTGTCAAGGTGATTTGAGCCGTCTGCGATCCTGTATATAAACTGTTGTATGTCACATAAAGGCAAAAAATTATTTATTTATTTATTTATTTTGTAATTATTTTTCCTTCCTGACAGTAATTGACAGCTGCACTGTTGCTGTAGCGACCAACGATTCATCGGGAGTGCAGCACATCTCTTCCAATGTCTGCGGTCCACGAGGACACTGCATCAGCCAACCGGATGGCAACTTCACCTGCGTCTGTGATCCAGGCTTCAGTGGCATCTACTGTCATGAGAGTATGTTTAAACTTTTATTTTGAGGTTTTAACCTGTTGTTGGGGAACACAACTGTACTGTAGCTGGGATTAAATAAGTTAAACTGCTTCAGTCAACACAAACATCTTTTGATTTAATCCTATCTGCAGGTATCTGATGGTATCTAACCTGTCATTTTCATCTATCTAACCTTTCCCTTCACCATTTCAGATATTAACGACTGCATCACTAATCCCTGTGGAAATGGAGGGACCTGCATTGATGGAGTGAACTCCTTTCAGTGTTTTTGCCCTGGTGGCTGGGAGGGCCTGCTCTGCGACCACAGTGAGTTATTCGCTGCCAGTATAATGCAGTGAATTCATGCATGTTCTGTTTATTTTTTACTAAATTAAATATGTTTAATGAAGATTGAATGATGCAAGTCTTCTTTCATTGTAAGATATTAACGAGTGCAGACACAACCCGTGTAAGAACGGCGGACGCTGCGTTGACCTAGTGAACGACTTCTACTGCGAGTGTGCCAACAACTGGAAGGGCAAGACCTGTCATTCCCGTGAGTTATGTCGACTCTATGTTAATGTGTGTGTTTATGTTCAGTCCGTCATGTGAGGAGGGTGTTGTGTGACTAATGTGTATTTCTTTGTTATGTGGGCTCAGGTGAGAGTCAGTGTGACCCGACCACCTGCAGTAATGGAGGCACCTGCTACGACCATGGAGATGCCTTCCGCTGTGCGTGCCCACCTGGCTGGGGAGGAAACACATGCAACACAGGTGAGGCACTGGATGGTGTATGTCAACATTAAGCTAGGGACCGATGGGTTGTGTCTTACAACAGTGGTGCCTTGGGTACCTTTTTAAATTATATTATTTATTTATCAGTCAGCTTTTTGTTTTGCTTTAGTACATAATAAAATGGCATTTGTATAATTTATTTTCTTGGGAAGGCGATCTGATGCACCTCTGTGATCTTTGCTTCATCCTCTCTCTTATCACAGCCAAGAACAGCACATGTGCCTCCAGCCCTTGTTCTAACGGTGGAACATGTGTGGGAGGAGGCGACACCTTCACCTGCATCTGCAAAGAGGGATGGGAAGGCCCCACATGTGACCAGAGTCAGTTTTGCCTACACACCTTTTACATAAATGATAAAATGCTCTCTGCTATAATCTACTTAAGCATTTTGATGCCCACATTAACGAATGAGTAAATACTATTATGTTGTTTTTGAGTAATGTTGGTTTACTTTACATTTTGAAGGGATGTCTGAAACTATTCAAAGTCTGCTGTGCTTTGAAAGTTACAGTGTCACAAGAAAATGTAGAAATAATCCAAAGTTGCTAACTGTGATGGGGCCAAGAGCCCGATAACATATGTAGTGCAGTTAAGTGAGTGTAGTAAATGATAAATGACAATTAAGCCCCTTTATAATTTTTCAATTAGCCAAAACTTATTAATTTAAATTGATGTTAGTTGTCAAATTAAAGGTTTATGAGCTTTGTTTAATACAAAATCACTTAGAACTATGCTGGAATGGAGGGTAACAAGTATTTCTTCTCTTTTTACAGACACAGATGACTGCAACCCTCATCCATGGTATGTACCATATCCTCACTCACACACTCCTGCGGTGCAGCCCCCCAACCCCACCCCCTCTTGTCTCCGTCTCCCTGTCTCCATCACCTGCACACTTGCTGGAGGGGTGAAGGGACTCTAAAAGAAGGGAAGTTGTCCTTAAATCAAGCCTCAAAGGGGCATCTCTCTGAGGAGGGAGGGCTAGATGGTGAATAGGACAGTGAAAGGTGGGGATTGGGGTTTTGTGAGGGGAGGTGGGGGACAAGAGTTAAACCTACCCCATGGTGAAAGGAGTACGTGTCCATTCTTCCTGTGCGACCTGGGGGTGGTGGGTGGGAGGAGTTGGGCTTTGAGGTGGAATGGAAGAGAGGCATGACGAGAGGAGGGGAAGGGACACGCCTATTAGCATCTGAAAGGTGGAGGCTTGTATTGATGAGTTGAATTGAGGCTTGTGACCCCCACTATCACCACACACACACACACACACACACACACACACACACACACACAAACAATGCTTTGTTGAGGTTGGAAAGGATGTGGCCCTTGTTTGGCCTCATCTAATTATTTTTTTCCATTCCTTTTCTCGCCCAGTTATAATGGCGGTATCTGCGTGGACGGAGTCAACTGGTTTCGGTGCGAGTGCGCCCCGGGATTCGCCGGACCAGACTGCCGAATCAGTAAGTCACAGTTAGACAGTACCTAATAACAAATTGTGCTTTTTCTTGCAGCACATATATGCAAAATGCTCAACTGGAACATTTTAAATCAACATTTCTGATGTGGTAACCTCATTGTTGATTGACAAGGCCTGAAGGTAGCTATGGCAACAAAGTATAATTAAGAGCACGGTGTAAGTAACGACAAGGAAGAGATGGACATATTGACACCTAAATGCAAGACCAGGACGCCGCCCTCTCTCTCTTTCTTGGTTCTCTAATGCCTCAGGGGTCAGAGGTCATCCCTCCTCCATACTCACACAATCACACAAACACACATAGAAGACAAATTACCCAGTGACCCTGAAATTCTTCTTCTCTGCTCCTTTGTTTCGGTCGGATAGCATTCACCTTTTGAGTCGGGCTTTAATTTGAGTTTAGATCCGAACGGTGTTGAAGTGAAACCTGGATGACAAAGGAAAAGGTTCCCGGAGATTTTTGTCAGAGTTGACGGCTGTGCACAATTTACACATTGATCTTTGTTGTGAAATTCAAAGTTGTGATGTAAAATCTACAGCACTTGTTATGTTAGAAGTTATATTGACTGAGATTTTCCAGTATTTTGCCCATTTATTAATTTTTTTTTGACTATTGGCTTTAAGTAAACATTAAATCTGCGTCATAGCTTCTTAGCTCTGCTGCATTAGTCACATTTCTGAATATTTCACAAGTACATTGGAGCAGTTTTGATGTGCCACTTTCTTATGTGTCCATGCCTTTACTCTGCTAAAAAGTGCCAATACAAATTTGGGATCCAGTGCTTGTTTTCCAATCTACGAATGATTACCTCTTCTTTTCATAGACATAAACGAGTGCCAGTCTTCACCATGTGCCTACGGTGCCACGTGTGTGGACGAGATCAACGGTTTCCGATGCATCTGTCCACTTGGTAGAACAGGAGCCCGCTGCCAAGAGTGTAAATAAATATTTGTTCTCCGTCTTACTCATTTAAATCATACATAGTTTTTATTACTACATATCCTGATAAAGCCGGTTCAACATGTGTCTTCGTCTGTCTGCAGTCATAGGTGTTGGGAAGGCTTGCCACTACGCTGGACTGCAGTTTCCACACGGCAGCCGCTGGGAGGAGGAGTGTAATAACTGCCACTGCATAAATGGCAAAGTGGACTGTACAAAGGTAACGGGGCACTTCTAGATACACTATAATATAAAATCAGTTTCACTGGATAAGAAAAATCAACAGATGGAGCAACTACTGTTCCAATTACAGTTGTTCTATAGGTTACATGTAGCTAAATATTCTGACCCTGTGGCACCAGGTGCTGTGTGGTCGTCGTCCCTGCCGACTCCCTTTATCAGGTCAGGACCGGAGACCGCAGTCCTGCCCAGCAGGACGGGAGTGTCTGGAGCACAACTACTTGACGTGCTTCTCCCCTCCCTGCCATCAGTGGGGGGTTTGTTCTTTGGCTGGGCCCTCACCTCCACAAGTAACCACCAAGTGCCAGCCAAACAGCGAGTATCTGGACAACAGCTGTGGCCGCATAACACTCGTTTTCAACAGAGACAAAGTACCACCAGTGAGTCACCTCTTCTCATTTCATTTTTCTTGGTCACATTTCAAGTAGTGCTTTTTGCACTGTTGCTCATCAGTGTGTTTGTGTGTGTTCATATTTGCAGGGAATAACAGTGGAGAACATCTGCTTTGAGTTGAGGTATCTTCCTGACACCCGAAGTTTGGCAAAAGACCATTCACTTCTCCTGCTGTGTGACCTCTCTCAATCAAACCAGGATGCCATCGAAGTGGCTATAGTAAGTGATCGATCCAGCCTTTGTTTTGAACAGCTAGCTTGTATCTTGTTTAATCCATAACAAAAAGAAGTGTAAAATAAATGGGTTTCATAAGTTTTACTATAAATATCTTGGATTCATGTTTGTTCCTGATTGTCTTCTTAATGCATCCCTATTTTATGGTTTGGTTCACAGTCTTTCCAGCCAGAAGATCTAAAAGACCACAGTCTGATCCAGGAGGCAGCCAGCTCCATCGTGGGCACCTTGTCCAAACGACACAACAGCACCATAATGCTGGCTGTCATAGAGGTGAAAGTGGAAACACAAGTCACACCCCCATCAGTGGGTAAGTAGTGTTTAACCGAGGTGTTCCACAAGGGTTTGTTATAGAGCCCATTTCATTTCCAATCCAATCCCTTTTTTTGCTTAATTAATATTATTATTCATCATCAGCTACTTGCCTTTAATTCCTTGTACATCTTGATGTCAACAGATTACTTGGTGCCTCTACTATGTGTAGTTTTCTGCTTGCTCTGCCTCTTCTGCATCATTGTGTGCGTTTGGTGGACGCGGAAACGGAGAAAAGAGCGTGAGAGGAACACACGATCAACCGCAGACGACAGCGTGAACAACCAGTGGGAGCCACTCCGGCTCATCGTGGGACGTCAACATCAGCAGCAGCAGCTGAAAGAGAGCAACAGGGAAGCTGAGCAGGAGCGCAAAAAGCTCATGGGCCCCTCCTTTCGGACGTGTGATGAAGGGGAGGAGGAGGAGGAGGAGGAGACGGAAGGCGAGCTTGAGCTCGAGGTGGTGTGTGGTGGAGCAGGGGCAGGAGAGCAGGCAGTTTATAAGTACTCTAAGACTGCAGAGCAGTCCAGTGGGGGAGTGATCTGCACCCTGCACAGCTCCAGTTCAGCCCTCAAAGCGCCCCACCGGACCCCAGGCTACAGCCCCAAAGACAACCGCTGGAAAAATGTCAGTGCTGTCTTGACTGGTCAAAAAGATCTCAGAGACCAATGTGTATAAGAAATTTAAACAAAAGACTCGCAATGTGGAAGCGAGACAAGCTGCAAGGCAGCAGCTCTTCTTATTTTCAGACTACTTTTGGAAAGAAAAAGAAGGCTTTTTTAATAAGCCAATATTTACTTTGTTTTCATGTTTTTGTCACTGTCACCTGAAAAGATTTTTGATTCAGGAGGCTCGGCACAGTGAACATCCTTTTTTCTGCTTCTGTTCACTTAGTTTTTCTTTTAATTCTGTACAGAAGGAGCTGAAATGTAATAGTTATTCAGGAGGCAAAATAAGCTCGCAATTTTTGTTTATGGAATTGTACCATTTAAGAAACAATGAATCATCAAAAAGGAGAAAACCTGTATAAAGATTTTTCTGTTTGTTTACAGATGATTATGATTTAGTTAAACTGTCAGCGGGCTCCTGTTCAGTGTCCGTATGGGAGCAGATATACATTAAAGGAAGGGTTTGGGGGGGGGAAATGGACTGCTGCAACCACAGTAACAGAGGAAACCCTCCCTTTGCTCAGTCTCTTTCCAGCTTTGCCAGCCTTACCAAAACACTTGGCCTGGAGGGGAGAGGGGACAGAAACCCCAGTGCCTACTATGTGGCCTTCCTTTTTTTTTTCTCCTGTCTCTCAGTTTTCTTGGCTGAAAGCTCTGTCTGAGGATTTTTTTTTTTTTGCAGTATTTGAGTTTGTAGCAAGTGCCTTTCTAAGAGCCGTGCCGAGGCTCCAAGTCGCGCTGCCCAGTTTGACCTCCTTGTTCTCAAATCTCAAAGGGATATAAGTGTACATTTAGAGAGTTAAATTTCACGCCACACACGCCATTCAAGGTATTTGATCAAAACAGAAATGAATACTCTGTACATATGTGTAAATACTAAAGGAGTCGCTGTGTATATTTGAAATAAGTAACTTAAAGACAAGTCACACATTTTTATTATTATTGTTATTATTATTATTATTAATATTATTTTTATTTTTTTTACAATGCCATTCCTTTTATTTATGCCAGTCAAATTAGGCAGGTTTTATAAAACTTCATATCCAGAATTCCACAGTTAAGGACCTTTACACTGAGGTACCACCTGTGAAGGCATTTATGAAGGGTTTACAAATGGTTTGTCTCTGGGAAGCAGCTCCTTTTTTTTGTGATTCACTGTCATATCAACAGAGTGCAACAGTCTTCTTCTTCTACATTGCCCGACCTAAGTGTCAGTCTTTTGTTTCGCTTTTTTCAAACAGTGTTGAAAATCTGCCAGCGTGATAGCCTTAAAACATTTTCAAACCATTTCTAAACCCGTCACAAACCTTTTAGTTTTAGGTGCCTTAATGTAATGGGTAATGCTTTATTTGTGTAATCAGTGATCCTCTTTTTATGTTGTTGGTTTGTTTTCACTGTTTAAGGAAAGTAACTCTTTAAAACAACATTGTGTGGTGTAATGTGGCGTGTTTTATTCGCCTGAGTAAAAGTGCTCTCCTTTGTCTAAATTTGCTATTAGGGATACTTCTGGAATAAAACACTGTGGAGGATTTAAGAGAAGTCCACCGTGACTCTGTGAAGTGTCATGAACGTGGACGTCAGTGGGTCAAATGTGGATTTCATGCATTAGCTTCATGTTTGGTTTAAAGGCTTTAATGAAGGGAACAAGATGTGCAGGTGCAGAATGTTTTGCTACCATGCAGATGTGTTTTTTTTGTTTGTTTTTTTAAGTTACCAACTCGGTTCAAAATGACAGTTTCACCCCTTTTCATACCATGTTATTGTCTCAAAACGCCATCATATTTTCTGTAAATGGGACACAGCAAAATAAAGAATTAAAGATGCATCACTGCTGGTGTTAAAAGCTGAATATACATACTGTATACATTCTACAAGAGACATAATTTTGTACAAAGCAAAAACATTTCCATTCTTTCAGTGGCTGTTTCATTGCTTTGCACAACCATCCGAGTTATTTATTAAAGCGACTGACACATCTTTAGCACATTTGTAATAATTGTAGTACAGAACTTTAGAAAGTGACGGCCATTGCTAAATAGAAAAATAAAAAGGTCTATTAAGGGTTGACTTCACAGATTTTTTTTTCTGGATTTTCCTCCTAGGGTGCTATGGTATTAGACCTCTGAGTTCGTGTAGTTAAATACAGTGGCAAGAAAAAGTATGTGAACCTTTTGAAAATTCATGGTTTTCTGCATGAATTCGTAAACATTAACATTGTAAAACATTATCAGATCTTTATCCAAGTCCAGAGTATTAACAAATATGATGTGTAAAATAACAAAAAAAAAAAAACATAAAACAACATAAAAATCTCATAGTGATGGTGAAAAATGTATGTGACCTCAAAAAAAGATAACTGGAGACAGGTGCTAGCATACCTGGAGTCTTGTTAAGAAGGTTATTTTGAGGGTGTGAACTAGAGCTACTTCGACTGACAGAAAACATTTAAACTTTGAGTTTGCGCCATACAAGGAAAATACGCTTATGTGAGCCATGCCTTGTGGAAATAAAGCATTCAGAGGATCTACAATCAAGAATTGTTGATTTACATAGAGCTGGAAAAGGGTTAAAAAGTGATGTCAAAGACTTTAGACATTCACCAGTCTACAGTTAGTTAAACAATCTATAATGGGAGACACTTTGTGACTGTGGCTACTCTACCAAGCAGTGGGCAGCCAAATGTTTTGTGGACAGACAAAACTAAGATTGAACTATTTGGAAAGAACACACATTACTATATTTGGTGTAAAAAAGGCACAGCATATCATCATGAAAACATTATCTCAATTCTACTAAAGTATGGTGGAGGAAACATCATGATTTGGGCCTGTTTTGCTGCATCAGGGTCAGACTGGCATGCAGTGATTGAGGTGAAGATAAATTCACAAGTGTATCAAAAAATGCTTTAGGATAATGTGAGAATGTGTAAGAGTTGTGAGTGGACCCAATTAAAATGCCAGTCCCCTCTGAAAGTGATGAAGGGTATTTTATTGTACAAGCAATGAATAATGAATGTTTGAAAATGATTCAGCGGCACTAGTCAGCGGTGAGGATCTACAAGCGTGAGCAGTAAGTAATTGGGTAAAAAGGAGAGTGTGATGATGAGAATGTGCTGGACTGAACAGCTGGGAAGATCAGTCTAAGGAAACTGGACGCTCTGGGCGATGAAGGCTGATGGCGGCAGAGAGTTAAACTGGCGTTGCACATGTAAGTAGCGTTGAATAGGGCAAAACGAAGTGGGGAGGACAAAAGGTGAGAGTCAAACAAAGAAACACCTTTCAGAGTGGCCAAGACAGAACCCAGACCTCAACCCAACAGAGATGCCATGGAACGACTTGAAGAGAGCCACATGAGACGTCCAAAGAATATGACAGAGCTAAAGCAGTTCTGCAGGAAGAATGAACTAAAAATCCTCCTGACCACATCTATAGGACTCACCTGGTTGAGTTTATTGCTGCCAAAGGGGGGCCAACCACTATGAGGTTTTTATGGTTGTTCTCAATAAAGATATGAAAGATTGGAATTTGTTTGTGTTATCATTCATAGGCACTACATATTTGTTAATACTCTTGACTTAGATGACAATCAGATAATGTTTTAAGACAAATCAATGCGGAAAACCACTAAACCACTAAACTTTTTCTTGCCACTGTATGTCTTTGCTCCTCCAGATTATGTCACCTGAAGGTTTTTGGCTGGAAACTGAAGAGATATTTTATACAGGGGATGTTTAATGCCATTCAAATCCCTCTGGATGGAAGCTTCTAAATCACATAGTATTCATAAGCACATAAAACCTACTCACATTTTTGTGAAAGCTTGTTTATTAATTTAAAAGGCTAATTAAAACTCTTAAGCAGTTCTATTAGCACAGCTGAAAAATGTGTATTTTCATTGAAAACAAGGAACTGTCTAAGTTTTTCAATCTCATGCTCACTCTTTGGTTTAGAGCTACTTGGAAAAGACACTACACATTGTGTTTTACCTGCTCTCTACTTAACACTCTTTCAGTAATAAAATTATAATTGTTTAATTTCAGTGTTCAGCTGAATGTACACATAGGCACAGATTGTGATCTAGCCCTACACAAAGTGCAAAAAAGCACATGTTCTCACATTACAAAGGATTTTATTTGTTATTTTCTGTAATAGTAGTTCTACTGTAAACAGCTTGTAGTAGCTGAATGTGACAGTGTCACATAAGTTTTGAAAATGTTCATTCATTTCCACTGTGTTGGTGTGATGGCAGATATTTCACAATATGTGCAAATAAAATCAAAACGACCTGCTCCGGTAGCATTAGATGGACAAAAGTAGTTCTTTTTCATGTTCATGCTCCTCATTCACTGAACTATCTTATGTGTTCACGCATCAGATCAGCTCAAGACCTTTTTTCAACCTCTCTGTTGCCATTTACACAACAACAATCTTCTGCCCTTGTCCTCTTGTGTGGGGGCTGATCGATCGATCCAATAACCTCACCAGCCTCCTCGCCGTTCTGCCTTCATGCTCACTCCCACCACACCAATAGAACCTCATCTCCTGTTCTGGGCCGATCCAGCCTCCACCAATGGGAGGCTGGCGTGATCACCCTGGCCAAATAAAGATGTGAATGTTTCATGAGTAATGTCATGATGCCGGGCAGAGTGGTGCTGGGGTGGGACACTTTTCTTCCTGACTCCCATGGGTGCCCCTGGCTGGCGCTAATGGGACCTTCCCTTGTCGGAAAGGCCGGATCGACTTACACAGCTTTGTGGAAGTGGTGGAGTCATGAGAGGAGAGGGGAAGCAGAGCTAACTGTAAAATCACTTAAAGATGGAATTAGCTACAGGAGGCTGACTTTCATTTGATCTTATAATGAGATATGGTGGATATGAAATACATGATAGCATTATGTTGTGTTTTGTTACTGCAGAAATGCTTTGTGAATTTCTTTTTGGTGAATATGTGTTTGTGATATACTGTACTCCTGGATAACCAAACAGACTTAATGGGCACAATCTCAGGGGCCTGAGATGGGCTTCACCTGGTCACTACAGTTTCCTTACAGAGTGCAAAAACAAACTAATAAACTAATAACTTGTAGTCAAGTCCATTTTATTTGTAATATATGGCCCAAATACTCAAATCTGCCTGAAGGGGCTCTATAACCTACATAGAATATGGCAATGTCTATTCTTAGATCTTCAATTTGAATAAGACAAAACTCAGCTTTGTTTAAAATTTTAAGTTAATTTTTTTTGTGTGTGTGTTTACTTTCTCTACTATGTTTGTACCAGATAAAATGTTATCAATTGAAATTTAATGGTGCAAGGTAGTAGTAGAAGTGTGATGCCAAGAGGCATTTGTGCCTGTCAGCATCAATACCCCCCACAGATCCCAGACTGCATCAGTCAACTGACACCAGATTCCAAAAGTGGCTCCTTCCAAGAGCCAAGGACATCAGTACGCTACATTTGTAAATGTGTAGTACTACGACTGGTGTAGTACTACTACTATCAGGTCAAAATCGCCAAAACAATCACAAGGAAAGTACACAGCTAAAATATAGAGGTCAAGACTACTTGTACAAAGCATTTCACTGTGTAAAAGCACAGTAGGTTACAAGCTTTTTATATCAACATGCACTTTCTGTACACACAGGCAGACTGCAGTAGTCTGACTGGCTGTGAGATGGTATTTTGTGTGTGCTCTGCTCCCTGTCGCTGCTCTGTACATCTGTTGATGTGGGTCTCTGGGACCATCTCACAGTGGAGGCAGCTGGGTGACAGGATTTTAGGCTAAGCCCTTCGTCCCATTAAACACACACACACACACACACACACACACACACACACACACAGACAAGTCAACACATTCATACACACACCAAACATGGGACATAAAGCTGGCACGTGCTGGTGGACAGCGGGCTGCAGCTGGCACTGTGGGCTGACTGAGACGGGGAAACAAGCCACAGTGTACCAACTGTGTCTGTGTGTTTGTGCACTGTTGGCTGGCACTGCAGGTCTGCTTTGCTGCTGCAGTAACCCCCCACACATATCCTCTGCACTAGGAGGTAGTGGTGGTGGGGGGGACTCACTCATCAGAGGGGAGGGAATGGTTGGTGTGGGGGGGAGTGAAACAGGGAGCAGTGCCATAGAAGCTTTTCTGGGACAACTGTTCAGTGTGTGTGTGTGTGCATGTGTCTAAATAAACAAGCATGTTCAGATGATATTTAGCTGATTTGTGTGGGTAAACATCGCTGTTACACTCGGAGAAATAACTGGATACAGAAAAAATAAAAAAATGAAAGGGGTACAGTAGTTAGTTTTTAAATACAGTAGTTTTGTGCAAAATGCTGCACATGCATAGGTTTATTTTAGTCTGTTCTGGATAGTTCGTGTGAACTGCGCCAGTCCAGTAAATACATATTTAATGAATATAATTCATTCTTCATTTGCTTGATGAGACTGCAGTGTTGCCAAATATCTTTTGGAAACCTTTGCCCAGAACACTCACACTCGTTTGTATGAGAGACTACAAATCATGTCTACCATGTTTTTATAGCAGATACACCAAAGATTCACAATTAATCTGACAGTGACATATTGGTTTCGTACCAGCATTGCATTTTAATGGACTGAACTTTACCCCTCTCAGCTGCAGCTTGGAGATCACGGCCGTGGAAGTTATTCAAAACACACATGTTGGATTTTGCAGGGCAGAGGAAAAGGTCAAGAAGCAAAGAGGGGGGTGAGCAAACTGTGAATTTGCATCTATTTCCCCACATCAGCTAGCAGCCCTTGTTCACACATGCACACATATTCATGCGGTGGCTTCATGCCAGTATATGTGAAATTGCTGGTTGTTTTCATATTTCTTTTGAGAACCTGGCCTTTAGCAGCATTTTGAGGACGAGGCTCATGTATCCTGAACCTATATACATAACATAACACACACTATAGTCATAGCTTTTAGTTACATTAATGGACAGATGGAAAGATATCGCTCTTTTTGGAGATTTCATCATGTAGTTTTGATTCCTAAGTTTACCTCCACATATTCCATGCGTGTCTGTTTGTACATGCTCAAATGACAGTGTGCCGTGCAATCCAACACCCTGTACAGTGATATGCAAGGTCAATTTGCACCTCTCCCAGCCTGAGGGACACGGGTGAATGTAAAAACACCCAGGGGCTACTCTGAAGCAACTTACAGCAAGAACAGTACAAAAAAATTAAAAGCTACTGAATATTTTCAAAAACTATAGAAGACAGATGTTCTGCGTGGGACGGAGCAGGTATCAACATGTGTGTTTCTGGCACGCACATACTGTCAGTAGCCACTTTAGGTAGGTGTGTATATGTACAGTCTAATGACACAGCTCAGCCATAAATTTCACTTTTACAAAGATAAAAAATGTTCAGTTTTCTTTTCCTGTTAATGTGCTTACTAAGGTCTCTGTAGCGTATTTCATATGTACATATTGTTAACAGTTCCTCCTTTAAACTTTTCAGCTGGTTCTGGCTCAAAGAGGTGAAATGACCCAATGCAAAATACAGAAAACAAATAAAAATAATAAAGAGAATTTGTGCATCTGAATCTCCTTCAATTCTCAGGTAGTAGCAGGTAGGCTAAGTGATATAGGTTTTTCAGCACTGCAAAGTTATGCCATATTACTTTAATTTCTTTAATGTAATATGGTATTTAAAAGCATTTTTAATTAAGTGAACAGTAACTTCACAGATGTGCTGATGTGACCCGCCTGCTGCCCTCACATGTGACACTCTGCGCCCCCCGTGACGTAAATCCAACGCACCCCTTTAAATATGGCGGACTATTTAAGCCTGTAGCTCTGCTATGCTACACAGCTAGTTAGCTAACATTGATGGAATATATCCCTTAAACGTGTGGCTACCACAGCTCCTAATTATTGTACAGCAATTTTCAAGTCAATCTAGTGTTTTATTACTACTATTACTACTAATTCAGTTATGTCGCTTCAGCAAAGTTTGGTGGAGGAAATAATGGATTTGTGCCATGCTAGCTGGCTAGCTTACGTTCTTCTTGCTCTTCCAAGGAATTTACTGTACCATCTGCAAAGATCAGAGCTTTAAGTACATTTGCTGGTAAGTTGGTGTTTTGCTTCTGTTCAGTCATGTCTTTGGGTTTGGTCTTGTCAGTCATCTAATCTGAGTAAGACAACAATTAGGTCTTGGCCTCTCTTAGCTGTAGTTTATTTATTGTTTGCTAGTGGACTGTATTTTAATAAAGTATTACTTCCTGCAGCATGTACTTTAGCATTAGCATTTTAAAAATAATACAAATACGAGCATAAAGATTCAAACTTCAGAATGAAGTACAATTTATTTTATAATTGGATTGAACTATTGGTGCCTTCAGGTGCACAGTTGCAGGTGTTGTAATTGACACTGGGCAGTTTCAGGTTGCATTTCTGGAAGCAGTAGTGGACAGTGTTTAGTGACAGTAACAATAACTGTACTCCAGAGCCCATGTTTCTGTATAAAGGTAGCATGATGGTTTCTCATGTCATTTTACCTGAGTACATGAAGGTCATGCACATTCAACTTGGGTTTCCGCCCTTGGTCTTTATGGACTGGGATTACCTGGGATCCCTGAGGCTTTTCACGATATTATGGGATTGTGAAATGCCTAAATTATTTTCAGTCTTGCATGAATTACTTCTTTCTGAAGTAATCGACAGTTCTCTTGTGATATTTGGTACAACGTGGTGAGCCACCACCCCTCTTTGCTGGCAGTATTTGGCAGATGCTCTTCTTATACCCAGTTTTTGAGTTCTGAATCCTGATTATGTGTGTATATACTGTGTATTGACTACTAAAGAGACTTTACATTAGTGCTTTCATGTGCCCATAAACTTCACATCAGCATAATCCTAGTACCGTGTAGGTTTGTGTGCGCTCTGCTCTCTGTCGCTGGTTTATTTTCTTACTGTTCTAAAGTGGCAGAACTTGAGAACTTTGCCCATCACAGTTCCTTTGGTTTTAGACAATTCCTTAAATATTCAGTTCATAAAAGAACCTCATCACAAGCTCGTCAGTGTTAATTAGTTTGGAGAATAATGATTGATTTTTGTCCAATTATCATGGGATTGTAGCAGTAGATCAAATTTCTTTCTCTCTTCAATGATTTCTCATCTATTTTTTCTTAAAATCCTAAAGGCCAAATGCCAAAAAAGCTTCATCTGCTCTTAATGATCATGTAATACGAGCTACAGTGTAAATGTTAACCTCATCGTTTAAATCAACAGAGAAGGAAGAAAAAGTTATTCAGAAAATAATAAATGTTGGGAATCTCTTGGTGGTGAAGTGAACCATGAATGGACACGGTTTTTGCCAACATTCACAGGAGCATGAATTGGTTGGTGTGGGTTAGGTTTGGTAATGGAAAAGCATAGATTTTCTTCAACAAAGAGAACAGTTTATAGTACATTTAAGCCATTTAGGTGATCTTCTTTATAGTGGCACTCCTTAAGTGTGACTCAGTCTTGACTCACCTGGTTCATAATGACTAAGGAAATAATGAATGAGTGATTTTGTAATAATCACACATTCCTGGGTTGGTTTGGGCATGTCACAGAAATATGTTGCCTTGAGCCATGTCAAGTACAGGTGAGCCAGGCGGTGTATTTGAGGGGGAAAGTGATTGAGCACATTAAACAAAGTAGAACTCACTACTGCATCTTAAATATTTAGTTACTGACCTCGTATTCCGGTAAATGGAGGCAATGAAAAGAAATGTTTTAGAGTAGCACCTTTGTTCATACATTTACAGTTTAATGCATTTATTAGGCTAACCCTAACCCTAAGGCTAAGTCACAGAGAAAGTGTTTTTAGTTTTTGGTGTGCTCTATGTGCCTGGCTCTTTGGACAGAATTTCATTCAATTACATTACTTCCTATGTCAGTTTACACTCAATCCACATATGATAAAATGCTGCTGTTGTGTTTCCCTCTAGACTGCTTAGTGAAATCTCCAAAGAAACATGTTTACATTTTTTTTAGGCTCCAGATGTCACATTGAGCATTTTGGGTTTCACTCTCCATCGACCTCTGTAGCAGGTATTGGAAATCAATAAAGTCAATTAATCCATACATTAAACACATTGATTTCTTTCTGCTCAGCCCACGTGAAAATAATTCATTGCCCATGAGGGCCATTTGTGCCGATTCTGTTCTTCAACAGAAAGTCTTACAGATACTTGATGGACGTTGGAGTCAGTGTTAGGTGAACTGTTCAAACACTTCAGTAGTGCTTACATGATGTTCACATCTCGCTTGTAACGTGGATTGGCACTAATTTGCCCTGAATTCTTATTTTGTTCAATGAGCAGCAGTACTGCTGCTTGTAGGGACTTGATGCTTTGTGCAAGGGTATTTAATTGGTTTATTGGTAAATTCTTGAACTTTCTGTATTCCTTTTGGACAGCCTTAGAGTTTAATGTTATATTTACCAGCACAGACATATTAATAGATATAAGCTATAAGCTATAAGTCAAAGTTAATAAAGTAGTTGAATATGTATTGAATAAGCAATAGACAAACCACTAACTACGCTAATTTAAAATAATTATTGGAAATTGTTCTGAACTGAAAACTGATTTTAAAATGAAATGTCATCACCTTTAAGACTGAGTAATGCTTACATGTCTCACTTTTCTGCGTTGAAAAAGTGATGAAAGAGACTCACCAGAAAAATCAGAAACACATTTGATCCTTTAATCAATTCTGTCAACTTGACACTTGACAGACCTAACCTTCGAAAGCTCTTTGAAGGTCAGCTCAATCTGTACTCAATCAATTCAATTACAGCGACTAGCTGAATGGATAATTGAAACAGAAGGAGTCCAGTGTAAAGATTATTGACTGCATTCTCTACACCAATGATCCTTTTCATTGTGTGGATTGTGTGACAAGTTACATTTGGTTGCAGCTGTTATAATCAATTAATTCAAATAATTAAGAACCCACTAGCATCGATGCAACATCATTTTAGTTATTTTTTCAGAGATTAGATTTTTAGGGGCAAACTATCAACCAAGAAGCCTTTTTAAACACCTACAGAAAGGTCTCTTGAGGCTCAAGGTTAAGGGAGGACATGCTTGGTTGTTGGCATAGAGCAAGGGCAAAACTGTGCATGAATGTGCAGCTTGGAGAGGTGCCGGATGACTTGGTAAATAAGACCTTTTATTCAGCAGATCAACATGTGAGCATGTGGCTTTTGTGATGCATTGCTTGCCTGCTGCTAAGACTCAGTAAATCTGATTTTGACTGACTAGTTCATTTTGTCAGTTTCACTTGATAGAGGGATGCTGTGGTAAAAATCTGTGTAATCTTCTCATCTGTGTAATGAAACCGCTTCTGTGGGCTAATTCAAGCTTTCTGTAGGACACTTTTTAACTGACCACCAGACCATATGCTAAAGATTTACTTTTATATAAAACATTAACATCTGAGAAGTTAAAAGTACTGAATTTATGCATTTTAGTTTAGAAATGACCTTCAATGACTTTAATCTCATAGTGAGAAATGCGGCTGATGAATTTAGTATCAATAGACCATATTTTTTTCAGTATTAAAGTATTAAGCTTCAGAAAAACTAGTTAGTAGTTACACATCAAATCATTATTGTATTGTAACATGACCTTGAACTGATCTGAAATGTTTATTAATTAATACTCAGTTATGATAGAATGGAAAGTCTTGAATTGAATTGGTTTTTCAATTAATGGGACACAAAGGTTTACCTTCTAAAGATCCTTATTTTGCCTTTGCTTGGGTTCAACATAATGACCTATAATTGCAAAATTGACATATCTAATAAAGTTTACAGTAAATCTGTTTAGCTCCATTTTGTTTTCTTATGTTTTTTGGCAGCTAGATTTTCATCAGTAGTGTTGTTACCTTTTGATCTTTAAAGCTGAAAATCCGCCCACTGAAAAAGCCAGTGCTAAACGGTAAATACGTAGTGTAAAACAAAGGTTCACACTACTCACTGTCATTTCACCCACCAAATTAATACCCTATAGAACCTCACTCTTTAGTTAGCTGTATCCTTACTATGGCTCATAAAACCTCATACCGGGTAAGCTAATTAAAGAGATGAGGACTGACCACATGTCCTCACTCAGGAGGATTTTCTTCATCTTTTTGTTCTTATGAAGACGTCAGCACAGACAAACACGTCAACCTCCACCAGCGTCAACTTGGTTATCCAGTCACCCACTGCTCCCCCCTGTCTGTCTGACTAAGTTCCCGTTACCATCTACCTAGAGAACCCAGCCACTAGAGATGTTGAGGGAAGAAAAACATACTTTGTTTTTGACTACTTTAAAGACAGGCTGCCTTGTCACATTGCAGATGTACGTGCTACCTTCTGTGATAGGTAAAATTGGATCTAGACTTCAGAGGGGAGTGTAATATGGTTAAAGGCATCATGAAAAGCCAGCTGTAACAGGATTTCAACCTCTGTGGAGCTCCAACTGACTGCTGCCGTGAAGCAAGTCATTAGGGAAAATCCATGCGTGGGTGTGTATTTGGGTGTGTGTTTGTGCGTAAGTTTGTCTTCCTCTGTACTGATGCTGTATGTATGTAATATATTCTTGAGGGTTTTACTTCGTGAATCTGTCATGCAGATATACCACCTCACAGGGTGAGGCGTGTCGGAACAAGAGACGCCATTCAATCACAATAGACAGGTATACAATTTTCTACAGTTAACTGTTGTCCTAACATTTCACTGTTTTAATTATTCAACTAGGAGTAAAGTTGACAAAAAGCAGTAAATTATTTTGTTTTTAGGCAACTTGAGCACTTGGTTAAAGTTAGAGAAAAACCATGAACTGGTTTAAAACAGAAAAACGTATGACTTCAGCCACAATGTTTAATCACAACCTTAATCTTCACTCAAAAAAAAGATAAACTTAATCCAGCCAACGATTATATTTCATCCACGTTATTTGGAAAACGGTTCAGTATGAACATAATTTCTAGAAGGATTCATGGTGATAAAAACAGTTGATTGGTAGATTGATAGTAGGGTCCATCATTAATCAAAATGGTCAAAGGGTGTAACTGGCAGAAAATGTAATGTAGTTGCTGTAGTACAGTATCTGATTCCTTTGTGCCTCTTACTGTTCAGTGAGTTGGGGATGCATACAGATATACAGATTTTAAAACAAACACATCTCAAGAAAGTAGTGTAAATGTGGCTTTCTTTGCTCTTCGGTGGGTTGCGGTGAATTGTGAATGAGATATTTTAGAAACCTTTTTTCTTCAGTGTTCAATTAGGCTCAGAGTGGTCAAATGTCAAGGTCACCGTGACCAACAAATCAACACTGTATCTCAAAAGCACCTGGAGGCCACAAACGCCAATGCATGTAAACTGCAACTCGACTGGTTGTGGAAGAAAAGGTGGTAAATCTGGTGAATTCATTGTTAATTTCTGTAAAATTCAGATAATGTTTAAAAACCTTTTTTATTTATATCATCACTGGTTGGATGGAACAAGCAAGGACATCCACTTTGGCTTTGAGCATTGAGTATTTTGTGACATTTTATAGAAAATGATTAATTGATTCAAGAAAATGAAATGTAATAATAATAATAAACAGTGAAAATAATTGTTAGTTTCAGCAATAGATACAATATGATGTGGTAAGTGTCGGTAGCTGGTCTACATGAAACGTACGTACATAGAAATAAATAGAAAGTGTACCTCTGCTGTTAAGCACACTAATTTGTTTTTCCACCCACCTCCATTTGTTTTTCCAGCAGTAAGCTGTGAAACATGTTTTGCTGCATACAAGTGTGTGTGTGTGTGTGTGTGTGTGTGTTTTTGTGTGCCAAGGTGACTGCACATAAGAGTGTTTGGTGGAGAACAGTTTTAATAGCTTCTTGCCAAGGTCAGCGCCTTCGCCATGCTATGTGTGGAATGAGTGAAGGCCTTCGCTTGCAGTGCCTTCAGCTGACTCCAGAGAGTCGCACTCATTGTGTGGCAGCCATAAGGGAACAAAGACATTTCCACTGGAGGAACTTTGGGTTCCTGTCGATAAGGAGGGCAGCGTTGTGAGCCCAGGCTGTGTTTATATGCTTGTGTACAGTGGGGATCTACGCAGCAGCAGAGGCTTGCACTTTCCAGACAACAAGTGGTGACCGTATAAATAGTCACCCTTGGAGAAACATCAGAGCGAGGGATAAATTCCACTCGATGATCAGGAATCCCAGCCTGAATGTGTGTTTTATGGGGTTTGTGATTTAAGCTAGGGCTTATATGCAAACCAACCTTGAAATCACTTAATTAAAGGGCAATCGTGTACATTTATTGATGATTTATTTCTCTTTATTTTTAAAAATTTTACATTAAAACCATTAAAAATTTTGCTGGCAAATATTGCACTTTTTACTGTGGTAGATCTGTTATTATGGTCTGTCATCCATACTAAAATGCCTTGACAAATCACCAGGAAGTGATTTGATGGTTATTCAGAGATGCATTCTTGCAAAAACGCATTCCTTTGTCTTTGCACATCTGAAGTCACGTATTCGGCTCTAAGCCAGAGTCTGCTGCTGAAAGACAGAAGGTTGTCATTGATCCAGAGAAATTCAGTGTTACTCATGCATGATTGTGCGCAAAAGGGGTAAAAAATAAGTTTAAACAAGGGGCAACATGGGCTCTATTGCCCTCCACAGGTGGTTTGCTGTACAGTTTGAAGACAAACCTTGATAACATATCTGCATTTTAGCTAGTTGTAATCTGTGATTTCAGATTTCAAGTATTTCATACATTTTTATGTTGACAATTGTATTTATGCATCTTCTATGTCTTCTTCTTCATCTGTTGGGTCTTTAAAACTATAATATAAATGTTCTGTTGTTTCTGACTGGTTGTTGTATTTCCTCTGATAATAGTAGATATTTACCTTGCAATGAAAATGTCAGTTTTTACTTTTCTCAACATTGAGACTACTGTATTTATCCAAGCTCTCTGATGACATTCACACACTGTCTGCTGCATTTCCTGCCCACTTATCAGCAGATAATTGCCAGTAATGTAGTGGAGACAATGCTGTATCTAAACTGTTCATTCACTTATCCTGGTGTTGAGCCACTGGCTTTCATGTCCCAGATTCCCACGGTTGGCTATGGGACTTTCCAAACCCTGCAGAAAGTTCAGTATGGGACATTTTTAGCTAAACCAAACTAGCATTAGCCCACAAATAAAATGCTGCTGCTGCCTCAAAAATGTTAAGAGGACAAGTTTTGTACAGTTTTGATAAACGTTAATCACCTACATTTATGTTATCTGGTGTAAAAACAAACTTGACAACCACATTTATTAGTAATGCAGTCAATGGTTGAGGACCTGTCACTGGCAAGACGCTACAAGAACTCATTTAATGCAAAAAATGCATTTATACACATTTCCCCTTTGGGCTCTAGCAACTAAGGTCAGTAATTACATGCACTTCACTTTTTGGGATTTTGGTAGGTGAAGACATAAATGGCTTTTAAAATAATGTTGAGTGATAAAACTTTATTTGCAACTTGATAAGCAGGTCAAATTCATGCTTTTCTGTCTAGTGACTGTTCATCTGACAGCAAAAACATGTGATCAGATGCTATACAAGCATTGTGGTTGGATTGATATTGACATTTTAGCCAAAACTGTTTTATTATTGAAATGTTTTGAATTATTTGTTATCAGTTAGTCAGCTAATTATTGCAGCTGTTTGTCCTGCGTGGCTCAACAGAATCCAAACAGATGCTGCAGTTTCTCTTCCCCTGCACTAAAAAGTGATGAGTGCCTTGCTTTTGTTTTGTTACTTGGTCCATGTAATGAAGCACAAAGAACAGGGTGTGACGAGAAATGGACAGGGCTTCAGTGACACCAAACCCCCTACCTGACACCTGATAAGGAGCGCAAGCGCGGCATGGACACCCAACAGGCGTGGAGCCAAAGATACTCTGTGGCGGCACATTGATGATGAGTGCTGAGAGGTGAGAGGCATTCGTGGAAAGGATAAAGGTGGATATCTGCACATTAGGCCTATCAGCGATTTCCTGTGCGTGTCAGGCGTTTGTGAATGAGTGAAGTTCACTTACCTGAATGTAAACTGAAAGTCTTCCTGCAGCTGTGATCCTTATTGTTAAAAATCTAATAGGCCATGTATACTTAAACTAGAAAGACATACTGCGCTGTCTGGACATGGCAGAATTCACACCAAGCCTAATATTGTGTTGAGTCCGTGGTTACATCCTTAGTAAATCCTCTGCTGACGGTTTTATAGTGTTACCAATACTCCTTTCTTCAGTGGCTGTTTTGACCCGTGCTTATTGATTTTTCTCCACAGAAGGAGTCACGGCAGTGATGAGCACCACTGCTGCAACAAAGAGGGTCAGTAAGTTTACAGTGCCAGAGGAGGGAAGGAAGGATTTTTACTACGCACAGAAACAGAGGAGGAAAGAAACAAGGTTTATCTCTCACAGGGAGCTGATGTATTTTTAAATAATGGCCTAGGATAACATTTTAAAACATATTCTTGTTCATATATCTGCAGCTGTTTGCTTTATAATCTCTCTTTTGTCTGTTGGATCCATGCAGGTACTAGTATTTAAAGGTAAATGGTCATTAAAAAATTAAACATAGCTGTGTTTAATATCTTAGCCTCTCCCGCAGACCTATCAGACTTGTTCTTATACTATTTTATTATTGTTGCTTGGGTTCTTTTACTCAAACAGACAATGTGCAGTAGAAAGATAATAGGAAATGAGGTGAGAGACAATGAGGGGAATGGTACCTTAACTGTCAGGCCATCAGAGCATCCCCCAGACTGGCTACCTTCAATGCTGCTGTGACTTAAAATAAATGCAAACTAGCAGGTTTTTTAGTTTATATTATCTCTTAGCATGCCAGATGGAAGAAGTAATGTAACTGAAATTCATGTCATACCTGAAACTGGAGCAGTGTGTGAAAAAGATGCTGCTCTAAAAACCATTTACTGTAATAATGTCTCATTGGTGACGATTCCTCGCTCCTCCTGTCCAGCTATTGAGTTACTTGTCATTGTTAAACCTAGGCCACTAATGAAACCTCTGCCGTCATCGTTGTGAGTGTGACGTGAGTGTGTGAATAAAAAAGGAAAAACACTACATAAAGACAGTGCATCCAATTTCCACTAAGAAAGTGACTAATAATATATTTGTCTGAGGTGCTGGAGGGATGCTCTTCAAAGAGAAATTTGATTTGTGTATGTGCTTAATATCACATATGGTTTTGACAAGTGTAGCTCATGACGTGGTTATCCAGCACAAAGCAGATGAAGACATGCAGGTGGAGACTACTTCGTAGACATAACACTAGTGTGGGTAAAGGCAGCACTGTCCACATACAGCCATGGTACTGATGGAACTGTGAGTGTGTGTTTTAAGGGGTATTAGATTTCATTTACAGTGGGTGCACTTGGCTTGTTAGTCGTTGTTAAAGCTCCTTGTGCTTACACTGCCCTCTACTGTTGGACTGCAGCTTCTACAACTCACAGATTTTTCACTGAATTTTAAAAACAAGAGTTGCCCTCTTGCAATTACACGACAGAAACGTCTTTGTTTAGGATTAATTTAGTATAAATGATTGCTCTGAGAACATATGATGGGATTGTTAATATTGTATTGTTCTGTTTTGTCCTTGTTTTTGATAGTAAAAACCGTCCCAAAATATGAGAGCAGCAATTCCTTTCTTGAACTTCAATTGTCCGTCTAAACCCGTCTAAATATTTAATTTTATAATACATAAAACATGGAGAAACATTTGCCAAGCACACTCCAAGTGAATATTTAATATTTTTGCTTTTTTGCTCATATTTCTAGTAATGTTTCTAATATAGTAGCTTTTATTTTCTGATCAGTAGTCTTATTTATTAAATAGCCAGCCACTCAGTCTTACCAACTGTCTAACGAAGCTTTGGCCCAGAACACTCATCATTTACACATTACAAACATTAAAAAAACAGATTTAATCCATTAACATTAGATTTCTTTTTTGATTACACTCTCAGCTGGGGCAAAATGAATCACCTGTCTATTCTATATACTGATCTATTTGATTCTCTGCTTTCATCACCTGCTTGTCCCCAAATACAACCCGCACTTAGTCAAATGACATGTTTGGCACAAAGACTCCCCTGCTGTCAGTGCATGCATGGGCCTGATTGTGATTTCTCCTCCTGAGGATTAAACTACAGGTGCAGAAAATGGTGGAAACCCAATTAAATTTAGCTTCTGTTCAGTAACCAAGACTAAACTAAAAGAAATCAGTGGGCCTGACGTGTCTTGTTATATTTTGCTTTCTTTGTATTGTACCAGGAGCTTTAGTAATCAACACATATTTTAAAGCACAGACACTGGTCCATCCATCTCTGCAATTGTTTGCTGCTAGTTAACAGTTAACCTCTTTTCACATGTCATTGAATGGTTAGTGGTAATTTGTTTAAAAAAAAATAAAAAGGTTCACTAAGGAGGTCAGAAATGTGTGATGCTGGGGTCATCACTGTGTTGAAGCGTCACTAACTGATTTATAGCTGAGCCACAAAAATGCTTTCTTTGTGTTGCAGTATAAAAACCAAGAATGCTGGCTGCTCCATTCGTTTGTCGTGCTTTTGTATGGAGACATGGTAATGATTAAGCAACCTTTTGCACGCACGCACGCACACAAGCACACTCACACTCCGTGTCAACATGTAAACATACAGTATTAATAGCTTTTTAGTTAATCTTATTTTATAGAAACTGCTGAAATTTGAATGTTTACCTTCTCAAACGTTGCAATCTGAAATCATTTCCTATTTACAAGACTACTACTAGACTAGACTACTATCTACTTTAGCCACTTATATTTATTATATATTTCTCAGTTTTATAAACAAACCAAATGATTTCTTTGTCAAGTCCTAATCTCCAAAGTAACTAGTAATTAAAGATGATCAGTAATGTAATAATAATAAATAAAAAATGAATGCAGTGGTGCAGTTGAAGTAGAAGTAGCAAGAAAAGGAGATATTTAAGTAAAGTACAGGTACCTAAAAATATTAGTTTTATATAATGTAAATTGAATTATTTGGGTTTATATGTACAAAATAAGTATTTTTAAGGGATACATTATTGCTCTGAAAACATATGATAAGACACTTTCACCTATTTGATTATATAATTAAACAAGGGCAAAGACAGAATAATACAATATCAAGAATAGAAAAGATGATAATTTCTAGTCTGAATCCCAATAAAGGATCCAGGACAGGATAAAAACAAAAATAAAATACTGTGTGTGTACTGTGTATCTGCAGCTAAATGTGGTCACAAACAATAAAAATAATGATATACAATTCAGAAATCACACTAAATGTAAAGTAAAACAGATAAACAAATAAAACTAACCAGGTGACAAAGTATTCTGATAGTCAAAATAAAAGTAAGTACCATTGAAAAGTAATTGTTGAAAAGGATTGTTGAAGCGGAGAGTATTCAGAGGGGGGAGGAGTATAATTGGAGGAAAGAGTGTGGGTGAGACACAACTGTCCTTTCCATCAGCCTCATTAGTTAATTATATTGTCAGAGATCCCATTAGTGTTTTCACAGTTCACTGAACTCCAACCTTTGTGTCAACATCAAGTCTTGTAAAAACACATTGATATCAACCACACAACCAGATATAAACAAATACTACCCTTTTTCTACAGTGTCTAACATAAAGTTGGAAAAATGACTGTACAGCCTCATTTAGTTTGTGAGAAAGAAAAATAGAAAAGCACATCTATCAGTAAATATATTTGCTATATTTCCAGAATTACCATAACTTGACTTCCGGATGACTGACATCAGCGCTATTTCATTTAAATTCAGATTAAAAACATTTAAAACTATAGCTACATAACTAAAACTGTGTAAGAAACATTAAATTTGCCCCTTTTTAGACAATTTCACCTACTTTAGCCAAGTTCTCTTACTTATCGGTTTTGTAATGTGTAACTTGCTCAGTCTTAACAGTCCTCAACCTGCACCTTTTTCAACAGCTTGGTCTTGTCTATACAGTGCACCAGTGTTTCTACTTCAGTGTGTTTTTCTTTAATGGCCCAAAAGTGTGTATAATTTGAGTAGGTAAAATGACAAAAATGTAATTTAAATGCTCGAATCGACCAGCAGGCTACTACAAATTAGTAGCTAAGCTATCAGTTTAATTACATTTAGTTCACAACTTTATAATATTGTGATATCTAATATAATAAATAAAGAACATAAACATTAAACTAAATCATAAACTCATGCTTTCTAACAAAGAAATATAATCTTACCTGTACCAAAATATAGTTGAAGCTTTTCCAGCTTGACAAGAAGCTTCAGTTTTAGTGCTGGAAGTGTTGACTTGTAAATAATTAAAGATGCATCAAATTAAAACCTCTGATCTGTTCGTACAAAAGTTCTTCTCTGAATCAAACATTAGATAATTCAGTGTAGTTTATAATAATATTATCATAGCTGATTCTTTTTAAGGAGGGTTCAATGATGAGTCTAAGAAAATTGCCCAAATTTAGTGCAGGTAAGGAAACCGACCACTAGAGTGCAATGTTATTCTACATGTGAACATTCAGGTTCAAGGACAAATCCGGTCAGATACTATTCTAAATTACAAGATGTACAGTACACATGGGATTAAAGGAAGTGAAGCACTAGTTTAATACAGTATTGGGGGAAAATGGGTCTGTTTTTCAAGGACAAAGACTTGAAAACTAAAATAAATTGTTAATTAGCAGTGATTGATTTCTCTTGAAGCAGAAATTTGTACAAACTGTATCCATATGTCAAGAGAAAAATCTGCAGTAAAAACTGAACACAAAATACATAAAAAGCCTCGTAGTCGTCAGTGTCACTCAGAGTAAACTTATTTAGTGAACAATCATACAAGAGGCACGTGAGCTCTAAGTGGACAAAAACTCCCAAGACTCCCAAAGACTAATACTCAGTTACAAAACACACAGGCAGGCTCCACTCTGAAGTGATTATAAAAAGACTCTGGATCACACTGGATCAAGTAAAACGGCAATATGGTGCCTGTTTTCTGTGATTTTTAGATAAAGTGTGACTCTAGACTTCGATTCTTTGTGTTTTGTAAAATCTAATCAGAAATCATTTGGTTTGATTGAGCAGGAGAATATAACATCAAAAACATGATCGTTTATCATTTAGAGTCGTGTTTCTGACAGCACATTAAAGACCATTATTAATTATAGCCATGTTAAACTCTATATTAACTCCTGAGGAAAGTATTTGGTTCTTTATCTGCTACATTCTGTTCTATGTTCACCAGCGGCTGTTCTGTCCTGTCTTTCGAGCAAATCATAAAAAGTAGGGTTTCAGAGATTTAGAAATAATAATAAAATGCATCTGGAAACAATGTTAACGAAAGCAGTGGCACTGAACCAAAACATGGTGGGCCAACAAGTCAACACATTGTGATCAATGCAAATTTATTGTGCAGGCATGGTTAACATTCTCGATTTTGGAATTTCTGTCTGGCATAGAAACACCACTTGAACATTCGTAGACAAGGAGCTACCACCCCTTCATGAAAGATATAAATATATATTAGACTACGGAAAAGAGAACACAAGGCTCTTAGTGACTCCTCTCAACCATCTTTTCATCCTTTTAAAGGCTGAACAATATTAGAACTTCTTACCTACACGTCTGTAAGTTCTGTATCACTGAGTTGCTGCTTTTATTTCTGTCACTAACATTCAGCAAACTGATTTCCTCCAACCCTCTAGCAGGTAAACCCAGTTAAGTGTCTAGATATTACCTAGATAAAATTAAAAGGTAATATGATGTGATACAGTGTCTGTGTCTAAAGCAGCTGACCCATCTCGTGTTAATGCACGTATAAACTAAACTGAGGCCAATAAGCCTTTTAAACTCAGTACCAACAAGTCATGAAACAAAATAACATCACATAAACCCAAAAGGCTTTTAACGACGCTCAGAGGGAAACACAATCACTTGATTTTTGTGTGTCCGCCGGACGCTTGTGTCACAGAGAATGATGAATCAAATTTTAGTTGAATCTGCTTGAACCATGGTGAGTTTGTTGGTTAAGTAACATCAGAAACTCTTGTGATGAGATTTAATGAAAAATTCCTGTTGAAGCCTATTACTGGAGATGATTAGAAACCCAGAGAAGGAGATATACAGATGTTGATTTGCTGGAGAGAAGATGAATTGGGTTTATTCTCCGTGTAGCTATACTTTCTTATAAATTCAAAGTTGAATAATTGTGTAGGCTGAAGGGTTACTAGTTGGTATTTTGGATGGTTTTTAATTGCTTTTCGGAAGAGCAGCATTACTCCCACATCACAATGTGTACCGAAAGAGAATGTGAGGTACAGCGCTTGCCAGCAATAAATAACCCTCTCCAGCCTGTTACAGGAAACCAGCAGAAAAATATCTTTTGTGACTGTCTCACTCACACACACACACACACACATACAAAATTTAAAAAAGAAAAACTTCCCTTCCCCTCTCCCTATCACACTCTCTCACACACCTGCAGTGTCTCACACCCACTCTTCAACCTTTTCACACTCATACCATCTTCGTCTGTTGTTACTTTTCTGGTTATTTTCCTCTCTTATATCTCTACCTAATGTAAGTGCCCTTCACTCCAGTCGCACCATCTGCTTAATGCTGCTGCCACAAGAAAGTAGCTGCTGCAAATTTGTTGAACATTCACGTGCAGCATAAAAATCCTTCGTCTGCACCAACTGTGCACGTGCTGCACAAGTATACAAGATGCTTGTTTTGTTCAACATGGGTATGTGCCATGGACTGTATTTATTTCAGCTAAAACTGTTCTTGTTAAACAGTTACATGCTGTTTTTAGTTTGTCTTTCCCATTCTTGTGAGCACGATATCTCAGGAACGCCTTGAGGGAATTTCATAACATCTGGCACAAACCTAGGAACGCTTTTACTTGCTGTTGCCTATTAGTTGATGCCATCACACAGGTTAGTCTAAAAGCAAGCGGCAGCCATGAATTGGCCTTAATGATAAAAAAAATATTTGTAAAATAAAAAACGTTGCAGAGCAGCTAGTCTCAGCACATTTGCTAGAAGTGGAAGATAATATCAATATATTTGAATTGCAGTATTATGTGTTGTAATACTGTATTGCTTCACAAAAACACTATATTCAAGTCCTTAATGCGCTAAAGAAAAATTTATTTATAAATTTTATACATAATATTTTTTTTCTTGTGGAATTAGTTTGTTTTCATCCAAAATTCTGGCTGACACTAAAAAAAGTCTCTTCTTACTTATGGAAACCATTAGCCACTTGGCACGTCATGCCACTTTTGACATCAGTGTTATTAGTTCCACTCTTTTATCTCTTCTAAAAAATCCTTGTGTTGCTGATTTATCCTCACTTGCACCTGCATGAATAAGATACAAAAGATTAATAGGTTCAGCCATGATCTTGTGGTAAGTTTCATGTCGTAAATCTAGATTGCAGTGTTGTCATCGACTCTTGTGATCAAAGACGTTCTTCCTGCCTCGTCCTTCCTCTCTTTCTTCCATTATTCACTCCCCAACAAACATTTTATTCTTTATTGTTCTTTTGGTTTATAGTGCTTGTCCCACAGTTGTACAACTTAAAGTTTTCCACCTTGCCTGCTTTATCTTGAGAGAGTGCATAATATTTGCTTGACCATCACCTGATTCTGCACTGATGCTGTGTACATTTCTACTGTAGTCAGTAGTTGGCAATCAATCAATTGTAATTGCCTTTAGTCTGGGTAGGAATAGTCAGAGAGGCCCTGGCTGAGGTTCAAGGCTGCACAAAAGCTTTTAAAACCTGCACAAAATACAGTTCAGAGGCAATAAAACCCATTTTTAAATGAACTGGATGAACTTAAAATTTGTGTTTAGGCATGAATAATTTTGCTCACACTGGTACAGTTAGTGCTCTTTGCTCCATTAAAACAAATTTTAATGCGACATGTAACTGGCTGGTGTTAACATGCACCTGTACAGATTTGACTATACGTAAACCAGATGTGTATAAGAATAACACCAACACAATTTCTGTGACAGTCAAATCGTGAGATGCTGACATTGACTGATGACAAATCATTATTCACAAGTGCAAAGAAGTGAGTTAATCATTGGACTATTCTGAAGTTTGTGCAATAAAATATTAAGTTAAGGGGTGCTGTTATTTTTGTCAAGGCCAGTTTCATAAAAAAAATCTGTTTCAAGTTATTTTAGTGACCTTTGTGAGTTTTTTCTTTCTTTAAGGGAAGGTTTGAAAACAAGTTACCCAAAATGCAAAGCAGTGCCCTCAGTGACACCTCATGTGCCAGGTTGCCACAGTAAGAGAAACAACTTCCCACTCTCACTTCTATAAAGCTGCTGGCATGTGATCCTTGACCTGTCCCGTGCCTCTAGAGGTCAACATAACCCTCTGACCTTGACTGTACTGGTCATGTCAGGTAGTTTTGATTCCTTGTTCTGATGTTTACTGCTCGAGAAAACCGTGATTGAAGTGTTTGTTGATGTCGAGTTTCAGAAAGAAGTTTGCATGTTGAGATTATGTTAATTTTACCCACTGTTTGAGGTTTATAATATTGATCATGTGACCTGAAGCGTTACATCCGATCAGTCCTCAGATTTCTGGCAGCTTTTGTGTCATGTACAAGCTATAACACAAATTATGTAACATCTCCATTAAATGATCTCACCAGCAGAACAAAGCAAGCGGTTTTGTGGGGTTATGAAGTCTGAAGGGGCATAACCTTCTGTGTTCCTCTTACTGATGGATCTATCTCTCCCAGGGCACAGAGAACTTCTCCTTTCATTTTGCCAGCTGTTTCCGGACTAAAACACTGTCTTAAAAAAGGTTTGTAATGCGGTCCCTGCTATCGTGCAAGTGTCCATGTTGGCAGTTTACCATACAGTGCACTATAATGTGATAGTCCATAAATAAATTGGTACCAATTAAAGATGCAATCTGGATCAGAATCCAGATAAAAAACTGTTGTAACACACAGGTTAATAGAAGTTGTATTGTGGCCTACTAATAGTAAGCCCAAGTATGTACTTGTTTTCCTCTAATGGAAGCAACAGTCTCAACCTAGTTTTTAGTGAGTAGATGAATGAAATGAAATAATCATATACAGGTACAACATAGCGGGTTTCGCTTTTCTATAGACAGCATTACCAGCTATCTGGTTTTATGGATGCCATGAATTGACTCACTTTGATATTTAGAGTCAGAACAAAATTGGCAATACTATTAAAAATGCAAACAACAATAAACACCAAAGACTTATCAAAAATATCAACCCTGTTGATCATATACTGACACAGAATGGTAAATTGTACACACGCTGTCAGACGCCACAGGTTTTACTGTGGATGTTTGGCTTTGAAGCAGCATCAGTATTTAATGCCCTTAAAGTCTCATGCTTGATCCCACAAGTGGCACAGCTTTTAAATATAGAGTCTATTCCAAGTGACTACTTATTTATACTTAAAAGGGTCCTGAAATGGGTCTTGCTGCTTGCACATCTCACCTTGATATATATTATTTTGTGCAAGTCCTTGTTTTCACAGGTAGTGGTGACCCATAGAGGCTCAGGCCACATATCTGGGAAATAAACAGGTTTTTGCAAAAAAGACTGCATGCTTCAGCTCTTTCCACAGATGTTCAATATGATTTAGATCAGGACTCATAGGCCATTCTTGGGTCTTTTTAGCTGTGTTTTGTGTTCCTGTTAAAGGACCCATGACCTATGACTGAAATCAAGCTGCACATTTTCTCCAGAATGCCTTGACAGTCTTTATTTTTTTATTCTTTATTACAGTTTTTATTGTACTCCACAGATTTAAGACACCTTTTACTAGATGCAGCAAAGCAGCCCCAGAACATAACCAAGCCTCCTCCATGTTTGTTCCATGTATCACTAGAGGTACAGTGTTCTTTTCTTTGCATTCTTAATTTTTGCATCTGTGAACATAGAGATGATGTGACTCACCAAAAAGTTCCAGTTTTGTCTCATCTGTCCAGGTCATTCTCCCGAAAGCTTTGTGGCTTCTCAATATGCATTTTCTTGTTTTTTTTTCTCTTGCTGCCACATCCAGGGAGGTTGGCTACGGTCCTCTGGACTGTAAACTTCTGTAACTGTAGTCACAGGAGCATCAAGCTGCTTGGAGATGGTCTTACAGCCTTTACCTCTTTACATGTTTGTCTATAATTTTCTACTAAGACAACTTTCTCCTTAGCTTTCTGTGGTCCATGTTGGTGTGGTACACACCATGATATTCGAACAGCACAGTGACCACTTTTCACCCTTTAAATTGGCAGACTGACTGATCACAAGTGTGAAGACTGATGTCTGATTTTTAAGTTTTTAAGAAGTTTTTGTTCATTTTTATTTATTATTACTTTTTTCAGTTTCGAGTCATTTCAGTGACTATTGTGGGTATTTCTATCTTTAACAGAAAGGTAACAACATTTTTGTCCATGTGTGCACATCACATTGAAATAAACCTTCTTTAAGCATCATCATGATTGTTCCCCAGCCTTAACCAAGTAGTTGGTTAAATTTAAACTATGCGTAACTAGAAGAGAACAGGGCTATTTAGCCCACATTGAAGTACAAAAATTAATTTCTGGTGCCAGGTATCTTTGTCCCAGAGCAGAGGTGAGGTGAGTTTATGAAATCCCTGGGCCCAAATCCCGGTAATGCTTATTAGTCATGTGCCATCATGACAATCGAGGGTGAAAAGCTCAATTTTGAGGCCAAATTGCTCCTTCAGGTCCCCATAAACCAAATGACAAACAGGAGAGGCTTTAGTCACATCTTTTGGCACAATTTGCACCTTGTAACCTGTGGTGCACTCATGTAGGTTTGGTCACAATGTAAAGATTGTAGTCCATTACCTGGTAATGTCAAATGAGCTTCTGAAGCACTGATAGACAGCACAGGCGCAGAATGTAATCACTGAAATTGGATTTTGAGAGGTGAGAAATGAGCGCATCGTAATTCTGAATGATTATCTCGGCAGGTGTGACGGTGGGCCATGACTGGAAAAAGATTATGTTTTTTCTTCAAAGAAAATTGCAAGGGTGAAAATGCTCTTTCAGACACACACATACTCTGTCCGTGTGACTCTGGAGAGAGCAGGTGTAGAGGGGGAATTGATTCTGAAGAAACTATACCACGTCATAGAGCCACTTAATGGTGCATTATATTCTACATTACGTGTTTAATTGCAGTAGAGAGCATTCTTGATTTTCTGACATTATTTCCTTTATTTAAAGGATATTGCATCTGATCATCAGAACTGATTAGCCTGCAGTGTCTGTCAGCGTGGTAGCTTGCCAGGTCTAAGCAATAAAAGCGACGAAGAGACGTGCAATGATTCACTTTGCAGAGTGATACTTTTTCACAAGGTGTGTGGAGAAACAGATTAGTAGAATTAAATATGTTTGACAGACAAATTAGTTGGTACCCTTTCACAATATAAACATCAAAAAATTGGACTTTGCTTTTGCTTTATGATTCAAACGGATATTTAGACAGAGGAGCACTTTCAGCTGGAGACTGATCAATATTAAGTGCTCCTCAGAACACCACAGGAGATCCTTTCTACCTGTGGCCATCAATCAATCTTTACACCCATTAGATATATGACAATTTCATGTCATATATCTGTTGTCATTCCTCCCTGGACTATAATTATTGACCTATTTTCATCCACTTTACATATTCTGTATACATACTGAGTTCTCTGTATTGACGTTATGTCTTTGTGTTGCTGTGGATCCTTTCTTATGGTGGTTCCTTTTCTTTCTGTCTGAGTTGAGAGCAACTGTAACAAGGCAAAACAATTTCCCTCTGGGATTAATTAATAAGTTTTAATCTTGAATTAATCTGAATTAAAAAAAAGATCAGGTAAAACTGTCCTGAACAGAGTTTCCCATTAACCCTACAAAGCAATAACAATTGAAAAATAATAATAATATAATAACTGTTTCCTATAATTAGTGTCAAAGCACATCACTCACTCAGCCTACTTAAATAAATTGCTGTTTGTTATCACTGTGCACCACCACTAAACATTGACTAGAGCGAGTTACAAACGTATTAAAGGTAGAAACTATAAAATCATCTTCAAGCAGCTTGATTTCTGCTGTGACTAAACAAAGAATGCTGCTTACATTAAAGCTGTGCACGGTGTAATGAAATTTCCAGACTGGCGAGGAATTCTAGAGTGAAACAGCCAGTGACGGAAAACCCGCAGGTCACAGGACCTCCAACACAAGAGCTGTGGAAAGAGCTGAAAGTCATAATGAGCTATTTACTGGTACACTAATGATAATAAACAGATGCTTAACTATCAGACATACAATACTTATAGCACTATATTGCTACTAAACCATGACTTATGTTTTTGTTTTGTTTCTGTTTGTAGCTGCCCAAAAGAAAGAATCAGCCTCTTGTACAGTCAGAGGAGGCACCAGTTTCTGTACTTTACCAACGATGTGATGTAACAGGGCGATATTCTCCGGCATTCCTTAGGTGAGCTACGTTAAATGTCCAGTAAACAAAATACTACTTGCACTACTTACACAGTACTTTACACTTTTTACTAAGTGTAAAGGACGACATATCAAACAAGAATATTCTCTCGTCATTGTTTCATAGGAAAAAAAAATTATATTAGTAATTCATAGCAAGACTTGGAGCAATTAGCAGGCGCTTTATTAAAAATTTAACTTTTACAGAATTATACAAACATTATAAAAGACTTTTCTGCTTAAACTAAAAGTTAAATATTTTCAGTGTTCACTGTGTAACAGTAAAGACTTTTGTGTTTTACATGATGGTGAAGTTACTGTAAGATACAGATATTTGATTTAATATTAATAAATCAGAATTGCATAGTTTTTTCTAATGAGCAATTTGAGTTGGAAATAGACTGAGTTGACAGAAATTAGACACCAACAGAAAAGGTGTGGTTTACTGTGGAGACTTTGGGTTCTTCCCTTATCAAGTTCATGTACAGTTAACCAAGGAAACAGAGGATTTCCTTCATAATAAAAGCTCGCACACCGGGTACAAAGCAGAATATAAGGGTGCAGTTAATGAGATTTAAGAATGAGTTTCTGTAAAAGATAAATGATGGGCAATGTTTGTAAAACCATGAAGGTTGTTATAACACATTTCGATCAATCAGGATCCCTCAGAGACTCATCAAACAGTGGATGAAAGAATGTTTGCTCACTACACATTAATGATTTTTAACTTGTTTTCCAGGTTACAATGCAACTGGCTGTCTGCCATGTTTGTGTCCTGTCCAGCAACAGGAAGTGCACACTACGTTTCTGCACTTTTATATTTGTATATTGCTTTAAAAAAGTGACAGCTGGATATATATTCAAAGTTGTAATACTGTATGATGCTATGATCTGCAGGAATTAGCCACTGATGATCATTTCAAATCAACTTTTTAGCTTCCTTGAAAACTGCAGCAGTCTACAGTATGTTATAAAAGGTTTGGAGAGCCCGGACAAAACCTTTAAATCCAACCAGACAAATACAAAATACTACTTCTTTACTCACAGTATGAAATTTATTGGAAAAGTTACAAATACGAATAAAAGGGAGCATCACTTTAAGAGTTAAAAATAATTTTAATCATTTAGTAGGAGGAAGATTTTTTCATCCAGTTTGCAGAATGTTCTAAATCAACTTTCTGTGAGACTTGTATATCAGAGTAAGAATAAAGTCATGATGTTGTTTGATTTATAAACCAACATAATATAAAACTTGATCATAATTTACATTTTTGGGTTCACTGTTTCATTGGCACAGTTTTCATCATGCTGATGCTTTTATTTTGAAGGACTGCGCGGACTTCGTGCGTCTTGCTCCTTTTCTCTTGACAGCCTTTTCCTGCTCGCAGCTGGTCGTTTACCTTTGGGCTGAGACCAGCAGCCGCGTCTTATATGAGCACAGTCCGACAGTTTGGGAACTTCCTCGGCGCTCGGCCTTCCTGCAGCTCATCGCTCTGCGCACACTTCACAGTTACGCACGACGCCGCGGCGCCGCTTCACATCGGCCCACTAACAACTTTCTCTGCAGCTGGCGCCCCTGACAGGAGAGGTGAGATTATTTCCATGATCACTAATCCAACTTCTATGTGTTAGTATCTAATCGGACGACGTGCACCGCTGCAGAGAGGAGAGGGGGCATCAGGCTCAGGTCCCACTGATCATTACTGCTGCAGGTCAAATATTTGAGCTCCAAGCAACAAGTGGAAGGCCTGAAACTGCGTATGTCAGGGAGACAGGGGACGCAAATGACAGATTGTGTTTAACTGGTTAACAGGTAATAGAAGAAGCTGCAGCAAGAAGGCGTTTTATTACTGTACGAGCCTCTGGAGCAAGTTTGAAGTTTGATTTAAAGCCTTTGTAGCAACACGGGAGAGTTTGATGATGCATTAAAATAAGAAATGTGCAGCCTGAGAATTGATGTTAGACTCATACGGTCAGATCTTTAAACATCTGCACAGTAGTTCTTTATTTTATTAACATACACCAAAGTCTGCAGCCACACTGTAAACCCTCAGGTCTGAGGGGTTCCATATCTCTACTGTCTCTGGGTCTCAAGCTTTTAAATCTAAACAAATCCAATGTGAACATGAATCTACTTCAAAAGCACTTCACAGTGTAAACAGGCGGCTGCTATCAGCCAGCTGCTGTGACACAGGAAGAGTTCCTTCTCCTTGTTTGGACTGTGCAGCGTTTTCCTGCACAGTTATTGATTCAGTTGTTTGCCGAAGAATTTATCCAAACAACTCATTTACCTTTGCATTGCATTTGATTATTCTGATAACTGTCCGTTTTTTGTGACATTGCTACGAGCAGTTCGGTCATTTTGATGTTTGTCAGTTGTTTAAAGGTTTATTAGTAAACTGTGAGGCACCAAAGATTTGGAAACGAGGGGGAAATTGTTCTAATAGCGCTGTTAAACATGCTTCTTACACTTTCACGTTTTTCATTTGTGCTGCGTCGAGTGATGATCTGAGTTCTTAGAGCAGAATTTACTCATGAATTTGTTCATTACTACTGCACTACTATACACAAACAGTTACTGCTCCCTTAGATGCTTGTAATGGACGGAACCATGATTGTGGTTCATCTTTTGTCAAACGTTGCTTACAGGATGGTAATGTTCAACTCTGGTGTCAGTCATGTTGCTCCTGTGGTAGTTACTGTCACAGTGTTGGAGACTGATACTGTTTAATCTGTGGCTACTGGTGGTTATTGGATTACAATAGATAAAGAAACGCCTAAGTACTATTTAACATAGTCCAGTAACATCGTGACCTCTTAAGTGAGTTGAATCAACTTCGTTCACAGTTCATAAACAACTTAAGCGTAACAAAGGAAGGATGCTATGTTAATAAAGTGGTGAGTCAGTGTATAGCTGAGGTTGAAGCAGCTCCTAATTTACATTTTTGAGTTTAATTTGCCTTTAAAAAACACATTGTAGTTAATCCAAAGCAGAACAGTCTTCTGTATCATCCCGTGGTTTTTCTCCCGTTCTTTGGCACTAGCAGGACTCACATCCTCACTCGTCCTCCCACACTATGTATAGCAAGGTACAACTTCTTTTTACAGGCCTCGTATCCGTTTCCTCCTGGTTTTAGGGAGGCAGTGAGATTTGAGGATGGGAAAACGACATGACCTTGAGCTTTTGTGAAAACGGCATGCGCTTCTGGCGACTGGCCGGGAACCGTTCCTACTTAGATTCTGTGCATAAGTTTGGGGGAGTGCCCGCTCTGTGTGTTTGTGTTGCTGTCCAGGCATGTCAAAAAGTTATAGCTGCAAATTTGGTCAAATGTATTTGTCAACATAAGTTTTTATAAATTCCATGTGCAGTTTTTAAAATGATTCCAAGGTTGAGATTTATTCAAATATGACATCTGTGCAGCTGTTACCCTAAAATATCTGTGCTCCTACACAGTGTGCATATAATTGCTTTTGTTTTTATATGATTTAATTAATTTATCCACTTTCTTGTTATGTAATTAAAAAAAAAACTTTTTCAGGTCTCGAGTATCGTAACAATTAAGGTTGTCATACTGTCATGCCTCCTGTCAGTAACCTAATGTATTATTAAAGTTCAGCCTGTTTTGGGTTAGTAGTTGAACTTCTCTAGCATAGTGTTCAGTGTTATGGCTGCAGAGCTCAGCCACCTATTGAAAATAATGGTTGAATCTGTGCATTTGCCGTCGTAGGAGCGATGGCAAGACCTTTGAGTAACATCTCCCAAATGTAGTGCCCCTGAGCAGAAACTTGAAATAACTTTGACATATATGTGTTGTCTGTTTTAGTGGTGGCAGGATGAGCAGCATTGTGAATGAGCTGGGAGGTTTTCTCCCACAGTTAGCTGCCAGCTGCTTGAAAGTGGGACACAAGGAGGTTTCAAGGCAAGGTCAAAGCTTCAAAAGAGAACAAAACCTTTTCCACATCTGCTTTTAGCCCAAAATGGTAATTATAGTAGGAAAACAGTCTCATTTGTATTCTCTTAAAGTGACTCCTTTACTTTAGAAGTCAGTTCATTGGCTACAGACACAAGGTCACTGGGAGTCACCGGCTACTAAAGTAGTTGAAGTGGACACATCACTTGTAGATGATATAGATAATTGTAACATGGTCTAATTACATTGTGTTGTGTTTGCATATCAATGATTGCAATATGCTCTCACTGAAGTTTTCATCACCCAGTGTGTTATTTTTATCACTAATCATTCTGCATTGATATATTGTGAAACAGCTGAGCTGGCAAACAGTGTAATTATACTTCAACCTTGTTGAGTTGCCCAAGCTCTTTGATTTCCTGGCATTCATCAGTCTAGTTGTCAGGTAAGAATTTAATAAATCCCATTAATGACAAGAGTTAGCCTCACAACCAAAGGCTCAGTCTTCGCAAGTAAAAATAGGTTGTGGTGACTCAGAGTACCGTCTGAAGCTGTCGTCATTTAACTTGGTTCACTGCTGCATCTAGAAATGCAACATGAAACTCTGTTATGAAACGAGGAAGCCATACATCAACTCTTTGCAGAAACGCAGCCAAGTTCTCTGGGACTGAGTTTGTGTCAGACGGACCAAAGACAGAAGAAACGTGTTCTGTGGATATTTCAGCAGGACAGTGTCCGGCCTCATTCTACAGCTGCTACAACAGCAGGACTTTATATACACGCAGTGACTGACCTGTCTGCAGTCCAGATATGTGTCTTATGGAAAATGCCTAACAGATCAGGAAGAGAAGAATCAGACTTTCAAGCTTTCAAGCACCAGTATTAAACTGCTATCTGCAGCTGAGAATGGTGCTGATGAGTGAAAACCGGAACCTGTTGGGTCTGAACTGACCAAATCGGTGCTACCAGCCCAAAATGTGTCTATAACTCTTCGGAGAAACAAAGACTGTGGCTAGAAATGCTTGATTCTCACTTGTTTGCGAAGCGTCCACAGTGATCATCTTTTATTTAAGGTACACAAATGAAACCCTAACGACTGTTACAGACTGTTTTTTCTGAGAGTCTCAGGGAAATGTTAACACAGAGATGTTACCAGATTCTATACTTCACCTAACCTTTTGTCGCCAGAATAACGTGCAGCGTGATTAAATAGCTCAATTTTCCAGATGTTTTCACACATGTAAGAGTGATTATTTTTTTCCAGTCATATTTAAACTTGATATAGTAAAGAGAATTCACTTCAGTGTTCTTCATAATATCAAAACTACTTTATGACCACTAATAGTTTCAGCTTTGACAGTTTAATTATTGCCAGATTTCAGCAGCACTCATTGAAGCATACAGCTCCACAAGCACTTCTACAGATTATCGGGTTTTGGCCAAACCAACCTCTGCTATTTGGCAGGATTGGTTACACTTTTCATTCTGAATAAGTAGAGGGTTTAAGACGTGTGCAAGAATTCGAGAGATGATGTGAACCAGTTGTCATGTCCTGCTTAGACTGATTAATTCTGCTAAACCTTCTCTATCAGGTGTTGAAAGGTTAAACTAGAGTCCTGACGCTACACTGTACTGGGGTGTGTGTTTTGCATTTATTGTTTTACCAACTGTCTTTATCTACAGTACAGTTTATGCTTTACATCTAACAGTATATAAATCACAGTTTTTCATATACTGCACTACTCTACGAGTGAAATTGCTGGATTTTCATTTTTAGCAGCTTTAATGCTCAAAGTATTGTGTGAATTCTTTCGATGTTACTGTAGAGTTTCCCAGTGAAGCCAGTTATTTTTAACATGTATGTTTGTTGTTACGTGTTTTAATTGTTCATAGTTATAACTTGCTACTTCTAGCTAGAGAACAAATTGAATATGGGCTCACTTAGAGAACGTATCATTGCAGTTTCCAGCTGGTATTTCTGTACCTCAGCTTGCACTTTTTCCTTTGTGTTCTAGATGGAAGCTGCACATCTCTGACTGGGTCCAAGTGTTGCCATCTCATGATGTCATGCTCATGGCTGGACTGATCATCCACACAGACTCGTATCTGGTTTTTCACCATCTTTTCAAGATTACCTTTCTGCTTACATCTGTAGGTTTGGTTATGCAACATCGCAACATCACAACATCGGTCTAAGACTTCACCACGTGAACTCATGAGTAACCTGAAACTACTGTGGCCTGTTTGGCTCGATCTGCTGGTCTTTGTTGTTTTATTCAAATTCTTTCAGTGAAAAACACCAGTACTGGTAGATAATGACAGTATTCGTGAACTCGACACCAGGGGAAAAAATGACTGTATCTCACTTTTCTTAGACTTGGTTAATAATGTAGTAAATCAAGTCACACTGAAACTGTCTGTAGTTGCGATGGCTGCCACCTCTCCAGAGAAGAATCAACCCCTCCTGCAGCTCCAGGAGGTGGACTCCAGTCGAGGTGGTAGTCATGTCCTACCCCCAATCCTCAGCTCCTGCTCTCCTAGTCTGTCCCTTGAAACCAGCCAGCCAATCTGCATCCCTTCTCCTTACACCGACCTCAGCCATGAGTTCACTACGATACCTTTCTACAGTCCAAGTATCTTCAGTTACACAGCTCCCAGTTTTTCAGACTGTCCCTCTGTCCATCAGTCACTAAGCCCCTCGCTATTCTGGCCAAGCCACGGTCATGTGGGGCCTCCCATACCGCTGCACTGCTCACAGGCCCGACCCCAGCACAGTCAGTCATTCCAGAGTCCATGGATGGAGTTGACACCACGTGACAGTGTCTTAACAACCAGGTAGGATACTTTACTCTGCTGTATGATATTCTGCTTGGTTGCCAGTATATTTTTGTATGTTTGATTTGCTTGATTGTTTACAGCCTTTGGGTCAGGGCTGCAGGGCAGTATGTGTTGATCTGTTTGTATTTCTTATTTTATTTGGTTCAATTGTTGCTGCCAATAATACTAAGCTAATAGCTAATTATTACATTTACAGTGATATAAATGTGAGAAAAGTGATATATGGTGTGCCCCAAGGTTCTGTGCTTGGCCCTCTTTTATTCTCAGTTTTACATAGCTGTGCAGTCCTACTGACGGATACCCTTTATAGACTTCAGTCTGCATTTAATATTGTTTATTATTGTTGGATAGAAACCATCAGATGTCGTTATTGCAACAAATCTGGAGAAGAAATTTGAAAATTGAAGTTGTTCCTTCCTCTAATATCTTGGTGTGTGGTTTGATGACAGTCTTTTGTTTGTCCAAACTTCAAAAACAAGTTTTGGACGCAATGAAAAAGCTGCTATCTCACCGGTTCTTGATTATGGAGACCTCTAAACATCTGTCATTTTATTTTGGACTCTAGAGTGAACTGGCCTTCTATCCGTATATGCTGTATGAGCCTCTGGTACATGTTCATTTATAAAGTCATGGAATGAGAATGTGTGGAAATCGATTTACACTATCATAACTTAATTAAATCATTTAGTATCTCAGTCTAAATTCAGCATCATTGTAATGTGCACGGTTAATGATTCCTCGTCTCTGTGGTTAATGTTGTTTTGCCTTTTTGCAGCCTCTCTGTTCTTAGACCATCCAAACCCTAGATATATTAGTGTGTCCTCTTTGCATTGTGAAGTTGCGGTCTTGCACATTGGTCGGGGCTCACTTTGAAAAGAGGAAGCTAACTTCAGTGGGATCTGTCTCGTTGAATAAAGGTTAAATTAGATATATAACTAAAAATCTTCATATTTGCCAACATCAGCTGCAACTTATTAATCAATTGGTTGCTTCATCGGTAGTCAGCTTTCACAATATCATTTTAAAAAGCCAAATTTCTAACTTATGAGTATTTTTGACTTGGTGTAATCAAGAATTAGTATTTTGGCTGGTCGAAACTTTTATTTCACAGCAGTAAGGAATGGGATGGAGTTATGATTGAATTATTCTGGTCCCTCCAGATTTTTTTCTCCCTCTCTCTCTGTTCTACTTAACAAAGGCTGCAGTGAGTCAAAATAATGTGCACTGACCACACTATGTGGTAATGATTCATTAAAATGGAACACATTGTACACTATTCCACATGGTTTCTTGGTAAGAAATTAAGACCCTGCTTATCTGTTAGTAAGAGTGTGAGACGGCGTTCCCAGGAGAGTGAGGAGCGTGTGGTGTCGTCTGGAGCAAAGGCGGATCTCCACTTCTGTGCTGTGTGTCATGACTACGCCTCAGGTTACCACTACGGAGTGTGGTCCTGTGAAGGGTGTAAGGCCTTCTTCAAGAGGAGCATACAAGGTGAGAGACAAAAACACCCCGCCCCCTGCAAAAGTATTGGAACAACAAGGGCATTTTGTTTGCTTGCTGCAAATTGAAGACATTGGGTTTTAAGATCCAAAGATGAACACACAACAAAATGAATTATATATATTAGACCACATTGATCCTTTTGTATCACCTCAGCCAAATCTTCAAAAAGTAAGCAAAAGTATTATAACTCATAGTTTTAAAGTAAAAAAAAAATCTCTTTTTTTCTAGTAAGTGCATCAAACTTGCTACTTGTTATGCATTTCTTGTACATCTCTGAATTTATTATATTGCTACCAGCAACGATATCATCAATAAAGGTTAGTGAGCCTGTTCCAGAAGCAGCAGTATGGTGAACCAGGACAGACACAGTAGGAACAATTGAGTGAAGCCATTTTTGTTGTGATTGTTAGAGGTTATTGAACTCATTTTGAGGACGCGCTGTAATTTGGTGACCGTTCAATGTTTCATTGTGAGGTTAAAATTTATCCAAACTAAGAATATTTTGTTCATTAAGATGGTGAAACACTGACAGAGCTGATACTGTGACTGTCGGCTCTTTTAAACTAAGTCAAGTGATTCCTGCAATAGAAATGCAGAATATTCACGGTATTTTTCACGTAGTCTCATATGTTATCACAATAGCTCCCTCTGTTTTTAATTGCATCATGCAGTCATATTTCTGTCTTGGTGTTTTTTCCTTCATTTTCTCTTTCTTTTTTTTCCAGGACACAATGACTACATCTGTCCAGCCACCAATCAGTGCACTATAGACAAGAACCGCCGCAAGAGCTGCCAGGCATGTCGCCTCCGAAAGTGCTATGAAGTGGGCATGAACAAGTGTGGTTAGTTTCCTTTGTTGTTTTATTGTCTTAGTTTTGCCTTTCTGTTTTATTTCTATTTTATTTTCTATTTTTACAAGAAACTGTAACAAGACAACATTCAACATTTCTAATTGACACACGAATGTTGCTCAGGTTCTTCAGTCAGTGAAATGTTGTACCCTGTTCAAATTATTAAAGGGAACACATAATTATTCCAGTGTAAGTCCAAGTTCTAACCTGTCCAGTTAGAAAGCAACACTGATTGTGAATCAATTTCACTCGCTGTTGTGCGGAATGGAGGTATGGAGGAGACAAGACACAGGCCAGTACATCAGAAGACTTGGAGGTCTAGGAGGACAACAACCCAGCAGCAGGACCGCTATCTGCTCTTTTGTGCAAGGAGGAACAGGAGGAGCACTGCCATTTGTCAGAGAACCACGACTGCCCGTTCACGAGACCTGAATCCAATTGAGCACCTCTGGGGCATCATGTCATTTCCATTGATCTTTTTTATGTTATTTGTTCTGAACACATTGCACTATGTAATGGATCAACATTTTCAACTGGAAGATTTCATTCATCGAGATCTGGGATGTGTTCTTTAAGTGTTCCCTTTATTTTTTTGAGCAGCGTACGTTCTACACAGCTACATCGATATCAGTTCACTACTTCTACTACTTTGAACCATTGTTTCTGTGCCATGACTGAGACCTAGCAGGTTACCCGGCCTCGAGGAAGAGCTAATATAATGAATACATTTAATATTATTTATGTTAAAGTAGTCTGGCATTATGTTTTTTTTCCATGTGCTAAATGATAATTAAACTTTATTCCAAACAAAGACACTAAAAACATGTGAAAGCAGCTTCCTTTGTCTCAGGTATGCGGAAGGAGCGTGGAAACTACAGGAACCCTCGGACGAGGCGGCTGACCTGTCTGTCCACACAGACCAAAACTAATGGAACAAAGCCTTTAGCTGCTGGACAAGCAGATGGTTTATTAAAGGAGCCCCACCCTCCTGCAATGAGCCCAGAGCAGCTGATCAAGCAAATAATGGAAGCAGAGCCACCAGAGATCTACCTCATGAAGGACATGAGGAAGCCCCTGACAGAAGCAAACGTCATGATGTCACTCACCAACCTGGCTGACAAGGAACTGGTTCACATGATCAGCTGGGCCAAGAAGCTTCCAGGTGTGTGTGTGTGTGTGTGTGTGTGTGTGTGTGTGTGTGTGTTCAGGCTCAGAATTACAAGCTGTGCAGCTGTGAGATATTTACATCACGTCCTTTTCTCCAGGGTTTGTTGAGCTCAGTCTCTTGGACCAGGTGCACCTGTTGGAGTGCTGCTGGCTGGAGGTGCTGATGATCGGACTGATGTGGAGGTCAGTGAACCATCCAGGGAAACTCATCTTCTCCCCTGACCTCAGCCTCAGCAGGTAATTCAAATTCAGGTTTATTATACCTCATATGGGGCTCATATGGTACCACAGCTGGGACACTACACTATTCAGCCACTTCCTTCCTTTTGCGTCCCAATAATAATACACACACATATATATATATATATATATATATATATATATATATATATATATATATATATATATATATATATATATATATATATATATATATATATATATATATAAACATGTTGCTCTCAGAATGTGGGGATGCTAATATCTCGTCCCAGCTCCCCCTTGCTGTAGCACTTGCTGGGATTTGAACTCTGGTGTCCTGCATGTAGGGCAGTGATCTTACTACTGCGCTATCTGGCCCCTTATACCATCTGTCTGTGCATCTAAAGAGCACTGTGTCCTGAGATTTAGGAACCAGGTTACACTTTTTTCAACCACAGAATTGGTGTGATCCTGGCAGTCTGTCTCGTTCTCTTACTTAAAAATGAGACTGATGCAAAAAAAAAAAAAAGAAAAATACTCTTCCTAGAGAGGATCTGCAGCAAAAATAAGCTCATCCACAGGATCCTCTGTTATTTGTATGTGTTTCCACTCAGCTGCTGCTGATCACTACATATGCACATCCTCACACCTCCTCATAACACAGCCGGCCACTGTCATGTTATGCTATAGGTTTCAGTCCTATAGGGATTTAAATTATACATCAGAGAGTTGTGTCAAAATCAAAATCCCAGACCATCATCCAGTCAGGTTCCCACAGTCTTATTTGCCCCATGCTAAGAAATACATTATTTTATAATACATAATTTTTTACCCTAATTGAGTATCTAATATGTTTATATAACATTCTGAAAGATCAGACATTATACAATAATGTGCTTACTTTACAGTTTTACAAGTTCTTTTATTCACTTTGTACAAATACAATACTATGCAGTACAAATATTGTCCGTTTTACACAGAGATACAGTGCTGCTTCAAAACCTGGAACAAAGTGTCCTTAAAACATGTTCATTGTTCAAAACACAACACAAAAGGCTCTTATCTTAAAAGCGTCTTTGAGCTAATGCAGTGCATGGTGCAGTGCATGACTCATGTTCCAGTGTTCAGATAATTAACATTAAAAGTACAGTAAACCTTTACTTTGTGGATCAGTCATTTCTAAAGTTCCAGTTTCCTAGAAATAACTATGTAGGTTGGTTCCTTTAAACCCAAATGAATATTTTATTGTTTGCTTTAGACTCATGTCATATTTTTACTTGTTCTGCTAACCTGCTGGACACCAACTTAAAGACAGTACAAGTACAAATACAACTTCTACAGCCCCTGTTATTATCCTGGAAATATATAAAATATTTCCAGGATAATTCCTTGGAACAACTTAAAAGTTAAAACTTGGTTTAACTTTTTACAGTGCATCTTATTTTGTGTACTAAGTGCAATAGTTTCCTCTGTGTTGTGGTGGAGTTGCATAAAATAGAAAATCAAGTATTTTCAAAATAAAGTACAGTAAACAGTACTTTTAAAAATGTAAATGTATCTAGTTACTTTCAGCACTGCAATCTAGGTCAGCATCCATTTATTCATTTCCTTTCTAAAATAGCTGCTGGTGTTTGTGTCTTGGTTCGGTAGAGATGAGGGCAGCTGCGTCCAGGGCTTCGTGGAGATCTTTGATATGCTGATCGCTGCCACGTCCAGAGTGAGAGAGCTGAAGCTTCAGAGGGAGGAGTACGTCTGCCTCAAGGCCATGATCCTCCTCAACTCCAGTGAGTGTGTCTGTGTGTAGGCGCAGGTACAGTAGAGTCCTCACAACTCTGTCCCCTGAGTCATGTCGGGTAGGTGTGTGTGTGTGTGTGTGTGTGTGTGTGGTGCTCCAGTACGTGAAACCACGGGCAAGTGTTTGATTGGTGTCTCAGCATGTAATCCTGTCTCTGTGTGTGTGTATGTGTCTGAACACGGTTGGCAAGGGGACCAGCTAAATCACTTTCCAGCTGAAACCTCACATGTGAACACTGTATATTTTGAGTGTCTACGTCATTGGTTCAGTACGGTGATGCTGATAGAGTGAAAACTAGAAGAACTACGATGGCCGCCAGTAGTTTTTAATATTAAAAATAGCTGTTGAACATTAGGAACGGCTGCTTACACCGAGTCAGTCGTGTGTGAAAACTACAGAGTTACTAGTGATGTGGTGGTTGTGTTTTGGTGTCATGTCAGTGTTGATATTCAGAACAAGACAGTTTAGTAGCTGTGGCTTTATTCACTTCTCATATTCTTTATTTAAATACTTATTTAGACAAGTTCAAAGAAATTTTAAGTAGTGAGATAAAAACACTGTAGTGTAAGCGACCTCTGTGTTACCAGACATGTGCCTGGGCTCCACCGACGGCAGCGAGGAGCTGCAGAGTCGCTCTAAGTTGCTGCATCTTCTGGACGCTGTAACGGATGCTCTGGTGTGGGCCATCGCCAAAACTGGCCTCACCTTCCGCCAGCAGTACACCCGGCTCGCCCACCTGCTCATGCTGCTCTCACACATCCGCCATCTCAGGTAAAAAGCACGTCCATCATCGCAGCTACACTCAGTCTATGGGATTTTCTGATGACAATTGTAGTTAACTTTTCTTTTCAAACGTGCAGTAACAAAGGCATGGACCACCTCCACTGCATGAAAATGAAGAACATTGTGCCTTTGTACGACCTGTTGCTGGAGATGCTGGACGCCCACATCATGCACAGCTCTCGTTTGCCTCACCAAGCCCCGCAGCAGGATGCTCCTGCTCGGCCGCCCAGCTCTGGAAGCGGCGGAAGTGGAGGTGAACCCCAGTAGCTCTGGATTCTCTGCTCTATGATCCATGAATCTTAAACTTTGACACACTGTGCACTATTTCCGAATACCTTCAAATCTACTGTTAAAACACAAACCACACTTGCAGGATTCACTGCCTTGCGACCACAATGTAAAATAGCCAGACAATAAACAAATTGTCATAATATGACCAGTACTTGCTTAAATATTCATGTAATGTTGCTGCCACGACTCCCACAGGGCCGAGAAGCTATTTTTACACCACGTAATGAATGACTTAATGTGCTGAGGCAGTTTCAGTGGCTGCAGAAATCAAGACAGGAGACAGCTTCAACAGAGGATGTTATTACCAGAGATAATGAAGCTGGAGCTGCTAACATCAAATATAGTATTTATATTGTGTGAGTACAGGAGAACTCAGTTTGACTTTATCTTACGTTCAAATGTCCCAAATGTGGATAAATATGTGTTTAAAATCAGTTCCCTTCAAATGTTACCAGAAATACAAAGCTACCACCAGCAGCTAGTTAACATGATGCAGCTCATTTAAGCCAAAAAAACAAACGACATCTGAATCGTTTGGTTATTTAAAAAAAAAAAAAAAAACAGAATCAGGCCGGGTTTATGCTAAGCTAACTTGCTCCTGGCTGTAGTGACAATTTTACAGTACAGACACGATGTGGAACATGAGCTTTCGATCTGATCCAACTCCTAGAAAGTGAGTAAGTCTCTGTTGTAGGACGTCAAACTATTGTATGTAATACACATACAGACATACCAAGTTGGATTTCATGCCAGTGGTTAAATTATAAAAGCTGCAGTTACTAAACTTAAAATCTTAAATAGAGCACACTCCAAATACAAAACACATGCAACTATGGAAACACCTGCAATTATAAATGTGAGGTTGACGTGAACAAACTGTAGCATGTATAGAATTAGTATTAACTGCACTAAATGTAGATATGAAACCTAAAGACTACCGTCCAATAAAACATGCACATACTGATGATGTATTCAACTGTACCATTACCAGTAGAACAAATATTCAACTTAGACACCACATTTAATCTTTCAAAAGGAATTAATACATATTTCTAATTGACCAGCTGGTGCTCTCTGAAGTTTTGTGCTTTCATATTTGGCCGTTTTGTATTTGGAGTGCGTATTTGTGCTTCACTATAGTCACACTTAATTTGGATAAAACAACCATTCAGTCAAAGCAGCGTAGAATATAGATCATTTTTAGTCTGGTCACTGTAAGAACAGTGGAAGTCGACTACACCTGCGTCCTCCCAGTGATTTCACTGTGATTTAGCTTGATTTGTGCTTCTGTACTAAAACCACCTGAATCAAGCTAATCACTCCCACAGCTTTATTGTTTAAGACGCTTTCTGGTAAAATCATAACCACTGTTGCTCTTAAGACGATGTTGCACTCGTGCTGTACCTGCTGAGTTTTGCTCAAAAGACTATTTTTGTATCTTGGAACTCACCACAGTAGCTATCATGTGCAGTCACAATGCAACTCGACAATCAAATCTCTGTAAGATGAACGGTCACGTGGATGTTGAAAATAACCTCCCTCTGTCTGCACAGTGCTTTTCCTGCAGTGTCACGTTAATGTCACCATGCATAACAAACTGTATATCACTGTAAACATGTACTTACAGTACAGCTAACTTGTAAATTAAGTCAAGAGGAATCATCACATTTGCTTTTTCAAGTAGTTTTACAGACTGATTTTGTCATGTTCATGCATTTTAGCCACTCTTTCTGGTTTAAACCATGAAATAAAGCAAAAATACTGTACAGCTCCGACGATGACGGGTTGAATCACGTTCGATGAGATTCACTTTTTCCTTCTTAATATGGTCTCACTACATTATTAAGGTGCTTTATGTGTATGAATGTACATCTTGGTTCACACTCTGCCCGTTTGCTGTTTCAAATTTCACTCAGAACGCAATTAAGAATTAAACTGTATGAAACGGGGTTCAGGATGTACAGTGCTCGTCTCACCTGAGAAACATAAATCAATCGAGAACCTTTGTTTTCAGAAAGGGAAACGAACAAAAACCTTCTGCTCTCTGAGATGAGTGTTTGTTTTAGTGCAGTAGCTACTTGTCTTACTTATTAACTCAACACCAGATTATTTAAAAGCTCCTCTCTTCTGTTTTGGTCTATGTAACTCTGGATTGAAAGTTTCTAAAGGTTTTTAACAGATTTATGTGAAAACACTCGTTTTGTTCATCAGGTAAAATGGGACAAAAACAAAAAAGCAACATTTGAGCAAAATCATTGTTTACTTCTAGGAAATCAGGAGCATAAATCCACCGTCTGATGTTATAAATAAGCTTGATAGTTTTACATTGTACATGAACTGTATTCTGTTAATCTACAGTAGATGCCATTACAGTTTTAGTGCATGGAAACGTCTGCGCACACTCTACTCAGGACAGATTACATCTACAAAAAACAAAAGAGCTAATGCATTTACAGAATACTTTCAAATGTAATGCGTCTTGTTAGAAAAATTCGAACAAGCAGGAAAATTAAACGATCATATAATAACGTGTGGTGGGTTGAAACACTTTCAGTTCAGTCACTTTTCTCACACCTGGGTGATAATTTGATCTAATTACTCATCAAACAAAGCTTTTAGCACAAGATCGTAGAAGACGTATTAGCTGGTGTTTCTTTAACCACTGCACATCTTAATTTAAGGACAGTTAAACTCTTACCTGTTCATGTATCCCGTCTCCTGAGTCAATACTCCATCTATGACTCGACGTAGGAGGAGGAATGTTCTACATTCAAATCTTAAAATATTGAAGATTTTAAACTTGAACTAGATTCATCTTTGACTTTTTAAGATAATTATGTGTTTTAGTGACAAATGTTTCTCAGTGGGCTCTTTAGAAATGTCTTTTTCCACACTTGATATCAGGTTGGTGGTGGGCCGTTGGTGTAGTGCAGCATAGGGTAGAAAGAGCGGGCGAAGTTGTTGGTCACACTGCAGCCGGGGTCGCTCTCCGACAGGGGAATCAGACAGGGGAGGAGGAGCAGCAGCAGCAGGAGGAGGTGGAGGGGAAAGGCAGCACGAAGAACCCGGTAGAAGAAGGATCGAGGTGGGGAGGACTCCCTCCTCTGTCTGTAGGAAACACCAGATGCAGTTTATCACTACATTTCTCCTTTTTGTAAAGTAATTTATGTACGTCAGATTAGAATTAGGTTTTCAATGAGCTGCTTTAAAGGTTTTGGATCTGTGAAGACCTCTACTATACAGTTACTACTTTATTCTGGAAGTAATAAGTTTACAAATTACACATGTTAACTTTCTCTTTATACCTTTGTGTGGAGGAACCTCGGTTTGAATGTGCGACCTCCTGAGAAGAATCCCCAGAGGCGGTTTGGCCTGATGCAGGTTGACAGTCCTGAATTTAAAGTGCAAACAAAGCAAAGACATTTAACTCAAACAAACGAAAACCTGTTCTGCTTGATAAACACCATAAATCTTTAAAGGATAAACAAGAAGTTGAAACTGATTTGGTTATTTTAAAGCTGCATTCCACAAATTCTACATATTTAGAAAACTGTTGGATGACTCAGCTCCACCTAAAGTGAAACACAATTCTAAATGGCTGGAATATCTTTCAAATTAAAATTTAATCCATAAAATACTGGACTGTAATTTGAATATTTTAAATAATATAGTTACCAGACGCTGTTGCAGGGTGCTGAGGTCCTGGTCCACCTCCTTCAGGAGCAGCCTTAGTTTGCTACCCGTCACGTGGAGCTTCTCCTGGGCCTCGTCACTCTCCTCTGCTCCGTCCTTGGGCTGCAGCTGCGTCCACAGAGCCTGGAGGGACGCCTGCTGAGCCTGCTTGCTCCGCAGCTCCTCCTGCAGATCCTGTAGACCACAAATATTAAAGCTGACTGACAAGGATTTCTGGTAGATTTAAATCAAAGTGTTTAAAACTGATTTCATTTTCCTTGGCTTTAACAATAAATTATTTTCTGCTTACAGTGAGTGTGTTGCGGTGTTGTTGCAGGGCTCTGACATGCGTCTCTGGGTGATGGATGTCCACAGTGTAGCGTCTGCTCTCTGCGTGGGCCAGCCACAGCAGCAGAGAGTGGAGGGATTTATGGAACTGCTGTACGGAGAAAGGAATGAAAACCTTTAATCTATCCCATCAAACAGCAAATTAAGTGTTTTGGTCTTGATATACGTTCTGTTTTTCGGACCTGGCAGCGCATCAGTGTCTTCCTCAAACTAGTGTCCCACTGCTGGAGACCTGTACACGCTCGGCTCCAGTCTCGGTTCATATTTGCCAGTTTTTCCTGTAGTCCTGGAGCTACCTGCGCTCTCAGGTTGACGGACAGCATGACAGACTTGTAGCGAGTAAACATCTTCTGCATTTCCTGCAGGAGAAGATACACAAATATAAATAAACGGAGTACTTATCATCCAGTCTGTTGTATTCAGTTTTATATAGTACCTTTAGTTCTTTCGCTTTAGCTTCCATTTCCTCAATACCAATCGCTGGCTCAGACTGCTGGAGGCAGTCCAGCTTCTGGATCAGGTTTTCCAACCACACAGTGATGTCGTGGAGGTCAGATGTGAGCTGGTGAGGCTGCTGGGGTCCATCCTGCTGATCGCTCCTGGGTTGAGCCTTGATCAGCTCCCAGCGTTCAATCACACCTGAGCGAGCACAAACACCTACTTAATGTTGACCTCTGTTCCATCTGTCAGTCATCTCTACAGTAAGTACTATTTGTACAGTGCTGTACAAATAGTCTTCTCTGTATTATAACATTTAGACAGGTGGACATGGGCAGCCAGCCTTCTTTTAGAAATAATGAAATGTCTTATCGCTAGTCAGACATCAGAGAAGAGACTGAAAACTACATTACAGGATATCAGTTCACATTTATTTTGTGTGGTTTCTCATGTACTACTACTTACTATAAGTTTTGGATTTTTAAACCACGCTGCTGTGTTTTAAAAAGTGCATTTCCTATTATTTGACCCATTTCCTCCTTTGTTCATTAACAAATCTGAAAATCGACTCTTGAAATTTCCTTCTCTCACCCGACTGTTTGTCTGAAGCAGTCAGTCCCGTCAGGCCGGGCTGCAGCGGCTGCTCCTCGTCCTCCAGAATCAGCGAGACTCTTTTAATGTTCTCGATGCTTCCGCTGCACTGAGACATGAGACGACGCTGGAGACACATCAAAACACCCTGTCAGGACTTAGGAACACCAGCAGCAGCAAGTCTTACGTTTCATGACTTTTAGTCTTGTTAACTGTTTTGGTTTAACCATTAGCAGAATATTCTCAGTTGAACATACGTAGCTGTGCTTTAGAGGAGTGCTGGTGAGGGTGGGAGCATCCTCAGTGTGTCCCACTGGGTCCAGCTGGACTGGTTCTGTGTCTGTGTCGCCTGGTGACAGCCATTCTGAAGGCTCATGGACGACTTTAGACCTGCTAGGGACTGATACAGAATAAAATTGATATATGCAGCACTACTTTTTAAAAGTGGGACCAATGTTTTATAAAAAGTACAGAGTAGTCTCAGAGGCTTTCATTATTTTCTTTTAGCTCTCAGTGTGCGTTTCTGTGTTTGCATGAGTGAAATGGATATGTGAGCTTTTCATCTGTGTAATCCCAGTGCATCAGATGTTTATCGATTTCAGCATCGCTGCAGCAAAATCATATATTAATACTTTCCTCTGGAAAAACTGGTCCAGTGAGCCAGAGCCATTTAAAGAGAAGGAACAAGTTCCATTTCAAGAGAAACCTAAATCTTACTGTAACCTTAACTGCAGTAAATGTAAATATTTAAATCTCCATCATGCCGCAGTAAACTAAGAACAGCACCGTGTCTCTGTTTTTGTTTGACTTTGCGCTAAAACTGCAAACAAAGTTTTTTTTTTTAATTTAAATACATCATCACTATATCTGACTCATTAGTTTGGGACAAATGCTCTAAAATGTGAGACTTTTACTAAGAGTTTCCACGGCAGGGATCCAATTCAGGAACTTTACTGAATTGAACAAGTGCATGTGGATAAAACTGCATTTTATCCACATGCACCGCAGACTAAAATCAAGTTCCAGGCGCTCATCATCATTCTACAATGTAGTCATCAACTACTGGATGCGACAAGTGGGCAACTTTTATTAGTTGTTGTTGACAGCAGCAACAGCAGATGTTAATTAAAATTTAAATTTGCTGACTGTTTCATTGATGTCGTCCTCCACACTCTTTCATCCACATTAGATTCAATCATCAGTGTCGTGCCACAGTAAATAACAGTTGTCTGTTGTTGTTTCTTATTAAACTTTGTTGAAGTCGTTTAATTTGTTTCCAGTTAAATTTGTCTGATCTTCTGAGTTTAGGCTGCTACTTTAGTTCCTCTACTTTTTGCACATTAAGATCATTAGAGAGTTTCTGGTTTATTTTATTTGTTAGGTCCCGTTGTGGGTCCAATAAAGTGCTTCCCTTTTGTTGTCAGGGTGTGTTTAAGAGGACAGACAGTGTAAATGTACCTGACAGTGTGCTGAAGTAAGCATCCTCATCCTCATGTTCCTCCTCCTCCTCCTCATCCTCATGTGAAGATGACCCTCCTACGTCTCCGCTGGGGTCCCACTCCAGAGGCAGGGAGTCCACGCTCACAGGAGTCTCCCGCCCTGAATGCTCCAGCGGAGAGGTCAGCAGGTGGGTGGGTGTAGCCGGGAGACTTCCTTGGCTCCGTCCGAGCCACGGCCGGCAAATCAGCTCCAAGCTCGACTCCAAGGAAAAGATGTTACCGGAAACCTGTGGTTCTTCTTTGATCATCTGAAGTGACAAATGCATATCAGACATGTCGTTATGTTGTATTGATGTTAAGGTTTCCTGGTTCTTCCAGTAACTCTCTTTGTCACTAATGGAGACCAGACATAGTTTGTCCTCATTTAACTTCCCTAACTTAGAATTTCGGGCACTAATGTCAGCAAATATGCATTTTGAGATACTTTTTCCCCTTTATCCATCAACATAAATACCCTATGTGTGACGTATGTACGAGGAATCAGGAGCCAAATATAACTGGAATTTGCTAGAAAGAGTCTTTTGTGAAACATGCCGGTATTTACAAAGTGCATGTTAAAGCTGCTTTCCTAAAGTCTGATGACATTATCTCATGGTTGTAGCACATCCTGTTGTAGCACTTGACAGACTGTGTGGGTGGTGCTCTAATGTTCCTTTTCTTGGATTCTCTGTTGATGAACTGACTGATTTGTGAGTGTTTTCAAACTAGAGACTGCTCGAGGAGGAAAGACTCACCGGGGGCTGGCTGAGCCGCTGGTGGAAACGGACCAGCCTGCTGAAAACCTCCTGGCAGTACGAGTGCAGCTCCTCCAGCTCGTCCTCTATCAGAGCTGCATCCTGCGGTGAGCTCTTCTGGATCAGACCCTCCCCAAACACTATCAAGCCATCAATGCGCTCGGTGTTCAGCGTGATCTCCTTCTGGAAACTCTGCAGGACCAGGGTTGGATGGTTCAAGAAGTTAGGAAAGTTACAAGTAAGGAACCAAACACTGCTGCTAATGGTGTTTGTAAAACGAGTCAGGAAACGAGTGCAGACTGAAGTAATGACTTTCCACAAGACATGTTGTCCTAAGAGATAAATTCTGTTCAAATGTGTTACAGCTGTGGCCTCACGTTAAGCTGCTGCATCTTTTGATGGACGTCACTCTCTGAAAAGTGTTCGACATTAGTGAGCTGAAGGTCGAGCTCAGTCAGCCACACCAGCATGCTCTCCCTGGTGTTTTCAAATTCCTCCCTCTGACTGGTGAAATACTGCCAAAAAAATGAAAACGGAACAGAACAAGTAGCCATTTTAGAAAATATAAAGAAAAAACTGACATAAAGGAAAATCTGTGATTGTGTGATAAAGAATTAAACCAAGACTGAAAGCTGTGGTCCAGATTCAAACACAGAATCACAGTACAATCCTGACATTTGGTGAGAGGAACAGAGCTGCACATTGAGCCTACTTACATGTTGATAAATCAAGCAATTAATGTGCGGCACTGACTCATTCTCCTTAACCACATTATTCATCTCATATATTTTTAACAGCCCCACCATCCTGTGCTGTTCCTCCTCTACTGTACCTTGAGCCTGCGGAGGATGGCAGCCACTCTCCGGTGCAGGTTATCCCAGCGCCTGTTGCCTTCGTGGACCATGACTTTGAGCTGGCTGGCTCGGTCGGTGCGGTTCTCCCGGGCTAGACGGCGGTACTGGTTGTTGACCAGTTCCAGTTGGGTCAGGCGCTCGTGAACCTGCCTTTGGAAACCCTAAAGGGGCAGCAAAAGAAGGATGAAGCATGCACACAAGACACCTGTTTATGACATTACACGCCTTTTGTGTTTCTTCTCATGTCAACCAGCAGAAGATTTAGTAACAATAAGTTAATTCATTGTTTAAGCAATTTTCAAAAAAGACAAGCCAAAGGTGCAGGTTGTCAATAAAATGTCAACTCTTGGAAGCTGTGGCGGGAATATTTTACAATTTTCTGACATGTCATACAGACAGAACAACTGGGAAAATAATTATCAGATTAACTGATGACAATAACTTTTGGCTGGACTGTCAAACTAACAGAGCAAACATCGTAACTGACCTCAAACTTCTTGAGTTCCTCCTTGGCAACAGTGTAAAGGACGTCTGCGGAGTTGGGATTGGCTGCGGTGCGCTCAGCCATCTTGAGCCAATCCTCAAACCGTGAGTAGTCTTCAAGAAACTTGCACCAGAGTCTCCACGTCTCCTCAATCCTACAAACAGTTAAAACAAGGTTGAGATAACTTCTGTGATTAGATGATTCTAATAAGTAGTAATTAAAAGGCTGACATTTTAGCTCCTACCTGAGCCTCCTGTCCAGAGCCATGGCACAGATGGTCCTCCAGCGCTGGTCCAGGCTGCGGCTGGTTTCCTGCAGGGAGTCGCTTTCCACCTCAGTGCCGCCAGCAGCGTCTTCATCCCGCAGCAAAACATCGCACAGGCTGAGCACAGAAGCTACGCCCTCTGTATGCTGCTCAATATCCTTCTGCAGCTCCTGGGCACACACACAGACAGACGTGAAGACAGACATCTGACGAGTCGCCACCACAGGCGTCATGTATTAAACATCAGTCCTCAGACAGAGGACAGCGTGCCAATGCTTGAGACCACCACTCCCAAAATTAAACAAAGGACAACTATGAATTATTAATGAAAGGGTGAGATGGAGTGACAGAGAACTAAAACAATAGAAACAGAGAAACCAATAAAACACAGGAGGAAACCGTTCAACATGAGTCAAGAGTGATTATTGACAGCTGTAAAGTGCCCGTCCGTCTACCTGCTGCTCGGCCAGCCTCTTCTGGATCTCCTGGTGGTGACAGATGCTGTAGGTGATTGGTCTCGACAGCTCGGCCTCGATACGGGAAAGCCATGAGCGGAGGTTACTCATGTTCTTATCCAGCTGCTGCACAGTGGCTAAAGTCTCCTTCAGCTTCTTCACCCTAAACAAATTCGCATAGTGTTACATAAACTGCATAAAGCTCATATTTAGCAATTAACAGCTGCAGATTTCTATGGGTTATGATCAAGTCGATCTAAAAGGGATTAAGTAAGAACTTCTTTGGTTGCCTGCTGTTCTCTTCTCTCTCCACTTTCCGCCTATTAATCCGAAGCCACCTACAAGCGAAGTACAAGGTAAAGGCAGAGTAAGTGTAAGGAGGTCTTGCCTAAGGACCTACTGGAGGTAGGCTGGGATTTGAACCCTGGTCTCCTAAGTGGAGATTGGGTGTTACTACTACACTAAAAGACAGAAAAACAAAAGAAACTGAAAAAAATAGTACCTAAATCTGTATGCTATCACTTTTTCTCTTTGCTTTTTGAGCAATCAAAATAATTTAAAAGAGAAACAGAAGTACGGACAAGTGAAGAGCAAAGAGAGTGAAAACATACAGAGGGAGACATAAAGAGAAGAGAATAAAGAAATAAGGACAAAACAAAGTGAAGATAAGGAAGGAAAAAAGGACCAAAATAAAGAAAGAAACTAACTAACCTACAACTCCCTCAGGTATCTTACACTAGAACTTCCAAAGTCTCCATGGAAACTGACCACTTCAACACACACACACACACACACACACACACACACACACACACACACACACACACACAGACGGGTGTCATAGCAACGCTCCGGACAATGAAAGCTCTTTTCTGATGCTCTAAAAGCCTGAAGTGTGCCCCATTTGAGGGTTTGAGTTAATTTCCTCATTTGATCCCTCTTCTCCTGTTGAGGTCCAGCACGGCCCATCAGTGCCGAGAGGGAAACGCTCTCTATCAAAATAATAAGCACTAAAAACAGCTGTAAGTGTAACCAGCAGGCTGAATGCATGAAAGAGTCCCACAGACTTGCAGCTGCTAACATTTCGATGACCTGTAGCTCCACAGGCTACAAGGTAAAGCAGAGGCTGAAATATTGTGGGCATTATTAGGTTGTTAAAACTCAGGTACTGCACTGCCACTAAATTAGCTGCTGCTTTTTGTGCAAAGGTGTGTCTAACACCAACAGTTGGAACATTTTACGGGTTCCAAGTACTGCACATTATCCAGTCGGGGATAATGTACAGTTTGTAGTCAGTGGCTGTAGTTTCTGTGGCATCATCTGTACAACCATGTAATGAAGACATAATAGAGTCACTGTAAATTCTGCCTAGAAAATACTCGTCCACTGTGCTGATCCAACCATCCTAGTCAACTTAATTGTCCCTCGCTCCCTTTCGCTGCTTCTTTACCTCTGACAACCTAACAAAGGCCGGCAGCTTCATGTGGAGGCCACACAAAGACACAAAACCCAGTCAGGGGTCCTTGAAGAGGAAAAGGACAAGACAAGACTGGATGGAGGAAAAAAACAGAGCAAAAAAAAAGGAGCTGGAGGATAAATGAGCACGTATAGCAGGAGGATAAAAGTTAACACAGTCCAGCGAACCACTGTCGGGCTACTCAAACGTACATCAACACTGAAAGTAAGCTATCTAAGGCTTTTAATGCATTTTTCTACATTACAATTCTTGGATGCACAATAATAAAATATGTTAAAATAAATATCTACTTAATGTGTGACTGCACTACTGTTTGCCAAGTCGATAAGGTAGCGTATGTGTCAAATTTGTATTATGTAAGTTAGCAAGTATAAATTTAACTTTAAATTGATTAAATTTAGGTACCAACACGACTCCCGTATGCTGATAATGGTGCTCTGACTGTGCTGAAGGTGAATGCTGTTTTTCCTCATTAGCAAATTCTTCTTAAAGCCACACTATTTAACATTTTTAAATATTTTTCTTAGAAGAGATCTGCTCCATAAGATATCTTGATGTAATGATGTGCTGTGACAGAGACTCAGAACAGAGGTTTTCCTATTAAGACCAATCGGAGAAGTCGATGCAAAATATTCCCTTGTTCATCTATGTGGTGTGACAGGCTTTGACCACAGATAGATGGTTTTGACTAAAGTCAGCTTGATTCCCAAAAGTGAATATAATAGCTTGAGCCGGCAGCGATTCAAATAAAGATTAGACTAAAGGATGCTAATCCATCTAGAGTTCAGTGTTACATTCGTCTACATCTTGTCCTGCGCGGCATCAATCCCCCAGAAATCTGCTCATGGAATCTAAAGGGAACTAGATTTGGGGAATCAGAATTAATACATGCCGACAGACCCCTCCCCTTCCATTCCATAATAACCAACCCCTCCTCACCCATGTCATCCCACTCTGACAGACTAGAAAAAGGGAGGGGTACTCGATGTGGACATGAGGACATATGGTGCTGTCTGATACAGCTTTTTGTCCCATGTTGGTGGGGCTGGGGTGGGTGTGCAGGGTTAGGAGTAAAAACTGTATCTCTTGCTCTTGGACAGGATTGTCCATCTGTCAAAGGGGGTCGCGGGAAGTAACAGTTTACCATCACTAGGGTTTAGCCTCCACAGTCTGTACAGTAGAAGTCATGTATTCCTGACAGCTGCAGAGCTGACTAACAACAGCAGGTGGATGGTTCCTCATTAGAGCTATTGTTTTAAAAACAGGCTGCCTGTTTCCATCCTTGATGACACTTTTTAATCTGGAGAGGCTTTGCTATAAAGGTGCTTGTATACAACGGTTTAATTGGATGGATTGAATTTGTGTGAACACATACAGACACTTTTGACTTTTAATTTAACCACCTGTGCCTTTGAATAGTACTCCCTGAATAGAATTCACACATTAATTGTGGGATTTGTTTTTTGGAAAGTATGCACTAAATCAAATACACACACATGCATGTTATTGGGTGACTCGTGCAGCTTCTGTGAGATGACTGTGAATGTGCTCACCTGGCTTCGATGTGGTGGAAGAGGCTGTGCCAGCGCTGGTTGACCTCCTGCAGTGAGCCACGGACCTGGGTCTGCTTGGCCTCATCGCTCGCTAACAGCAGCTGTTCACCCAGCTGCTTAAGGTGGCTTTTATTCTCACTGAACAAGTTGATTTCCTCCATGCAGTCCTGTGGAGACATGACATGTTAAGATTATGGAGGATTTCTGTGTCAGTCCATCCATCTATCCCTTTCTGCCACTTAGCTTGGGTCAGGTGGTGGCGGTGGCAACAGATACAGATACAGCAACTTTTTCCAACATGACTCTTCCAGGCCAGATGAGATAAATAATCTAAACATGTTCTAACCTAGGGTAGAAGGCATCCTGATGAGATGCCCAAACTAACTTAGCAGGCTGCAACAGCAGGAGGAGTACAGCTCCAAATTCAGCACAAGCTTTGGCTCCAGCTTGGTCTCCAGCCTGGCTTACACTGCATCCAACCCCAGTTCCAATGTATGCAGGTGGTGGGCCCATAGGGCAGCAGCTACCTGATTTTAGGAGGTTTTCCCAGTCAACAGATGCTCACCTGGCAACAGAAGGGGGCCATCCAGTTTCACTACTTTGTACATGGTGACAGCTAAAAACAAGGTGAAACGTTCTTAGTCTGCACAGGAACCAATTTGACTTGGGATTTTTGCCCCAACAGCACAGCTTTTACCTTTTCAACACATTAGTGGTCTAATAAATTGATGTGTCATATGATTTATTTCCTGTACTGTTGCACCCATGCTGGGTGTAGATTTTAACTGGAGTGGGTACAATATTGTTAATACCCAGTCAGAATGAATCATTGCAGTAGTGAACTGCATGGTTTATTTTCATGTTTATCAATTAGACCTAAAAGGATGAGAAGTAGAAAGACCTAATCTGTTTCATACTGAATGCTCCATGCCCTGAAGCAGTCGGTTGTCACCAGGAAGTGCTACGTTCACTTCTTCAAATAATGGCAGAGGTACCATCAAGCATGTCCAAATTTCTCATCCAATTTAACAACCCAAAACAATAATCCTCCAGTGCTCAAACCAATTATTACCTCATTACCAAATGAGCATTCTTCGTGATGAGATAGGAAAGTACAAAAGGACAACTGTTGTGTGTGAACAAAGGGCACAGAGCTTTTCCATTCCAGGCCACCATCTGCTGTGAACACCGTAATGCATGAGGCTAGAACTTCATATTACTCCTCATTAATAGAGGCAAATAAGAACAACCCTAGGTTTCTTTTCAGCACTGTAGCCAGGCTGACAAAGAGTCATAGCTCGGTTGACCCTAGTATTCCCTCAACTCTCAGCAGCAATGACTTCATGAATTTCTTTACAAATAAAATCATAACTATTAGAGAAAAAATTGATCAGATCATCCCTGCATATAGCATGGATTGTACAACAACTCTAGATCCACGCTTGTACTTAGACTGCTTCCTCCCTGTAGATCATTCTGAATTAATTTCAGTAATTAATTCCTCTAAACCATCAACATGTGTCTTAGATCCCATCCCAACTAGACTCCTCAAGGATGTCTTACCTTTGATCAGCACGTCCATATTAGATCAGATCAATCTGTCTTTACAAATAGGCTACGTACCACAGGCTTTTAAGGTTGCTGTAGTCAAGCCCCTACTCAAAAAGCCTACTCTGGACTCAGGGGTCTTAGCGAATTATAGACCAATATCCAATCTGCCCTTTATCTCTAAAATCCTTGAAAAGATAGTTTCTAAGCAATTGTACGACCACCTGCGTAGCAATAACTTGTATGAAGATTTCCAGTCAGGATTTAGAGTACATCATAGTACAGAAACAGCACTGGTAAAGGTCACTAATGATCTTCTATTAGCATCAGACAATGGTCTACTCTCTATACTCGTCTTGTTAGATCTTAGTGCTGCATTCGACACTATAGATCACAACATTTTATTACACAGACTGGAACATGTCATTGGAATCAAAGGAACAGCACTAGAGTGGTTTAAATCGTATCTATCGGATAGATTTCAGTTTGTACACGTTAATGATGAGTCTTCCATGCACAGCAAAGTCAGCTATGGAGTTCCACAGGGATCTGTGCTTGGACCGATTCTTTTCACGTTATATATGTCCCCTTTAGGCAATATTATTAGGAAACACTCTATAAATTTCCATTGTTATGCAGATGATACCCAGCTATATTTATCTATGAAACCAGGAGAAACTAATCAATTAGTCAAACTTCAGGAATGCTTAAAAGACATAAAGGCCTGGATGACCTCCAATTTCCTTCTCCTAAATCCGGACAAGACAGAGGTTATACTGTTTGGGCCTAAAAATCTCAGAGACACTATGTCTAAACACATTCTCACCATTGCTGACTTAGTTCTGGCCTCAAGTAATACTGTAAGAAACCTCGGAGTTATCTTTGATCAGGATATCTCCTTCACTTCATACATAAAAGAAATCTCTAGAACTGCCTTTTTTCACCTAAGAAACATTGCTAAAATTAGGAGCATCCTGTCCCAAAGTGATGCTGAAAAACTAGTCCATGCATTTGTTACTTCCAGGCTGGACTATTGTAATTCATTATTAATAGGATGTCCCAATAACTCATTAAAGAGCCTCCAGTTAATCCAAAATGCTGCAGCCAGAGTTCTGACTGGAATTAGCAAGAGAGATCATATTTCTCCAACGTTAGCTTCTCTCCATTGGCTCCCTGTTAAATCCAGAATTGAATTTAAAATTCTTCTCCTAACTTATAAATCCCTTAATAATCAGGCTCCATCTTATCTTAAAGACCTCATAGTTCCTTATCTTCCAAGCAGAACTCTCCGTTCTCAGACTGCAGGTTTACTTGTGGTTCCTAGAGTTTCCAAATGTAGAATGGGAGGCAGAGCCTTTAGCTACCAAGCCCCTCTCCTGTGGAACCAGCTCCCAGTTCAGGTTCGGGAGGCAGACACCGTCTCTACATTTAAGACTAGACTTAAAACTTTCCTTTTTTATAAAGCTTATAGTTAGAGATGGATCAGGTGACTCTGAACCATCTCTTAGTTATGCTGCTATAGGTTATTCTGCTGGGGGACCTCTACTGATAAACTGAGCTCCTCTCCTCTCTCCTTTCTCCTGTATCAATGCAAATGCCACCATTGCATGTCATTAACTTTGTGTCTTCTCTCTCTTTTAGTTGTGTTTCCTCCTCTCTGTCTCCCTCTCTCTGTACTTTTCTGCAGGTATCCTCGGCCTGGAGCTGTACATCTCCAGAATCCAGTTCATCTGCCCAATGTTCTTGATGCTTGTTGTTGTCTTTATTGCCTGCTGTTCTTTTCTCTCTTCTCTTTACACTCACCCCAACCGGTCGAGGCAGATGGCCGCCCACTATGAGCCTGGTTCTGCTGGAGGTTTCTTCCTCTAAAGGGAGTTTTTCCTCTCCACTGTTGCCTAAAGCTTGCTCAAATGGGATTGTTGGGTTTTCTCTATACTTTTTTGTATAAATATTTTCTGTAAGGTCTTAAACCTTACACTGTAAAGTGCCTTGAGATAACTTCTGTTGTAAATTGGCGCTATACAAATAAAATTGAATTGAATTGAATGTACGCATTTTAATCATATCTACATGAGAGCCGTGAACACCTTGAACTAACTGTTGGAATAAACAGAATCTAGTCCTTCTTTCTTCTGTAGGGGGTTTTAAAATCTGTAATATACTCCTCTCATATGTGTCCCTGAGATCAGATGAAGTGCTAACACATCCATTTCAGACATATGAAAACCCTTGTTTTTGGTTATTCTCTTGATCTTGTACCTTCTTCAGTTTCTCCACCATTTCCTCGATGCTCAGATCACCGCTGTGGCACACCTTGTTCTCCATCTGAGTCAGCCAATCACAGAACTCTTTGTTCTTGTCATTGAAGATCGTCCAGGCATTAAGGCGGTCTGCAATTTCTTGCCTGTGCAAGGATACCTGGGAACAGACAAAGTGGCATTTAGTAACTGTGTGCACTATTACACAATATGGAATAGAGAAATCCGTGAGAAATAAGATAATAATAATCATGTGATCCGTTCAGTTTAAGCAGCTAAAATACTTCACTTTAAACAAATAAAAATACTAAGGACAATCACAAGTGACACAGGGTGATTTGTTAATATTTCCTGATATGTATCCTTAAAATGCTGTGATCCAAATCTAATGCACAATAAAGTCTTTTGTAGACTTGAACTTGGTTTATGGATCCATATAAATTAGTGAAAACAACGCCCCCCAAGAGTGTTTGGCTATTTGATGAAATTAACAAGGCAGTTAATGCCATAAAATCCCCCCATTACAGAGCAGAGCAGGGGGGGCTGGTGATATTTTTGGGGTTAAAAGGCTTAGTGAGCTGACAGGGTGAGTTGAACGCAGCTATAATTTACTGCTCAGTGGCATTTACTTGAATTAAATGAACACGGTTTGCTTATAATGTTCTAAAGAGTCTGGGCCTTAAGGACTCTGGAGAATTAAGGGTGCACTTTGAGCTGCTGTCACCCTGTGAGGACTTTGTGCCTCCCCAGGAACAATAGAGCTTGTCCCTGAATCCCTACAGCCCCAGCCAGGCCATCTGCTCGTCGGACCCATTCCAGTGGCTTCCCCCACCTACAACCTGTTAGCTATGCAGATGTCAGGAATGAATAGGGATGAAAAAAACATGTGCTGGACCTAACAGCTGAAACTTGTCTGTGCTTATCAGGCTCATTTCTTTAAGTGATTTAGCATTATAGCGATATACAAGTGTCATAAGAATCAATTCTGTGACAGTTACAGTATAAACCCAACAAAAACACAAAACGCCTAAGGAAAAGCACAAGTGGACATCCCGGCTACATGTCTTATTCCCAGTAACTCCTGCCAAGACAAGAGCAGGTGGAAGGAGCTTGTAACTGGGGACCCAATTAGAACAAGTGCAAATTATCCCTCAACCCTAGCAAACAAAAATGTCCCCAGGATGTCATAACTAGTGGTTTTTCAACAAGAGAGTGTTTGTGTCTAAGCCGACAGACTTAACTGCAGGAATTTGAGACTGTGTAAAGTGCCACTTTCGCCAATAACGCCGTTGCAGGAATAATTGCTTGCTCTGTTGGAGTTGCACGTGATTGCTCAGCTTCCACACCGAGTCTGATTCAATCTTTTATGCTGATTCTAGCAGAAAAAGCTCCATTTAGAGATTCCTTTGCAGGAGGTGGGGAAACAAATTCATTTGACTTGCAGAGAATCAAGTTGTATAAATAGTAACAGGGAAACATGTCATTGTAGTTTTCCCTCCATAAACCTGCACATGCTGGCTCTTTTATTAAACAAATGAGTTTGTGCTCAGCTCCAGTGGTGCAGAGGCTTTGTGCTGCTGCTCACCGCGAAGAAACCACTGGCAGCAACTTTTCCCTCCTTCTCACTCTCTCTCCCTCAAATGCTTCGTCTCCACCTGCACCATTTACAACCTCTCCCTGTCTCTGGCTCATTTTATGGACTCTTTTGAAACTTTTTATCAGTGCTCACCTTCATACACAGCTCTTCCCACTGACCATGTAGTTGCTCCAGCTGCTGCTCCAGCAGAGCCGAGTCACCGGCCGCAACATACTGGGGCAAGTCCGTCTTCATGGTGTCCAGTTCTCTCAATCCACTGGCCAAACGCTGCAGGGAGAGCTCAGCCTCCTGCATAACACACACATAAACACACACTTGAAACACCCAGTTAGACTGCCATGGACAAGCTGTGTGCACTTGCTTCTCTACCTCGCTCTCATTTGGTCTGATGGTTCAGATTAAAGAGCTGTGGATGGGACGGGGGAGGGTAAAAGGGGCAGAAAGGGGGAGGGGAGTAAAAGCATGGGGCTATTAAATAAGGGAAAGGGGGATAAACTCAGAGGGGCTCTAGTGGGATGGGGGTAGCTACTGAAAGTTTTGCCAGTTTTTACTCTATGTCATACATATTGAATCATCAAATTTGGATTTGTCCTAAACAGGACAGGTTGGTTTATGTTTCTTAAAAACATAGATTGTTGGATTTCACAAAATGTGTTTTATTTCCAGTCTCGTGTTTTCAATATAGTATATTCACAAACATATGAATAAACTCTGCTCTCGATTTGTTAAATCACCTGAATAAATGTATCTTCCTCAGGTGGCTTCAGTCTTTCAGGCAGCTGTTGCTTCAGCCTCATCTTCAGCTCATCCAGCTCAGATGTGATGTTGGTTATTCTGTCCTGACACTGAGACCAATTCTAAATAAAGAGCAGGACACAGAGGAAGCAGATCTCAGAACCATGTATCCAGTAAATCTATTGTCATCAGTAATTTAAGGCTCTTGATTATAAACTTAACACTAATAGATAGAATAGATAGAAAACCAACAACAATTCTCTGACAACCATCAGATACTTGACCTTTATATTATAGGATTTCCCTTTCCTAGCTTAAAAGGGTTAACACAACTCTCCCTGACCTCTCTGGACACTAAAACAAAGTTTGTATTATCACTCAGTGCTTCTACAAACTGTATATGTGTATAAGGAGGTTGCCAATCAACTTGTTTTTGGTAACCAGCTGTGTCAGGACGTGGATCATGGTCAGATTTGAGCTGCTCTTTGATCCCTCTTGGCAGGAGCTCACTGTCAGTGCTACTGGTGTATGTGTCTGTTTTGGGTAGGACCAGGTGCAGGAAATGGGTCATGCAAATCTGAGTCCCTTCTTCATACAACACATAGTTTTCTTTTGGATTTTGTCAGGCCAAAGCTAAAGTTTATTATATGCAGAAAGGAGGCATGTGAGGTCAATTCTGAAACTGTTTCACTAGATTCTGCTTCTGATATTTAAGCATTTGAAAAAAGAGATATTTAGTTAGATAATAAATAATAAGTTAAACAATCTAATATATCAGCATAAAGATTACAATAGGTAAAAGTAAAATAATTAAAAATGGCTGTTACCCTGACTGTTGTGTTGGCGAGGTCTGTTTTCCTCTCCAGCAGTGACATGGTGCGTTCCCAGGCTTCTTCTATGGCCCGACACTCTGACTGCAGTTGGCTCTGACTCTCAGACTCCGTCATGGTTTCACACAAACGTCTGCCAGCTTCCAGAGTCACGGTGTACACGGCAGAGTGCAGAACCACAGCCTCTTTCACACCCTTAAGCGTAGGGAAACAGTGTTTATGTACTTTTGTTTAACTAATTATTACATAATTTACATCATTTCTGTGTCCCTTCACTTCAAAATGAGTTTCAATGCTGAAGGCTGGAAGTAGGAATTTCAAACTGACCTGATAATCATCCAGTGCACATGGAGCTGGACCAGTAGGAGGAAGTAGAGGTTCCACATCTCTCACCAGCTTCCACAGAAGTTTTAAACCATCCTGATATGTTCGCCACAGGCGCAGTTGTTCTTTTAACAGAGTTCTGCTCTGGTCAGTCAGAGCCACAGAGTTGAACCAGTTCTCCTTCACACGGGACACTTGTGTCATAATTTCAGATCTGTGCAAAATACAAAAAAAAAATTTGCAAATATTTTCATTTTAGAGAAAATTATGATAATACAACATAGCTGTTCTTCACATACACAATCTACATTTAAGAACTGTGAGCAGGCAGTGCACCAGTGGACAGTACCTAGTAGTTTAGTGTAGTTAAACCAAAGCTCACAATGATTGTTTAAAATATTTTTGCAGAGAATTAGACTTTTATCCACATTTCACTTATGTACCTCTTCGCTCCTGTTTCTTTTTCCATGGATGACACTGCATCACAAAGAAGAACCTGCAGAAGCTGGTGCCCAGTTATTATTTCAGCCTGTAGCCTCTGTGGGAGCACATAATTAGATTCACAGATATCACCCTTATTTTTCCTCACATTTGACTCACCAGTGTGTGTTTAAGATAAACGTTTTATCTCAAAATGACATTATTTAAAATATGTCATATAAATTAAACAGTGATAATAAAGTGTTGTGATGAGATGTAACACATGGACAGTTTTATCTGAAGTGTTAAACTAGAATTCAGACTAATGTGCAGGTGTAGGGAGGGAACTTTGCTTATAAAGAGACATTATGAAATTATATGATGGCTAGGATGCAAAAAGTGTTGTGTACCTGATGGACAGTCAGCATCTCTTGCAGGCTGGAGTAACTTTGAGCTTTTCTGGACACCAACTCTTGCTCCAGCTTTTCCTGTATTGACGCCAGGTTCTTACACTTCTCCTCAAAGTTTTGGGAAAGCTGGTAATCAGCCTGCCGCTCGCTGGAAAACAACACGACAAACATGTAAAGAATGCACAGTCTCGCCACTAGTGCAACAACTTGAGTCTTCTCTGATGATAAATACTTGTTTTCAAATCAGAGACAGACCACTCTAATCAAATGCTCTCTAGAATATGACAATGGGCGACTAAGCTTCCTTTGTCTTCTGTACTTCCTCTTAGGCTTCATTAAGTAGACATTTTTCTAAAAGTTTTCAAGTGCATCTTATTGCAGGAATTACTTTTCAAATAGCAATTAGAAAAATGCATAAGGCATTTTTATACTTTATGGATTTACACTTGGTCTGTTTCGATCTGAACTTCTCACCGGTTCATATCAGAAATGCGAGTCATGCTTTCAATCCACTCCCTGTAGAGCATCTGCAGTCTCTCCATCTCTTGGTTGTTAAGGGGAACATATCCACTCATATCCCTGACGTCAACCAATGATGAAAACAGACCACTGAGCTCTACGAAAACCTGCTACACAACCAATAAACAATACAACACCAATCAAAAACATTTTTTAAAGGATGCACATTAGGTCTGTGTAGGAAAGCTTATTTGTGAGAAATAAGAAGTATTCTGACCAACCTGTACATAGGCTGTGTCACTAAAGCCGGCCTCCATTTTAAGCATTGTGCTCTGCATCTTCTTCTCAAGGGCTTCCACATGAGTACTGAAAAGTTTCTGCTCCTCCAAATTCTCCTGCACACAGAACAACTGACTTAAAAATCTAAATTTATAAATATATAACTAAACAATAACACTTTCACATGTTCTGTCACCCAACTATTAGACAACAAGAGTCAATGCGGTTAAATAACTGTACAGTTAAAAACATATTTTGTATAATTGAGCTTGTATATCAACTAATTTTCTTACCTGAAGACTTTTCATTTTCCTTGACACTGCCCAGTTCAGGAGCAGGACGTCACGTGACATAAGTCTGGTCTCTGACTTGATTAAATTTGCAGCGATTGGTTGTAACCTTCCAATAAGAGGCTTGGATGCTTCAAGCACATTTCCCACACTTCTCTGCAGCTCATCAGCAGCATCCTGCAAATTCTGGTGTTAGGAAACACCGAGAGATAACACCAACAGGTTAATTAAAAGAATGACAAGATAAACAATGGAGGAATATTATGTATAGGGTAGGATTATTTACTTCTTCCAATGTCAACACAGTATTTCCCACTTTACAAGATTTTTCAGATTAAATTCATGAAAGTATTGCAACATGGCTACAGTTTTTATTCCCTCTTAAATGTTTTTCACAAATGGTTGTGACTCATCTATTTCAAAATGCACCATCTTGTGTACTCTTCAAAAAGGGCAGAAATGGAAAAATGGCATGAATGGGAGCACTAAAGCTTGTTTTTTGCAGGAATGTGCTAAACACATAACGCAGTATGTGAATTATACAGGCAATCAGGTGAACAAACACAGTGCAGACCATTGCTAGTATTTCTGCCCCTAAGAGCATGCTGTCTTCTCCTTTCAGTGAACAGAAAAGCCAGTCACTGAGAAAAAACATCTCATTAAATTGTGAATGTAATGTACAAAGTCCCTGAAACAGCACCAGCAACAGGAGACAAGCAAGGAATATGAAGAAAAATAAACTACGTAACAAAAAAACAAAACTGAATAGGCTTGTTGTCTTGAACAGTGTCAGACAAAGGCTTTAAAACCAAAAATGTTTGTGAGCTCCGTACAATGAAATCAGTGTTTTTGACATAAATGTATAATGATATTGTAAAACATGGAAAATAATGCAATCTCAGTCTACAGCTCCATTACTAAAATGTTTTCACTTGTATGAAATGACAATTCTTCCTTATTTACATCAGGTATGACGGAGTCTACGTGGGCTGTTGGCACAGAATCACTGGATTGTTCAGTAAATGCAACTCCTGATAAAAGACCCCAGAACTCACCTCGACTGAGTGAGGCATGGCCTGCAGGTCCAGTTCAGGTGAAGAACTGGACAGCTCCTCCATCTGATGCCACAGGTTTTGCAGGTGAAGAGAACAGTTCTCAGAGAGATGACTGTACTCCTGCCAGAGCAGAAGTGTCTCTGCAGCCTTCGTGCACTCATCCTTCACCTCCTGCACGATGTCTTCCCACCTGACACAGTCACAACACATTAGGGTTAGTGATAAAGCCGAATTACATCATGCTATTAAATGAAAAAATACGTATTTAATTGTTTTCATGGTAAATAACTGTTCATGAGTTTACAAAACAGATTTGTGTCAACGCCTTTCCCCTTTAAATTCTATTATTTGGCTATGTCATTCTATGTAATTTATGCTACTAACCGTTTTCGCTCTTCTTCCATTTGTTCACCTAGTGCATTTGCTGTTCCACAATGAAGCCTCTTCACAAGACTCTGGTAAGATTTTTCCACAGATGCCCAAAGCTCTTCTGCTTTTCCAGTTTTCTCCCCGAGTTGCTTTGCAAAGAAAAACAACTTTTTTTCATATTCTGTCTTTAGGGATGCATTAAGTTCTGCAAAACCAAATTTTAGGAACTGACAAGAGCTGAGAGCTTGACATCCGTTAACGCCTACACCTTTACTCAATCCATCAAAGCTAGATGGAGGAGCTTTTAACTTTTGGAGTAACATTTTTGGCTTCTCTAAATTGTAGCTTGAAAGCCATCAGGCCTTTTAGAGTTTGGTATGGCTGCTTAAAGTGATGGAAGTGCAGCATTTATTTGGATTAAAGTGGTGATCATTAAAATAAAATACAAGATATGACTATTCAGTGTAAAGCCTTTATGTACATTATTGTACAACATATTATGGGCCAGTGCTTTTGCTCACCTGGAGAAGGTGTATGTGTCCTTCTGCCTGCTTTAGTGAGAACACAGGAGTTTGATGATGCTGCAGAGCACAGCGCACCCTAGTGCAGTGCAGTCTAACTTCCTGCATTGCTCTGTCATAACAACTCCACTTTGCAACAGTTTGTTGAAGAGTTGGTCTCAGAGTTTCCATCTGCAAATTAAAGAAAATTAGATGAGGGTTCGTTTTTGAGGTATAGTCTAACATACTGGTAACAACTCTGGTAACTCAGTTTGGTAATATATAACTACTGGAAGCATTATTAGTGTCATTTTAATTTTTGTTGTTGCAATGAAGGTAATTAAAAGGTAGGTAATCATGTACTTTGTAAAAATAGTATGCTAAAGTTCAGTCCTACATAGCCTGTTTCTATAAGAGAAACCCATTCAACTGTACCTTTTAAACTTGGAAACACACAAAAGGTCAGGCACCCCAGTAGCCCAGTGGTTAAGGCTCACACAGCTTGACATGACTGGGGCCCTTAGTTAACTGTCTTACTCTTTCTCTATGTGCTATTGTTTCTTGTCTGTATCTTTACTACAGCTATAAAATATGCAAAAACAAATGCATCAAAAACATAATAGTTATAATAGCACTATACTTTTTATTTACATTAAACTTGATCACATACACATGTGACATACTGAATAAATAATTAGATTGTTAGATTTTACAATTTAAACAAGGGAGTCATGTTTGTTTTAGATGAAAAAGTTTAACATCCCAACCAGCAGTGCTTTTATTATATCAGACTATTTGCTATTTAAAGGTGTTTCAGGTCCTGTATGTGGCTATGGCCTTTTACAGCATGTAGTAACTCATGGTAACACCTAGTGCTTTTATCCACTTTCACCTGGCACTGATTTGTCCGTGTGTCTGATTGCTGTAGCAGTTATTTTTACCTGTTCACAAATATCCCAACAAGCATGGCTAATATGGTCTGCCTGGTTACAAAAGGCGATATCACATGGGTGCACCTCTTCCTTCTCAACATCTGCTCGCGTGGCTTTCAGCTCCTGCAGAGCTGCAGTCACTTCCTTCACTCTGCCCTCAGCTGCCTGTAAGATGGAACAGTCTGAAATGGAGCAACAGCAGGAGGAGGTATTATACAACACCCACCTGTTTGCTTCCTGTTACCGTACCTCCCACTCCAGCAGAGCCTTATGAAGCAGAGTCTGACTGGTGAGTTGTTTCCACTGAGTCAGCTGCTCTTTCTGCTGCGCTATCAAACCATGAAGATGCTTCAGCCGCTTCTCCCTGTCTGCACAAGTATGATGCATCTGTTCAACTCCCCAAATCTGAGGAGACAAAGCCAAACAATGGCTGATTCACGTGTGGAAATAACAGTCAAAACTGGAAAATTACATTTCTTTTTAGCCCATGTGGCGTTAAACAAGATGTTTTCACACTAATGAATGGAATACAACGCTTTTGTATGGAAATACATTCAGGTGCATATAAGATCAGTTGTCTTTCTTGAGATATCACACATACATTTCACATATTAGACCACTTAGCTTTGCAGAAATGCAGAATTCAAATCCACATCTGCTTATGTGCTTAAATTTTTATATGAATATTAATCCAGAAAATACATACAGTGTTGTACTGTTTGTATGGTAGCAGCAGATGAACAGACCTGGTTCTCCAGCTCCCTCTGAAAGTGCGTCCACTTCATTCTCAGGGCACTAAGTGTCTCTGCAAACATGGTACGTTCAGACCGGAGAGTCTGTACGTCTGCTCCCAGCACCTGAGGTCCAGACTGGCACAGGAAGTCAAGAAGGAGCTGCCCAGTGACAACCCCTGCCTTTAACTCCTGAAAAAACATTAAATACGATAAAGGATCTAATACATATAAATACCATAGGTCGATGTACTACTTAGTTGTTATGATTACTTACTTTTTACATTAATATTCAAGCTGTTATTTATGCTTAATTGTGCAGAATATACCTGGCAGATATAACTTACAATAAAATTAAAGATAAAATTGCAAGTTGCAACCCACGTTTTCCATCAAAGAGACAGGGAGAGGTTGAAATACCTCATTCAACAGTTGAAAGAAAGGGATGAAGCAATAGACAGTGAGTTATGGATGAATGAGAGAACCTTATACTGCTGAAGGACGTCTGCGACGTGAGCAGCGTCTTTGACCTTCAGTGCTGTTTCCTTCACCTCGTTCAGCCGAGCATCTAGTCTCTGTAGCCAGTCCTCGAGGTCAGACAACAGCTCCACTGGGGGCCAACATCCCAGCAGTCGCTAACGGACGCAGGAGAAGAAAGAGTTTTACTTTATGTACTTTTAATTTTTCTGTGTAATCATTTACAATCTGACTTCTGAGTTCTTCAACCTCTCCTAAGGCGAATGCCAACATCCAAAGAATTGAAGACAAATCTAGCAATTAATCCACATTAATTACTGTTCGGCATCTGGTTCCATTCACTGGTGATAAATGTTGAGGAAACTGTTCTCTCTCCCCCTTAAATCCTCCCTATCCTCAATCAACCAGAAACTTATTTCAACATGGTTTAACTTTCTACTCCTTTCCCAGAGATGATTTCTCAATGCGTTATTATTTTTGAAAATCAACAGCACTTCCACCACAACACTCAACTTCGAACATAAAATTTAATTTACTGAAAAATTGGAAAATAGTAATATTTATGGAGACTGTGGTGGGCAACTAACATTGTGTGAGAAAAAAGCTGGAGGTGAATGGATCATCTACTTAATACCTATTCTGTATATAACACAGTCCATCTACTTTTCAACATTACAGCATTTTTATATTTTTATTTTTAAATGTTCAGTCGAGGATTATTAAATACTGCACCTGCTGCAGCTGTTCTTGTATCTTAGACAGGTTGGAGCTCAGCTGGCTCCAGCTGACATCCAGCTGAGTGAGCTGAGCTCTCAGCCTGGGACAGTCGGCTTCCCTCCGGTGGATCAGCTTTGTGCCATCCCTGGAAACAGCTGCCTTCTGTGCTGACATAGCTTCCACGTCCATAGAGAAGTCCTGAGGGAGAGGATTTGATGTTAAACAGAAAACTCAAGAGTGTGCTGGGGACAAAAAGAAGACTCATCAGGGACATGACTCCTTCTATAATATAGAAATGTAAAGAGCAGCTAAAAGAGCCTCACCAGCAGTTTGATCAGATGGCTTTGGATACGCTCCTGGTTCAGATCTGAGGTGCCTGCCAGGTCTGACAAAATCTTCAAGTGTTTATTGGCTCCAACTAACCATTCACTGACTGAGTCAAAGCCTGTTTTGAATCTGTGGGGAGAATGAAAAAAAAAATAACCACGTCTGTTCCTTCATGGGTTAAATACTGAGCAACAGGACAAACAGGACAGCAGATGAGTGGCAAGTTTGTGTTTCACTCAAAATCACAATAGATATTTACTGTGTTGAAAACCTAATGAAGAAGGATCCCTAAAAAGTTGTGTTTAGTCTGTAGTTTTAAAGATTTATTTATCTTTTGTCACACTGTTGATGGATTTGACTTTTACCTGGCTTTTAAACTAAATTGGCTCTAATGCTATTTAGTTATAGGTATAGTATAGTTGAGCTGTTTAATTTAGTTTCCTGAACTGTTACTATATTATCAAGGTCTTTTAGCATATTCTCCACTGCTGGAGGGAAAAAAACTGGAAAACTTACAATGAATCATGGCGAACAACAAAACAAACAAACAAAAACGACTTTTTTAATTAGTTAAATGTTGTTTAACTAAAATTGGTAAAACGTCTGAGCTAAGTTAGAAATTGAGAAACCCTCTTTTCTCACCTGGTCCAGCTGTCCTGCATATTCCTGCAGTGCTGAATCTCTTGCTCTGTCCACTTGTAGGCACTCCTCCATCGCAGCTCCAGAGCGCCTCCTGCCCGGCAGATCAAGGGAGCAAACACCATCTCTGCCTGCAGCAGCACACTCCTCTGATCCTGGAGCAGTCCTAAAGCAGCTCTGCTCTCATCCAGCTGGATCAGTGTTTCCTGAGTGACAAGATGAATCAATATCTTTATCCCATAAAACAAAACTTATACAAAAGTTCACTAAGGAAGATCTTTTACTTCTACTTTCATGTGAGGTCTAAATTCCTTTAATGTCTGTCGGCACCACATACAACAAAGACGCCAAGTCTGTGCACAGTGTGGGATTACCTGGCAAGCATCTAGTCTGTGCTGTACTATGAACTCCTCATCATCTCCCTCTGGTTCCACGCTGCTAAATAAGGCTTCAAACTCATCCAGCACTTTACCCAGTTGACCACAATTATCGTCCCACCAGGTCCACTTCTACAGCCGGTCCAACCAGAAACACACATATATGTATTTTAACTTTTCTGACATGTGAGCACAAACACTCAATACAGAATTTTCTCCACAAGAAACTTCTCATTTGGGTATGTATGAACTCTTATGGCCTTCAGCAAATGCTGCACTACAAACCTGGAGCATCGTTTGAAAAGCCGCTTCCTGTTCCAGAGCCTGCTGTTGCAGTGCTCTGGCCCTGACTTCCAGCGGTACCCACTCATCCTCTTGACACTTGAGTGTTTCTGGCTCACTTTGGAATAGATGCTGCACAAACGCCAACTGAGATCCGAGGACCTGCAGCAGCTTCTGGATCAACATGAGGCCAAATTTATAACACTGGTTAAATTAAATATACGTAAGTTACGCCTCATATAGCAACAAGAATCAAAACAGATGAGGCAGAGAATGTCATTAGGTATAAATATGTTTTTATTATATATCTGGTTTGTGTCTTTGAAAACCATCAGGAAACTTCTACACACTCTTGGAAAAGTGTCTCTCTTAAATCTGGGCTTTTCCTGCCTGTTGAAGAACTTTCTGAAAGCACAGCGAGATACCTTGTGTCCACAGAGAACGGCTTGAAGTTGGCTGCGGTTGGGAAACTGGCTCATCTGCGCTTCTGTTTTGCATTCTTCACCCAGTTCCAGGAGGCGAATTATCCCCTGAAGCAAGGACCGGGAAGCTTGCTGTAGTTTGGCTTTTTCCCCTGGACTCTTCCTCAGATGTCTGCCCAGCACACACTGCTGGGAGATGTAAGAGGAGCACAAAGTTTAAAGAAAATAACATAAACTTGTGAAACACATTATACATCATGTTTCTAGTGGAACTACAAAAGAGTTTAATGTAATTATATATTGACATTAGTCTGTAATTAGGACTAATGTCAAGTACATTTCTGAGGGTCCATTTTGAGCTGCATTTGGAAGAAATAATCTGTCTTTGATGTTCTTAGAAGAGCAACACACACCAAAATGGTTGCCAAACTCCACAACAAAACCTCATCCTTAGCTTAGACACATATTTACTAAGGCTTTTACAGTATATAAATATAAAATATAAATATAAATAAACACACACACACACACACAGAGCTGTGTTACCTCCAGACTCGCTGCATTCTTTAGACTTGGGAATATCTCACTCTGTCTCACATCAAACTCATCCAAAATACACAGCTGGTTGAAGGAGAGCTCCTGTGTGAGAGAAATACTCTGTGTTGGTCCAGACAGGTAGTGAAAGAAGTATTCAAAAGCTTTTCTATAGTAAAAGTAAAAGTAGTAGCAGTAGATTAATACAATTGCTCCTGCCAGTTTTACAGTATCATTACTGGATTTTTATTACTGATCAATTTATATGTTTTAAGGCAATTACTCTACTTTTTACTTCACTATTTTTGTACTTACTTCACTTTTAGTTACTGCTAGCAGTTATAGTGTTAATAAAACTAGAACCAACTAATAAATATGTATTATTATACTATTATTACAGAATAACCAACTGTTGGTACATGAAATGATAAAAAACATTTTTATAATTTAAATTAATTTGAAAATGTGTCAAAGTTATCAGCATAATTAAATAGTTTTTTTAGGCTAGCTAGTAATAAAACATGTACGAGATCAAAAATTCAGTTTATTTTTTATGGAAATGTCACACAGTGAAATTCAAACAGTAAATGGTAATTATAACAAGAGAAACAGTAAACTTTTAAGAAATAAACCTGGTGTTTTTTGAGGTCCCCTTTTTCAGGAGGCTGGCTGTGGAATGAGGTGAAGACCAGCTGGACTGTGTGAATAAAATCCTGAAGGCAGGTTAAACAGTGGAGTGTGTCCAATTCTTCCCCCACAAGCACTGGTTTGATCTCTGACTCCATTTTATTCAACAGCTCATCCAGAGTCACCAGGTCAGTGGATACACACTATATAAGAATACAGGAAGGAATGCAAAAACAGGCGAGTGGTTTAAGAACGAATATGAGATCGAGATCCAAAGAAAATTAGAAAAATGACACTATTCTTGTTTGAACACAGGTGGAAAATGTTTTATTTTAGGTCCTGTGTTTCCAAGATATGTCCTGACTGACCATAATGAAAGTGGAAGTGAAAACTGTTAATGTTTTTAATACAATAGATCTAACTGATATCTGCTGATGGCATTATTTTGAGTCACCTCCTGCTGCAGCAGCCTCAGCTGAGTGTCATCTTTCCCACTGCCACCAGGAGTCAACAGAAGGTCGGGTAACGAGTCCAGACAGAGAAGGACCCTCTGCACAGCCTCGTACAACTCCTCCTTCGTACCTGGATGAGTACAGCCTGCAGACCTCACCTGGAAAATACCAAACATTATCACAGAGTTTACATAGAGCTGCTTAACCGCATACACCCTGATCCCCAGGAGCAAACATACAAATAGTTGATTGGTCAAACACTCTACTACTCTCAGTGGATTCTCCAAGAATACAGCTGCCTGGATATGATTCTCACTCCTTAAAAACGGTTTCTACCTTGCCTAGCTTGTTAAACCACAGAGATTTATGTTATTTGTGGCCGTAAAAACACGTCCCATCTCTGGATCTTGGCACAAGGTATTTATCTAAGAACACACATACACTGTAATTTTGTTGCTTGTTCTGTTGTACATACCGTTTGTCTCAGCATGGCGATCGACTCCTGTGTTTGCTGGAGAACGGCAGAAACAGATCTACTTTGTGTCGGCTCCATTTGTGGAAACTAAAAAACAGAAAATTAAAGTTAACATTTCACAGTGGAGGAAGAAAAAAAGCATGAAAATAATAAGTTGACAGGAAACGTATTCATTTTCATTTCAAGGCGAAGTCATTTTTTACTTGAGAGATATTATGACTATAATTTCCTTCTTTTAAAACTAAATATTTTCATAACAGCAGGCACACTATTCACAGGATCAGACATTTTTCCGGGTACTTCTACTGGGCCCCTCATCTAACAGTGACAACATTAGTAAATGTGGTTTTCAGCCTCTGCTTCCCTGGTAACAGATACGAAGGAGGAGTTTGAAGCCTGACATTCAATTATCCATCAACTCTGTTCTTATCTCACCAATCCTGTTCTCCCATCTACTTTTCAAACTCAACCTACTTTAAACGTTCTAATAAGAAGAAATAATCATATTTTGAGTATTGTCTTACCTTTTCACAGAAACCTCCATCTTCTGTTCTGATGGACGTTTGATGCTCCTCCTGTACTTTTTTCAGAGAGGTCAGTTTTCGAGAAATCTGGGTATAAAGTCGACTCCAACTTTGCCGCTCCTTGTCATCTTCACCTTCATGTTCGACCAAGCTGGGGATCCAATAGAACATGCAACATGGCTGAGTCTGAGTTGAAAACCTAAAAAAATCAGCATCATCCTGTACTGTTTGCCTAGTGTTTACCTGATAGGTGCTGTGGAGGCCTCTGGCGCCACTTGGAATTCTTTCAAAGTACTACAGTGAGTTGTGCCGACTTCAAGTTCGTCCTTTAAACCAGGAGTCGCCTGGACATTGAAGGGAAACAAACAAAAAAAGTAATTTCTATTGTGATCTTCACATTAGAGGGTTCACAATAAGGTTCAGACTTTAAAAAAGGTGGAAAATTAAACTCACACTTACGTCATAGGGAGCTGTGGATAAACACAGATCTTCATCTCCTCTCTCTACACACTCAACTGATGTAGTGGCAGCAAAGGGAGTAATGGGTCTTGCAGGAATAAGTCTTGTGCCCTCCAGTGCAGCAGCTGCCTGAAGGGATTTTGTATGAGAATCAACAAGAAGAGTTTCATGTTGTTCTAATGTATAAACAGCTGTAAACTCTTCTTTGGTGGGTGGCGCGTCTGCAGTGATGAGCGATTTGTTTGCTGCAGTTACAACGTCAGCGTCACCGATATCAGCTTTTAAATCCACTCTTTTAAGTTCAGTTTTAGAACCGTCGCTGATGTCAAAGCCAGACTTCACAGAGAGAGGTCCACTTTCATCTCCTTTTGAGCTTGTTTCCACATCAGAAGAAAACTGATGAGATAAACTCTTCAGGTCCTGAAAGACAAACATTTTAGTGCCAATAAGGCATCACAATAACTCAATAAGGAAAGCAAAAGCTAAGTAAACCAGGTATATTAACACATCGCTGTATGTGCAGCAGTGCTATTGTACTGGACTTGCACAAGATGTACTGGACTTGCACAAGGTTTTTTAAGATGCTTCAATAGCATAAATGAATATACTTATATAAAAACCCTTATAAATAGCATATAATAGAATAATTACATTTAATGATCATCCAGCAATTACACTAATTTCCAATATGAAACTATTATTTACCTCAGCTTCTGATAGAGCCTCAACTTCAGCAGTATCCTCATACTGCACATGTGAAGCGTTGAATGTCTCCTCTGGATCCTAATATATGAATTGTATGAACATAAAAATGCAAAGGGAATTCACAGAGACACACACATTTCTCATTGTGTGTACGACAATGAGCAAGGACAGTTTCCCCATGAACATCTTTACAGCAGCTGCTCCAGACAGTGCCACAGTGGCGTTATCAGTGAACAGGAAGCCTGTCTAAGACAGTTTCATATCAACATGCAAAAATCTGCTGCAACCCTCCAGAACAGTGCAGGAAACAGAAGTGACAGTCAAGTGAAATGATTGAGTAAAGCAAAATGTCTTTGAAAAGAGAAAGAAAAGGTGAAACCAAAAATAGAGTTTATACGTTCATTTCTGAAATAGGATGTTAAATGTATTTATCTGTGAGGAGTTTATTGCATTTAGTGCTTCTTGAAATTTTGGAACAAACCCCAAAGGAAAGAGATACCCAAAGACATGCTTCCCTAAGCTGTAATTATTTTTTTTAGATTTACCTCTGCAACACTGCATGTTAGTGTGTCAGAGGACGACGAGTGACAACTCTCGCCATCCTCCTCCTCCTCTTCCTCAGATTCAGACATGTGAAAAGCCTCCTGCTTTTAGTAATAAGATATGATCAATACTGGTCTTAAATAAAAGGCAGGATTATAAAGAGAATAATTAGAAAGATGATTTATTATTTGGTATAGAAAATACAGTGTAATGTTTGTATCAGTGAGGGAGTGATTATTTTCATGTCACACTCACAGACTCCATCGGCAGTTAATGCCTGATTTTACTATACTTACATTACCATCTTTCATCTTTTCATTTTATGTGGAACTTGACAAATAAGGACTTTAGTGACTAATGGTGTCTAGTGGAAAAACACAGTAATTGACTGCATGGAGAAGTATGAACCAGCAAAAAAAAGAGCTCTGCGCTCCATGCAAAACATACAATTAGCAGTTTTTGTTCTGTAAAGCAGGACAATAATGGTGTTTCCCCCAAAACAAACAAACAGTGGTGATGTTGTTGGAGACAGAACTGTACCAGGCAGGGTCAAACGCTACGAGGGAATAAGGGATAGTCAACCAACCTTAACACTGTGTAGAGAATTCCCCAGTTTTTCTGGATGTTCCTCGGTTAAAATACTAATATTTCTCAAACAGGTTTAATTTTAAAGTGCCACACACTGCCAGTATATTAAAGAATATATGTGCAGTTAGTTTATTCAAACTTTTAAATTCAGGCATCACACTAGTGTTAATGTGTAGCTGGTGTTTGATGATGAGTTCTACTTTATCACTCACTTTATAGACTGTGGTAACACCAGGATTGTTACTGGCTCCTTCCTCATCTCTAATCTTGCTCTGTGTAAGTAAAACACAAAAGAAACAGACACCATGAGAAAACAAAAGGTTTTAGGTTGTGTTGTAATATCTGAAGAACACTGCTATGATAATAGCAGAGATACACACACCATTTAAGCTTTTTGTTATGATTAAAAATGTGTGCCATGGAATTCACACTTCATTAGTACCTCCAGCAGTGAGACTTGTTGCTGAGTGACTTGTCCAAGCTCCTCAAGCTGCTGCAGGAGGAGCCTGGCTCGAGAGAAGACCGTCAGGTTCTCCTCCGCTCCCTGTGGTAGACGAAGCTCTCCTTTGTATTTTTCCATCTCCTCCAGTGTCCTCTGCATTGACTGCACGTTGGCCAGAATCACCTTCAGGTTGAAGCAGAATCATCACTTGTATAAACAAACCACTAACCTGCCTTTTTAGTTTTTTCTATAAGAGTATTAGTGGTGCTTATTTTATATATTTTTCTCCTACTCTACTTCAACATTGTTTGTATGTTATTTACTGTATGTGCCTGTTATTTACATTCAGTGACATAAATGTAAAATTAAAGTTGTGTTGCTTTACCTGTCGGTTTTGAAGATGCTCCATCAGAGTTATGTTGGAGTTTTCCACAGAGGATAAAATTGTTCTGATCTTTGAGACATTTTTCTCCATGGTCTTCAGCTCAGCTTCCACAGCCTCCACTACCTAAAAAGATTTCCAGCAACTTCTGACTATATTTCTGCTTGATTTGATTTAGAAAGAGATTAAGTATGACATGCAACAAAACGATCCCCAGCCAGAAGTGAACTAAACTGTGGTCATGCCATTATAATCATTCAGCCACTGGGGGTAAATTCATTTTAAAATCTTACCTCAACAGCCTGCAGCAGCTGTTCCAGTGGCTGTAGGACGTTGTGTTGCATTTTGTAGACTTGTTGGTCATTTTGCTCCAACTTCTCCTCCTCTGTGCTGATGTCACACACAGCAGAGATCTCAGCCAGCACCGGCCTGAAGTCTCGCAGGGTGTCCCTGATCCTCTCAGAGTCATCCAGAACCAGCTGTAGTTCAGGATGGATAGATAGAAGATAAATTTATCACTGACATGTGTTGTGAAGTGTAGTATGTACGTGATCAAACCTGAATACATATAATAAAATAATAAAGGGAAAAAAACAAACAAAACAATTAATAGTAAAAAGTAAAACTAAGTATAATAATCTTTTTTTTTTTTTTTACTTTCTACCACAGACCTGTAGAGAGTTTGCATGATTCTGGAGACTTCTAGCTGTTGTGAATACACAGTGGGTGCTGAGCCATGCCTGGGCTTCCCCCATCCAGCTGGTGGCGCTGTACAAAATGTCTTCAAACTCCTGAAGACAGGCAGGAATCTGACAAAACGGTGCAGAAAATATAAGGAAATAGAATGCAAGTTTTGTTAACAGATTTTTAAGAAACCACTTTGATGTACCTGAAATGTAGTGCATTTTCCATTTTAAAAAGTACCTAAATCCATTATGTTTAAGAACTCACATCACCACATATCTGGCATTCAATAAAGTACAAGAGTGATAGGATATGATGCAGGACATCATTATGTATGTATTCAGTATGTTCAGTATGTAGCTTATGTAAATCCAGTGTAAAGTTAACCGAGTATATGCCTGACCTTGCTGAGGAAGGATGTGCGCTGCTCTGCCATCTGTGCCGTGTTTTGGTAGAGCTGCAATGGCTGTGTGAGTTGGTCCATGAGGAGGTGGGCATGATCTGGCTGCTCCTCTGCAAGATCCTGGACCTCGCTCTCCAGAAGCATTACGTGGCTGTGCCACACATCCAGCTCATCCCACACATGCTGGAGAACAAAGAATATACATATAAAGCTCGAATGTATCAGTGAGTTTATATAAGATTCACACACAGACACACCTTAAGCACATTCTGAGCTTCTTTGACTGTTGGACTTCTCTGCTCCAGTATACGTTTTACTTGCTCAAGGCCAGAAACCAACTCCAGCACTCGACCAGCCAGCTTCTGAACCAGACTGCTGCTCACCATAACCTGCAGAATGACCACAAATGATAAAAAAATATAAAAACTTTTAGTTCATGATAGTACACGTTACTGAGGATGATTTAATCATGTGTCCTGTTACCTTCTCTTCTGCTCTTTGCAGAGACAGCTGGATTTCTTGTAACCTTCTGCTGATTGCAGCTGGAATAACAGAATACTGGCTCTGCAGATCCTCCACAATATGCTTTAATTTGGTCTTCTGGGCGGACAAATTATTTTTGAGCTCCTGTCAGTGTGGGAAAATCAGGATAAATGTGTGAAAGACAGGAAACTGAGTGAGACAGAGTTAAGCTCTACACTCCTAAATTATATTCCATCACAAGTTTAATATACTTAATCTTCAAAAGAGAAGGATGATTGGCAGGAATCAACTGACCATAAAGATGAAAGAGCTTGACAGCTATGAAACTAAACGTACATCAACAAATGTCACTCCAATTTCTAAGTTTATCAACTGCAAAAACTTGAACCTGACCTGTTGTTTGCTTGGATTTGAACAGGTTTGAAGAATGGTCAACATGTTTCTCTCCACCTCTTCTATCTCGTCTTGAATTTGCTGCCTCACCTTCTCCTCTGTCTGGGCTGCAGCTACCACCAGCAGGTTTCTCTCTTTTAAGCTGTGGGGAACAGTATCATCTCAGGATCCCTGATATGAAGGATTACTCACTCTTCACGTGTAATAAGCAAAACCCACCTCCTGATGTTCTCTTGAATTTTCATTAGTGTTTTGCCAGCAGATCCAGGACTTGTGTGGTCGTGGGTAGTGGATAAGCTCAGTGCGTGCTCCAGTCGATGCTCCAATGAGGCCAGGGCCTGCTGCTCTTGCTCCAGACCAGCATGGTGCAGCTCAGCCTGAGCAAGAAGCTCCCGGGGTTCCTCATGAGTGAAACGTACACTGGAGGAGTCTGGCACCTCAGCTTGAAGACTAGCCAAGAAGCTGCAACACTGCTTTATCTAAAGAAAATAAAAATCAGTCCTAAGTATTAGGAATATTGCTTTTCCCTTTATGTGCTGTACTGCATGTTGTACCAAAATAACACACACTTACTAACATTATGTTATGTGGTTTGTGTTTAAATACAAAGAAATAATCCATGGATGGTAAAACTCACACTTGTAATGATGTCCTTCCACTCCTCTCCTCTCTGTTCTGTGTGAGCTATCAGGAGGCCGACACCTCGTCGCAATGACACCCAGCGTCTCCACAGGGCTCCCAGCTCACCATCCTTTCCGGCCCCACAGCCCTGATTTGGACATCCTGCTTTCAGTTCTTCTAACGTCCCAGCAAGGCTGCGGAGGTTCTCCATCAGTAGCTTCATACAGACATTAAAAAATAAGATCAGAATTTAGTATAAACTGGTCAAATTTACTCAAATATAAGTACTGCTATTGCTATTCAGCAATTAAAAAATTGTTTGACATACCGTAGCTCTCTGTTGTTGGACTACACATTTGTCATATGAAGTCACGTGTGCTGCAGCATATTCAGATAGCCTGGCTTCAAACCCAGAAAGACGCTGCTGTATGTCTTCATGGCAGCTCCTGTGACTTTGTTGTCTTACTGCACACCTATAAAAAATTGATCTTATGATTTTACTATATTTTAAATTGTAAACATGAATATACACTAAAATAATCACAGCAACAAGTACTTCTAAGAAATGGGAACTGCCATGTACCTCTGCAAGGATTCCAGCCTGAGCTGGGCCTGGGCCTCGAGTATAGCTCTTCCCACCAGCAACTGACTGAGAACACTAATGTGGAGCTGCTCAATCTTTGAGCGAGAGAGGCATGGTTGCTGGGGGACTAGTTCCCCAAGGTGGCAGATATGAGCCTGGAATCCATCTTCTAGAGCCTCTAGAGCCTGCTGGGTCTGTCCCTGCTCCTCAGTGCAGTCCAAAAACCCTCCAGGAGCTGACAAGAATGTGGCTTCAGCATTATGTAGGAAACCTATTGCTCCTTGAGCAGCCCACTGGTAATCCTTTAGGGATTCTCGAGCCTGGGATAAACTCTCCTGTTGGATTGATGTTACATAATCATTTAGACAGGCAACAAACAAAAGTATAAATTGGAAAGTAAAAGAAACAATTCAAAAGCAGGTTGGAGTAGCACAGAATATTTACGCTTACCATTTGTACATGGCACGTCTGCATGGTTGCATCTCTAAGAGAGTACAGCTCCTTGTAGTTCTTCAGGTCAATATTTTCTTTCTGTCCAAGAGCTTCCAAAACTCTCATGCCAGACTCCACATTTCTCCAAATAACCCAGTACCTCTGTAGTGCATCATCTATTGCCTTTTCATTTGGATTAACTGGTTTGGCTCCGTCCAACTCCAGTCTTGTTCTTTGCAGAAGCTCAATGAAGGCAGCAAGTTCAGAGGAAAAGTGCAGACGTGGAAGAAGCTTGGACTCCAGGTTTTTTATATCATCTGTGACAGAGTGCTCCCAGAAGACCAAAGTTTCTACAGTGCGGTGAATCCTCTGCCTCTCTGAATTAAGCTCAGATGGGTACAACTCCTGCGCTATGCTCTCCAGCTGGTCGCCTGCTTCTTGGCACTGCGTCTTCACCAAAGGAAGTTCAACCAGGAGTATTTGGCACAGTGTGAAACTCTCATCAACACTCACCGTTTTGTTTTTGGTATGCTGAATTTGCTCTTTGGCAATCTCCCTAGATTCCTCCATCTCTCTCCTCAGGTACAGATATTTATTTTGCTCAAAGGCAATAAGACTTAGAGCTTTGCATCTGTCCTGCAGTTCCCCTATGGTGTCAAGCAGGGAGCTTCGCTTGCCATCCTGGCAGTGCTGAAGCTCTTGTACTTGACACTGATGCTCCATTAGCATGTGCTTCAAACATGCAATAGTTGAAAGGGTTTCCTGTGTTAAAGGGAATCTTTGCTGCTCCAAATCACTGGCAATTAACTTTAAGCTAGCCTGTACAGCTGATAATTCTTTATCTGAAGTGGTTCGTTCATGAATCAGCTCCTCTAATTCCCAGACGGTTGCCTTCTCATGAGCTAATAATCCGTCTAATTCTGTCCAAAGGCCTGAGAGTCTGTTGACAAGGTAGCGGCTCTCTCCTGGACTTAGTCCTATTGCAATGTCCTTGCAACTTTCTGCCATTGCCTCTACCAGACTTAGCTGTCGCTCCATCTCTGCAGTGGCGACTTTGTGACTCTGCAGCTCACTCTCCAGCTTTTGGATTTCTGCTTTGGAAACATTTTCAACATGTCTGCAGGGGTCTCTTGTTGCATGTGTTTCTGCTAGCCAGGTATCTATGCTAGCAAGCTGGGATATCAGTTTCTCCCTCTCCTGCAGATTTTTCTTCATGGTGTCAAGAACATGATCCAAACTCTCGGTAATGGCTTCGTAGAGGTCTTCTATTGTCTTCATTGCTTGATCACATTCCTCTTTGTTGATGTCAGAGGTAACATCTTTCATCTCATCAACTTGTAATAGCATCTTTGACCGTCTAGACAAGATATCAGTCTGGAATTTCTTCATTTGAAAAATCTGACTACGAGCCTCCTCAGGGAAAAGAGGTAACTTTTTACCAATAGAGATATGATTTTCTGCTTGCTTGGCCCATATGATCAAGTCTCGCAACTGCTTGTTCATCTTAACTGATGAAGTGGTGCCACAGCTACATGTGGAAGTGTCAAATTTTACCTTGGTGACATTTAACAAGGATCCCAGTTCCTCAAGATTATGCTGGATCTCATCCTTTTCTTTCTGACCCAGAGAGAAGTGGACAAGGGCTTCCGATTGAGATTTCAAGTGTAGATAAAGCTGGTTGTACAGTGTTAAGTCTGTGGTCAGACAAATTAATTCTAAATCGGTTTTGCTTTCACTACTTTGAAAACTGGATTCCTGAAGCTTGGCTTTCAGCTCTTCAGCCTCTTTCATGAGAAATGAGAATTGAGAGGTGGAGTTTAAAGCCTGCTGCAGAGCTCTTTTGATACTTCCTTCTAAAAGCCTCCATTCCTCCTGGACATCTCCAAGCCATGCAAGAAGAGCACCTGAACTTTCAGCATCACTCAAGTGGACGGCCAACTGTCTACTTAACTGAAGGAGCTCTTCCATGATACTTTTCTTCTGTTTCATGGTTTTCATCAGTGCATGAAGTCTGTCAACTTGAACAGCACTGCTTCCCAAAGATTCTCTAAAAAAATCCACCACAAAAATAAAAAATAACATTAGTGTAAAAAATTGAATGTACACAAAGATTAAAGTAGTGAAACTACAACAATTCAGTACTCACAAGCTCATTTTTTCTTTCTCAGCAGCTAAAACCTCCAGGAAAGCTCTTGTCATCTTCATCTGTTTGTGATACAGTTTGACCTGGTCCAGCTGTGCTGCTTTGACCTGCACTGTGGCAGAAGCATCCAGCAGTGCTGCACTCCACTGTTCTTCAGCTCTTTTTAAGGCATTTGGGTCACAAACCCTGGTAGCATTCCAGCTTTTCATAGTTGCTACTTGCTCTTGCACACAGCGACTGTACTCCTGCAGTAAACAGAACCAGCTTTACACATAACTGACTTTTCTGCTATATATCAAACACAGATAGATGCACACAGAAGTTAAAGTTATTACTAAAAAAAAGCAAGGAGTTAATAGAAGTATTTCACTTACCTCTGCATCCTCCAGTTGTTTAGCCATAGCTGTGAAGTCAAGCTGTGCTGGTTGGTATCGACATGCCAGAACCTGTTGGACAGTTCGTACCAACTGAATCTCTAGTTCACCAGGAGAAGACTGCAGGTACCATTTCAAATCAATGTGTGGTGTCCTCTATAACACAAACAAATTAAAATTAGTGGGAAATCTGCAAACAACGTTCATGATAATGATGATAATGTGAAGACAAAATAATTAAACATCAAACAACTGCCTCCTTATTATATAATCTTTATTTTTCAACCCGTCTGCACTGTGTGGGGTAATGTAATACTGTAGCTGCCAGGATTATGTCCAGTGGGAGTGTTTCTTTCCCCTTTTCTGGTGGAAATTGTGACTTGTATTTCTAAAATTGAACAATATCACACTTGGTATCAAAAACATTCAAACTATGCCATAACAAGCCACAAACTGTAGGCTGTGGTCATTTAGACCCTCTAATTACAGAGCAGGAAACCATTGTATTTGATAAGTCCTTCCTGTTGACCTTCCTGTCAGCAGCATATACACAAACATCAATCATTACACTGTTACTCCTATCTATTCCTGTTCTGTGCATTTATAATTATCTTCTTTCCCTTTTTGGACACATGAAGCTGTGCATTTATACTTTAATTGTATTACTAACTGCTTAAAATATAATTTTCATCACCTGTTCATTCCCATGCAACTACATTTGTGGCACAAACAGCTAATTAGCAACTTTGTATTTTTATGCCTCCATTCAGTTCAGAATTTAATCTATTTAAATACAGAGACTTTCTCAAATCAGTTTATTAAACCACAACGTGTCTTGTGACATAGCAAATCCACCGTAGAACTCACGGATGTGCTGCGGGCTAATTTCCTTAAAATTAAAACCAGTTGATACTCACATTTATTATGTTGCTTCTTTCCACCATGCTCTGTATGTCAGACAAAATATCCTGCATGGTGGATCTGTGTTTGCAGGAGTCTGGTGAGTCGTCTGTCTTCTCTCCAGCACTGAGATCAGCTGACAAACCCTGCACCGTCCTCCCAGGCTCCATGCTTTCTGGGATCACAAGCTGTAGAGACAGGTTACAGGGGGTCGTGTCACCTCAGGCTTATTTCCCCTGTGTTTGTCCACAGATAATAGCAGTTTCCTGTTCTTTCCATGCTACCATTAGTGTTGCTGGTGGCCCAGCGAGTCAGTTCAGTTAACACAAGAATGCGCCTGAGTAGGGAGCAGTCTGCCCTTAGGGAGAGGGACTATCTGTTCGCCTATTAAGTGCTGCCAGTCTTACCTCTTTACAGAAAAAAACTGATCTGTCATAACTTGGTCAGACAGGGCGAACACCAAAACATGACATGAACTGCTACATTAAAAATAGGGGAGGTGCCTTTTACAATATGTTTCGGGGACCAAGGTGTGTGTTGGAGCAGGGCGTAGTTGGAGTAGGGATGACTTTATCAAAAAGTAGATTGTAATGTATACTCACACAACAAGCAACAAATTAGTGTCAAAAAGCAAATTATTGCTTTTTAAATACAAATATTTTGGTACTTGGAGGAACATTTTAAGACAACATTCATCAATGATCAAATCAAACATCATCTGTCTGCAGAAAGAGGGATTTTGCCTGGCAGTAGTGTTTTTTTCTCATGCATGTTAGTGTTTTATCTGCCTTGAGAAATTCTGCTGGTTTTGCATACCCATGTAATATTGTAGTATGTTAGTTGTACTTGTTTCCAATGTTCGACATGCAAATTTGGTGAATATTTTATGGCTTAATTGTGCTCTGTGATTGTTTGAGAATCATCCTAAATACATGTTATGGATTTCATACATTTGCCTTAAAAATAATTAAATTTTGTTCTACTTTATGTTGCAAAGTAAGTAGAATGCCAAAACTGTGTGACTGGACTTTGGCAATGTTCTGACATTCAAATGCCAAATGGTATGAAGAATACGTTCTAAAAACACACAAGTTACAGCAAAATTTAGGATAGAATTTAGAATTAAATTACAGCTGCAAAATGTCAGAACTTCTTAAGTTTCTGGGAACACACCCCCACCCCGACATGAAATTCAGATAAGCAAGGGAGAATGATGTGTAAATGTCAAAGAAGACCCTCTTTGGTACGTGAAATTTACAATACAAAGACACTGGGGTCTTTAGCCTACAGAAATGAGAGAAATCCATGTGTGTCTGAAAGTAAAGTATGTTTTTATGCCTGTTGATATTCATTTTTAAAATGTATTTATTCATACTGCTGGGAAAACTAAATATCACATTATGTCAATTTTAAACTTGGACAACAACCAGTGTAGTATCGATGGTATTGATCGTCAAACAAATTGCATTCTACTGTATTGGATATATAGTATACAGTATACTGTGTGTAAACTCTGCTGGTCCTTACCAGTCATGAGAAGTCTCTGTGTACCAACTTTCATACTGCATACAAGTTTCTACTAGACAAGCAATTGTCAAAAAACAGAAAATCCACTGTCACCTACTTGTCTCTGTAAGGACTCTCTGGCTGCCAGCAACAATGGCGACTCCGATTCCCTTGTTTCATCGTGAAGCAAATGATCCCACCTTTCTGGCACTTCTGGGGATTCTGGGTCACTTGCTTCTGTCATCACTGCATGTCCCGTCCCCGGTCTTTGTACTGTGTTAAGAGCCATGTGCTGTTTATTGTCACCAACAGATATTTGGGATTCAGTTAAAACATTTCCAGTTTGCACTGAATCTTCCACAGTGCTTGACACAGAGCTCATCGTTTGCTCCTCATGGTGACAGCAGTCTGTCAGCTCCTCTTGTTTGACACCTGGGAAGGTTGTTTCTGTTGCATTTGCACCAGAGGGCTGACATTCAGGAACAGTGTAACATGATTTGGAGGAATTCAGCAGCTCATTGTACATTAATTTACAGGTTTCTGTGTGTTTAGTGCATGACTCTGCAACTTTTTCATTACGTGGCTCTGCTCCCTCTGAACACCTAATTAAATCTGAAGTGCTGGCTCCAACGTGTTCTCCTTGCTGCATGTCCTGTGGCTTCAGCTCCAGCACTATTGTAAAGACTTTCTTTGGCCTCACATTGGAGTCCTCACTTTCTTTTCCTTCATCAGCAGCCATCTCAAATACACCAGATTGTGCAGAATAATTAAGGTTCTCCAAGTCTGTTTTGTCTGATTCAGCACTGATTAAAGGTGAAAGAACTCCAGATGTCTTCTCACTGCAGTCCATACATGGACCTTCTGTAAGATCTGCTTTGCACAACCCTGCTTCCTGTGAACAGCTCAGTACATCTGAACCAACACTTTCATGTTTCTGCATATCCTGTGGCCCCATGTTCAATATGATTGTAACCATGCTCTTAGGGGTCACACTGAAGTCCCTGCAGTGTTCCTCTTGATCTTGAGCATAAGTAATCATCTTAATTTTCTCTGCTTCTGATGCTAGATGTTGAGAAGAAAAGGGGAAATCTCCAGGCTTCGTCGATTGGGGTCCAACTACAGATGTGTCACAGATTTCTTTGTTACTGCCTGCACCTATAGTTGACAGCTCTGAGTCTATGATTGAGGTAGTATCTTTCAGCAGCCGTTCTGTGTTCTCTTGTCGACTTATTAGACTGTTGTTCAGATAATTAAATGAATCTGATGTTAAAAGCTCTGTGTGATTTAAAGAGAATGATCTCTGCCCAATGCTTTGAGCACTTCTATAGGTGTTTTCAGGATCATGTTTTAGCCTGAGATCAGTTTTTAGGTTTATTTCTTGGAGGGCAGATTTTAACGGTTGTAATTCTTGTTGGGTTTTTGGTTTGAAAACATCTGTGATTTCTACATTTGGGACTTTATTAGGCATTAAGGCATATTTATGTGCTGTTTGCATAAGGCTATCTGCAGCAGACATGGCTGTAATGTCTACGGGTTGCACAGAAACACATGCTTGGTTCTGTTTTGTGGCATCAGCTTCAACATTAGATCCTCTTATCGTGTTTGTGCCAAGCTCAGAGGAAGGTTGGCCTTCATGTAATGTAGTGTTGACACTGCTCATTTTGTCATCATCTCCATCACTTTCAGAATTTTCCTTGTTATCTGTTGCAGATGAGACGAAAGATGCTGGAGGACACACAGCCGTACTTTCCTCAGGCAGATTTAATGGTGTGCCACATTCACTTCTAAAGGTTGCACCCATCAAACCTTTGTTGTCCAATTCCACTTCCTGATGACCTTGAACGACCTATGACCCCCCCAAAAATAGTAAAAGAAAATATATTATATATTTATATATTGCCATTTAAACAACATCACCATGATTGTTTTGCACTATAAAGATCAAATGACAGAGAAGAAACTCACCAGGTGTTTAGACAGGTTTTCAAGTGCACGTGTGCTTTCATTAAGAGCATCTAAAGCACATTTCTCTAGTTTCTTTGAGACTTCTGTGTCCAAACAATCTAGAAGGAAATCTTTTTCTGACAGCCTTTCATGGAGAGTTTGTTGAAGCAACAGACCTTCCTCGAGAACCGCCTATGGGAGCACAGTTTAAAAACAATTTAAAAGACCTTTTTACATGTAAACTGTATGTCAGAAATAATGTCATAAAGTCATGTGAGACTGTACTTAAGCACAGTGTGAATATTCTCAAAACGATGTTGCTCGCCAGTTTTGCGGGGACATTAAAGTAAGCGAGAGTATGTCATTGCATCTTGCACTTAAAGCACATACAGATATTATAACAATAAACATATATCCAATGTTTTTACCTTGCTGGGTGATGATGGTTCAGTTTGTACCGTTTGGCTCCACAGCTGCAGCTGGTTGATGACCTGTGTCATCCAGTTAGCAATGTTTTCAGTCCACTCCTGCTTCTTGTGTAGAAATAGGGACCTGAGGCTAGAGTAGGAGTTTACATAACATTTAAAACATTAACAAACTACATGCAGCACAGTCGCATTTTCAAGCTATCTGTGTTTTATTGGTCTTTACCTTTAAATTTTAACCACATTTCCCATCAACCCCGTTACTTTATGTCCCCAACACCCTTTTTCCTGGCATAAATTTGAACAGATTTTCACATTAAAATAACACTGGTAATGACTTTTTTATCAGCCTCTCACTCTGTGTTCGGCCCTGTTGTTGTTTCTTTAGGCACTTTAATCTTAACATTAATACAGTAATGACCATTTAGTTTTACAAAGCTACACAGTCAATGTGAATTAACATGTCAATAAGCTGTATGGATATTATGAATAAATACTAATGGTAAACTATACTAACTACTATACTTATGGTAAAATACCTGCTGAGCGCTCTGGCGACTGCACTAACACTCAAAATGACATCTGTAGGCAGCATTTCCTGTGTGGTGCTCAACTCTCCAGTCTTCTGCAAGTGGTCAACTCTTGCAGCCAACTCTGTGATTCTGTTATCACTAATCTGAAATAGAATAAGTGCTACTGTGATGATACAGTTTGTTATGAGCAGAAAGATGGACATATTCATGAAGCATGCACGAGTGTTAGTTATCTGCTGTTATTTAAGGGTTTAGCAACATTTTATGTATTGTGTTTTTTGTTTTTTAACAATACCTGTATTGCAGACCACTGCTGTTTGAGTTGGTTGATGTCAGGCAACTCGTCATGGTTCCCACAGAGTTTGCCCACACTTTCTGTCAGGTCTTTCAGAGCCGTTTGTACACAGGAGACCTCTTCCTTCAGTTCTTGAACTCTCTGGTGGTTTTCGCTGAGCAGTGCCAAGTTTTCTCTGATGCTGTTTTCTACTGCCCTCTTGTGGTTCTGCAGGTTGCTGACACGCTGGGAAAGACTGGCCTGGGCCTCTGCGGTGGAACTGGCTGTGATTGAGTCTTTGAGTGCTGCAAGTTGCAAAAGGTCTTTTTCTATGTCTGTAACTTCTTGTAATGAAGCCTGAAAAGTGGAAATAGTGACTTATAAACATGTTGTTTGCTCTTAAAAGAAGAAATGGTGTTTAGAGGTGACACATTTTGGGAAATTCTTCACCCCCTTTGTATAAATGTCTTTTTCATGGTTTTAATGCAGATGGAATGTGAAATACAAACTGTAAGAGCCTGTAGATGATTCACCAAGTCAGTTTATTTAATGGTCCTCACCTCCAGAGCTGGTAAATCAGTGAGCAGTCCCACTGAGCTTTCTTTCTGGGCTTGACAGGCTGACATCCTTTCCTGCAGAGATGTCAATTTATGGTGGCAGTCCTGTAGTAACTGGCCAAAATGTTCCTCATTACTCACACCTTCCTTGAGGCGGGAACACACACCCTGTGGACATTTTAGTCACATCAAGCCTCAGTTGGAAGTCTTCGTTTAAGTACACATACTTATTGTTAATATGTTAAAGCAGCAGTGTCCTGTCTTTTCTTGTTCAAACCTTTTGAAAACAGTTTATCCGTTGTTTTAGGAGTAATTATTTAAATAGTTTCAATGTTTTTCATTACATTTCGCTAATAATTGTCCTTTTTTGTTTTGTTATATACAGAAATTACCTGCATGCAGTACCTTTACCTAATTACTGTAATCTAAACTTTTAACTGTATTCATTACTTGTTACGTAAGCTTCATGCAAACTCAGTGACAACCAGGATTCTCACTTTATACGTCATCAACATCAAAGGTGTACCTTCAGCTCGGCCATCAGTCCTGATGAGTAGTTGTCCAGCTCATCCCAGGACGAATTTGTCCATATGATGTCACTGGTTTGCTCAGCCAGTTCCCTCCTTTGTTGAGCCAGGGTGGTAAGAGTTAACTGAATGTAGGCTTGTCTACGCTGTGCTGTGCCAGGCCAAGGAAATAATGTGGGAAGCTGAGCAATTTTGCACTTCAGCTCTTCCACTCTGCAGCGGGCCTCCTGTCTTTGAGCCAGGTAGGAGGAGGTGAACTTTGGATCAGCTTGTAGAACTCTGAAGCACCAAGAGACACCAATCAATAGTTCTTTATACTTATTCATCATATTAATTGTGTTGTATCAGTAATCACTGTGGACTACCTACTATACTATACCTTAGCTCCACTGACCTGTAATAAGGTTCAACTGACTGCAGAAGGTCCTTCCACTGCTGCTCAGTGTTCTGAATGGTTTCCTGAATCTCCTGTTTCAAGTCGTCTCCATCACACAGTCTTTGGTTCAGACTACTTCCAGTAACTCTCAGCTCTTCAATTCGAGCCTGTCCCTCTGCTGTCGCATTTACAATAGCCTGTGATATATTTTTTACAGATTTTACAGATCTGTGCAAAACCGATTCAGGATGCAGTAGCACAAAAGAGGATAAATACTCTCGCTACCCTCTCAGGAAGGTTATGAGCTTTTCAGTCACCATAACAGCAGTTCTGCACAACAAATGGACACTCCTCATTTGGTAACAAGTATGAACAAATGGAGATGAAAAGAAACAACAGGTCTGTGACCACACCCGCACATGACAGTACAAAATACTGTAATCGCACCCAGACAATTATTCACTTTTAGATTGTTGCAGAATATGACTTAACGTGTAGAAAAACTGAGTCATTGAATTAGAGTGAGTGAGTTTTTCTTACTTGAACATTGTGAAGCCTTTGCTCTACAGGTCTCTGGATCTCAAGACTTTTGCCAAGTGGAGAGTCCACATGTTGGCCCAGATCTGCGACCCAGGATCTTGTGGATGAAGACAAAGCCTGAAACACCTCAATGTCGTTCTTCAGAGAGCTCTCCTTGTTCTTAGAGTCACCTAGTATGTCGGTGTTAAAGCTGTAGTATTGTTTCAACAGTTTTCGACTTTCCTCCACAAGTGGGACCTGCTTAAGTGAGCCCTTCTGCAAGGATGATACAAGCTGACTGAGGAGCTCTGTCCTCACTCTGCAGGAAAAAAGAATGACAAGACAAATGATGATCAGTTATAGTTTATTCACACTTTTAAAAGCAGCTTTATTTTAGTGCACACTGTCCACAAGACTAAAACTTGTGGACAGAACATTGCACATGTTCACCAAGAAAACATTTCACCTTTGTTGAAGGGCCTTCTCTTGCAGGAGACTACGATCTTCCTCCTTTGCTGATTCTTCCTCAACGGTTTGCAGCCATTGTTCCAAATGCTCCCGCTCTCTTTGCAGCCTATAGCACACATACAGCATGAATGCAGGTATAGACATGCCACAGACACGTCATATACCATGTGCTCAAGACACTGTAGGTTAAAGTGATATGATAGTGAGAAAATGATCACACAGAATAAAGGGCAGACTTAGGAAAACAAGTTGAACTTGTCTTCTTTCTTTCTTCTTCATTATCCAGAAATAAAAACAAATGGATCTCTGCAACTATTTATACACAGAGCTGCTAATTCACTGAAGTCACTGTAACAAATAAGACTTCATAGTAATTTTTTCAAAATAAGATAAATTTATAGTCAGGAATTCCTGTGCAAAGATCAAAACCAACAATAATTTTTTCAATTTGCACATACTACCTTGTCAACATTTCATTTATTGTATTTATCGTTGTTACTGTACCTGTCGAGATCCTGGATATCCTTTTCAGTCTGTTCTTGCACCTCAGAGAAAAGCTGATGGGTGTTTCTGATTTTCTCTTGCAACTGAATGCCCTCTGTAGATAGATCCTGTACGCTGCCCGGTCTTGCTATAGAGGCCAAAACACTGAGATCCTCTAACAAACTCTCTGCCTGCTCATCCTGGGTCTGGAGCTGCCAGCATAGTTCCTTCAGAAGAACAAATTAAATCAAATGATAAATGTTTGTTCATGTTTTTTAGGTCACTTATCTCTGCTGCCATGTCTCTCAGTTCTCCTCTCCAGGGTGTTTGGGCAAAAGGCTCCCATGGTGTACAAACAACAATTTAAAGGTTCCTGATGGAACCAAATAACATAATGCTGAGTGGTGTTTGTTTACTTCAAGATAATGTGTTAGTGGTTTAGTGGAAAATACAACACCTGAAAATACACATACATGAGCTCTACTTTGCAGTAATAAGCATTCCAGCATTTATGCCAAGTAATCTAACTTCCTTTAAGAACTTACCTTAAGTTTTGTGAGGACAGTTGAAACATCTGAGCCACTGAGACTGAGGAGGGAGTCCTGAATCTTCTGGAGGGACTTCCAGCATTTGGCCATCCTGATAGTAATTTGTCCCTTAGCCCCCACCATCTGCCTGTAAACATCCTCAGCTTCAGAAGCAAGTTCTTTCAGCTGCTCGATCTTCTTCCTCATCTGGGTCTCAACCACCTTAAAATAAATAAATAACAATAATAAATAAAACAATCAATCCAGAGCTGTGTTTAATCAGTTCAGGGCTTAGTTCATTTGATTGAGAGCCAACCAAAACACTACTGCAAGAAGTGTCACAAAGTTAAATCTTTTCTCACAGTAAAAAGGAAGTTAAAGTAGGCTAGACTACACTGGACTCCATATAGTATATAAACTATATTCATAAAGCTGTTCGTCCTATCTGTTGTATTTGAACTTGAAACAGTCAAAACATCCAACTTAACCGAGATGCCCATGTTTACCTGCAGCTCCGCCGGGAGCTCTGTGCTTTGAAGGAGTGACTGAATCTCAGTTGCCTTTCGGTGGAAATGCTCCATACTCTCCTCTTGGGCTGCAATCTCTTTCTGTAGACAGTGAGAGAGAGAGTTTGTCATTATTCAAATAAACTGTAAAAACCAGGAGATAATTTGCTGTAACCCAAACACAAGATGACCTGGAGAGGTCTAAAGCTGTATATTACAGAAAAATAAATAGGAAATCACTTTTACCTGAAATATCTTGATGTCGTTCTCTGTCTGACAGGACGAAGACTCAGCAAATGCTGACACTTTGTTTGCGATCCAGCTCTCGACATCAGCCCCCAGCTGCTGGACTCCAACCCACAGAGTCAGGCTAACATACAGGTTGTCTTGGTAGGAATCGGTTCTTTCTGATAACTGCAAAGAATTGAAGTGACAATGTGACAACAATAAGCAACAAAATAAAACTAAGTAAATAAAAAGATTCCTGCTGATAGACAAACAGCAGGAGAAACTCACATCCAACCACTGGTCCATGAGAGCTTCAGCTTCACTCTCAAATGGGATGATAGTGCATTCTGGGATCTGGCGCAGGTGAATGTGAAGCTGCCTGCAGACACTTCTCACTTCTTCTATGCGTTCTCCAAGTCCATTCAGCTCTGCTTTTGTTTCCTGGACCTTGGAAATCAAACACACAGTAAATATAAAATGAACACTCAATACAGCTGTGGTAATTGTCTAATTGGTTTATTTTAATACCCTACAATAGACAAAATCATCAGAGTACAAAAGTTGGTCTAGTCAGTAATCAAAGCAAACAGTGTGATATACTTTCAAATGTAGTTTCTGTAGGTTGTCTTTCCCCAAATAGGAGGTTTGTTTACTGATGATGCTTTCTGCTCTCTGCAATGTCCCACTCAGGTCACCACGAATACTCTGAAACCTCTTTAGCAACTCTGTTAGGATTAAACACTGCTCCAGCCTGAAAGTGATTCATAAGACAACACATATTGTACAAACTCAGCAAACTAAATACTATGGTAATGTGGTAGTACAGTAAATAATAAAATAGAGAAGCAGTGATTTTCAAATACTGTGCGTGTCACTGCTACTCTTATCTTTACCGTTCTCTAACAGCTTTTGTCGTCTCTTCCCAAAGATTTTCCACTTCTCTGCTTTGACTCAGATCAGGGGATCCTGATGAAGATGCATCTTGTACATGCTGCAAGTCATCGTAGAGACCAGCAAGACGACTTTCCAGCTCCGTCAAGACACGTGACCTGGAGAGAACAAAACAATCATTTGATGGTAGTGGGTCATAAATAAACAGTAAGAAAATACAAAAGAAAACAGCTTCCTAAGAAAACAACTACTTTCTTGTTCTTTCTTTTCAGCAGATGGGCAATGGTGATGTTTTAAAATACAAACTGAATTATGATATTTTACAACTCTAACCATCATAGCTGATGATTCATAGGAGTGATACTGAAAGTCTAATGTTTTGATCTTCAGGATATGTGTGTTGTTTGTAAGAAGTTTGTTTAGACAATCAAATATATGAAAGTCATTTTAGCTACAGTTTCCATTGCTCTAATGTACTGTAGAAAATATAATTCCTCCCATGTTATAAAAACAGAAATGTGTTTTTATTTCAGTTGTACCTCTGCTGCAGAGCAGGCAGAGTGGGCTCCTGCAGTCCCAGCTGCTCAGCTACTCCTCTTATCTCCCTCAGCGCTCCTAATAAGACAGCTCTCTTCTGGAACAAGCTCTCCTTCTCTCCCCTGAATTGGATACCTCCTCTTCTTCTCTCATCCTTGACATCCCATTCAGTCCTCCACAGTTCAGCCATTTGCCCTTCCTCCCCTTCTGTCTTCACGTTATTCTCTCCTTCCAACCTGCTCCTTTTGGCCTCCAACCGTGACTTCTCTTCTGCCCCTCTGGAAGAGGGTCGGTCCTGCTCCTGCACGTCCTTCTGCTGTATTGAACCATCTTCAGTCTTATTCTCACACACTTCCACAGGATTCAGTGCTTCAATGCTGTATATTTGCTCCTTTTGCACTGGATTTATGTCATCTTTGCTCTTTGCCCTTTTCCTGGCTTTTACCAGATTTTTCTCCACATCCACAACATGCTTGGACAATAATGTCACAACATCCTGGCACTTCACAGTTGCGCCACTCATGGTCAGAGTCATCCCCACTGCCTTTAAACTGCTGTCAACACTATCAGATTGTTCTGCAGCAGTCTGCAACCTCTGCTGCATTGCTAATTGCCAAGAACGCCCCTCCTGCTCCCAGTCTGGTTTGTTTTGCTGCCTGTTGGGATCCTGGTTTGCCAGTAGAGTTGGAATCTCTGCCTTGACTTGCCTCACAGTGGCCAGGAAGCGATCCAGAGCCAGGGCAGCTGAGAGAACCTTCTCCAGCTGCTGTCTGAGCTGTTTGAGATGATGGACACTGTGTTGGAGAGCTTGGTAGAAGGATGAAGGGGATGTGACTTCTGACTGTTGTCTTTCCTCTTCACTGCTTTGTTCTGATAGTTTTTTAATTTCCAACTGCAGAGTGACATCCATTTCCTAGGTAACACATTAGGGATAAATAATAATGATGTAATACATATTACTCTACAGAATTAAAGTGCTAAAAAGCAAAAACCTACGTTTAAGTCAGAAAGCAAACTACGGTTAATCAACGTGAAGGAGGAGATTTCCACAGACTCTCTGATGATCTTGTCCAGTTTTTGTGCGATCAGTGCCATCTGATCATCTGCCGACTCCATCACGTCAGCAGTGTTCTGCAGAGATGTCATCCTGACATCAACAAAAGTAAAAAATACTCTATGTTAGAATATGTTTTTATTAGTATTAAGGTATGATTATTAGTTTGCTGTGTCTTTTGATAAATATTGTGTAATATGATAGAAAGTACCTCTACAGTACCTGCTCTGTAGGCACATTTGCTGACCTCCCCACTCTTGAGTCAATTGCTTTCGGTCCCTTTCCACATCTCCAATGTCTTTGCTGGTCATAAGAAGGGAGGGCTGCGATAACCGGTCACACTGGAGCTCAAAATCAAACCATAGTGCCTCTGTCTCCTGTTTTAAAGCCTGTTGAGAAGCAATGATTGAAAAGTATGAAGAGTGTGACGTTTCAGGCCAAATCCTTCCTCAGAGAGTAGATCAGATGATTGCTTTGTGTAAAAAGCATTTCTTTGAATGGCTGAAATAACGTAAGTGATGCTTCAACTTGCCTCAAGTTGCTTCTTTTGGTTCTGCAGGGTAGAGATGGTGAATGGACCTGAGATACACTCCAATTGTTGCTTGTTGTTCTGGAGTTGGCTCTGAAAAACTAAGCAGGACTGTCGGTACCTACAGTGAAACATTTACACATTGAACCTGCTGCAAAATCTGCAGTTCATCTTGTTTGTGTCTTTTATTCTTATTTCACTGTAATGAATTCAGGATCTGTGATAAATTTGTGTATTTGAGGTAATTTTGTCGGGTCACATAGTAACATCCATTAAATTCATGGTAAAAGTATTTGTTGTTTTTATACAATAGAAATGTGATGGAAAATGTAACTTAGACAATAACCCATACCTTTCTAGCACTTCCTGTGCAGATGGGCACTCTTCATGTTGTGGGGTGACTGCCTCTGAGATGACGGTCCACTCTGCCTCCTGCTTGGTTCTCACAGTGTCGCCTTTGACAACTGCCTAGAAGATGCGACAGTCGCAAAGTAAGTGCAGCGAAGAAACGAGGAAAACATGGAGCGTCTAGCTTATCCAATTACTGAGGATTAATGCCTCACAGCTAGTGCTTTTCCAGTCCCAGCCAGTGAAACAGTTAAGTTTGTTTAAAACTGGGAGCACTTAGATATCAATAAATGAGGAAAAAGCAGCACATTCATAACTGTTCTTCAGCTTCCTGAATAATTTGAGCAGCCATGAGGATGTTTTCAAACAAATTAACTACACTCAAAAGTTAAAAGTGAGTGTTTTTGTGGTTTGTCAATTTACCTGCAACACATAAAAGTGTTATATATTCTTGCTAAACAGTTATTCTAGTACCTGTCTTGGTAGTACATGAATATAAATTGAGATATTAACATCAATTAGGTGTCAATTTAAACCAAACAATGAACTGTAAACATCTTCTCAGTTCCCTCATCAGTAATTCACCCAACTCACATCACGCAACAAAGAAGCTTTGACTTCATGGAATATGGTTTATGAACTATTTAAAATGTAAGAATTCACAAATGCATGTCTCTATGTGCAAATTAAATTATACCCTCAAGTATAAAAAACTAACATGATAAAATCTAAAGCACTCAGTGTAATCTACACATACCTGTATATGAGTTGAGGTTTGCTGCAGCAGACGAGCTTTCAGTAGCTGCTCTGGGGCTCGAAGTGAAGGCTTTTGATTTATCCCTGACCGAATGCTGCTGAGTTGTGTCAGGTGGTCCTTGCTTTCTGCTGGGACATCCTGGATATCATCACAAAGTGGCACTGACCCAGCCACAGGTGAGAGGTCTTGTTTTGGGACGTTCATGTTTTGCTTGGCAAGAAGCTTGTTGCTCTGCTGCCTGCAGGCCGACACGCCAGTCGCTCTCAGTGGGGTGTTACCCCCAAGCTGCCGTCCCCTGCTGAGTTAAGAAATGTCCATGGGGGGAAGGTCAGGGCCAGTTAGAACCACTCAGTCCCACAGCCATCTCAGTAAGATTAATAGACGTGAAGGATTAGAGTCACAATTGTTAAAAAAATCAATGGTCTGTTCCAATTAAATAAGTGTTAACTTGATATTATTATTATGCTATATGCTTTATCCCAGCTGTTAAAGACATATGAACCTGCATGTAGGAGATTGTTAATTTTGTTTGTTACTAGTTTTATTTATTATTCCTTTATATATTCCCCTCACCCCAACCAGTCGAGGCAGGTGGCCGACTACCCTGAGCTTGGATCTACCGGAGTTTCTTTCTTTCTTTTTCCGTCCCCACTGTTGGCTAGTGCTACAAGTAGGATTTGTTGGGTTTTCTATTTTTCCATTTTTAATCTGTGTATGTTGTTTCTATGCGAAGCATAGAAAAGAGCTTATGGAAAAAGGCTTAATGGAAAAGAGAGAAAACATCCAAACTTATGTCCTTATTATATTAGGGTTCTTCTTGGGGTTAAATTCAAGAACCTTTCAGTGGTTCCATTTTAATTAGGAAACTACATCTTACATATTAAACCTTCAGGTGCTACTCTTACCTGTCAGCTGGGAGCACTGTGTCACTGGTTTGTGTTTCCTGTGCTTTATCCGACTCCTTCGGCTGGTCTGTTGCAAGGTAGGATGATTTATGTGCTGCCAGGGTCTCATGCAGCTCTCGAAGTGATTCCTTCTGTTCCACTGCAGATGCAGCTCCTTCAGCAGCCTGTGACGAATGTGAAACTCAATTCAAATCAAATATGTTTATTTCTGGTTATACGATCTTTTACCTGGATCTGACACAGAGGACAGTCAGATATTAATGGTTAATGGTTGCAAGTACCTGTTGCTGCTGCAGAGAGTCACGGTCAGTCTGGTTAGTAGTCTCATGGACAGTGTTAGTTTCCATTTGACACTGCATGCCAGAAAGTTCTCTGAGTTTAGACCACAACGCAGGAACAAGAGCAGCCATTTCGCTTCGTACATACTGAGTATGACACAAACATGCACAAACGTATTTTAGGGAAAAAAAGAAAAAACCTTTTCTCTTAGTCTCTTTTCTTTGAGTCTTTGACTCATCCTGTACTAGTGTGTGCATTAGACCTTTCTAGACTGTATCCGGTCCCTGTCATACCTCCCACTGCTTCCTGATTGAGTCAGAGAAGAGTGTCAAGTCTTGGAGCTGGGGCTCTGAGCAGAATGCCCCAAAACCTTCCACTGCATTCAGGAACTCCTCAAGGACGGCAGGCTGCAGAATCATTAAAGCTTTCTGCACAGAAAGACATAGAGCTATAGACCAGCACACACAAACACAACTGGTGGCAACACAAAGCAAAACACCACAGTCAGATGCATTTGCCTTCTTATATCTCTGTCATTTAATGTTTAAAACCATACCTGTTTCTTCTTGGCTTGTGACTCTGAAATCTCTTTGCCACCAAATAACTCGATAGCTTGCTGAATGCGTCCTTGTAGACGACACCTGGCTTTCTCCAGCCGGCTCCTCGCCATTGAGCGGGCTTTTGAATGAACTTCACTGCGTACCATAATCAGAGGCTGTGGAGTTATATTACTCTGCATGGTCTTTGGTTGCTCTTTTATTTTGGATTTATTTGATTTGTGGGTTTTTGAGAGGGAAGAACTTTTATTTACATCTGTGACTGGGTTTGACAGCTGACAGCTATGAGGCTGAGACAGCATTTGAACTTCAACATGTGGCATAACAATGGTTGTTTCATCCTGTGTGTTTATGTGCTGGATTTCAGGCCAATCCTGAAGAATTCTTGTTCTTTGTTGAGGCACAGGAAATGAAATGTGGGGTGGAAATTTACTTGGGTCCTGTGTTTGCAGCTTAACATCCCCAGTCTGGTCTACATGACTGGTTCTGGCCACAACCAATAACCCTTTCTCTGGCTGTCTCTCTGGTTCGCCCACAAGGGAACTGAACTTTCTAAGAATGTCCTAAAAAATAAAGAAATCCAATATGTATATGAGAATGTTGAGGAATTTAAAGAGTTAATCTACATAAGTTTTACTCACCTGGCAGCAGGAGACACTCTCTGGGATCCTGTCCTGAATGCCAGAGGTGCTGAGGTGCTGCAGAGGAGAGGTTTTCTGTACTTGAGCCACGAGTTTCTGCAGATCCTGACCTTCAGTTATGGCCTGGTTCTCTAGCTGCATGCCTCGAGAAATTAGCACCTGGACAGGATTATAGAGCCTACGTAAACTGAGCTACATACATTGTAGTGTAGAATCTAGACCAAATGTTAGCATAGTTTAAATTTACAGGAAGATTTATGCTGCATAAGGCTAAAGTCACACCAACGTCGTCCAAACCTTTTTAAAGCACCATTTCATGTTAGATTATATGTAAGAGATAACGTTTTGTCATTATTTTTCAGGCCAGAAGACTGCACGTACCATACACTTTGCATACGCTGCAACATAATAAAAACAACCAAAAACCTCTTCTTAATATGTGCACAAAGTTTCTTTTTCTGCTCACTTTGACTGTAGGTTCCAGTGCAGAGTGTCCTCTGTGTTCTTTCTCCTTTAGGTGCTGGTAACAGTCCAGAGCGTCTGTGTTCCAGTGGTCCAACTCAGCCAGACAGCCCTCTAGCTTAGATGCTGCTCTCTGCAACTCCCCACATGTCCTCTCTGCTTCATCCAGAATCTGTCATATACAGGTAATTAACACTGAGCCTTATCCTTAGTCTGCTGTACTACAACACAAGAGTGGCACCATGGGAACTGGATAACATTAATAAAAACAAAAGTGTTTATTTCCAGCTTCTGGATAGTTGAATGTACAGAATATTCAATTGTGCACTGGTTTAATAAAAGTTTGCTTAGTTGATAATATGAAGAAGGCACAAAGCTTGTTAAACTGCATCACAGTGACTTAGAGAGTTTTTACAGGAGAGTACCTGTGGGAGATTTTGTTGAAGGTTCTCTATGTGACTTGTTTGAAAGTCTGGGGATGGACTGAGAGATGAGAGGTAAACTTCTGCCAACTTTTTACTCAGTAGCTGAGAAGGAGAACAATGAAAGCAGAAATAAACAAGGCATTGGCTCAGGCACGGAAAAAGCTATGTTATGCTTGTATCTATCCATTCATTTATACATGTGCAACTGCCAACCTGTAGTTTCTGTCTGTTAGCCTTTAGTGGGACTGATGCCACCTCCAGTGGCTGCCTCAGTAGCCAGCTGGCCTCCTGAATCAGTGAATGCACCATCTGAAGGCACAGGGGAGCAGCACTGGGCTCTGATGATACTTCCTAAAAAGACATGGTTCGTGACTGAAATGCTATACAGTATGTCCTGTTCCCTATGTGCTGTTACCTTTTATGTCACATTTAAAAGAAAATAAAGATACACATCATCACATTTTCAATAGGTCTTGGAGTTTACATGCTGACATTAATTTAGTAAATTAGGAACATTTAAAAACCTACGTATTAAATTAATGTTAACAACCCGATTATGGAAAGCATTAAACAAACAATGACAAAATGTATACTTACAAACTTTGCCCTCTTCATACATTCAGCCCACTGCATGTTGACCTTGCTCAGTTGCTCTGCCAGACTGTGGCTGGTTGAAGTATCACTTACTTCAATAAGAAAGTTTCCCATCTCATTTAGCTTCGCCTGACATGATGTCCACTCACTCACATCCTGCAGAAATCAAAAAAACAAAAATGTTTTTTAAAGCTTCACTGCAAACACTGGACATCATAGTGGCAGTCCTAAAATAAAAATGACCTGCGTTCCAATAGCAGTAGGCTGGGTTTGTATCGTCTGTTCGAGCCATGTCTGCAGAGAACTAAGGCACTTGTTGTAAGTCTCCCACGCAGACACCGTTCTCTCCATTGTCCCTTTCACAGCCATTACAGCATGCGTGACTAGTTCAGCTTCACTTTCTGCTTCCTTCACCTGAAGAGTAACACTCTTTGAATCTTCACCTGGAGAATAACGAGCAGAGGAAGTTTTGCTTCAAGTAATTCATTATTTACAGAGTTCACCGCATGTCAAAGACAAGGCTTAGATTTTGTGCTGCACATTTAGATCATACCTAGTGCTGCCTTTCTGGTGTAAGCATTTGCTTTCTCCTTAAGGCTTTGGAGCGTGTCCTTGAGAATCAAAAGAATGCCTTGGTGCTCCACTGTTTCCTAGACAGCAAACAAACAAAAATCGCCTTTGCTGGTTTTCTTGGACGCATAATTTATAAAATAAAGTAGCAGAAAATTTAGATAAACACTCACATGCCAATCCTGCAGCAGATTGTGTGCAGCCTCTTCTGAACTGTAGGGAGTTTTCCAAACATTGACCTTTGCACTGATGTGGCTTAGGAGGTCCAGTACAGAGTGATGGAATTCCTGGTATTCCAACTTGATCCCTTGATACTTTGCTGTTACTCTGATATGGGTTAAACTGTTTAGAAAATGTATGTATTAATGCATTATCTATCTATCTATTATATAATCTGTGTTACAGGTTCTGAAACAAAATTAAATATTTGACACAGTTTTGTTATGTACCGCCTTTTTATCTCGTCAAACTTTTCAGCTGGCAATACTACGTTCCCTGAATCATCCATGTTGTGGTATGCATCAAGGATTTGGACATAGTGGCTCATCTCCTTAATTATTGTCTGAAAAAAGATAAGATATATATATATATATATATATATATATTATAATAAAATACTTTTACTTTTACTCAAGATACTGTTCCTCCTCCCATATTTATATCTGCCTGGATCATTTCCAGTCGTCTAAAGATTGTTTCAGTGACGTGTGAAACGTGAAATCAAAGCCAGTTTAAAAAAAAAAAATACTGTAACCTGTAGGGTGTCTTGTTGAGCTCTTGCTTCTTTAGCAATGCTTGCATGGTCTGTCACTCTTCCTCCCTTTTCTGTTAATGCTGCCTCTGCACGCTGGAGCCACAGAACCACTGTATCCAGAGGAGGAGGAAGACTAAAGTCCAGGTCTGTTTTACATCTCTGCAGCTGCAGACACGTTACAGAACCCAGTATAAACATAAAATCTTGTCATTGTCATGTTACATAAGGAGGGTTCTGTAAGTCTGGAGTGGAGACACTGTTAGAGGTAAATGTTTTTCCCAGTTTTCCTCATATCATTTATTTCCATAATTAAAAATCATATCCTTATTAATTAACAAATACAAAAACACAGGAATGACAGGCAGTGATGCTGTTGCTTATGGATTTCCTCACCTCCTCTTCCAGACGATCCCACGCTGTTCTGAGATCATGCTGCTCTTGACTCAGCTCTGGGCAGCGTCTTATGGCAGAGAGGTGCGTTATCACCGGTCTCCTTTTTTCAGTGAACGAGCCTTCTAAGCTCTGAAACACCTAATGAACCACACACAGCACCGTCACTCCACAATGTCAAAAATATACTCACAAATTAATATTTCCTTTATTTGCTTTTGATCCATGCCTTACTTGATATTTTTCTGCATAACTGGATTTATCTGCAGCCGCCCATGCTTCTGAAAGTTCCTCATAAGCCTGCTGCAGCCAACAAGTCATTTCTTGTGCACGTTCATTTGGAGTGATCTATTTTCACAATAAAAAATATAAACTACAAATTTTAAAGTCATAAAAAGGCTGACTGGGAAGAAAAACTGTTGGGTGCAGAGCTACACAATCATGTTACGGATCATACAGAGATAACTGTAAACTTCATGTACAGCTCTGGAAAAAAATAAGAGACCACTGCATTTCAGCTATGCTAACACAAAAAGAATTGGCCATGCATCTTATAAACGAAAAGATATGCAACTGCACAGTCTGACAACATATATAAATATGGATAAATATTAACTGAAGGTTTTTAGTTTGATGTAAATCTACAGTACCTGCCGTAAAGGTGAGACTGCGATTGCGGGAGGAAAGTGGTCAGGTAAGCTCACAGAAGAGAAACAGGAGGACTGATCCAAAGGGAACAGCTGCACCATCGACACCAAAGGAGAAAGGAAAACGTTGCAGGAAAAGAACAAAGAAGAGAGTTCACAGCCTTAAGTTTATGCAGGAGATTGTGAGTTCAAGATCAGGCAGGTAAAATAAGCAGCATGAGCTGAAGTAGTAGTAAAACACCCACATAAAACAGAAGTACTATACTTAATTTAGAAGGAAGACATGCTGGTTTAAAAATCTATTTGAGACGATACTGTGCTAATCTCCATCACGAGTGGGTTTGTTTACCTGCAGATGGTCATCGGGTGCTGGCATGTCATTGGAGTACTGTAGAAACTGGGCCACATATGTCATTAAGGACTTCTCATCAGGGTCTTTAACATCCACATCTGAGGTGATGAAAAAGGAAAGGAAGAGAAAAAGTTTGTCTCTGAATGAATAAATAAAACTATGAGTTACTAAACACTACAATACGTAACAGCCACTTCAAATTCTTCTCAACACATCCAAAGAGGAGTGTTTTAAATATTTGTTATTGCTTTTCTGTTGCAACCATAAAAGTAGTTTTGAGTTCATTCAGTTTAGAGAGTGTGTTCTAATTAAGTGTCTTTTAGTTGTAGTTTTGAGAATGACTTGTATTAGCAGTCTCATCAGCCTGGCCAAAAGCATAACAACTAATCCCATAAAACATAGTGTTAAGTCTCTTTTCAGCCTCACCCTGAGGCTCCAACAGGCGGGGGATGTGGAGCTCTCTCTCGGCCAGGTGAAAAGCTTCTTCCAGGTTCTCCTGGTTACTTCTGCTTTGAACCAGTGAGAGATCAACCAGCTGTGGTCTGAGAGAACAAAGAATGGCCAAGAAGGCCTCTCCACTCCTCCAGCTTGACTTGAAGTCCTTCACACTGATAGAGCTGCCAACCCTGAAAAGAAATACACACACAATGAAATTGAGAAAGGAAAATAAAAAGAAACTTACAATGTGCTATTTTTTAATTTAATTTAACAACTGCATTTAAAAACACCTTCGACATTGGTCCCTGACCCAAATAAGCAGGGCTTTCTTGGCAGATATTTTGAAGTGCCTGTGGAGGGGAGATGTGCGACCTGGAGGGACTGGACTAGCTGGGACTGGGCTGCCAGACCAGGAGTCCAGGCTGGCCAAAGACTCAAGTGAAGAATGGCGAGAACTGAAGGACAGAGTGCTGGCCAATTCCTCAATCTAAGACAGACAGTGACAGAATATATTGTACATGTACGTGTTACAGCATGTTCTGGACTCACTAAACTACTTTCTGTTGATACTCACATGACAATGAAGTATGATGGTCCACACAAGGCCCAGAACGATTGAGGGTCGTCCGTCTATGATATCTGAGATGTTTATGTTCACCAGTTTGATCTACTCCAAACAAAAAAACACAAGTTAATAAAAACCCAGTGTGACGTGTTATGTTTTGATATTATGTTTGTGTGTTGAATCTTACAGATTTCTTCTTAAGGAAACTTAACGCTGTCTCTATGTTGGCTCTCTGCTGAAAAAGCCCATGGCCCCTTTGTCTTTTCTGTCGAGACAATTATTATTAGAACAATTTATCTTAACAATATTCATTGTTTTTGTGTTGTTTGGGCTTTTACCTATGTAATATTTGTGTACTGATCAATTATAATTATCCAGTAGGAGATCTTTTTCAACTCTTTGATACCAGAGGCACAGCGTGGGAACTCACCATAGGTTGACCACTCATTACCTCCAGCAGGTCAAGTAGCTGAGACCCATCTCTGAGGTCAGAAAATAGGTCTGATACATATGACGGAGGACATCTCTGTACCAAGGCACAATAAACAACAGAGGAGTAGTTAAGTGTATGTGACATGATCCATCTTCATACACTAAGTACAGATACTATGGGCACCTGTACAGCATCACAGCAGAAGTCATACGCATTAAAATAGCTTACATTAAGTAGCATAAAAAGTTAGAATTCTCTTTAAAAAAACTACCTAAACATATAGTAAAATATAATGTGGTCTAAAAATAAACCAAACTTTCACCACATTCACTGGGCTCAATGAACCTTTTAAACTGATGACAAATTAGATGTCTGTATTTTAATAACCCTCAGTCACGTTATGTTTTGGTGGAAATTTGCTGCTTCATTTAATAAAAAAACAAGAAGTTGTTCAGGGCTTCCTCAGGTCATATGGTGAGAAAACTGAAAAATTAGTTCTAAAATATTTATCCTTCCGTAAAAACATGCTAACCTAACAAATTATGAAGTGCAAATGAAGCAAAATAGTTTATGGGAAATGTGATCCACACTGTGGGAGAAAGCATCAATAGCACTTTTCTGGGAGGTCCTGAAAACTCAAATGAACTCATGCTAATAAATAATAAAAAACATTTATAGGATAATGGCATATTTTATAAATGCTACACACACTGTGTGTTTATAAAATATGCGGTGGTGGGTTCATTATTATTTATTCATTAATTTCTGTGTGGACACCCACGTACCTACTAAAACTATTTGCTGCTTTCGCAACAACAAGCACTGGGTCACGCTAGACATCAAAGCCATCCTGAATGAAACTGGCTTCAAGTCCAGCAGCCAGGTGACTGAGGGGACTGTGGACTGGGACAATGAATTTAATATTACTTTAATATTTTTTATATCTTACATATTTTGTAAATATACTGAGTTCTCAGTATTGATGTTATTCTGTATTTGTGTAGGCGTGGATCCTTTCTGGTTGTGGTTCCCTTTTTTTGCAAAAAACAACTGTAACAATAATTCCCTTTGGGATTAATAAAGTTTTTTTAATCTTGAATCTTCATTCAAATACACCCAAAGCAAAAGCTTTGGGCCAAGTCACAACAGAGAACACTGTCCTGAAGTATGTGTGGAGGACTGTTAGTGGTTGGTGTAGCAGATGGAAAGTAATGAAGGGGTGATTTTGGCAGTGGAGTGCATTCATATGGATATGAGGTTATGAAGTGGCTAGGTTCAGATTACACACTGCTCTGCTCCGCTAAAGCACTATTTATAATCCAGACGAGCATCACAACCAGTTCAAGGTCTCTTTCTTATGAGATCCACCATAACCCACTTCACTGCACCTAAGTCTGACCAGTGAGTCAGCAAACGACATAAAAGCGGCACTTTACTTTTATTTAACACTCATTCCTGTCTGTTAAAACATATGTTTTGATAAAGCACCAGGGTTTAGTTTATTTTAAATATCATGTCTTCGACAGTTTTTTTTCACTGCAGAAATATAATTCTGATGAGAATAAAAAAAGTCAAAATTTCAGTAAAGTATTACAACTGATCCACAGGTTTTAACTTATCCCTATAAACTTGACTCACAAATATACTGTCCTAACTTACCTTTGAGAGTTGAGCATTTATCCAGTTGGTGAAAGTCCTTTTCTGAATCTGTTCATGCTCCACTGTTAAGGCAACAGAGATAGACATTGTGATTTCCATACGTGCAAAATGTATTTTACATTTAGGGTGTTCAGTCATCAGACAGTTCGTCTAGGAGCACTCCTGTGGGTATAACCATGTGCATGTTCTGCAAACAGTGATGAAGTTAAAACACTTTTACCATAATGCCAAATGATTTGCACAAATCTTCACAAAGTGTTTGACCTTATTTTTTTAATTCTGTGAACTGTCTGTTAGCAGACAGCTGCAATGTAATCTGTAATCCCAGTATGGAACATGCTGCTGTCCATAAAACAACCCATAAACTTTGTAACAGCAGTGGGAACCCTGATCTGAGTTGCAGGCAGATCATCAGCTACTCACCAGCATCAGAGAACTGTACAAATGTATGACCCTCCATTTTTATAACCAATAATTACTAAAGCCATGTATTATAGCTAAGACAACAGTCCATTTAAATAACATAACATCTCCCCTCTCAAAGCTAGACGGTCAGGGAGTGAAATGCTTCCTCTTAAAGCTAAAGTAATGCTTCTGGCTAGGATCTAAGTACAAAACGGGATGGCGTCCAAGATAGACACACATACAGAGTCTCACACACACACAGCAATTATACATAGACACACTCAAAGCCGTAATGAAGTCCCAGACAGTGTGAGTGAGAGTATTAGGGTCACACATGAACCTTAAGAGATACTAGATTATATCTTAAGCTCCTGCAGCCAAAATATTAATATTTTCATTAACTAACACTGAAAGGCTTTTAATGTCAGTAATATCTATCTTATATATATCTTATATCTTAAGAGAATATTGACAATAGTACTTGGAGCCAATAATCACCTGTTAACACACGGATAAGTTAAGTGTCTACTTATATTTTTATCACAAGAATTAATTTAATTATTGACTGAAGGTAATTCCTTATTTTATTTACAACTGCTGATGAGATATTAATATTTGTATCCAACCAAACAAGTTGGATGTTTCTCATAATTATATCACTCTGTTAAAGTCACTATCGTAAATCTTTAACTACTGCTTTCTGTGTTAGGCATAAACTGCAAAATTACAGCTTGGAGATCATTTCCCACAGAACTGTCACAGCCTGGGTCAAATCTGGACAAAGGAGGGGAGACCACACATGAGTAATAACTAAAAAGTATGTTTAGTTTATATTACTAAATATACAAACTAACACAAAGACAAACCAAACAACAAAACCAAAGTGAAAGCCCAGAGAAGAGAGACACTGGCTGACTGCTACAAGTTTTTATATTGCAGCCGTGAGCTCAACAGGTGAGCTGAATCTCACCGATGACCCAACTCAGCACACCAGGCTCCTGCAATTAGAAAGGCCTGTAAAGGCAAAGGGTTGTTCTAGGGGTTGTTCTAAGGGGTTCTAGCACAAATGTGCACTTTTAGACTAAACCTTGCCATATGCTCTTCCAGCTTGTCCATCCTCAAACATCAGCATGTTTAAGGCTGGAGAGAGAGACAGGGTTAGAAATAGAAGGCAAAGTACAGTGATGTGGGACATTACTTAACGTAATCGTGCATTTGTCAAGGCCAACTCCCTGACTGTACAACACAACACAAAATGCTTCAGGTCAGTGTCTGTGTCAAGGCCCAATACCTGACCACAAGACACATGCTTCCTACCTGCCTGCTTTCCCATCATATGATGTCAAGGGTGAGAAAACAGACAACTTAGTGTTGTTTATAGAACACATGATACCAAAAACAAAGGCCAAACTACTGGAAGCAAATGAGGAGATTTGAGTAATGTGTTTATATTTACATTTGTTTTAGCAGTCCAGCAAAAGGAGCATTACAGTAACCCTGATGTTTCCCAAAGTAAGATCAGCATCACAAATGACTCAGAGAGTCTTGACAGCTCACTGCATTTTAAAGACAGTAAATCTAGAGGAGTATATGTGTCTCTGTGTTTGAGGATCTACAACTAGCTTTGTTGTAATCACAGCTAAGATTATCACTCTGTTGTCTTGTCTGAGAGGAAAAGCACACAAGTCACATTCAGATTTCTGAACTTACACTGTTGTATGGTTAAGAACCTGCCTGAGCAGGAAATCTTTTATACTAATCACTTGACTACTCCCAGTTTATCTGACAGGCCCAGTGCAAACAGCAGAAAGAGGCGTCACCACATGAGTAATAACTCTGTCCTCTTCGTCTGTTGTGAGGTGGAATAAGGCAAATATGTTTTCTCGCAAGGTCAAATTACAATCACAGATCTTTAGCCGACGTTTAATGATCAAACAAACATAAACATGATTTTTTATTGTGAAATTACTATGTAAGTAACTTTTACCCTCATACTCAGTTTGTTTTCATGCATTAACTGGTTCCAGTTTGCATCAGTTACTTATTATTGTACATTTCTAGTACAATAGTTAAGGTTTTGTGATGGTCAAATGATTATGATGTCTTAGCAAAATATCAAATGTTTTAAATGTATTTTATGATACAGATAACAACATACTGTTAATGATTATGCTTTCATTCGGCAAGAGACCTTAACACCTGTGAGTCACCAATTAATCTAACTATATGTCTGTGGACTGAAGCCGGAGTAAGGAGGAAACCCACACAGGCAAAGGAAGAAAATAAAACTGTACAAAAACACCTCTATAATTATATGAAGTTAAAAAGGAGAATTGAAATGGAGCAGTATACTATAGAAAGATGTAGATTATATTATGTATAAGTATTTGTAATGAATATGATTGATATGTTTTATTTTTGTGCTTTACAATTTATAATGTATGTTTATATAAATCTTTATTTTATGAATTGCTATGATATGAGTAGTGTAAAAACAGGAAAATATAATCAACAATGCTTTTTTGTAGTCAGCCACTCACACCACATCACATCTATAAAAGCACACAGACAGACTGACCTTGCAGAAGCATGTGCACGTTGTCTATATCCAATGGAATGCTTCCATCCTCTTCCTCAGTTCCACCTGACGCCATGTAGTCTCCAAGCACAGCCTCTAATTCACCCCAGAAAGATTATATGGATTAGTTAATCATCTATTCAAGAGAAGTACACATCAGAAAGTAATAAAAACAACAGTGAATATTTCAGGACATAAGTTTTTCCCGCACCCATCCACGCCCTTACACTACCATAGACACACACACACAGATACAGTACAAGTACACACATGCAAATACTCAAACAACGAGCTCAAAGAGGAAGAATAACTGTGCTGCATGGAAAGAGCCATTAGCACTGTGCCATAATGTTGATATACAAAAATAGAATGGCTTCAGTAAATCAACATACCTGTAGCAGGGCTGTAGTCAGTGCAGACAGCTACTGTGGAGCATACTACAATGAAGAACTCCGTAGAGTGTAAACACTGTACAGTGAATCTCCTCAGCTGTGTCCTTTCATTCTGGCACAACTCTGTTGAGTGCCTGCAAATAGGACGTAGACCTTAGGTGATCATAAAAGAAACAAGGTGCCTCCTGCCTATCAGAGCACAGAGGACAGAAAAGAATGGAAAGTCCCGCCCATGCACACTGTTCAACAAATCACTCATGCAGACGCTCATACAGACTTCATACCCTTTAGTTAGAAAGTCATCATGACCTTACTTGTGTTTTCAGCTTCTTTTGCACCAGCCAGTCCTTATTACTGATGCTCCAACTGTCTCTATTTTCCTTACAGTCTTCTTTGGTTTTCTTGTATGCTGCAGTAATAACATAACAGAAACAAGGACACTGGTTTCAGTTTCAGTTTCCTTTTAGGGGTAATTCCAGCACATTCCTTCCCAACATATAATTCTTAATAAATACATGATTTAAGTCAGCTTTCACTGGTTTCATATCAAGTCTTTTGATCATTTAAGTATTTTAAATTATAATTCATATCAGTTTAAATTAAGTGACCATAGGGAGGAGATTTCTTTTTCAATTCATTACCAGTATAGATACTTATGAATCAATTTAAATAATAAAAATATTGATTTATTTATGTTTTTAATTTATTTTACTCAAAGAAAATTAGGGTACATTTTGACCTAAGCATGTTACACTACGCCATTTTTACCCTTGAGAGCACTGCCAGTGATTTATTTGTTGTTTCACTATGGTGAGCAGACAGAGCAGGTGAACAGTTGGTGTGCCATGTAGCAGCTGCACCCTCACCTCCAACTCCCACCTCTGGTATGGCAGTGGCAGAAGAACAGCAGTGATTTTGAATATTTTGGCTATATTATTGACAAAGGAATCATGGGAATTTCTAAAATGACTTTCATGATTCTTCTTTCATGCACAGGTTGACAACTTCCATGAAACTATTAAGGATGTCACTTTACAGTGCAATACAATAATACATTTATAGTAATATACATCATTAGTGATTTAATATACATATTAACATTTCTGAGTAGAAGACATTAAATGTTCATGTTTATTAAAGTGAAATTCTCAAAAAATAAGATTTCTGAAGTTGTTCTCCATTGTATACATTAATTTGTGCATTAATTACAAGGCTTGAACATTTTAGATTTCCAGAAATGTTGTTTATAGGGGATACGTGGAACAAATATAGACTAGGAGAAATCTATTTCTTAATAAAGTACATTTGTATTCAAAATAGACTGTAAAACATGTGTACCTTTTTGCACACTTGTGTGAGTTAAAGTCAGCAAGGTTATAACATTAAACAGTATCTACAGTATTTAATGACTGTACTAAATATATCTGTAAAACTGAAAATGATGGTGGACTATAGGGTGTAAAGCAGCACATTTTCATTCCCTAGTTCCTATTTTTCTGTTTTCACATAAAATAGTGAGTCAAAGAATAAAAGATTACTGGTAATAGATTACGTGTATGATTAAGTCCTCAAGGTGGAGCTGTGGGTGATAGACAGGTATCAAATGAATCGACCGCGTCCTTCCATTAGGTGGCGCTGCCCCTCAACACGCCTGAGTTAGTGCATATTACAGAAGAAGAAGAAGAAGAAGAAGGAAGAAGAAGAAGAAGCTTTCTCCCCACGACTTTGACGTTTAGCAGCAGCACTTGTGTTGACCTTTCTGCAGCAGCGTGACAAACTTAAAGGTAGTATGACTTTACATTTGTTTAGTGACATTACTTTAATCATCGTGGGTGAAGAGTGTATGACAGTAATCAAAATTGAATCGATCTTTTTTTTAAAATCATGGCTGTATGTGCTGAGTTTACAGGTGTAATGTAAGGGTTAGCTAGCTAGCTAGCTAGCTTCTCGCTAAGGCTAGTTAGCATTCCGTCTGGTTTCAGACTATTAGCAGAGCTAAAACGCAAAACCAGCCATTCATTCATTTAGCTAGCTGTTCAAGGTTCAATGTTCACAATATAAATTTTAGCTGGATGTATGCTTGTGAACGCATCATCCCTCGCTTTCTTCGTCTGACCGACTTTCACGCATTAATGCTAATAGTGACTTGAGTACAGTGGAGTTTGTAATGTTAGCACTAACATTAGCATTAGCCAGCTAATTTATTTTACGTTATTGTAACTACAGAAGAATTATTACATGAAACGGCAGTATAAAAACAGTTTCACGTTACTTTTACATGAAGTCTTAGAAATAATAAATGGTGCTATTTTATCTGTTCTTTTCATCACGGTTTGCTCTCCGGCTAAAGTCATTAGCCAGGCCTGAGACAGCTGAGGGTCAGTGGACTGTTAACGTTACTCTCGGGACAGCAACAAACATTAAAATTATGTTATGTAAAAAATATTTTCAGACTGAACGAACAAACAAACATAGTTTTATGCAAAATTATTGCAGCCTATCATTTTAAACGTTTCATTTGACATGCATTAGGTCTCATTAGTATTTAAAGCAGTACACATCAGAAAAGTGGCAGAATTGTAAATGAGGTTTGGTGTGGGCTTCAGGTGTTGCAGTTATTCTTATACTGAAATAAAACTGAAATAAACTATCATGTCGTTATGCCTACTGAGTACATTAGGAGTGATTACAGACTATGCTGTTGCCTTCTGCCACAGATGGCTGGGCGCTTATTTACAAGTTGGTGGTCCAAGATGAGCCCTTACTACACCCAGGCATATCAGGAGATGTGGGTGGGTCTGGGCATCATGACATACCTGTACTACAAAGTTTCCTATGGAGGTAAGTTCAGGACTTTGATTGATGGACTCATGTGCTAAATGTTGCCAAATATATAAATTACTCAATAGGCATATATATATATTGTGCTTCTTATTGTGCTTTACAATAACACTTTATTCACCCCCTGAAGGGGAAATTCACATCACAGCAGCAGAGCCAAACTAACATTGACAGTTAAAAACAACAGAACTAATCTGGAATAACTCTAAAATATAGTAGATACATGGATTACATGGTAAAATACATGTAGATGTTAGATAAAGCAGTTATGATTCAGCAAATGTATCTGCATCCTGTAATACAAAATCAAAGTTGGTCATGTTTTATTTATTAAATCAGCTTCTGAAGTTGTCGTGTGGATCCTCTGTTTTAGTCAGTATTTAAATAGACTGTGTTGAATAGTTACATGAATTAATTCCTGTAAAAACAACCACAACTAGAGCTGTCACTAATATCACATTTTTCCTCTCTTACAGGTAAAAAGGCTGTGAAAGCCAGTAAGTAGCCCAACCCAAACACCATCATTATCAAAGCATATGTTATGATGGAAAACTATCCCCAAACTATGTTTATATGTAGATCTTGATCTTATTTGTTCTCCTGGACACAGCATTTTCCTCCATAGTGATTTTTAGGTTCAGGTCTTTTTTTTTTTCTAGACACTGTGAACTCAACTTGCATACTTGTAGGCTGCAGGAATGATAAAGTAAAGAATCATGGCAGATGTACAGTTACATATGTTTTCCTCTAGATGTCACTGACACATGGTTAATTCAGATGTAACTGGCTGATTTTGAAATAGTTTGTAATTAATGTATGACATTAAATAAGTGTTATCGTTTTTGTCTTTTTTCTGCAGAGCCTGCCCATTGATGCTTTCCACCATGTTCTCCATCTTTCAAATTTCTCTGTCACTGCTGTCAATTAATGCCCCAGTTGCTAATCCAGAAGTCCAGCATCATATTTGAATTTTTGTTAATATGGAACAAATAAAGTTGTTATCCCAAGTTTTGGTCATTTCATTTACTTTTCCTGAGTTGCTTTTGTTCCATGGTGGTCATATCACAGTGTTATGAGACAGGAAAAAAGTTTTAGAACTTTTTAAAAAATCAAAAAGCACTTGTTGTAGTTGACCTTAGGTCCTGCTCTAAACAACACTGCGAAAATACATCATTGCATCTTTTGAATTAAATTCAGCTTACATTGTGCCAAATTACAACAAGTCATCTTGAGACACTTTATAGTAGAAGGTTTAAGACCTTACAAAGTATTACTGTATATAGAAAACCCAACAATCCCACTTGAGTAAGCAGAATGATCTTTTGCTTCTACTTTTCCAGGCAAGTCTACTGGTTCACAATGTATTAGACTAACACCTTATATCATTGGTTCAATAGGACTAAATTACATCTGATGTGTAGATGAAGTGTAACCAGTATTCCAATCATGTAAATAAATCATAAAAGCTGTAGTTCTTTAAGTTTTTGCCATGTTTCATTGTAAGAGTAAAAAGAGAAAATAAGTGAACTATTATGGGACAGAAAATCACAGTTTGGGTTTACATTTTAACAAATTGGATAGGAAAAATAAACAGACCGCCATGTTTGGTATTGAGTGGGTGCTACTGGGGCTGGTTATTCTTGGAAGTCAGACTTAACACGAGTGCATCTCAGTAAATTACAAAAGTTTTTTTTTTTTTTTCATAATTTCAACCACAAAGATCCAGCACATGTAAAGTCACAAAAAAAAAAAAAAATAAATAAATAAATAAAAATAAATATATATATATATATATATATATATATATATATATATATATATATATATATATATATATATATATATATATATAAATCTTATTTCCATACATGGCACCACAATTGTTGGGAAGACTGCTAACTTGCCCTCCACAACAGGTAAGGGAAATACGTGATAGGGAAAGGTGCACAAGCAACAGGACTGACCTAAGCAATAACAAGGTTGTGAAGTAAACACGATTCAAGAATTTGGAAAAGCAAGAAGTGGACAGAGGTTGGAGTCAGTGCATCAAGACCCACCAAGCACATCAGGGAATGGTCTACAACTGCTGCATGCTTGGTATCAAGCCACTCCTAAACCACTCACTGCTCTAAAGTTCTCTTTTCAGATGAAAAAAAAAACTTGCATTTCACATGAAAATCAAGGTATCATAGATGGAGGAAGAGTGGAGAGCCACACAATCCAAGTTGCTGGAAGTTCAGAGTGCATTTTTCACAGCGAGTGTGGTTCGGGTGCCATGTATGTTTTATTAAGTCTAGAGTCAACACAGCCGGCCTACCAGGAGATTGTAGACCACTTTATGCTTCCTCCTGCTGACTGAGTTGCAAATTTCCTTTTCCAGCAGGACTTAACTACCACTAACTGAGCTGCTGACCATATTATTTTTACCTCTTGTCAAGAGGAAGATGAGAAACACCTGATCCAACAATATAGATGAGCTAAGCAACATGCTCTTCAATACACCTCATCAGTGCCACAGTCCATGACACCACATTAATGTAGTAATTCATGCTAACTTACTTATTACTTATTTTGATTATTGCTGTAATATACAGCAGTAGATTTAGTAGATATTAGTTATATAAGTATAAACTGCTCTCTCTGGGATATACAGTAGGACAAAAGGCTGTAGCATCAAAACTGGTTTGTTGACAAAAGTCAATATGAAATGAGTCAGTTTCTGTTTACAGTTTGGTTCACTGAACTGATAGTGAGTTGTGCTGCCTGGAGCCAAGTTTGGTGCTGGGTGAGGAGGTGAACTGATTCCACTTCTGTAACATCCCAGCTACTGTATGTGTGCTGGAGCTAAGACAAATAAATGCAGGTGTAAATGCTTTGAATCCACCTGTGAAGTTAGTGACAAAAAAGTTAGTTAGTTTGAACACATATCTTTAGAGTGTTACAAAAAAGAAAAACATCAAATCCAGCGTAAAGCACACACAGGTGACTCCAAATCTACGAGTATTATATTACCCTTCCAAAAGTGGAAAAACTCTCTTGCAGACATGGATACAGTAGACTTTTGTAGAATTGCCCTCTTGGGACTGAGACTAATCGATTGCTTTTGGCAGGATGAGATTCTGGTCTGCCGTGTAGGCATCTGTAAATTTGCTCTACCATAATATTACCTAATTAAATAAATGTCTGGTCTAGAGGAGCTGCCATGGTTGCTTCCTGTTCCTAGTGCCAAGGTTCTCTTGTTGTAGATGCTGAAGTATACATGTACAGAAAATGTTTGGCCTATAATTTGGATTTTCCAAATAATCCTTTAACAAAATCTACAAAACTTTCTTCAATTATTACAAGTATGCTTTAGGAGTTGTGTGTCAGTACTGTTGGTCTGTTAGGCACTGTAACATCCAGTCTTACATGTTTTAACATGTAAGTAGTGTTTTAATACTGGAGTTGGCAAAGGTGAACTACATAGAACTACGTATAACACATTAATGACTTTAAATAGTTCCATAAATTATAAAATATTTATTTTTTGCTTGATCCCGTTTTCCACCAGCAACAGCAAAGATTAGAGGCATGCCTTATCTAAGGTTTCTTTGAATAATTCAAGTAATTAGTAATAATTTGAGCTTATATTTTGAATGTGTGACCCCAATGGCTGTAACTAAAGCAATGTACTAGTTGTTTTGAGTCTCTTTGCAGCTGCTTATCTTTGTGTCCACAGACACAAAAAATCCTAGCATTCAGTTCATATTGAAACTCTGGCTGAGGGCCCTCCTGACATATCAGGCCCCTGGATCTGTGTCTGCTAGGTCTATTATCTATTAAATCCCAACTTACATACCATCTCTGTATTGTAATTGCAAAATCTTCATGAGACCAGCAATCTGAAAATGAGCCCACAGCAGGCCCGGAAAAGACAAATGAGAAATCCTGCCCCAAAAGCCCCTCCATCTATCATTACCACCTACACACCTGCACAGCTTAAAATATAGGTTCACTAATTTTCAAGTCAGTCTACAACAGCTACAATGTGCAGTTTTAGGAATCAAACTACAGCTAGCATGAGGCTCAAAATCAAGCCATGCTCCAACATGCTCTATCCAGCCCTTCATGTATTAGTCCTTATACGATTAAAATGAGCAAGAATGCTACAAAACTCAGGAAGCAGAAATAACTTATGTATATTTTTTGATTTGTTAGAAAAGCTAGTCTCATTAGTTGTCCCTGCACTGCTACCTGGTTGTTCATTGAGTCTGGTTCACAGAAACCTTTAACATCTCTCCACCTGTCTACTAAACAATTGAAAAAAGTTAACTTTAAAACAAACATCTGCCATTAGAAACACTGAATGAAGGTTTTCCTGCCACATTCATTCCTCCTGTTTAAACAGAGTGGAAGTCTTAGTATAAAAGTTCCCTGTATTTCTCTGCACAGTACTTCCCCGTTGAGTGGAAGCATAATAGAGGTGGTTTTGTGTATTTAAGGCTGCAACTATGAGAGATGTTAACGAAAAGTGACTGATTTGAATGGCTGACTGTCTGGAGCTCATCCCCATCACTTGGAGTAGAAACCCTCTGAAGTGATGTGTATTAACAGGAGTGGTTACAGGAAGCAAAACCTGTTCCAGTGCGCATGTTGGCACCTGAGTATGGTTTTAAAGACAGACTTCAACATTTGTGGATCTGTTTTTAAGCTGTTTACTTCCCCTGTGTGTGTGTGTGTGTGTGTGGTGTGGGGGGGGGGGGGGGTCGTGGACAAACGCTGAATGACAGAGCCGGAGCGCGCTCCCTCCCTCCCACCGTCCGTGCGCACCGACGGTGACTGCGCTCCCTCTTTCTCTACATTCAAACATGGCGAAACTCTTTGCCATTATCCCACCACCATCACCCTCATCCTCCACCTCTCCATCATTACCATCGACGCCTACATCGCCCCCATCACCGTCGCCACCGTTATCTCCGGTACCGTGATGACCCGGGAGGATGGAGAAGTTGTCGGCGAGCCTGTCGGAGATCACTTGGAGCCCGTTGGCGCTGCCGCTGGACGCGGTGGTCAGCAAGTTCCGTCTGCCCACTCTGGTCCGCCTGGCCCACGGTAAGAGAGGCGACCCTCACCGGGTACTTCGAGCTCCACTGCAGCATCTCAAACTTTCAGGGCTGTTGTTGGATTTTCACAACTTGTCAGCGAACTATCGCTCCTCAAAGCACCAGAGGTGAAATCACACAGCCGATGATCATAATGGCGACAAATAAGCTTTTCCGGCCAGGGCTTGCAAAAGACGTACACCTTTATTATAAAAGTGTGTTTTTACAGAGTTTTATCAGTATAAAGATGTTTGAATAAGTGTTACTGAAAAATCTGTGCATTTTAATGGTGTCAATGTTGGCAGGAAGAACAGCTTCCGGTCAAAACTTTCAAAATAAGTCCGCAAACTTATACGATTTTTTGTTAAAACCCAAGGAAAACACGTTTTGAAGATGATTTAACATTTACAAATGATCAAATAAAAAATCTGAATCGTGCAGGCTTATGTCATACAGGCGTGATCTTTGCAAACAGTCCCTGTTAGCAAAAAAAAGCTATTACCCTATAATTTAGGCAGACACACAGGACACTAGCCAGGATTTAAAATGAAGTTTGTTTCCTCAGCTGTCCTGAATCCTACAATCACTGCCCCAAATTAAGTCACTTTTCTGTATTTTGGATTTTTAATTTAGTTTAATTTCTTTGTTTCTGTGCTGTAGCTTGCATCAATGAAGGTTCTGCTATTCTGTGAGGTTATATCTGATTAAAAGCTTTCCATTAACACGTCAGTTTTCCTTATTACTACTAGTTCTTTTAACCATAGGTCAATTTACAAGTTTAATGTAATCATGGCAAATAAAGGCACTACCACAACAGGACACAATAACATAAGCATTTAGCTGGCCTTTTTTAAAACAACTAACACTGAACAATAACTACAAAGCAGGCCTAGACATAATCTACAACAGCATTTAACTAGGATAATACTAACTAACTTTGTTATTGAAGAAGATGTACCTGGGATTTTAGGACCAGGATGCATTGTGCTTCATGAATGCAACCTTTTAAACAGAATACAGTTTGGTAGTTCACTTTAGGCTTTTGTAAATAAGGTAGGGGTTTGATTTTTAGCCAGTCTGTTTCTTATATCAAATTAGCCATGGAATCAACAACAGCTGAAATACTCATATTCAATTACTTGATCAGCAGAAAATTCAGGATTATTTTAAAGCTTTAGCCATTGATTGGACAAAGAAATATAATTATTATAGAATAAAACAGGAATATTAATTGATTTGGTACATAAAACATAACTTTTAAAAACAGCCTATGACTAACTAGGCACCATCATCACCTGCTGACAGACAAATTAAAACTCCTTGACCCAGAATTATTTAGAGGGGATTCCAGATGATACTGTGTGCAGTTTAATGGTGCGGCTGGTGATGTTTTATTCCATGTTACACTTCAGAGAGGTGTATAATTTCTTTATTTATTAAATAATTAGGTTAGTTTAGGACCAGCAACATTTTCTATTAGTGAAAAAGCACAGAAATCACAGATGAATCTATGTGTCCATCTTAGATGTGTTTTACTATTTTAGGAACTTTTAAATTCTGGCTCTGATTTAGTTTAAATTAAAATAGATTACACACCACATATTAGTCAGATGAGGTTTAAAGCATGCTGTCAAAATACAAAATAGAGTTTAACAAAAACACACTGGATAAGATGATTGAGATGGTTAGAGGAGCCACTCTGTTGCCTACTTTATCATAGTTTTTTGGAAAAAGGGGTTCATTATATTTCCAGGTTTTCAGTTAGTAACTTCCTGAGCCGTTATTTTGAAGCGGACATCGCGTTATTTCCGTTATTATTTATTTATTTATTTTGGTTAAATGCGGCCACTTTGATGCAGCTGCAGAATTTATTCTCGGACATAGACTTTCTTAGTTCTTACCACTCCACTGACTTGCATAAGGAAGTCGTCATGTAATGTTTCAGTTCTGTTTTCTCATAATTTGTTTGATGTTTAGCTGCCAACATGACTGTCTACTGAAAAAGATTTGGTCTTTACTTTGGGAACGGGCGATGGGTGTCATGGCCAAAGTTGTTCCAGTCCAGTGAAGGCAGGAAAGCCACAAAGTGTCTGTTGTGCTGCTGAAGTGCTGCTCAATTCTTTTCATATGTAAATGCTGTAATCTGTCGGTGAATGTGTTGAATACTAAAGAGCAGCGAGGAGCGAAGAGGAAAACCTCCAACTTTGCTTGGTGAACAAATGCGCGCACCGGCTCCAATTCCGTGACACAGTCCGGAAAATTACGCACCTTCCATCTGCAGAACGCGTGTGTGTATGTGCGTGTTGTATAGTGACAGCAACAATAGGTGTTTATTAACTGCTCTGTAGTTACCCCACAGATGCCTGCTTGTTTGCACAGCCAGTCAACCCGACCCAAACCGTGGTTAGTTATTTACAACAGGGCATGATACCAGCGTTTCATCAAGCTTTAATTCTCCACTTCACATAAACAACAACAGGGGTTTTATCTGTATGATGAAAGTGTGTTTGTGTGTGTGTGGGTAGCAGGTAGTGCAGAATTAAAGCGACTTTCCTGATAAATTATGAATGCACCAGATGGCATTCTATATTCACATATAGTCAAAGATGGATATACATTCATGCACACCACACTTGTTACACATGAACTGGCAGTTTGCCCACACAAAGCACATTTTCCCACTTTGCTAAAGCTGGCATTGATTGGTCACTATTCAAAATTACTCTATACTGTATGATCATCATGCTGCACCTCACTATAAAAATTCCTTAATAGTGCAAAATTAAGATGCAATCATGCAAAGCCTGATCTTGTGTTTGTATTCAGTCATCAGTCACTATAGTTGGTAGACTAAAAGGCAAAAGATGTGCATCCATGTGAGTGAGAGAGAAAGTATTGTGTGTGTGATTGAATTGTACAACTGTGCTATCAGCAGAAATCAATGCTGGTGTGCTACATGCTGGACCCAGTGAGTGCCGGAGAGCTGTGTGTGTGTTTGTATGGGGGCTGTGTAATAGTAGGTTGCCAGTTGCATAGCAGGCTCCTGATGAGTAGGTTAGGGTGGTGAACCATCACTGATGGTAGTAATTATGGACACTGAATCTCAAATGCGTGAGAGTGTGGGTGGGGCATGGAGGGTGGTGTATTTTAGTGTTTTCCATTACCGAGATGCTTCTTGTGACCTGAGAAATTAAAACCTGATGTTTGTTTATTGCATTTCTCTGTGTTGACATGTGTATCGATGTGTTGCAGGTGAATGCGTGGAAGGTCTGTCAGAGGAGGATGTGGTGCTGTTACACTCCTGTCGTCAGTGGACCACGGTGACAGCCCACAGCTTAGAGGAGGGACACTACGTAATTGGACCCAAGATAGATATCCCTCTGCAATACCAGGGTCAGCATGCACATGCACTTTCACATAAATATTATTTTTCTTCACGCTTGATGGCATAGAAAAACTACTGTCAAATTACATTACTTCAGCTTTCTCTATGAGTAATAATAAATACAATTTATTTTTTCAGTTGAGCAACATATTTCACTTGTTCTATATTTGGTGATTACATTTTTAGGGGTATTTTTTGTTTTTCTTTGAAAGACATGCTTTAGAAATGCACCAGTCGTCCCCTGTCTTACTAGGGACACTGTGACTCATTAACACTGACACTCATCAACTTAAACCCTAAGCCACAAGGTTGCTGTAGGATTTGCATGTTCTTTCCACTTTCCTCGGGCTGCTTCCTTCCAAAAAGCACATGCCAGGTATTAGCAGTACTCCTGCCAATGACTTCGATGAAAGCACTGGCCTCACAACTAGATTTGAAGGTCAAAGTCTGAATTTTCACACTGAAGTGACACTATCTTGGTGGGCCAGTCATTAAAAGGATGCCAAACACGTGTCCAAAGATCCTTGATCACTGTGATGATCCCAAGTTGTTTCAATATAGTAAATACACCCTGAAATTTTACATTTAATGTTATAGCTTCACAACTCTATTACATTTATAAATAAACAGGTTCTGTTCTATGCGCTACCAGTACCTTAACCTAATAAAATCCAAGGTCATGGACAGATCGTTAGATGCTAATACTGTGGCTTTTTATGCATGCTGAGCAGACAGGAGGTTTTCCTTCTTAGATATTGGACATTTTTAGCCAATTCCCATTATGATTCGTGCAGTTTAAAGTACTAACTGTACTTTGTACAGTTTAAAGTACAGCTTAGACACAAGAAAGTTACTGGTCCCAGCTGAGACAGCATCGGGGTTGTTTTCATTACCTGGGAGCAACTTCTGTTCCAGAAACAGTCCAGCACATAAGCCCTGTAAAACAGGAAATTATATATTTTTAGACTTTCACAGTGTCTATGCTAAGTCATTAGGCTTGTAATTTACTCTATCTGTAGAAGAATGATATCAATCTCCAGTTTCTCACAGCAAGAACCAAAATGTTGGACTATTGGACCTTTATAGATTTAGGGGCAATCAAAGGGGTATACTTATGGTGAATAAAATGAGCACAATGTAATCTAATAAATACTGGTGCCAACTGTGATTTAGGTTAAAACGGCAAATATTAGGATTTAAAAGAAATGTTCACTTACAGTGTGTAAATAGTCATATTTGAAGATATTAAAAACATATTTTTATCAACACCTAAAATTAAACTTTGGTAAAAAGTAATCCCTGTCCATACAAACACATTCACACAACCACACGTTACCTTCCCTGACTCCTCCTGTTTACTGACCTGTCGTCGTCCTGCTGAATGAGTCTAGTCAGTATGATCTCACCAGAGCTCATCCCATAGTTCCGACTCTCTGTCCAGTCACATTATTTGCCGTGTAACTGGATCTTAATGCCTCATCTCCGTTGCTTCCTCCATTGATAGAGCGCTGATGTCACCTCACACTACTGCCGCCTCTCAGGCTCCTTTTTGGAAGAATGAAAGAACATTTAGGTGGGAGGGAGGGTGTGTTGAGATCATTGTTATTATTGAGATGTAATCATTTTATTACGGAAACATGTGTCCACCAATATTGATAATATTAGTGGTTAGCAGTAAGAAGTAAACAGCTTCAAGAACAAAGTTCAAGCACTTGATAGAAAGAAGTTGTAAAAAGTGAGTGAAGTGAGTTTATATAGGCTTCATGGTTTCCAAAGTATTGTGCCATTTTAGTGTAACCAGAGTTGTCCAAATGCCTTTTACCACAAAAAGATAAAGGGAAAACAAGGGAAACCTCTTGAACACAGTACTTCCAAAAACACCATAAATACTGGGATGTTTAATTTACAACCCTTAAGCTTTTTATAACATCAGACCCAAATCCGGACACTAGCTGTAGCTGCCATTTATTTAGCAATATCCATTTGTTACCAGCTCCTAGTGAGCGTCTTCAGCATTTTTGCCAGGTTGTGTTGTGATTTTGATACATACACATATTGTTAGTAAAACCAATTTTGCTATTGACGTCAGGTTTCTCTCCTAGTGTTTCCACATTTGGATTCCTGTGGTTGCTGGTTTGTAACACCGTTAAATGTATTTCTACCTATTAGTTTCCTCTCTTTGTAGTGGGTTTGTATGTGGGTTAGTTGTTGTGACAGGCAAAGCCCTACAACTGCACCGAATTGTCACCAAATCAACTAAAACCAGAGATGTTTAAAGTACAAAGTGCAAGTACAACTAGTAGAGTATAATAAAAAGTAACATGACATACAAATACTCATAATAAATTATAATTACCTTACAACTGTACTAAAATGCAGTACTTGAGTAATTGTAAGGGTAATAACTTAAATAGGATTATAGAGGTACATTAGGAGGAGGTGATAGGAAAACTGTAGTCCATGTAAAGTTTCATTAAAGTTTTCACTTCCTTTCAGTCAACTGGTTTTACAGGCTGGCATATTTGTGTCTTGTCAATTAGTGATGTTCATTGCAGGAAATGGTTTCACTGGTGGAAAACGCACTTCAGGAGGCAGGTAGTGTAAGTCTAGCAGGCCTTAATAACAGCCTTCTAACAGCTAAAGGCGAGTCTAGACTGTTGCAGGACTCTGGAGTTACACAAATCCAATTTAACTATGTATGAACCATTGTAGTAAACAAGAAAAAAAGACAGCCAGCAAAGCATACCTTTAGAAATACCTTTGTGTATGTTTAACTATGACAGGTGAACTGTTATTTAATCAGATGCCAATGTCAGTGATGAGCTAATGTCTGTGTGATGACCTCATACAGGAAGTCTAAATAAGCTTAGGAGGAGACTATTATAGGTTTCTCCCTGGGGATGGACAACAGGATGCTCCCTCCTCCTCCTCTCTCAGTCTGTATCCCCCACTGTTGATCAGTAAAAGACAAGGATGACTCAAGTACAGAGGACAGAAAAGCTGAATGATTCCTTCTCATGAATGGGTTTCAGGGAAGCAAGTGGCGCCACAGCCACTCTTGTAATGTGGAACGAGCAACCGAAGCTTAGTGTGCAGGGATTTAAAAGCCTCAGAGTGTTTTCTTCATGGAATATTTTCTCACAGAGTGATAGTAACTTAATGACGTCACATCTCATTTAACTTTTGAAGCTTCACTTCTAGCCAATGAATCTGTGTAAGAGTTTCCAGGATGGAGAGGCCTTTTTTTGTATAAAACGAAACTGTTTCATTTCAAATCCACATTTTAAGTTGTGTTGAAAAGCAGCACTTACTGGTATTGTTCATTGGGTGGAAGCCTCTTATCCTGGGAGCTCTGTTAGAATTAAAAGGTGGGGGTTGGAGGAATAAGAGAGAGTGAGAAGGAGGGAGGTGCTGGCGAGGAGCCTCGTGAAGTTTGGTATTCTGCTCGGCCTCTCAGACTAAAAAAAACAAAAACCAAAAAACATTTTCATCTTTCTTCTCCTCACACACAAACAATCACTTTGACTCTATGAGAAACAAAAGGATGGGTTATCATAGGTCAATACACTCCGATAAACTGTTCTTTTGAGGATGATTTGGAGCTTGTTGCGCTCTAAATGGTTCGTTACAGTATCAAAAGGTGGCACAAAATAAAAATATTAACAGACAAAAACAGTTTAAAGGACACAAACACCAAACTGCAACACTGGAGTGCATAAGTGTGAACGATTTAGGATGAGCAAGGGAAAGAAAGGAGGAAACAGAGAGAGAGAAACAGTTGTGTGTGAGTGAGCGTTTCCATGGCGATGTGTCTCTGCTCTGCGTGAGAATGGGGGTTCTTTATTGGTTGCCATGCCAACGCTCTTTGGCTGTTGATTGGCCGAGTGCTGGTGCCAGGTCATAGGTCACAGAGGTGTCTCTGAATTCCTGTCATTCAAACAGTTTGCACTGCGTATGTTTGAAGTAAGACTGCTGGGAGCAAAGAATATATAAAAAACATATACAACTCCTCACCTCTCCTTTTTCTTACCTCTTTCCATTCACTATTTTTCATCACTTTCTTTCCTCTGCTCTTCTTACACTTTATTCTTCTTCTGTGCTTTCCTTCACTTCTTTCCCCATTTCCCAACTTCGTTCCACTTCCTCCTTAATTCTCTTCCATCTGTGCTCCTTCGCCCTCACACTCATCCTCTCTCCATCCTCTCTGTAGGCAAGTTCAAGTTGTTGGATGAAGACCGGGACATTAGGGATCCAGTTCAATATTTCTCTAGTGTTGAGGAAGTTGCTGGAATCTTCCCTGACCGTGTCTTTGTCATGGAGACCATCACCTTTAGCGTCAAGGTTAGCATCGTGGCACATCTTCATTTCCAGTTCTGCTTTACGTTTTTGTTGTTTAACCATTATGAAGAATTATGTTAGACCCTGGCCTTCCCACCACAGGTTTTTGCGTAGGACTTCCTACATGCTCATACTCATTCAATTGTGTGCTGCAGGTGGTCTCAGGGGAGTTCAGCGAGGACAGTGAGCCCTACAGCTTCACTCTGCAGGCTGGAGATGAGCTGTCACTCATGGGGAAAGCAGAGCTTCTCTGTGCCACACCATCAAAAGAAAAGACAGGACTGAGCGCGCTCCTAAGACGCCTGGGAAAGACTCCTAGAAGTGAGTAAGGCCAAACTCACTGTGTTGTAGTCTATGTATTATGCAGTCCTGTTTCAATGCTTGAAAATGAAACACATGAAAATGACATCAGTGGCAATACTGATTGGGATGAGAAAGTCAGTCGTCAGTCATAAAACATCTGCAACAAGGTGCCAGATCCTTCAGCATACTGCATCTTTCAGCAAAATGTAACAGGGTTTATATTTAGAAAATTGCTGTCATCCAGTCATCACGCTTACATCCTTTCATAAATTCAGAAGGTTGTGATCACACTGAGCAGAAAATATGTAGTAGAAACGGTTGTGCAACATGTTTGTGTGAAGACAGATTATGCAAGCCTTCCTTGCTTACATAATATTGTCTTCACTATCAGCAATTTACACCAACATCAATAACTTGTAGAAGTAAACACAAGACAACCAAATTAATCAATAACAAATCCTTCAACATAGCAGGTATGTAGCTCCCATGTAACTTTGATTTCTAGTTAAATTTCTTAGAAGCATGTTAGTCACACCATACAGCTTTGTAGGTGTGCCCAACCCACTTTATGAGGAACTATACTGTACTTTTAGACCCAGGGATTCTGTTAACTCCTTGCAAATACACCTTTCTGTGTCTGCATCCTCAGGTAAAACCCCCTGCCTGGTTTGTATGAACCATCGCACCAACCAAAGCGTCAGCCTGCCATTTGGCTGCCGTGGACGCTTTTGCACACGCTCCCCTCTGGAACAAGGGATGTTGGGAGGAGAGCACACGGTACGCAGCATCATCGAGAGGGTTCGCCTGCCTGTCAATGTGTCTGTACCTTCTCGACCACCTCGAAACCCCTACGACCGCCATGCAGTGCGAGAGGGCCACCGATACAAGCTGCTCAACATTGTAAGCAAAACTGTGGTGCTCTGCATGGTACTCCGCCGACAAGAAGTTTCCCCCTCCCATTTCCTACTGCTGCGTTGCATGCCCAGGTTTAACGTGGCCGAGGCCTCCGTCCACACAGCGGCATTAGAAAGTCTTCTACTACGCCATGCATTTGACCCAGACGCCTACTCTCGTGCTGTTAGAGAAACCCGACCAGAGCTGGAATGTATGACGGAGGAATGTGTGAGCCCGCGGCGCTCTCGCATGTGTGTTTCAGGTCAGGACTCACTGGTACCGGCACTACAACACCTCTCAATGTGCGGGTATGGGGGTGGGGTTTCGGACAGCCTATCACAGCACTGCAGGGACTCTCTTGGTGAGAGGCTGGGAGAGGGACCAGGTGAGGAGAGAGAGTATGTCACTCCTGAGTGGACTGAGGCAGAAATGAGGACCAGCGAGGAAATCCCTTATGAGGAACTCTGGACCAATCAGAATGCAGAGGGTTTGGGAAAGGAGCCAAACCTCATCTCCTTTCATTCAGCTTCCTCACTGGACGGCCCTCTTGGTACCGTGGTGACAAGAGTGTCTACCCCGCCACCTGTACCTCCAAAATCTGATGCTGTGAGTTTCAGTCTTCTGTCCTTTATTTTATCCTATCTCACATCCTTCTTATCTGTCCAAGGCAGCATCCGGCTGTTAAAAGTCAGGATGCCTGGCTTGAATTATTCATGCATCATAGCTTTTAAACCTCACTGACCATACACACACAGAGACTTCCCGGAAAGGCTGCCATACACTCACAGTTGATATGCTCACAGCATTTTAATGCATATGTTTTTACAAATGAAGTAGGTACATATTTGCTGTATCAAAAGAAAAACACAAGTATAACAATGCATTGACTGTTGTGAAAGTGCAAATTTAGAGGTTTTGTTTATTGTAATTGCTGTACGTTGTTAGAAAATCAAACAGGATGGGTGGTCTTTGTTGTCACGTTTTAGTTTCTGATGGTGAACACTTTAAAAGGCTGTGGTTCTGGCATGTGTACAGGTATGTGAATGGTATCAAACTTCCTTTGCTTGCTTTCTCTGTTTTTGAATACCTCTCTACTTCTACCTGGTCGTACTACTTTCTATGGAAGTTGTAGTTTCAGTTGTTGGTTTATTTATTAGTTCTGATGACAAACTGAAACACATTCCTGGGGATTTTCAGCTAAATGGGCAACTCGATAGAATGTGTGTGCATTTCATACAATACAGGTCATTTCTACTAAGATAATAATAATTCTGTGCACATTCCACTACAACTTTTGTGATGCTAGTGTAGAAATTTGGCTACAAAGGAGACACAACTAGGCCATTTCTTATTAAGGACATAAACACAATAAGTACTAATATTAATTAAGTATTTAAGAGTAAAAATGTGATGTTACTGTGTAGAACATCACTCAAGAGACAAATCGGTTTTATTTTTTATTAGCCATATATAATGAAAATGTTGTGGAATTTTACTTTTATATTACTTAGGTGAAATGTGTAATATATGAAGTGTAACTACATTTTTATATCAGTGTGGGGGCTACATTTTATGTTTTCTATCTGAGTTGTTCTTCACTACTAGGTTCTCAGAGCGCTGCTAACATTCCTCATTTACTTGTAAGTCATATAACAATTATTTTAAAGTACAAAACGGTGCAGTATGTTGAAAACAATGTTTTTGCTGCAAAGCTGTTCACATTTTGTTTTCATTTGGATGCTCTCCAATGTTAGTCTACATGAGGGGAGATTATCATTATCACACTTGTTTTGTTTAATTAACTTTTTTATTTTAAAGTGACAGCAGCGAGCAGCAGTACAGAGAGGGTGTGTGGGTGTTGATGTCTACTATGCAGCTGGATTATACCCTCTCACACACAATGTTCTTCATTCCCTGATATTTAGCCTGCCAAGACACTCACAGTGTGTATGTGCATGCATGTGTGTGAAGAGCTTGGTACAGTGTGTGAGGCAGTTTGTTTGAGGTGTAAAGGTCACCAAGTTTGACATTTACCAAGCAGAACATCGAGACAAGCCAGCAGACATAGATAAACACACATTCATGCACGTGCACATGCACACACGCATACCCATAAAGCCTCCTGAGAAGTCTAAGTTTTAGGAGTTAACTTTTTTTTGCTGTGGTAGCTCTCATTTCTCTGTCTGTATGTCTAGGTGAGAGAGGAGTGTCGCTACTTGATTGCCCCTCCAGTCCCCCCTCGCTGCTCTAAAGGAGGATCCATCTCTTGTCCGGCACCAAGCCCACCTGTCCCACCTCGCTTTCCCAAAACCTCTACGTCCCCGAGACCTAACCTCTCCTTCTATTCCTCTGGACTTCAGGACAGGTACAGTATCAGCCTTTATGTTATCAATAAATCAATATCACATTAATGTGTTAACACTGTATTTCCCAATAAAAGGAGATAAGCTAATCTCGTCCTTCCTCCTTTTTAAAGCAAAAGGGGAGAAAGACAAACTAGACCTCCCTTCTTACTGTTTTTAGTGGTGTAACTACTGATTATTTTAGTACTGACAGTGTAGTACTTGATGGTGTAAAGACATTTTCAAAATCTTTTGGGCAGCCACAAGAATAACCAAAAAAACTATTGCAGGTGCAAACATATCAGGTCCTAGTGGTATATAGTCTTCATTTGCAATAAAGTGTCCCAATATCTGTGCTTTGTGCTTTTGAAAATAAACACTTAACAACCCTCAGACTTTCTCATTAGTATTAAGCCAACGTAAATGAGAAACTTCTAAAAGTGTTATGAAGATTTTACATATCTACAATAACAACACAGAAAAATGAATCTGCTTATATGATCAATGTGATATGATCAAGAGCTCCAGAATAGCTTTCAATTGGACCTTATGCTGTGTTAAATTTGTTAGAAAAGGTAACATTTATTAGTCGTATAGCTGAGAGATAAACCCTCTATCACCCACTTGACACTGAAATATTCTGATATAAATACTGGTGAAATAATGCTGTAAATATAATATATTAGTATAACTAATATTGAACAATCAAGGTCTTTTTTAATTTTTAAAACTTTCCTGTGCTCTGTTTCAGCTGCTTACCCTCTCCAGATGCTTCTCTTTACTGTTACCCATGCTCTTGGGGAGACTGCCCTGCCCCTAACTCTGCTAGTCCTGAGCCAGCCCCTGCAATTCCTACAGACAGCTCAGCCAATCCTCAGCCAGCACAGGCCACCTGGGCAGAACCATGGGTGGATTCTTTCACCACCTCTGGACCACGGCTCAGGCCGCCACCTCCACAGAGTCGATTTGCTCCCTTTGGGGCATTAAACCCCTTCAATCGCCAGTCTCCTTGCCCTTCGCCTGAGCCCACTGCCAATCCCACAACAGATTCTTCCAGAGGTGCAGAAGGCGGTGGGACATCCACAGGGGTCACTGAAGGGTTGTCCCCACCTGATCCCACCTGGAGACCTCCTGCTGACCTGTCTGCACTGTCATTAGAGGAAGTGTCAGCATGCTTGCGGTTCATTGGCCTATCAGAAGCAGCTGTGGCTGTGTTCCAAAGGGAGCGAATAGATGGCAGCCTTCTGGTGCAGCTGACCGAGGACATTCTGTCACATGATTTTCACCTGAGCCGACTCCATGTCACCAAGATCACACAGTTCATACAGGGCTGGAGGCCCAAAATCTAACACACACACACTGTCCTGGTAAATGTGCCTGTTGGCTACTGAGCCTTCTTGTATGTGCCTTTCACTGTGACCCACTGGTTACTGAGCCCCATTGAATGAAGCTGAGACTTTGCCGAAGGAAACCACGCCACCCTGTGGTCAAACTATAGAATGGACACTTGGCTGGCTCATGAGCCAGACAGAGAGGCAGGCAGAGTGCACATTTACTGTCTGAATCGCAGACTCAGACTAGTTTACTAACAAATGGCTACAACAGAGAGTTACATTATGAAAGTGCCCTCTTTCAATGTGTCTTTGGGGCAGATAGTAAACCACAATTTATCTTAATGATACAAGACAGCATAAAGGTTTAAGCACTACATACGTTTGTACAGCCCTCAAGCTTTGGCCAGACATAAAATCTGATATGAGGGGGAAACATGCTTCCCTTTTACTTTATTGTAAATGTTATATTTTGGTAAATGAACACAATTTGTGCAGTTTTTACAGATTGTAAAATTTAATTTTTTGCACAGTCTGCTTTAACTGTCTCATTGGGTTTAACTGGCAGGCCTTTGGCATAAATAACAAAAAGAGAGGTACGGAGTAAGATACATACGAAAAGAAAAATTCGGAAAATGTAAAATCTGATCACCTGACAAAGTAATTACCAAGTTTGTCACGATCATCTGTGATTCACTGATCTTATTTTGGTGGCTCAATGGTAGAGCATTGGGTTGGGATGCATCTTGTGTAAAAACACATGCCATATCAATGTTTCACTGTGTTACTCAGCTATAAAAAGAATAAGCAGTGTGAACAAACAATTCTTATAAGCATAAGAAATGTCAACAACAACTATGATCCACAGCCCTATAAAAGATGATAGAAGTATCAAGTGTTTCATAATAATAGTTGTAATTGTCCAGTTATTAAATTATAAAAAAATGATCAAATGACCAAATGATTAATTTACTAATCAAAAAATAATCTGCAGAAAATCAAATCTATAATCATTGTTTTTAGCTGTAGCCCTGCATTTTTAAATTCTGTTTGGGTAATAAATCCTGCCCTGAGTAAAGGAAGAAACTGATCAGCTATATTGACAAGTTTTTTCTAGAAGCAAGAACATCCATGATATCCAGATAAATGTGAACATGCAATTTATGTTGTGTTATGCCTTTTTTTATTATTATTTCTCGTGATTCTGTCTCATTGTCTGAAATAATCCCTTTTACCCTCCAAGGACATGTGCACACACACACTTACTTTACCTCTTCTTTAGTCTTGTTCACCCACATAATTTTGATGGGATCTTCATGATCATGTAAGTACAAGGCCTCTGTAAGAAGAGCAATGAAGAAATAAATGAGGAAACAAAATAAATAGACATAATGACATCTGAAAACCAGCTTATGTTTTCTGTTTGTCCTGGTGGTTGTGTTTAATCTGAGTCATAACAACACAGATATGAGGTTGTGTGGCTTATAGCAGATAAGGTTGGATACACTATCAGGGATAAAATATTGAAAGGGATAAAACAAAATCTGAGATCTGTTTGTCATCAGAAAAATAGGCAGTGTGACAGGCCATTGTTTTTGTTTTAATGATGGGAGAGTCAGACAGCTGCATAAATGAGCTGATCTCAACCCCAGATTATAGCACTGCCCCCACAGATTTGTACAGTAGGCACTAGGCATAATAGGTGCATCACTTCACCTGCCTCTCTTCTAACCCTGATGCACCCATCACTCTGGAACAGGGTAACTCATCAGACAACATGACCTTCTTCCATTGCTCGAGTGTCCAGCCTTTAGGCTCCCTAGCAAATTCAAGCCTTTTCTCATAGCTGTGACTGTTTTGTTTGATCGCTGATTATGATCATTCAAAATTTTTCTTTGGACCACATTTCTTTCTTGAAGATGATGGTTTCCCACAATTTTTTTCTTCTTAGATGTTTTCTTTGCCTCATTCATGCCAATAATTTCACCAATTTGAAACATATCAACATCTTTTCCACGACCACAGGATGTGTCTTACAACATGGTTTTTCAATGAGAAGCTACTCACTGCATTAGTTAGGGTTAATTAACTTGTTGCCAGCTGAAAAATATTCATCCATGCAGCATAGCAACAATTTTCAGAGTAGTCTGATACTCCTGAGACAGACTAGCTACCTGTCCAGAGTTTCTCTGTCCTGACAACTATGGTCTGCTCCAGCCCCCCACCCCCCGGTTAACAGGATAAGTGGTTTAGATGCCAGATGATAATCTGACACTGAATACCGAAAGTAGCTATGTTTTTGAAATGTAATTGATGCATCTTGCAAAATTGAAAAGCCACATAATGAATATTTTCACATTGTCTTTAAACTTGTGCACTGGATCCATCATCTTGTCTTTGTCTGCCTTAATTTTCCTCCCTCTTAGTCTTACATCAAACACTCTAGGGAGACCCAGCAATACAGACATGCAAGCAACAAGTGGGATGCAGATATTGGGAGCTGAAATCCCCCCAAGTGAGGCTCTTGACCTTAGTATACTCCAGTGTAACTCTGTAGCCACTAGCACAAGACTGTGATAGTTCTTTCAAGCCATTAACACAACAACTAATTAGTATGAGACAGTGTATTTATACCATTTTAGGTCATCTCTGATTGCTGCCTGCTCCAGGCTGCAGTCCCAGCAGGACCCAAGATTGTAAGTTAACTATAGAGAAAAAAACAAAAGTCTGACTTCATCTTATTCCACATAACATTTAACATAGCATTTTCACACCTTAAGGAGATTCTTCCAATCACACACACACACACACACACACACACACACACACACACACACACACACACACACACACACTTTTTTACCATTAAAGCCTCCATCTACGCAGGAGCCATGAATCACAGTGACAATTAGAAATTTATCAGTCTTATTCAACATCTTCTGGCCTTCCTGTGAGAGAATGGTGAACTCCTTGTCTTGCAGGACCGGATCATACAGAGATGGACATAAAGGGTTTAAATATAAGCGGATCAAACAAATGTATTAATTTATTTCATAATGTTTATTCATTTCATTAAATGTATTACTGAAGTAACTTTCTTTAATTTGTTTGCAGTGTTAAATTACAACAAACTAACATTTTTCACAAACCTACCTGATACGATCCCTTGTTAAGCAGCCAGCTTTGATGGAGATGAAGATGGCATTTTTCTGTTCTGTCTGACCAGCTCTCTCCCATCACTTACATCAGCTTACAATGCACACAATCACTGAATCATGTCACTTCTGGCAGTCAGACGCTTACAGAGACAGGTATTCAAAACTGTCACAAAGATATTATTTTCATTAAATGTATGGCCACAAAGATACACTTAAACACCTTAGTTGGACTGAGTCATACTGCTGCCACAGTATCCTTGCTCGAGGACACTAGGACATCCTGCTATCTGTCATGTATCTGAAGCCAATTAATTTGCCTGTAACTAGGTAAACAAAAAAATTTTTTAGAGTAACTAACTAATACTAGTCCACATAAAAAACATTGTGTATTGCCATAAATCAATGAATATCATATCATCATAAAAGTATTGTGATAAAGGGCCCAAAAAACAAATACTCACAAGAAGAAGAAGAAACAACAAAACAGAGACACAAGTAAACACATTATCTACAGAAGTGAAGCTAACAAAAAAGAAAATGTTAGTTAGTTAAAAATGTATAGTATAACCTGGCAGTCTTTAAGCATTACTATAAAACACACATGATTTCTGCTGATCTACTAATTGTTGTTACTAAAAATATCCAACCTACCTAACAAATTAGCTAGCTAACGGCATGCTACCAAAGATGTTAGCGCAATTATAAACTTTATATATATATTATAAAATTACCACGCTCTTGTCCATAATCAGCACAATTTCACAAATTATTTTCAATCTGTTTAAATCGAAAACAAATGAAAACTTTGCTCTAAACAAATAGTATAATTAAAAGTGTTAGTTAAATAAATTATTTGCAAACTTTGAAAAAAAACTCCACCTGTAACAAACTGGACCATCAGGGGCGCAAGAGCGGCAAACGGAATAAGGCCCCTTATTCACCCTTAAATATTGCCGTAGCTTAAATTTTATTGTACTCAGTTTTTTGTAGTTGCTGTTGATAAGTACTATTTCATCTAATTTTTTTTATCATATTTATACTAATAATGTCTCTTCGTTACAAGGAGATCTGCACATCTTAATTTGTTTCCTGTGTGTTTTCGTCAGGCATTATTTTGGTCAGCTAACACACTGGTGGGGTCTTGAAGTGTGTGGTTTTTGTAGTCCAGTAGTGCTGCCGAGTCTGACAGGGACGTAGTGTCGTCAAAGACATATCACAAGTACAGGTAAACCTAAACTGAATTATACAGAAATCTATCTATTTATCTATTATAAGACTAGAAGCAGGGAAGGCATGGTTTGAAATGTGCAAGTACGTTTTTAAACCTAGCGTAGTGGAATAGATGACAACTGAATGGACGCTTTAGCTAACAAGTAGCTAGCTAGCACGTAGCTTCCAGTTTCAATGATTTGCTGTTTGTACGGTTTCAGTAACGTAGTTTTCATTTACTGTAAACTTCCTTTAAGGTATTTAATTCGTAGTCGATTTGTGGATAGTTGTGATGTTTGCATCTTGTGCTTGTGTCCTGTCACACTGCAGGAGAGGAATCTAGGTGAAGGGTCACAGTCATGTGAGGGGGTTGGGCTGTTTGACCGTCAGTCATACAATAATATATAGATTAAATAAACCACAGATTACGTTGATAAATTAACACATACATACCATGTAGGTGTCCTTCAGATTTGTATTCAATTCAAAATTCCCTAGAAAACGTATTTAATTTATAGGGTTAATTATTTTCTGCAGATATTGGGGATGTGTTTCAGAGAAAACGCAAATCTACCATGGTTTTCGACTTTACACATTTTAGCGTCACATTAATCCACAAAAACTGCAAAAAGTTATTGATTTGGATAATTGTAAACAGTCAGTAAGCCATGTGGATCAAGGCTGGAAGACGTGGAAGTCACATATTCAGCTGACCTTTTGCCTACTGAAGGAGATCTGATTATTACCTTACAGTGTGGTTCTCTCAATCTCCGGGCTCAAACATCATAAAACAACAATATTTATGCATATGGTTTTGCAATTTAGAAATAAAATAAATATGTTATTTCTGGGGGGGAAGGCAGTCCAAACATAAAGTTCTGTAATTTATTAAAACATGAAATGTTCTGCAGGGCCATAAACCTCATCTCCAGAACCACAGTAAGACCTTTGCAGTTAAGATTATAATTGTCTGTGTAGATCATCATGGCTTCCATGTTGCTGAACTCGATGCGGAGCTGCTCCGTCAGCCCTTCCTGGGGAGTGCAGTTTGGTAAGTTGTCATTATTCTCATTTCTATATTAGTTTAACATGTTCCAAAATATGTCAGAGGAATAGGATAATCCACCAGACAAGTGAATAGTTTAAAAATGCAACGCACATCACCAGTGACTTTATGAATATACACTGTATATTAGTTGTTGTAAAACTGTGATCTTTGGCCACTTTGCTCACCATCTTCAATAACACACTTCAGTGTAAAATATCAACATTGACTACAGCACTGTTATCTGCTTGTTTATGTTGTTGTTGTTTTAAAGTGAGTACTGTTAATTATTTATTATACTTGTGCCAACTTACATTTTGGTGAAATAATTAAAATGAAAGATAATTAGTAATATTTTCTCAATGTGTTTTAGGGGCACGCTCTCTCTGTACCACAGTCCAGCTTCAGGCACAGGGTAAGTAATTATTTTGAATGATATAATTTGTATCCACATAAAAAATCCAAATTATTGTCAGTTGTCTATTGATGGATTCATTTATATAGCTGAACAATACATACCCAAAACTATCTTGTAGTCTATCTTGGTAGACTCTAAATGGACAATTTGACTTTTCAGATGATACATAAGTTGATCACTTATCAAACTGGTACTGTCTTAAATTTCCATTAGTTCAGACGAAGAGCAAGAAGACACTGGCCCGGCCTGGTGTAAAGAACATAGTACTGGTGGAAGGAGTTCGAACGCCGTTCCTTGTTTCTGGAACCACGTATGTCCCTGTTATTTTAATGGTTAACTTCACTCGTCTGGTTCCACCAGACATCAATGATTTTTTGATTAAAAGTTTGTTTGTTTTTTTCACTATGTGGCAATGAGGAAAGTTCAATGAATGATTTTACAATATAAATATTGAATTCTTAAGAAAACCCTGTAATATAATTCCAGTATCCTGAAGATCAAACCACTCTGTTTTTTATTTACAGATATGCTAACCTAATGCCCCATGACCTGGGAAGAGCCGCTCTGCAGTAAGTTTGTCTGTTTTTTTTTGGGGGGGGGGGGGGGGGGGGTTTGTTAACAATATAACAAGACAATAAGTTTAGTATAAGAGGTTTTATTGACCTTCAAGGCAAAGTCCAGTGATGAAGTCTGTAGTTGTGCTGATCAAAGATATCTTAAGACCAAGTTGCTAGTTGAGTTAAACATGTCAGACTGGGAATGTTTTGCTGTTTTACATTTTTTAGAGCTATTGTGTTTTGTTTGGGTTTCCTCAGGGGTCTGCTGAACAGGACCGGCATACCCAAAGATGCTGTAGACTACATTGTCTATGGGACAGTCATCCAAGAGGTCAAAACCAGCAATGTAGCAAGAGAGGTAAACATACAAATTCACCCCAAAATGTTAATGTTTGTCATACCTGGAGCTTTATCTGTCTTGCACATGTTTAATGTGTTGTCCTTCATCTGTGACCCTAAACATAACAAGCACATCATCTTAACTAAGAGAGCCTTTAATTTTTGGTAAATTCACAGTGACATTCTACAGTTTTACTTCTCCAAAGCTTTTTACACTTGTCTTTAATGTTGTGCTGTGATTTCAGGCAGCACTTGGTGCAGGATTCTCTGATAAGATCCCAGCTCACACAGTCAGCATGGCCTGCATCTCCTCTAACCAGGCAATGACCACAGGTATGTCAAAAAAAAGTAAATCTTCCAAACCAAGCCCTCACTGCCATGCTTATTTTCAGCATGGCTCTTGTAATTTACAAATGCTGTGAACTGTGGGCCCATGTGTTGTTGTTTATGAGGCATTATGCTTTCAGGTTGTACATCTATCTTATTCTTGTGATCACAATATCTCAGGAACCCCTTGAGGGACTTTCTGCAAATTTTTCCCCAGCATCCTCTTGGACTTAATTTTTAACTAACTTTAGAAAATGACAATGGACAGACGTGCATGTAAACCGCAGCCTCACTGGTTGACAGAGGCATACAGTGTAGTATATTATTATTATTATATTGTACTAAAAACTAACCGTAACAACTTGTCATGTTGAAGATGATGAATTATTGCAAAAAAAAACTACATAGACACTTTATAACAGTGAAGGCTGTGAGATATAAATATGTCCTCACAATAATAAGGCACATACAACATTGAAAATGAGAAAACAGGACAGGATATTTTTCCCTCTTTGTTTGGCCTTTTTGTCTAATTTTTGTCCATGCTTTTTTCCAGCTGCTGGTCTGATTGCTGCTGGCCAGAGTGATACCATTGTGGCAGGAGGAGTGGAGTTCTTGTCTGATGTTCCTATTCGCCACAGCCGAGAGATGAGGAAGATAATGCTTTCCGTCAACAAGACAAAAACCTTTGGTCAGAGGCTGGGTCTTATTGGCAAACTCCGTTTGTCACACTTTTCACCGGAGGTTGGCTTCAAATCATCAGACATGCACCTCTTTTATGTGGTTCCTCACTGATTTCAACATCCTCCTTTGACATGACATACAGCATGTTTACTGTATTTTCTCCTATAACTTTGTATCATGTGTATATCTAGCTTCCTGCTGTAGCTGAGTTCTCCACAGGAGAAACCATGGGTCACAGTGCTGATCGTCTTGCTGCTGCATTTGGGGTCTCTAGAGCGGAGCAGGATGAGTTTGCTGCGCGATCACACACGCTGGCTAAAAAAGCACAGGACAGTGGTCTGCTACAGGATGTCATCTCTTTTAAAGTACCAGGTAAACCCATCACAATATTAGTCTACATTCTGCTGCTTAACAAATTAGTAATTTATATAGTATAAGTACCTGATTATTTGTTACAACCATAAGTTGCAGCCGTAGTTGTGTGCTGCAGTTGATTCTGTTGTTACATTAAAATCGACATAATATATTTTTGTCTTTTCCAGGTCGTGATATTGTTTCCAAGGACAACGGCATCCGCCCCTCCACCATGGAGCAAATGGCCAAACTAAAGCCTGCATTCATTAAACCACACGGCACTGTCACTGCTGCGAACTCATCCTTCCTGGTGAGCACGCACACGCACATACACTGTATACACATATCAACATTAAATGTCTCCTTCAGACCTGGAGCATCAGCTCTTTGTGTAAAACAAACACACAAAGCACACACAACAAACACAAGCTGTAAATCACCTGAAGCGAAATACTGTTAAAGTGTGGTGGAGTGTTTTCAGTGAAACACTAGCTCTGGCTTTGTTTTTCAATTATCTTAAGCAGCCTTTTGGGCTTTATAATAAAGTTTTCTAGTGACAGTAGTGAAATGAATTAAATAACCTGTCCAAATAATGTGCTCTGGTTTTCTTTCAGCTGTTTTTTAAAGTTTTTGAACTGTGGAAATGCTGTCACCACTCATAAACAGCCCTAACTATAAACTGTTTGTGTGTGTGTCCTCAGACTGACGGCGCCTCTGCTGTGCTCATCATGTCTGAAGAGAAAGCTTTGGCTATGGGTTTCAAGCCTAAAGCCTACCTCAGGTACCTGCGCCCTCTCCGTTTGACAGAGCAGCCGTAATGACTTTAATGATGCTATGTCAGTTAACATTTTAGTCATATTGTGTTTTCATCTTGACAGAGACTTTGTCTACGTGTCTCAGGACCCCAAAGATCAGCTGCTTTTGGGGTGAGCTTCAGTGTCTTATTCTTAATTTTCAGAAAGAAAATTCAACAGCTGATTCTTGTTCATAGCTTATATATTATACACTGTACATACATACAAACATACATTCATTGTTTCCCACACATAGACCATACATTGGATTATAATTAAGCATTAAAACTTTACTGATCTATTTTCTCTTTTACACTAGGCCAACGTACGCTACGCCCAAAGTCCTGGAACGGGCCGGCTTATCCATGAATGACATTGATGTCTTTGAGTTCCACGAGGCATTCGCAGTAAGTTATCACTAAGTATTGTATTGTGCAGGTCTCTGTAGTGGTGGGGGAATGTGTGCATTGATTTACTAATATTGTGTCAGTGTCCAAGATATTTTACACCATAGATGTACATTATGTTTAGAAAAAAAATAATTTCTCAATTTCCCTGTCTGCCTTAATCCAACTGTGGCTTGTATTATTTATAAACATCAATGCTGGTGTAAGATTTGACTGGGTTACACATCACATTCACATCCTGAACTTTTGATTTAGTAGAAATCCATGTGTTTTCTGTCTCGTATCTATGGTAACTCTGATTAAACCGTGTTTTTCAGGGTCAAATAATGGCAAATATGAAGGCTATGGAATCTGATTGGTTTGCCCAGACATACATGGGCAGGAAATCGAAGGTAAAGATGGTTTCTGGTCTGCTGTTGGTTTTTTCCTCACAATAGATTCACACAATACATATTGATGATAATTTGTTTTAGTCGTTTGATTTGATATCACAACATCACAGAGTTGGTGAACAACAATAAAAAATATGTGTCTTTGCTCAATTAAATGAACAGAATTATTTAAAAAGAACCTCATCTTTTCTGAATTTAGTGTTCACTGGTGGTGTCTTCACCTTGTCTGTTTGTAGGTTGGAGCTCCTCCCATGGAGAAGTTCAACCTGTGGGGAGGCTCCCTGTCTTTGGGCCATCCGTTTGGTGCCACAGGCTGCAGGCTGGTGACCACAGTGGCACACAGGCTCCAGAAAGAAGGAGGACAGTATGGACTAGTGGCAGCCTGCGCTGCTGGAGGACAGGTAATCTGATGGGTGGTGCATTTATGAAACAGTAGAATCACACTTCTGCTTTCACATTTAGAGCGTTTTACATTGCTACACCGTGCTGTAGATCATGTGACACATTTTTCCTGACAAGTTTGTGCTCATGTTTTCCAGGGTCATGCCATGGTGATTGAGGCCTACCCCCAGTAAAGCACTTAACATCGATATCTCTAAGCAGATCTTTAGGTTCATCGTGACAGCTCCACACGCATGCTCTAACACAAAGACAACAGAGTGTAAAGACTAGCACCACTTTGCCTTGGTCAGAGGAGTCAGAAACTGGATGTAAGTGTCTGTGTGTGAGGAAGTTTGTAGAAATTCATCTTAACTTAAAGGCTGTTAAATTCTAGCAGAATGTTGTCGAGGATTTTTGCCTTTGATTTTGTGGACTGAAGTGTGTCATGTCTGCGTTCTCATGGACTTGAATGTAACGTGGCAAATCTTAGGCGCTCAGAGGAGTTTCTCTGCTAATGTTTATATACGCTGTAATATTTTTCTTACAAACTGTGGAAATTAAATGATGTGATGATAAACACACTGACACTCATTTCAGGCCTTGCTTTTCTGTTTTTTGCAAGACATTTTGAGAGGGACAACTGTACTAATGTTACAGCTCCATTCTAATTATCAAACAACAAAACAAAAAAGGACCCTGTTATTTTATTACGTACACCTGTGGTTTTGCTGCTGGCATTAAAATGTATGCTGCCTATTAGCTGCACTGCATTATTGGGAGCTTCCAGTAGAAGCCAGTATTTATGCTTTTAAATACTGTTTGATGTAACACGATGCCTGTAATATCCTAGTTTATTGGAGTGTAAGTTGTTGCAGTCTCTTGCAGCGGAGTCTACTGAATATTAATAGGAACTCCCTGATTGCCATAGATTTTAAAGAATATGAATACAGGAATTTCCCTTAGGGAATAATAAAGTATTTGTCTTCTCTCAAGGCTTTACTGTGTCCATAAAGAAAGTTGGCATGGTCTTATCTTACCTGTCTAGTGTGCTGCCTTCAGGGTCAGTAGAGAGTGTGGCCATATGTCTTTGACTCTTTAGAGAGTTGTCACACCCCAACTAGTTATGACTCAATCCAGTTTGTTTAATTTATTGTATTTTGTGAGTCTTTATTCAAACACTAATAATAATCAAGGAACCTTTCAGAATTACCCTGAACCCAACGTATTGAAAAATACATTGAAACATTATCATTATTTAGGGTCCAGGTACAACCTGCATTATCCAGCTTTGGGGCTGTTAAATCAAATTTAAAGACATTTGAAGTTTGAAGATTTTTAAAAGCCTGAGTGTCATAATGTTCAGTAACAATCTACACAAGTGAAATCAAAAGATGTTGCAGCTGAAATAAGTCCATAAATGATTTATTTCCCCTTTTGAAAAGATGAAAACGATTAATTTCTATGGACTAAACACTGTGGGTGTGGTTTTATTTCCTGACACTGGTCTTGTTAGTGTTGCTGACTTTGGGTTTTGTGAACAGTTTACTGTGTTTGAGTTGATTTACGTCCTTGATGCAACAACAACTTCAAGTTATTTTGATGAACCATGTTTTATTCACCAGGTAAATGAAACTTAGTGTTGCACATAACAAAAACAACAAATCTGAGGGTAGGGGGTGTTTTGTCTTTAACAGATATAAACATTTGCATTTCCAAATTTCGGTTGCATTTGCATGCCAGCCATGCACTAAGATGTGTCAGCAGTAGACTGGCTTAGGCTTCCTGTGCACTTAATTGATGGTGAATAACGCTGTCTGCTGCTGACAGGACGACTGATGTTAATGAGGAGGTAAAAGAGGGATGCTCGGGCTTCCTGGTGATTTAAAACAACATGAATATGGAAAAGTGGGAATGTGACTGGCAGATGACTTGAAAGTTGAGGCTGCGGCGGTGTCTTCCTCATGTTTGGGTGTTCACACGGTGGAAAAGCTGAACTTTTACACCAGCTAAAGTGTTTAATTGACTGCGGATGGTAAATTTATATCAACACATGCCTCTTTTGTGCACACAGAGTGTGTGTGCGACCCCCTCAGCGCTCACCGGGGAATCACACACACACACACACACACACACCTGAGGTGAGCTCCTTGTTAACATAACTTCAGTCAGACACCTCCGTTTAAAATGTATTTAAAGATTTAATTCTCCCACTTTAAGAAATCCTTGACTCTGAGCAGGAGGAGCTGATTAATGCAGCAGAACCTGTCACCGAGCTGCGGGCGCAGGGAATAAAACCAATGTTTTAGTGCCAAAGCAAAACGGAGCTCAAATGTAAATAACAGGGAGAGAGACAGAGGAGTGTGTGTGTGTGTGTGTGTTTTTAAAGCTTCAAAAACGCCTGAACCCTGCGAGACACCGGAGACACGCAGACACACACCGACAGAGCGGGCCGCCTCCCTGCTCCCCCCCAACCTCAGCGGGGCTTTGATCACTCGGAACCTTTTATGGGGAATGACTGGCGAATGCACCCGCTGCTGTCACTACAAATCTGCCTCACGGAGCGCGCACAGAGGCGGGGAGGCGAGGGGAGAGGGTGCGGGGGGTGCGGTAGGTAGGTGGATGCGGGGGGTGGGGGTGGGTGGGGGAGACGGTGTGCAGCGGGCTCTTTCATCTCGTCCTAGCCGGCTCACGCGGGGCGGCACCTGCTGAAAGCTGCACTTGACTCGCGCTTCCTCCACCTGCTCCGGTGCGTGCGTGTGCATGCGTGTGTGTGTGTGCGTGTGCACGTTCAATAGGTTTCCGTGCACTGTACTGTACGAGCTCTGGAGACTCGTGTGCATGCAGCCACTCACAGGATGAATCATATCCGAGAGCTCAGGGTCACTGGGAACAGCTGTGTTCACACATGCATGTGTTTGTTTTAGAATGCAGTAGATTTAAATGATTAAATTAAAAATAACAATTATAATAAAATTATCAAACGTGGGCTCTACGTTATTACTTAATGTGTCAGATGTCATGTTTGATCCAACAGGTGGGGTCAAATGGAACATACACAAAAAACAAATGAGAAAGATTTAGAATAATTTAAAGATTCATTTGTGAGTTTACTACTACTTTTAACTACTAAATGCATAATGTCACTATTGTACCTTACATTTTTCCATAGACATGAATGCAAACATGCAATATCAAAATCTTACTGTTAAAATAAAGACTGAAAAAAAAGTATTAAAACACACATAAAGCTCACTAATTAAAATGAAAGAACAGAAATGTAAAAAAGGCAATCTGTAGTTTTATAGAAAGTTATGTGTTGAACATGTGTTGATTTCTTTTTCAGTAACTTTGTGGGTACAGGCCAAACGTAACACATCAAAAACAAATAGAAAAACAAGCAATGAATGAATAAACAGTGAATTTAGCTTTTAAAAATGCTATATTATTACTATTGTACCTTATATGTTTCCTTTTAAAAGTGATTCTGGTGAGGAAAAATTTAAAAATCTGAATATATCACTAGTACCCTAAATGTTAAAGATGTGGAAATACTTCAACACGCTTAAACTGAATTGAATATGCACTATTATAGCTGGAAAAGCCAGATAGTGTCGAGTGCAACAGAAGTTAAAGCTGACTCACTCCTGTCATTTGGTAAAAACTGTGCACCAGCTAAAATCTAAACTAGTACCATGATAAACTTATTATATCGATGGACTAGAAGAGTCTAACCGAGCATTTAAGTCTGAAATGTAGCTGCTGTTTGACCCACTCTCCCTCTAAAATGTCATTTTATGCTACTTTACACAGTACTTTTACTCCATCAGTTTACAGTTATGCAAATATTGTACTTTTTTTAAGTAAACTTTAAAGCTGCCAGTTACTTTGCACATACAGATTATAGTAAATAAACTATTAAATGATGATGCTGGGTGCTCTAAACAAGCCAACTCACTGATATACTTTTATTTTGAAATGGATCATTCTGTTTTTTGAACTTTAAATAGTAGCCTATTTTACACCATGGTGGGGCTACTTCTCTTAGTTAAAATATCTGAGTACAATGTTTTGGAAAAATCATTTTTTTAAATTCAGTATTTTGAATTTAATCTTGTTGAACAAACAAAATTTCCCTACAAACGTCACAACTCGATAGCAGAGGGGAGTCCGCGAGTGAGTAGGGGGGAAGTCATGATTAGCTCAGATGTGTCTGACTGTATATCATAGAGGGTTTTAAACTACAGTGATTACAGCTAGAAAGCTGGAAAATTAATTAAGAAGAGAGAACTAGTGAGTTTTATGGGTAAAACCAAGTTATTATAAGTACTTGTGCTGTACCACTAAGTCAGTTTATTACTTTTAATTTATGACTACTTAGTCGGAGATATAAGCCGTACTATTTCTTTAGAAAATATAATATATATATTAATTTATTATAGAGGTTTATTACCAATTCCACACACAGTGTAAATTAATTAATTAATATTAATGTGAAGTTGTTTGTACCTGTTTAGCTGTTTCACCTGAAAACCAGGAAGGACTCATTTCACAGTTTCCTCCATTGTTAAGTGAACTTTGTCCGTTGTTTCCAAGCAGTGTCCAAACATCCTGTATTCGTTTTACAAAGCTACAGGGTCACATTTCATTATGTCTGCATGCTCAGATCAGTTGCATCGTTTCTGCTGTCTGGGCCTGCCTCTGGAAACAACCCAGCTGATCCTGATTTACGCTTAGAAGAACAGTGTAAACACACCTTCCTCCACCATCAACACATTCTGCTCTGTTTGTCCCTGCAGGTACAACTGCAGGTAAAATCCTGAAACATTAAATAGATATTTCAGTTCCTAACAGGTGCAGCCAGTGCAACGAAATGTGGTAAACTACCGTTGTTGATCCGATCAGGGGCCTGTGTGCTTAAAGCAGTGTACCTTTGTGGATTCTTGGGGAGACTTTGGTATCTTGAGCAACCTCCCTCTCCCCAAGCACACACACACACACACACACACACACAAACACACACACACACAAATACATTTCTGCGTCTGTCGGTTGTACACTAACTGTGCACAGGTGGATGGCAGAGGCTGTGTGTTGAGCAAGTGGATTATGAGGAACGGTAATTGGCTGTCCAGAGAAACTGCCCATATGAATCTGTGTGTGTTTGTGTGTGTGTGTGTGTGTGTGTGCTCTGTCCGGACTTCATCATGTTCTCATAACGGTCAGTTAGGGTTGTCCGCCAGGCTCGATCTCCTGTCGGGATTGTAAATGTTATTGATCAGACGCATACGCTGCATCCATAATGAGAGCTGAGACACTATTTTCACTCTCTCTCTGTCTCACACACACGTTCGAGTACAACTCATTAGGAGCCGTACACACTCATAGATATATCCTCATTAACACTCCCTAGTCATACACCCTAAACATCCATACACATCTAGTTGTCAGACAACACACACACACACACACATTTACACACACTCTCTTGCACATACACTGACTGATTTTGAGATTGGGGAGAGTGAGTGAAGGATGGAGTGGAGGGGGTGGTGGTGGTGGTGGTGCACAAAACGTGGATATGAATGGTGTGTGTGCAACATGTCAGTGTGTGTGAGGTGTGCATGATTTTGTGTGTTTGTGTCTGTGTGGAGCGTGACATTTGTGCAAGTGTACGGCTGCACACAGCAGTGTGTATTTCAAGGAGTATGTTTGTGTGCGAGTGTGTACGGCGCGTGTCACAGTCTGTCAGCCTCGGCGTCTCGTGTCAGGGCGAGAGGCGAGACATTAACAACTTCTGTCATTCTGCTGACAAAATGGTGGCAGAAGATTTCCCATGGTGCCCTGATGACTGCTGGCGTTTGTCAACAAGCCCTGTCACCGTGGCGATGAGGGGAGGGTGGGGAGGCGGGAGAGCTGGGGAGGGTTAGTGACAGGCCCCGGACCCGTTCCCATGAGCACCAGGGAAAAAGAGAGGTTTTTGTGTGTGTGAATGTGTGTATAAATGTGTCAGTGTGTGTTTGTGTGTAGCAAGGGGAGAGGGAAAGAGGGGGGAGGCATGGTGTGTGTGTGTGGGGGGGTTGTCTCTCAGCAGCTTTCATACATAGACTGCGAAAAAAACAAAATGAGCTGTCACTGCAATTCCCAGGATGCCTTGCTGTTTAGCATAGCAGCAACAGCAGCAGAAGCAGCAGCATGAGTGGTGTGTGAGTGTGTGTGGGCCGGTGAGCTGATAAGCTAACTCTCTCGCTCTCTCTCTCTCTCACACACTCACACACACACACACACTCACACACACACACACACTCAGATAATTAAGCAGAGCAGAAGCTCCCCCTGACGCGAGGCAGAGCTCATCTGCATTTTGGCCTCCGGCGCGCAGTTAGGAGCAACGCCTGATGGAGGGAGAGAGAGAGGGCAAGTGAGGGAGGGAGTGATGGAGGTGTAGAGAGAGAGAGAAAGAAAGAAAGGGAGAGAGAGGGAGAGAGACGGAGGGAGAGAGAGGGTAAGGAGCCAATTAGCCAGCTGGATGGATGAGTGACTGACAGCACTCTTGACACGCTGCTTTCCGGGCTTCTCTGTTGCACACATACACACACCTTCCCTTCCTCTCCACCTCTCCTTCCATCCATCCATCTCTCCCTCGTCTCAGCCTCCCTCTCTCTCTGTTTGCGCCTCATGCTGTGTTGGTGTCTCCTGTTCTCGCCTGCATCCCACGCTCTCTGCATAAGGCTCGCGCTCCAATCACGTCCCCCCGCAGGGCTCAAATCGCCAACGACCTTGTCCAATGAGAGCGCCTGCTGGGCTACAAGCCCCGCCCTCTTAGGCACGGAAATCTAAAGGGGTCAGAGGTTGTCAATCCACCATTTTGAGGACAAAAAGGCAATTTGTTAAGGGTTTGTTTTAAGCCCCTCCTTCCACAAAAAGGGGTTAAATGTGGACTCAGTGTGCTGATATCGTCTTTTGATCTTTGAGGTCATTTTAAACCCCTTAAAAAAGTTAAGATTAGAATTAGGATTTGTTAAGTGGAGGCTAAGGTTCAGTAATGAACGTAGTCCTTTTTAGGATGTTTGTGCATGTTAATCAGAGGGTCTGGGTTGGAGTTGGGGGTTAGAGCTTGTTCTCTTTCTACCCATACATACAGTGATACACAGTGATTTAAATTCCATTACCAGGTCAAACAAACTGCTCAAAATAGCCATCAACACAGAACCAGACAGGAGTGCAGAAAGGGACAGCAGGAGGTAGTTGACATGACAGACTGCTGACCAAGCACGAATCATCAAGGTCCTTTAGGAATCCAGAAAGTTTTCTGGAGTTTTGGCAGTTTTGTGTAGAGTCCCATTAAAATATGTACACGATATTACACAAAACTGTCGTAACAGGACACAAAATATACTCATGTGCCATGTTGTATAGGTGTGTATTTTACTTTTTCAGTATTTCATCAACTGTTTAATCAGTTAAGTGTCATGTTGTACATCATGGCTGAACTCACTCAGTCCGAGGAGTTTAAGATCAATTTGTTCAGCCACATTCATACTTCTGTGGTCTGTTTAACTTATTTAACCAGCAGGTAAAACTCAGTACCACCTTCTAATATGGTTTAAAATGAAAGAATACAGTATTTGAAGAGAGAGAGTGCGACAGTGTTGAGTTTGTCAGTAGTTGTCCTCTTTGCACCTGAGACACAGGTTAATCTAAACAATCTCTGGAGCAAATAATAAAAATAGTCCAGTCCGAGCTCCTCTCGAAGCCTCTGAGTCAAATGATCAGTGATTTCTATGTGTCGAGGAGCTTCCACTCTTCTACAAGCCAGAGTAAAGGCGCTTCCTTATGCAGCAGATCACCTCATAAAACGGGCAGCTGCTGCAGCACTTAACCTCTTCACGTGTGATGTTTTCTTTCTGTCTGTATCATTTTTATTCTAGCTCTTCACCGGGATGTTTTACTGAATAAAGACCATTTCATGTCTGTGCAACTGCAGTAATTGGAAAACAGTATATTTTATTTCATTTGATACGCATTTCTTCTAAATTTAGTCTGACACACTTGGTATCATTAGAAACTCAGGCACAAAGGCCTCTAACAGTTATTCAGAGGAAATAAAAAAACACACTTCTTTTGACATATGCAATCTGTGACATGGCATTCAAAGCACACACTGCTGCTTTTTAACACCTCACAGGGCAAAAATGTAAGAAACTACTGAAATCACATCATTGTTCTGTTATAGTACAGTTTATTCTTATGTGCTTGAACTCTACTACAGCAGCAGTCATTGTCATTTAAACCAATCTGACTATTACTGTGTTTGTTTAACTGAGTTCTTAATGTGCCAGTAATGTTGAGTAATTGATAATATTCTCAGAACAAAGCTTCTTTATGTGTTTTTCTTTCTAATTTGTTGATCCTAGAATCCATCTGGATGCCATGTAGTAGTGTTGCATGAAGCAGCAGAGCAGTTTATATGGGAAACACGTGGTTGGCCTTCATGTCTTAGAGCAAATTGACTGCTACAGTCTTCCAGAATCACTGCTTGCTGTGTTCTTTTAACTAGAAACAATGCTATTTTCTGCTTTTTTGCACAGTTTACACTGATAGTGTAGTAGTTTACACGGGGAGTGTGTCGACACCAAGTCCCTTGTACGGTGTTTTTCTTCTTTGTGCGATTTGTGCTGTGATCAAACATGTTATATTCATGCTGCTTCCTCCTATCATTATATGTGAAAGTACAGAGGGCACGTGTTTTAGAAGCTCTTGTTTTTTCTGTCGAGCTATTTTACTGACTTTCTTGGGAAATCGAGTGAAGACAAATAAGCACTGCCAGTGCACAGTCAGGTGTAGTTAAGCGAAGAGAATTTATATTTCAACGAAAACTACAGGAAATAAAAGCCACACCTTACCATAGCAGCTATTCTTCAGCAAGGCTTCTTGCTAGAAACAAATAAATGCATTAGATTAGATGAAATGTGAATAATAAATTCTGTCTGGTTAATGGTTAAACTATCCTTAAAGTTTCTTACACATTTGCTCAACAAGCGCAGTCACCAACTTTACTGTCACTTTCCCTTCTCAGCCCAAAAGACTGATTAAATGCATTGTACAAAAGGGGCACAAATGCAGAAAAACAAAGAGCAGGGTGGCTTTTAACAGCACTCTTTATGCTTTATGTGCACTTTAGTACAGCCTCATTAAAATTTGACATTGTTCAGGAAGTCAGCTTTAAACAAGCTGCTGTTTGAATTTGCTCTTGAGTTTTCAGATAATTGACAGGCCTGTCGCTCCTACATGATGATACTAAATATGTGTTGGCTGCCTGAACTGGTAGTGGTGTTAAAGTAGTGACGTGACAACATATTTGAAACATTAATTGTGCATTTAATGTCTTCACACATCACCACACAAGGTCTCCCTCGCTGTGAGCTTGTGCTTCTACTGGCAGTGTTAACATGACACATGTTGTACAGTGTCACCAGCAGCAGTGGCGTTTGTCGGGACTCTTTCGTTGTTGTTCCTAATTAGAAAATAACTTCCAGGGAGGGGTACTGCTTAGCATACAGACTGTGGAAGTCATCACACATGCAGTTCCAGAGACTTACACATGATAAAAACAGGAAAAAAAATGTAATCAAAAGAAAAAACAATTTCGATTGATTTCTATAACATTTACTAGTTTATCTATCTTTATTATGAATTAAAGACAAAAATGCCCAATAAAGAAAATCCAAGTGTATCAAAATGAATTTAAAAGTTAATCAAACGTCTCGACAGTTTGACAATTTTCCAGATCTTAGACAGGTCCCTATTTGTACAGTGTAGTGAATTCCTTAAAGGCAGCAAGGCAACAATATGATAATAGTTTTTTCTTTGTCTGGAATTTCTCAATCAATCCTGGAAATTTATAACTCAGTGTCATCTTGTGTTCTTATTTAAAATACAATCTATAGGATAAAGAACCAGCTGGTGACTGAAAACAAGAATAACTGTAGATAAACATACAAACACTGTCTAAAGAAACAGGGAATGTGAGAGAAACAGGTCGGCTTTTCTTTAGGGAAACTGAGGTGAAATGTGTTTGCTCCATGTGACATCTTGTTCTCAACGACTAATCTAAAAAGCACCGGATACTCCTGATATGTTAGCAAAGCAGAAGAATTAACTTTAAACAGAAATCCATCAGCCTCTCCATCCTCATTACATTTACAAAAACTAGAAGGGGTGCAGTGATTAAATCCTAAACTGGAAGTGTAATGACTTAAGGTGTAGTATAAAATAGCTATTTAATGCTTTTATGGAAAAATGTTTGAAGGATGTAGTGTTGATGCTGATACATATTTTGAAATGACTATGATATAAACCACATTTACCAAAAAGTAAATGATTTTTAGTTGCTCGGTTAAGAACATGTCCCCTCCCATTCTGGAAATTGGTAGGTTAAAATACATGTTGTGTGATCTAAGTGAAGTTGAAAGTCAGTGGTGTAAAGGATATGTGAGGCTGGTTCTGTTGCCTTTGTCTTGGTTGTATATGTTTGTCTTAAATGCATGACACAATAATAAAAATAAATCAACCAATCTGTCAAAATAAAAAATGTATAATGTAGAAAGACTTAAGTGCAACAGATAAAATACAAAACAGCAGAAAATATTTTACAACACTTCTAAAATGACACTTTAATTTTGTAAACTCCTCTCTTTTAAATACAGTAAATGCTACGTTATTAGTGTTATCTCTTCATACACCCACTGATCACGTCCTCTGGCATTGTTCAGTTTGAACTGAGACCCAAGCACGTTTCTGTGCCAGTCACACGAGCAACCAAACAGAATAAAGTGAAGATTAAAAACACTCAAATCATATTTGGTGAGAGGAGTTGTGCGGCGTGTTTGCTCAAACTAAAGTGAGGAGACATCTCACCTCTCTCTCACAACAGCAGAGGATATCACTGCATGCAAATTCGTAACAAGAAGACACCAAAACATGACGAGAAGCAGATGTAGGATATGTGTGGGTGGAAGCGAATGCTTGGGAAGGGGTTGTACTGTATTGCCATCGGTTGACAGGAACACAGTTGGCGGGGCTGGAACAGGAGGCCTCATGACAAGCTGCCGCGGCTTCCTGCTTGCCCACAGAAAGACGCCTGAGGAGCAGGAGAGAGGGGAAGAACGGAGGGAGGAGAAGACTAGTGGAGGAGTCACAGCTGGAGCAAACAAGCAGACACACACCTGCATGATAGAGAGAGAGAGAGAGGGAGAGGAGCAGACAGAGAGCAGGAGGACTAGAGTGGGATGGATGCTGAGAGGAGGAGTGGGCAAGAAAATAAGGGTGGAAAAGTCAGAAAAGAGTTGAGGTGGACAGCGGGGATTTTTGAGACGCATGCATGTTGCAATAATTTTCACTATTTGGCCTTTCAGTTATTTTGTTGACCTGCACGTACAGTACGGTTTGTGCAAGTAAAATACTGGAAGAGCAGGAAGAGTTCTCAAATACTGTGTTTAAATAAAAAAAACATGTATTATTAGATAGAATAGTGAAGAAACAGAAGAAGGTGGAATAATGTTGGTTTATTATTGAATATGAACTGAGCCACAATATTGAATTTACACCGTTTTAGATATTTTATCTGCAGCTTATATTTGTCTACTGTGGTAAATTTCATGCTTTATCCTGTATTTCCTGTGATGCTCTTTTGTTGCGTTTTTTATTAAACTAAATTCATCCACTTTTCACGATGCAGTTTGTGGTTAAAGAAAAATTAATGCAGATCTAAATAACTGAGCTATAGTACAAAATTCATGATTATCCTCAAACAAAAACTAATTACAGAGGAGGAGAAGCTAATTTCTCATTTTTTAAAATTATCCAGGAGTTTTAAATGTCAAATGGCCTGAAGGTGCTTAAAGGTAAATCAACACTATAGTGGTGTTGAAATCTGCTCCAAAACAAGGAGCATTACATTTAACGTGCAGTTTAGGGAGATTATTTTCCTACTAACTTGAGTCTTTGCAATTTATTATATGTATTACTCACTAAATTTTGTAATTTTCACCTCAAATAGTAGCTCACCTATATAAATTTATATTAAAATATCCTAATAATTTACAAGACAACCACTGGCGGTACAGAGATATATACGCAACAGACCTGTTTCTCTTCATTTCTAAAATAAATACTGACATGTAGAGACACTGCACAGCGAGTTCAGGTGGATTCAAGCTGCTGAAGAAGAGCACAGACGTTTGCTTTTACGTCACTGGACGCTGCGATCGTAGAACAGATCATTAGGACTGAACTGGATCAAGTCAGTCAAGACAAAGAAGTTTCACTGGAAGATAAAAGCTTAAAAATCGTACGTAGTATTAATGACAGTGGAAAAGACATTAAGCTGCACGTTTGTGCTCAGATGCACTTGAGGTCAAATTGTTGCACTAATCATTTTCAGTCTATCGCACTGGTTCAACTGGTTTGGACACTGAGGACAGGTGAGGTTGGACGAGCAGCAGATGACATAAGGAGGACTGAGAAGGGAAGATGGACAGGAAAGGAGGAAGGAGAAGAAGAGGGGGCTTAAGGAAAGGACGTAAGGGGCTGAGTGACGGGTAGAGAGGTGGTGGTGTGCGCCTTAGACGAAGGGATGGAGGGAGTAAATCCTTTTCTTCATCATTACCTCTTCTCTGCCACTGCCCTCACCTTAATTAGTCTCAGAGCAGCTTGCCCGGCCAGAAGTCTGCCTCATCCCTCCATCCACCATCAAACCCCTCCACCACCATCCCTCCCTCCTCATGCCTTTCACCTCCTTCTCTTTCTTCCTCTGCTCTCTCTTTTTCCTCCAGCGATTTCCACACTTCCTCTGTCTCTTTCACGTTGCACTTCATCTTCGTCTCAGTGGAAATTGACTGAAATACCAAACCCCTAACCCCACAATATCAACAGCTGTGCAGCTTTACACAGACGCACACACACACACACACACAGCACAAAGAGCTTAATGTTGGTAAATACCGCAGACACACACACACACAGAGACATACGTGGCTGCTCCAGGCTTGGCAGCTATAAATACAGAGGATTGCAAAGAGGAGGAAACTCGGTTAAAAAGTTAAGTGGGGAAAAAAGCAGCGCTGAGAGATTGACACTCCGACGTCTCAGCTCTCTAGAGGCTAAATTAGGAGATCCACAGCTTCCCCCACACACACACACACACACACACCCGGGCACACACTGACAGACAAGCGCACCTTGAGAGAATGCACATTCACACAGTTTTGTAAGGTGCATGCACACACAGTATGAACTTGTGTGTGTGTGTGTGTGTGTGTGTGTGTGTGTGTATGTGTCAGTCTTCGTGGTCCCCCGCTCGTCCACACACTGAAGGCCCATCCAGCGCTCCGGTTTTCCACTGGGATGGCCACTGGGACATTAAAGGTGGTGAAAAATGCACATTAGACTCAGTCCAATTGTATTTCTGCAGTGTCCCCTCACTGTGTTGACACAACATCAAACCAGGTGGATATAAGCAGCTTCCGAAAGAGTGAACCAACCGATATGTACTTGATAAAAGCCTTTGTAGTAGAGGCCACTTATGTTTGTGCACAAAAAGACAGGAGATGAAAGATTTAAAGCACATTCAAACGTACTGTACATATGTGAAATTTGAATTATATCCAGAGGCAGTTAGACGTATAAGTACAGTACAAGTACAACAGATGTTATGTTTAGACAGATAAATATATTTTTATGTATCATCTATATATTATTGACCCCTTGTAGTGTTTTCAGTGTGTGAATGATGTTGAATTATGCTGAGTTTTCCTTGAAAAGCTCTTGTCTTGACTTGCACCTTTGAGAGATAAAGAAATAATTTGACTTGAAATGAATTAGAAATATTATTAATTGCAGCCTTTTTGACAACGTGTTGATTCAAACTTTTTCTGATCCTGTGAAACTCGGCTGTCGCTTGTGTAAAGTTTAGTTGATCTCTGATAACACTTAAAGTTGTTGCTGCTGCTGTAAACTGAGCTGCATTTAAACATTTGACTCAAACCAGTGATACTTTTCTTTTACTCTACAACGTACAGAAAATTAACACTATGTGATATTCTATTCAATTTATTTAATTTGTATAGCACCAAATCACAGCAGCAGTCTTGTCAAGGCACCTTACAAAATATAACTGTATAACTGTATAACTGTATACTTGAGGAAGCACTGTCCTAAATAAAGTGAAACACTCGACCACCACAGCTGATGATCTGCGTGATGAGAGGACTGAGAGCTTCACCCTGCAGGTGGTGCTGTCGATGCTGAAGTTGCTCCATGTGTGACCTCTGGTTCTGCTGCTGCTGCTTGCACCGTTTCACCGCGGCCTCTTCTTGCAGCCACTAGATGGCATTCAGGCTCTTTACAGATGGAAACTGAAGCACTTGACTCTTTTTGGGTTTCTAACAGTGCCTCTGCTTGTCTGTCTCATTTGGATGTTGTGTTTTAATTTTTAAAGTTTACCCACCTGTGAGAGCACCATTCATAGACGGATATCTTTTAAACATCAAGTCTCACTTAGAGCAGGACATGAAGTGTTATTAGGTCAAAGATAAAAAGATTATTATTTATTTGAGATTTAAGTTATTGTATCCTCTTCCCATAGGCGGATCTTTAACTTTAATTATGTTTTCATAGAGTATATTATAGAAAGAAGCATTGCATATATTTAAATGATGTACATTTGTTTACCGTACAACAGAAATGTAATTTATTGTAAGTGGTGTTGCCTTAAAAGTCACATGTAGCACAGTGCATTATAACATCTGTTTAAGTGCCATCTGTAATGTATGTTAACTCATCCTACTGTAGTGTATTTGTGTTTTTTTAGGTCTAATTTAAGGGAGAATTGCAGTTCTCTATTGGGGTATTCTGATAAGAACACAGGACTTTAGTGCCCACACACACTTGCACACACGCATGCAGAAAGAGACAGAAACTATTCAGTCCATTCTTGCGTAAATCACTTGGCCTCGGGGCTCTCTTAACCCTTTCTCTGTGTGAGTGGCTGTGTGGTTGTGTGTGTGTCTTAGATGTCCCTTTGAAAGCAGTAATGCCGGTGGACAGTATAACCGGCTGCTGCAATGATGCTGCATTTAGGTTTCCACCTTATTCGTAAGGAAACTAACGCGTCATAGAAAAAGTTTGGGTAAAGATGCAAAACAAAGATTAATAATAACCATTAGAGGACGTTAGTTTGGAGTTGGTATACTGGCCGATTCCTATTTATTCTATAAAACCCACAGTGTAAAAACATAGTAAAACATTAAAGTTATTAAGTAAAATCAAAGTGATGTTCAGAGCTTCGTTGTCCTACGACAATAAGTTTCACATTGGATCAACTTGCAAAACTTATAAATAAATAAATTAAATAACAAATAAATAAAAACCTTGATTTACAGTATCAAGCAGTACTGTGCTTTACACCTAAATCGGAAGTTTCACTTTTGTTGAGATGTTGTGTTTTAATAACTGTAAAATATTCTTAAATGAAAATTCAATATTTGTTGATACTTAAATGATCTCACTAACTAAAATTCAGAATATTAAGCATGTAGTTAAAATCAGAAGGTAAATCTCCACACTAATTAATATAGATTATATCAAATCCACAAATTATACATCTTTTATTACATGGAAAGTGTGTTTGAAAATCTTATTAGCTTTCTTACACTGTATTACTGACCTGCTGTTTATATTGTGTATAATAAAACTGGATCTCTGTGCAGTAATAACACCACTAACACACTGTATCATACTGTTAACTGCATCCACTTAGTTTATTTTGTTCATGGTGCACTTTCATTTATCAGGTTCAGTTTGCAAAATCTGATTAAATGTTAAACAGCATTTTGTTGTGATAATATAATTGTGTGGAATGACAATGAAGTAAAAGTACTCTAATTTATCATTATAGGTTCACACTGTAATCAAGTCATTGTCTAAAACTACATCATTTGAAGCTGAGCATTAAGTCACATAATTAATAACCTGATCGGATGCAGCAGACAGGAGAAGCAAAACAAAAATCTACATTGATCCAGCCAGTGTGGAGTCGGATATATGAAATGTTGGCTGTTAGCAGCAAGAGAGTTTATAAGAAGGGAAGAAGATGTGCGCTCGTATTTGTATTGCGCACACACACGCACTGACACACAGACACACACAGACTTCACTATCAGCAAGTTGTCTCAGGCTTGCTGAACCCCCATAATGCTCCTATTAGCAGCTTCAGTTAAAATGGCATTTCATCAGGCAGCTGACAAGTGAATTATCTCTCCCTTTTCCTCCCTATTTCCCTGCCTCTCTCTCTCCCTCCCTCCCTGCCTCTCTCTCTCTCTCTCCCTCTGTCTGCCTGCCTCGGTCTCCCACTCTCCCCCCGGCTCAGTGACAGTAGCCTTAGGCCTGAGATAAAGAGGAGGCGCGCGGCGCTCGGCGCTCTCATACACACTCGGCAGAACTGAAGTGACATCCTGTCAAAACAATAGTTTACTACAACAGGAACTTGTGTGTTCTGTCAGACAGAGGCTGAACTTCAACTGTGGGACGTATAGATTCCTCTTTCATATTGATCTCCCCCCCACTTTGTGTGTGCATGTGTTTCATTTGGGCCAGTACACTTGGATCCCAGCCCAGAATCAGAGACTGTATGTGTAGATAAAAACTCAGAGGACAGTTTAGATACTGTTCATCATACAAGTGTATGTAGTGCTCCAGGGAGGAATTGCCATAGTTGACAAATCTCCTCCAGAGCTCATCTGCACCGGTGAACATTTCAGTGCTGGTTCCTGTCTCGCTTTTATAAATATGACTTTCTATTTCTGCATTATACCCACTAGTGCAGCTGGAGGTGCCTGGATGCAGGTGTGTGGAGAAAAGCAGCTGTTCTTGAGATTTATTTAGATTATAACTCTTAAAAACAAACTTGACTTCTTTCTGAAGTAATGAAATTAATCAGTATTTCACAGAAAAGAAAGCTAAGACTAAACGAATATATGGAAAAAATAAATATAGTAGAAGAGATGTGTATATTTTGTCTTTTTACCAAGAGATTAATGGTGAAATTTAAACCAATTAGCATGTTTTTGATCTAAATCTAAGTGCATTCACATTCTTTTAGTTTCATAGAACTGTGAAAAAGTTTTAGCAACTTTGTCTTTGTCTTTATTTCCCTGCAGATCTGTCTTGCGACCTCTTGGTGTAACCTGACCCTTAGATTGGGAACCACTAAAGTGATTTACTAAAGTCATTTCTTTTCTTTTGCCGAACGGTTGCCGGCATAAACATGACACACACGTGATGTGATGGAGGAAAAATCGTTACTTTGCTAATCACAATATTCTCCATATTTTTTAAAATGGAGCATGTTAAACATCACTAGGGGACGTCTTAATGCGCCTCCAACAAGACCTGCCCTTTCCAAACAATCCCTGAAAGCGTATTTTACTCCTGCTTGTCTCATAAAGACAGACAGGTCTGATATGCAGCCACCAGGGGGCGATGGATTATGGGGTGCATCAGGGTGGAGGCACCCCCAGTAAACACTCTTAGCCTTGTTGAAACAGAAAGAGCAGAAAGGAAGAGCATGAACTAAAACCTCTGGGTGTTGATTAGTCTGCTTCATACAGAGGAGAACATTTAGATTTGTTTTTTTTAGGAACTACGTTGCACAACAAGGTTTATACCTCTGACCTTTCAGTGTCTCGCTGACTTCCACGTACTGCCAGGCTGCACTGCTGCCCAATTATCCCACCAACAGATCCTTTAAAAATGACTTATAGGTCGACTAAGATGTCAGCTTGAGTTATTCCTGCTACATTACGGCCTTGAATAAACACATTTTTTGTGTTTTGAAGTCTTATAATATCCTATTTGTCTCTTCATCTGAGGCCTTGAGAGCGTGGCTGCAGCTACAACAACACTACCTCTTCCTGTGGTGTGTTCAGGGCACAAGCGCAGATTTTCCTCACCCTCTCTAATCAGAGAGGAGGTTTGGAGACAAAGATGGAGGCAGAACGATGCTTCAAATCAAAGATGACGCCACGGTTTTACTACAAGTCGATGTGCTCGTGAATGAACCGTGGGCCTTCACCAACAATAGGGGAGAGAAGGTGCATTCGCTGGTTTGTATGCGCAGTATGGTGCGATTTCCGAGGGACTAATTGCGCGATGGTCAGATGGTGAAACCTCACATACGCACACACAAAAACAAGCACAAACAAAGACCCCCACACATGGACAGACAGGAACAGACAGAGAGACGGACACATGGATCCATATATAATATAGTCGTGTGTGTGTGTGTGTGTGTACATGCAGGCACAAATATATGATGTGTGTATGTGTGTTACATGTGTGCGCGGTACCTGGCCAGCAGTGGTAACAGGCTCTGAGGCCTTTAATGGGATTTAGCCCGAGGCTGTTTTATTAAGATGTCGGCTTTCCCTGCTGCCTCTGCAGCTGACACCATTCCCCACTGATACCCCCCCTCCCCACCAATCCTCACCCCCACTGCACACCAGCCTCCAAGCTGCACCCCCCCCCCCCCCCCCCCCTTTACACCCAGCCTTCGCTCCACACAAATCCCCTCAACCGTCACCCCCACCGTCCCTCCTCCCTGCCCTGATGCCCCCTCTTCCACCCTGTTCTACACACTATAATGACCCTGCCATCGCCAAATACCCCTGCCGCACCTCACCCTCTCCACCATTCCTCACCCGTCCCCATGCTCTCCTGGGTCACTGCTGTTTTATTCATTTTATTTTTGATGTGGAGACTAATTATTGGTAATTGTCATAAAAAAGATTCTGCTCAAGAAAAAAAAATAAAGCATGAAGAAAAACAAATCTACCCAACATTTTTCTGTCGATGCTCTGAAAATTTAATTTATTTCTCTGCTTGTTGGCGTCTACACACGCCGACATGATGTAATAAAAAGTGAGAGAAAACTCTTGCCAAGATCTATAAGGGGTCAACAACCAAGTGAGACCCAAAGGCAAACCGAAGAACGGCGGAGTCGACTTCTCAAACAAACCCGGGAGCCTCCTCCCTCTCATCCTGTCAGGGAGCTACACCTGAGCTGCAGTTTGATGATTTGACTCGGATGGTGCTCATAGATTCACAAATCTGCAGTTTCCCAGACTGCTGTAGTTACAGTTGGATAATTTTCTCAGCGAGTAGTAATTTTCCCAGCGTCGGTCGTCACATAGAACAAATAGGATAAATGAAAGAAAGCTAGTTTTCTCTCTGGTGATGTGCCACATGATGCAGCTTTAGTTTTATTTTGTTACTCACAGACTTTATATCCTTTGTTTTTTTTTTTACACAGAAGTAGAAGATGTGATGGCAAAAGTATTCAGACACTTTACTATAGTAAAAGTACCAACACCACAGTGTAAAAATACTCAACAGGATGCCTCCTCATACTGTTAATTATTTTTTTGTTAGAGTACATTACTGATGTATATATGTGCCAGTAACATTTTTACATATAAACCTTAACTACAGCAACCAGATAAATGCAGAACACTATTATTCTATCAGAAAATTCCTGCTCAACAGATTTCAAATTGATTCTTACTTGTGTAAATGTACTTAGTTACACTTCAGTGTTTTATGTCAGAAGCACCTTATGGCAGACGATGGAGCAGTTGTAAATACGTGTTAGACAAAATACAAAAGTCGCTAAAATCACTTATCTCGCACTTTTATATGATGTAAATGTTTTGATATGTTGCTAAATGACAATAAATCAGTTGCAGTCTCACTATATTGCTCATATTGCACATACTTTGTTTTTTACTTTCTTTGTTTCCACTGCAAAAGCTGAAAGAAGCAATAAAATCTTTTGGTGGATGAACCTGCTGTTGAGCGCTGTTCTCTCTGAGCAACTTTTCTTTTCTTGTTTTGCAATTTCGACTTGTTCAGATTTGATCTGTGACTCACACCTGTAGGTGATTCTTTGATGTTTTTGACACAGCACTTTTTAAGTTATGTATATTGGAAATATTGGATTGGTTCTGTATTGACTGAAAAACAACTGCAGGCGTGCAGTGTGAAATAAAGCATAATATCTTTGAGCGATGAACTGTTTCACTATTTACTGGCCAGTGCATGTGTGTGAATGTGTTTTATTTGGAGCTTGAATAAGACAACAAAAGTCTGATCAAAATTCCTCAAGAGAAATTCTCACACTGATACATACTCACAACCAGAACCCAGTTTTCTGTTCACTGTCATCTTTTATTAGTCTTTATACCAATTTGGTTTTCATGGTTTCAGCCTCCTAACAACATTTACTCTACTGTTACAGATCCCCTGGAAACACTTAGCCCCAATCCTTCCCCCTTCAGAGAGCCGACAGCGGTGACTATGTCTTCCCTGGGCCTGGACCTCTAGGCACTTCCCCTGACTGCTGCCCCCCAGGTACTTGCTTCCTGTGCCCCATACCCCCTAGCTGCCGCCCTAAGGTCCCACCCCCTGCAGGCACTGGTGCAACTCTAAGAACATTGGAGGTGATGACGAGGTTCGGCTTTGTACTCTCTTGTACTGCTGGTAGCTGGTGTAGTTTTAGCATAAATTAAACGACAGCTGCTGCTGTTTTTGGCTAATGATTAACGAGATAATTATGACGATGATAATGATGAAGGCTTCATAGTGTTGCAAGGCTTTCGACTGGCACGTCAGGTGTGTTACTGTTGAACCTTTACTTTGTCTGGATGGATGGTTGCTTGGAGGGAGTTTTTGTGCATGCAAGAGTACAGGAGTGTGTGTTTTGTAGGTTTGTGCGCCGGTTAGCGTATGCCTATGTTTATACGTGTGTGTGTGAGTAGAAGTGTGTTTTCTTCTGGCCCGTCTTGAGTGCTTTTGCTGTTTTTCCCTGGCAGGCTGTTCTGATTGGCTGGCCCTGGGGAAAGGAGATATCATGTTTAGCCCCAAACCAACATGCATCCCTCATCCACCATCCACTACCGCCACAATTGTGAACGAGTGTGTGTGTGTGTGTGCGTGAGAGAACGAAAGCAAGAGCGAGTGTCAGAGGGAGGTCTGTGCGTTCAGGCGATCACACACTCTGCTCTTTCTGCTAAAGTGCTTCTCGTCTGCTTGGCGGAGGCTGATGAGCTATGACATCACAGCACTTTGTTTTATCTTTAAAAGATGAGCAGGGAGTCCTTCACTTCCCCTTAATGAGGCTGAGGTGCCCACAGAATATATGGAAGGTCTGTTTGTCTCTCTGTGTGTGTGTGTGTCCAAAAGCCACATTCCTGCTTCTTCATACGTCTGCATGTGAGCTATGTGCATGGGTGTGCTTCTGGTTTTCTGCACACTCTCACTAACACCCATTTTACCCATAACCCCTGGCGTTTCCTGTCCTGAAGCCATGTGTCAGATCTCATTGGCTACTGCATCAATAACACCGCACTCACTTTAGCTCCCAACTCCACATCCTACCGGCAACATATCACGTACCGCCGCTTTGACCGATCATCGCTTTCTTTTAATTTTTGCAGCGACGGTGATTGGGGTTGATTCAGGTTTTGTTTACACGTCTGCCCCTGGTGTTGATCCTGAAGGGCTCAGGGTGGGGCTGCGTTTCACGTGTGCACTTTACTAGAATTTCATCATAAATTAAGTTTCTACCATTAGTGATATTTTTTGACATTAGCCAATGTTCTGTGTACATATTCAATATGTTTGGAGGATTTCTATGTACATAAACACACTTTTAAAGAAGATGCTTATTGACATTTTCTATTTATCCATACTTGGTGAAGGTCATCTGTGGTTGAAACAGTGCCACTCATTGACATAGTGAAGAATTTGGAGTGAAACAGCAGAATGCAAGAGACTGAAATGATCTAAATGCTAAAAAACTGCAACTGCAAACTAACTCAGCTGCAAACAGTAAATACCTTCCTGTGTGGTATTCATGTACGTCCAATAAACTGGAATAATCCAAATCTATCACTTGAAACATAAAAACCCTGTTGCCTGATAATCAATTCAGTAAATTCACTTAATAAATAATCAAAGAAACCAGTCGTATGTGTAATATCACAGGAATACCGATCTGCCTGCTGATTTTATTAAAAGTCTGTTTTCCTGTCGTGCATTGCAAATATTTATTGTACATGTAGTTTAAAAGTTTTCAGTTTTCCGTGACCACATGCTGCTGAAATTCAGATTTTTCTTCTGATTCGTTGTCCATAATAAAATAAACAATAAGCAGGGGGTCTTTTTGAGGCCGGATGAAGGCAGACAGTGTTCTCCTTCTACAGCAAATGATTAAATGAATTCAAATCACGCTCATGGCTTTATAACCATACTGTAGCATGGTGTAGCATTGGTGTGCTCCGAGAAATACGGCATAATCATGCAGAACACAAGCATGGATGTGAATTGTTGCTATTGTCAGTAACTTTGCAGCTATTCTTTTAGTTTAAAAGTATTATTTGTTCTTTTAGGAAGTAATTATAAAGGAGTACACTCCTTAATTAAGTAGAAGTTGATAAGATGCTAAGACTGGGGAATGCATAAACTTATAAAGCAGTCAATAAAGTGATTAAGATGTTTGGAGAAGTTTTCTCTGCATGCCATTGTGTGTGTGTGTGTGTGTGTGTGTGTGTGTGTGTGTGTGTGTGTGTGTTGTGTTCGCTCAAGTGCACACAACAGTCACTGGAGGGAGAGAGACGCTTTATCTCTGTGCGTTCGTGAGCCTGTTTCTGGATTCAAACCTGCAACTCACTGCCATATAACTCTGTTCCTGCTGTGACTTCTTTAAGGAAACCATGTAATATTTCAAAGAAGCACAAATCCAACAACTAAAAAAATCATAAAAACCATGTTTCAGATGTTTCTAATCCAGACAGAAGAAAAACCAATAACCCTGCCAAAAAGCTCCATGCTATTAGTTATTAACTGTGGTTGGCAGAGGCTGTGGTGCTGTTCCTAATCCCCATGGGAAGCTGTGTGTGCTGGTTTCCCCGATGTGTGTGCCATGTTGCCAGACGTGGCAGGAGCTGGCTAACACGGCTGTGTGTGCGATTAACTAGTGTTAGCTGTCATTAGCCTCTGCGTAGCAACGCACCAGCAGACTGCAATTAACCCGCTAATCCGGCTAATCCATCTAATCCACTAATGGAGCTAATCTGATAGACTGGAGAGGAGCTTTTCAATAGGCTTCTCTGGGAACACACACAAACACAAATGTACAGGCGTGCGTGCACACAGCAGCACAGATTCTTCCTCTCTGTCTCTTCCCAGCTCTCAAACACGTTTACACACACATTCGCAGTCGGTCTGGGTTAAATCCAGTGTGTCCACCACCAGTGAATTAGAGATCCATCTCCCAGACATCTTGCCCACAGCCATTAGTCAGCCCGGGGCCTCTGTCACACACTGACCACAGAGAAGTGAGAGGGAGGGAGGGGAACGGACAGATAACAAGAGGGAGGCTGCTGGAGAGAAAGAAAAGTCTTCCCTGCCAGTGATTTTGGTTTTTAAAGCTTGGTTTAAGGTTCTTTAAACAAATCCCCTCATTCTGATACCTGTGTATTAATTCAGCACTAAGCCGGGGGATACTTGACTTCAGAGCAGATAAAAAGGGTTTTACAGCGCTGCAGCTGCTGCTGCTGTGACAAACAGCACCCGTGAAGCTCTGTTTCAAGTCTGCAGCCGGAACAACAGTTAAATTTAAACTAATAAATAAAAACCAGAGTAAACATGTGATTACCGCTGAAGGGAGGATTCTCCACCTCTGGACCAGTTTCACCTGTAAGTGTGGCGCCCTCTCTGGGCTGAGGAGAGCTGAAAATCAGGGATTAGATGAGGTGATGGTGGAAACAGGGGGTAGCATGGGTCGTCCACTAAGCACAGGGTTGGTGGTTTGATCCCAGACTCCTTCTGACCACATGTCAATGTGTTGTCATGTGAGATTATAGACTATAGACTACTAGATTATTTGTGTGCTGCACTGGATCGTTCCAACTTGTGTTTTGAATGAATAACATGTAGAGTGGAGGTTTTAGACAAGAAAAGCACTTTGTCAAGGTTTAAGAAAGATTGTTTAAAGGTTTATAAACATGTTGTGTCTAAAATAACTGTTAGATTTTTATTTATTAAAGCCAGACCACAAGCTTTCCCTGGTTTTAATCAAGGTTGTATTAAGACAAACTGGATCTTTTACTGCACATTCAGATATTCTGCCCCCAAAACTCATGTGGGAACATTTTATTTATATGTTCTGTATCAACATTTACATGAAATGTTAACATATCCTCCTTAATAGATACGTAATTTGATTCAAATTGCTTAATTTGGTTATAAAAGTTGACTAAAGAACCGTTGCACATTTATGCCATGCTGCCGCTCAGTGCAAGAGGTGTAAAGAGTTTCAATGTGTGTCTGTACTCGGATCATGATATGAGTATATTCCAGGATCATTAAATAATTCTACTTCATTGTGCTGGACTCCTCCAACGAGTCTCTGCCACAGAGGCCGAGACGTGATGTTATTAAGAGGCAAATTTAAGCCTGAATGATCCAAGAAGGGGGTGACATCTTTTTTTTTTAATCTTTTTTAATTAATTCTCAGTGGAGTTGTGGCAAATCACTTGTGAACTCTTTTCTCTCTTTGCCAGCAAAAAAAAAACTGGTGGGAAACGCTCACTTCTAAAAACCTGGAAAGCTTAGGGGCAAAGCGTGATTTATTTTTCTTTCAGCTTTCTACATTGTTTCTTTTCACACTTTGTGTTTTTCCTTTCCTTGCCTCCTTTACATCCTCTGGCCTAATTGTAGCGCTGTAACTTTGGCGCCGTTATAGCAGCCAGGAGACATTTTGAAAAGCTGGTTGAAGGAAGATGGAGGTCGATCGTCTGTCTCTGTCTGCCTTCAAACACTGACCTTGGCTGGTAATGATGCTAATCATGCTAACTGGGCTAATGACAGCTCAGTGCATGTGTGTGTGTGTGTGTGTGTGTGTGTGTGTTAAAGCAAGAGGTAGCGTGTCAGTAAGTGGGGAAATGTGTGTGTGAGAGTGGAGCATGTGAAAGTATCATAATCACAGCCGCTAACGCTAATGAGCTAGCCCTTTGAAGAGAACCGCCTGGCGAGGGCCCCACTCCTGCCAACTCATTAGTTGACCTGAGGAGTGCCTGATTAGAATGCTTTTGATGAAAATTTCAAGGATTTTCCTAAAAAAAAAAACGAGAGAGAAAAAGAAAAAGAGAAAAAAACTTAAAAATTTTGTGAAGTGAGATAAATATTGCACTAGTCTTTTAGCGGGGGGGATGCTGGGGGTTGCAGTTGATGGGGAGAATGGGAGGTCATTTACTAAGAAGACTTCAAAGAGCCCTCTGAAGAGTGCTGGATGAGATTGATTTGCTGTTTTTATTGGCGATGAAATGTACAAATATGTTTAATGGGAGGAGAGAGCGCGAGAATGTTTCCTTTCACTCTTCAAACGCCCACACGTCATCTCCGTCTCTATTTCTCTCTCTCAAACACACACAAACACCCAGTTACTGATGAGTGTATGCATACACACCTTCCCGCCTGCGTGGAAGTCAACAACTCCTTTGCTGCGGTGTAAGAGTGGCACCGACATGAGAGGCAGCGTGGGTAAATTAGTCTTCAGGAGAAAGCGAACGGGACAGGTTTGCTCTGCGCTTCTTTAAAGCTGAGAGACAAGCTACACACATGCGGCAGCGCAGTCACATCACCTCTCATTTCACAGCACGAGGAGAGAGTCTGGATCAAAGTGAGAAGATGCCAGGCCTTCACGGAGGAGAAATGAAATTATCTGCTGTACAGCACTGTGACAGTAAAGCTTTACACCCTTTGGTATATTGACCAAAGGAATCTGTTACCATCATGTCATATTGTTCACTTTGCATTAAATGCTGTGAGCACAACTGCAGCTTTTGTCACCAGAAACACCTGTGGAGCGTGGAAAGATCACAACAGTTTGCTCGAATGGTTGCACCGAGATAACTACATGCACACCGTGAAAAAAATAAAAGCATGTACTCTTTAGGCTTCATATAAGATAAAGAAAAAATAAATAAAACCCACTCCTGTTAATTGTTTAGTTTTGCTTCAATCATGTCAGTGTAACATTTCCTCTGCATGAAAAATAAGATTTAAGACTAAAATCTGTTGCAGTGCGACTAAACCATGTCTGAAGACACATCCTGTGGTCATGGAAAAAGATGTTAATCTGTTGAAAACATGTAAGGAGATTAATGAAACTACTAAAACTGGGTTGAGAACTGCCCAAAGAATGAGGTCAGCTGACTACCTGAATTAACTGAATGACCAGGTTATTCCATTAATGGAGTTTATCTTCCCTGATTGCACGGGGATATTACAAGATGACAAAACCAGGATTTATCAGGCTCAAATTATGAAAGAGAGGGAGCAGGACACATCATGTTCCACCACAGAGTCCAGACCTTAACCCCACTGAGAATCTTTGGGATGTGTTAGAGAAGACTTTGTGCAGACTTTGTGCAGCGTCCGACTCCCATCATCAAACAAGATCAAAAAATTTATGTAACTCTGGACGGGAATAAATTTGACTTTGCAGACGCTTATTGAAACAAGGCCACAGTGAATGCGTGAACAACAAAGCTAAAGGTGGTCAAATGGGCAGTGTTTGTATACATGCATAAAGTCTGTGATCTGTAATGTTCTTGATTGTTGATCTCTCCCACTGTACTTTCTGAGAGGGTTTTTCCTTCCTGTTCCAGTGGACAGAAGGCGTAGTTGTTCATTAGACTGTAAAGCCCCCACAGCAAATTGTGACATTGGGCTTTAAAAATAATATTTGATTTGATCATTCGATTCTATCCATTCCACAACCGAGCAGCAGTCAGTGAGTCAAGCCAAGTTTTCAGCACCACAGGTAAAAAGTTTTGCAATAAACAAGAACTGAACATGAGAAGAAATCACACAAAACCAAAAGTCTTTGTCTGCTCTGTCTTTTTCTCTGGACTATTTCTCTGGAAAGGTTCCTGATGGTTGTAGACCGTCATCAGTCCACACATAGTCCACCTGCTCAGGATGTTTTTCAGCTGCTCTGCTCTGCTCAGCACTCGCTGTGCGTTTACAGAGCGGTTAGTAGTGTTAGTAGTAAAAACATGAACCTGAAATGATGCATAATATGGTCGGTGCTGGAATGACTGCATTGTCTATGACTGAGCAATGCTTTCCACATAATACTATACAGCATTAAGAGGAAAGGCTCATCCAGCAACACATTTTCAGAGATTACACAGTCAGGATTCTGCAGATCTTTTGATGTGAAAGTGTAGTAGGACTCTTTATGTTGCTGTAAACAATCTGCTGATCTCCTAAAAAAACATTCTCTGTGAACTTTCAGGTGAGAACATTAGAAGTTTGACTCCAGGTAGAAACCAAAAATGACTTTCAGGGAACTTTTTCAGGCAGAAGCTATAAGGTGCAGAAATCTGGAGTGTTTCCATCACCATGTGTGTTTCAGTGCTCATGTTTGGCTGTCTGGCTGTCTTTGGGTTATATGTGTATGTCTTTGTGTGTTTGAGTTGCAGTAGTTTACGCTGGTAGAGAGTTGGATCTCTCATAGTGAATTTGGACAGACTCGAGTCTGAGAAGCAGTTCAAAGACCACAGGCCCACAGGCAACAACCAACACTCAGACCACTGTCTGTGCGTGTGTGTGTGTTTCTGAGAGAGAGAGAGTTTGGTGTGTGTGTGTGCATGTTTTTGTCTTGACATGTGCAATTATTTGCTTGCATTTGTATGTGCACGTGTGTTTTTCTCTTAATGCTGCCTATGCGTTTTTATTTTGAAGTAGATTTACTCCATATCGTCACATTAAAAACTGTGCAAACATATCGCATTAGCATGGGCCCACCATTTGCTGCAGACATCCTGGTCTTTGACCCTGCTGTAAGTTATGCACAAACGCTCGCACCAAAGAAACACAAAATAATTATTATAAAAATATTTCCTGCTAATTGTTGGGCTGTAATTAATGAGCTAACCTTTGGAGAGAGGGAGAGGAAGGTGGAAAGGGAAATTATTCATGTCATATTTGCATAAATGAATATGCAAAAGATAATTATCCCCTCTGAGGAGGGACAAAAAAAAATGGCCCAGTGTCTCCATCTGAAGCTCACTTACCGCCATGCACACACACACACAAACACACACTCGCCTCGCTTTACTCTCTTCCTCTCTGTCTGTCACTATCTCTTTCTTTATCTAGTCTGATGATGGGTGGCTCTGAGCAATGCACAATATTAAATGGATGAGTCTCTTTCTTTTGACGCATGTGATGAACGGGGAAATAACCTCTGGCTAATTCCAATTGGAAGCGGCTCTGTCTTGTCAAGACTTTATCCCCAAAGTGATGTGGAGGCTGGCATCTGTTGCACGCTGACACGCAGGTCAGTGTCAGCGTGTCAGTGTTTGCGTCTTAAATGAACACGTTTTAAAAAACAATACATTTAAACACTTGTTTAATGAAAGCACAAAGTTTTTACGAGATTGTCCATTAGTTGAGTTTATTGTCTAAACACTGAGCTCCATTCATGTGGAGCAATTTCTCATCCGTGCATTCATTTCCTGAGGCTTCGCTGAACGTACAGAGAGGAACTGACCAGACTCTCGACCAGATGAATGTGCCAGCTTCAGTTCATCAGGAAGACCAAGAACGCTTCTGCTAAACAGACAGTAAACAAATACAACTTAACTTTATGATATTCAGGATTATTAAATGGGTCTAACAGGCATGCGCTCAGTGGGGGGCCCCGACCACAGTGTGATGTAAATATTCAGATTTCTTGTTTGAAAGTTGTAGACCTCATTCAAAAGATGCAAAATGACCAAAAGGAGATGAAAGTCATTAAAAAAAAAAAAGACTCAAAATAAACACCCCATATCACAACTAAGGGCCCAACAGCATCATTTTCTAGTCTGGGGGTCTAAATAGCACAGGTAGGGGGTCTTTAATGTGCCTGTGGCCAAGGGCCCATTTTCTTATGATCCATCCCTGAGATCGTCCTCCGTCCCTCTGTCCAGTCTCGGAGCTTTCAGCAATGTTTAAGATTTAAACATCTACACAAAGGAAACAAAAGAGCTGATAAACCGTGAAAAACCCAGAACTACAGTATTATTAGTATTATTATTAGTGTTTAAATCCAGTTTCTACTCAAAACTTTCTTTGTATTACGTGTGGTTTTGTATTTGTTTGTTAGTGCTGATACAGTGTGTGTGTGTGTGTGTGTGTGTGTGTGTGTGCTTGTCTATTATGAATTCTGATCACAGTCTAACTGACCTCTCCCTGTGTGTGTGTGTGTGTTAGACGACGGACTGTGCATATCATATCTGTTGCCCACATAGATTCTTTAGGTTGGGTGAGGAGAACAGTGGCTAATTGAATAGATGAATAATAAATTTCTGAATATTAAATTAATGTTTTGTTCTGGTGCCTCTTAGCAAGAGAAAGAAATTACCTCTCAGGTGGGATGAACTGTGTGTGTGTGTGTGTGTGTGTGTGTGTGTGTGTGTGTGTGTGTGTGTGTGTGTGTGGTCTAATTAGCTTCATTGCATTATTGTGCACTGTAGAAAAGATACAGTGTGATCAATGCTATTGATGAGCAGCAGACCATTGACACTGAAAGTATCGACGTTTAGAGGCAGATACACATGGTTTCAAGGACACACACACACACACACACACACACACACACACACACACACACACTGAGCAGACCACACTGACCTGCAGCTACTGTGGCGGTTTTGCATGCAGTACAAAGTTGGCATATTCAGATGAAAGCTCTCATGCCTTTGGGCATGCTAACCGATCTGAACGGGTGCATATGGTTCTCAGGATGCCTTCATCTCCTGATTTGCTCTTTTCTTCTTCTTCTGTGGTGCTGCCACCACACCACAGACTCCAACCATCCAGCCAGCTGCTCATCAATAAGACATAGACCTGCATACCTCACTGACCACGGCTCACAGACTTTCCATGAATGCACAATTCACAAACACACACACACACACGAGCAGTCATTGTTATGGAGGTTCCCGTCCCAGGTGGGGCTGATTAAGTTTTCATAGATGTCCTCAGGGCGAAACACTTAAGGGTTAACCAGCTTCCTCCAGCAGAATTAAAAGAATTAAAAGTCTGCCCTGTCTTTCCACACCTCTCTTCTCTCTCTACTGTCTCTGCCTGATACAATATGCTTTCTGACATGATAATGTCTCATTCTGATTTAGTAACCAGATTCACAAAATAATCTAAACAGTCCATCATCCATCTCCATATTGTATAGCAAAGTTGATCCAGTATGTGTTATCTTTTGTAGTTACTGTTCTCTATCTCCACACAATCACACATGCACAATAAAAAGCTGTGTCATCCATTTATCACAGGTGAAATAAGTCAGTCACTCCAGGAAATATTGGGGGGAAATATGAGAAATGCAGCTTTTTTTAAATATTGCAGTGTATTGCATTTTTTTGCATTTGCATTTCAATGAATTTGTTTTAGGAAACCTATCACATCGTGATTTAAATGTGATTTGATGCTACCATTAACCATTATTGTTTATTTAATCAAATTCACCTTGATCTTCTCAGCACTTGCAATAGATTTGTCCAATGTTTCAGCCATTTGGGTGTGTTCATGGTAGTAAAGTACAATTGATGACTTTTATTTGTGCTCCACCACAACGCGGCACATGGTGCAAAACAGTTCAGCCTGGCTTTGTGTACAGCATCATCATCTTTGCCTTTAACAGAAGCTTTTGCAGATGGAGGGAGGGACACATTTAAACAGCACTACTCTATAGTGTTTCTAGATGTTTTGTGTCTGTAAATGTTTTATTGTGTGGAGTTGCAGTGACCTGTGAATGTTTTCTAGTCTCATATTGAATCTGCATAAAATTGCATGGTGGCTGAGTTCGAGGTAGTAAAACTGCGTCGCCCTAATTACAACATAAACACAAAACTAATATAAGTTTCCTGCTGAAAACAAAATGCGAGAGTTTCATTAGAATTGATTAATTACTACAACAACAAAACACTTTAAAATGCTTAAGAAACTGATGCTTTCTTTTGAATTGAACAAGAGAGACATTTCACTTCCAGAGCTTGTCAGGGGGAAGCTGACAGCCGCGTGTCGAAGGTGACACGTCTGGGTTTCGAGGGCCGATTCGGCTTTAACACATCTGTCAGTTGTGGGAAACCTCCTCGTGCAGCTCTGATGTTCTGAATCCAGCCAGACAACCCAGACAGATGGCAGCAAACACAAAACTGCAACCTCACATCAGTCAACTGATACTTTAACTGACAATAAAAACAGGCCAGTGTCTGTCAGTCTGGTGATATTTTTAATTCAAGCTGTCCTAACTGAGAAGAGGCTCTCTCATGTTTTCATGTCACAAATCCTCCAAATAAAAACACATATCAGTGTCTGCAGCGTCTCAGTTTGTGATTTGATTGTGTGACATGGAGCCAAATGCTGTATGTAAATTTGGCTGCTGTAGATTTGTTACAGAATTAGACATTCAAGCTAAACTGGACATATTTTTGAAAAAGAAATTTAATCTATAAACTATAACATGTAGCCTCAGCTCAGATGATTTTGGCTCATGTCAGCTACTATTAACAATTTTTGATGTTGCAACCAATGTGTCGTTAGACCCTGGGCTGCAGATAGCAGCACCACATACAGACCAGCATGGAAAACAGTGGTTAGAAAACATAAAACAAACAAAACTTTTACTATTAATATAACTATTAAACACTGTGAAGCTTAATAGTAATGCTACGAGCAATGTTTTTAGGAGTGGGTCTTAAAGCATCTGTTTAACATCTCTATTCGTGTACTTGGACAGAAACATGCATGCACGTGTTTGTATTACTGGTTTGTCACTTTTCAGCAGATCAGAGCTCAGGTTTTGTTTTACTTTACTACAGGGATCAGGGTGACGCTGCAAATCTTCCTATTTGAGCAGCTGAAATCAGAAAACATTTAGCATCACAGCACTAAACAAATTTACCCAGTTGATGCACTAAACTCTGACAATGTGCAGAAATCTCACAGTCTAACGGACTAAAAGTTGTAAGAAGTTCCTTTTATAGAACTGTTGGCTGCGACACTGCTGGCCTCCCCTGCTCCTCAGCTTATTAACGCCTCGGTTAGCACCGGAAACTAAGGAGGTAGCCAATCAGGTCCGGGTGAGTGAGAGAGGGAAACACACGAAGAGAGAGAGAGGGAGAGAGAGGGGGACACAATGTGGTATGGCAGCTTTAAGCAGCTGACAAAGAGCGAGTGTGACACACACACACATACACACACACACAAATGGAAAAGGCACAGAGCACATATATGTGCACATGTACACTGCTGAAATGCAAATTTAAAGAAATGCACTGGGACACACACACACACACACACACACACACACACACAGAGTGACACAGACACGTAGTGACAGCCTCTCTCCTCTGGCAGGGAGTGGCAGGACTGAAGCCCCTCAGGCGATGCTGCTGCTCGTGGATTTATAAAGAAAAAAGAGGCAGACAATGCACCCACCCCTCACACACACCAAACCTTTCTCTACCTCATCTTTGACCCCCCTCCCCACTTTTCCTTGCGAACCACCATCTCTAAACGCTAAATACGTGTGTGGTTTCGGTTAGAACGATGCTAAATCCATTTCCTCGAGCCTCACAGGCTGCATGTGTCTGGTATCAAATGTACACCTCATGTGTGAGTGTGTATGTGTGAATGTTGAGGTGGGGGGGGGGGGTGAGGTGGGAGAGCTGGTCAAGGGCCTGAGGCGAACGTCCCCAACGCTCACTTGAGGGAAGTCAATAATCATTACTTTTCCAGGTGAGAGTTGCCCGACCCTTCATGTCCGATTGCTAGCTGCTCCATCACGTACCTGTTTGTATGTTCGGTATGAACTGGATGTATTTACTCAGCCGGAAGTGTGGAACTTTTCCACAAGTAAATCTATCGTCGCTCTTTTTAAAGATGTTTGGACCAGGATGCCCGGTCACATTTTCAGTATAAAACCCATAAGGTCACATGACAACTACGGCAGGAGGCTGCATCGTCAGTGCAAAACCATGTTGTAAATTATTAGCATATAATACTTGTCAGGAACGATGTGGAACACATGAACGTCTCTGTTTGATGACTGAATTTCTCTCTGGATGTAAAGAAATAGCTGCTTGTTGGTAGCGTTGGGATTTTACCAAGTGGAGTTCATGCCAGTGGGGGGTCGCACATAAATGTTGGATAAAAATTGGAAAATAAATGAATGTGTTTTTTGCCTCATTTGTTTAATTTGATTATGTTCATTTATAATTTTAGGTCACATCTGACCTTTGTGTCTATTTTATATTTTATATGGTTTTATGAGTTTATGAGTTTTACTCATATAAAATATACAAATAGTAAAAAGTACTGCACCTGCCAGTGTCTTCCTTTTTTCATCATAACCCCAGAATAATAAAATCATGGGGCAGTTTGTTGCAGGACAAATCTCAAGTGCTTCTTATCTTAGAAAGTAATTTAAAGAAATGAGCACTGACACATTCAATGGAGCAGCCACCTTACAGACAGGATCATCTTGTTTTTGGGGTAAATACAGTTCATACCTTCTCTGAGGGATATAAAGATGATTTCCAGTGTAAGGCGTTAGTGTTTGTGCATTCTCACAGTTACTGTAGTCGTCTCTCAGCATTTCTATGGAGGCATGTGATGTAGAAACAGCTGCAATATCATTTAATAGTTTTGTCAATAGGCTGATTTATGAGGTCTGTGTGTGTCTGTGTGTTTATGGATCAAAGAAGTTAACTGTACAGTGTGTGTGTGTGTGTGTGTGTGCTTCACTGTGTATTTAGCTGCAGGTTAGTGGCCAGTGCCTATTACTCACAATACTTCCTTATGGCAGCCTCAAGGATCCCTGAATATGTACCCTGAGGCTACTGTTGCGTCCACACCTCAAGCAACTAGCCAGTGGAAACCTACTGATTTTTAAAGAGCGGAGAGAAGTCTGCTAATTTGGAAAAGGTTTCTGTGAGTTACTGATTGTTTTTTCGTTTGCTTCTTCATTTGTGAAGATCCAAACACGGGGTTCCTGGAGACCATCTGTTGCTGTTTTTAGTACTGTAGATAACAAAAGCAATATCACAATACTGACAACTGTCAACAGTATATAGGCATATCAATTATGGTCATTCTCAAGGAAAGTTATTGAACCTAGTGTTTAGTGACTAGAACAGTACAATATAATATAGAGCAAAAACTACCTCTTACTTTAGGATGTACAGTTAAACAGCTCAAATACACTTGGTTCTCTTGTTTATTCGATTGTATTGGCTGTGTAGTGGTAAGATCGCTGCCCTCCATGTGGGAGACTGAGGTTTGAATCCTGGCTGTGACCTACCTCCAGTAGGTCCTTACGTTTACCCTGCCTTGCATCTCACTTCTAAGTCGCTTTGGTGAAAAGCGTCTGACAAGTGACGAAAAAATATTCAAGGTTTAATTTGTTTTTGGCTGCAGTCACCACATGTAACGAGACTGTGACCACCATGACTGTGGGTTCAAGATCTGTTTGGAGAATTAAGAGTGTGTGTGTGTGTGTGTGTGTGTGTGTGTGTGTGTCTGTGGGTAAATGTCCATGAGAGTATGAGGTTGATTAGTCCAGGTTTTAATGTGGTGTGGTCGGAATAGCCTCGGGTCATGCAACAGGCCCATTGTGGGAGGCAGAGAGCAAGAGAGACAGAGGATGAAGGGAGAGAGTGAAAAAGTGTGTGTGTGTGTGTGTGTGTGTGTGTGTGTTTGTAAGAGAGAGAGGGAGAGATTCTTGCTGTGTGTACTGTATGTGTGTGTGTGTGTATGTTAATGTCTCTAATTAAAGGCGTAGGGGATCATGCTCTGGCACTGAGCTCTAGCAGCCGCCTGACGCAGATTTGACCTCAGGCCATGGTCTGTCTCACAACACACACACACACACACACACACACACACACACGCACGCACACACACACACACACAACCACACATAGACACCCACCAGTGCACTTGCAAACCAACCAATATGCAGCCATGCACAGTAGAAACTATAAGACACTGGCCACACACACTGCACACAGCTGTTTATACTGTAGACAAAACACACACACCCATAGACCACTTCACTCTCACTACTTTTCTTGGAAATGTTTTTACCCATTTTTCCAGAGCAGGAGGGTGACCGAGCAGGGACCCAAAGAAAATCCACTGGAAAGCTGTTTGAACTGAATAAATCTTAATTTGTCGATGTGCCACATCCACAGATTTCTGCTGCTGAAGTCACATTTTCCAAATTGCCTCTTTTATGGAGGCAGAAATGAAAAACAATGTATGGCAGCATACTTGGCTGACATTTGAGAACATATATTTCTTGCCGTGCTACTCTAACATTGACAACGACACTGAGCCTTAGCCTACTAGCATATACTCAACAAGGATTCCAGTTTATGACGTCTTAGGTTTAGTGTTCATTGTTCATCTATGGTAGTAGTACTGTAGTAGTATAAATCATGCCATTTAGAAACAGTGGCAACAGAGAAACCTACAGCTTTAGAGTTTAATATTCATACATCAGTTTTTATGAGGGCAGTAATTGAAAGAAGTCTGAAAGACGTAACAACGAGCAGTCGACATCTATTTAAAAATATTTATTCTGAAAGGGAAGGAATCTAAAGGCTGTAATTCTTAAAAACAGTTTGTTAAGTGACGGATCAGAAACATTTACGTCTAACTGTCACTTTCTCCTGACTGTAAACGCTGTGACTCTGGTACGAGACCAAGAAGATGAATTTGCAATTGAAGGCGACCTACAGTAGTGACTCACAAATATTATAGTCAAGCAAGTTTGTATTTTATTATTTCAAGATTTTTAAGATTTGTTCAATATTGAAACTACATTCATGCAGTGTGCATCACAAACAACACACATGAGCTCATTCCTCCTAAACACCGGCAACAAGTCTCACTCAGCACTCCTAACACTAACAACAGAGAGCATTACATAAACTAAATTTTATCTATAAAGTTTGAATGTTTCACACTGATAAATTAGTATTTTATTTTATTATAATAAGAATGAATTAGCAGCTCAATTTTTCCTCTCCTCCCACTCTTCTCTCTGTCTGTCCTCTTTGATCCATATTTCCAGAAAGACCATTGATAAGTCGGTTGTTTTGTTGTGATTTGGCACCATATAAATAATCTGAATTGAATTGAGTTGAATTCTGATTTGACTGCGATTTTAACTATTTTGAACAAAGTGGCATCTGAAACGTGTAGTAAATACAAAGGACAGTGTTTTTCAGGGGATGGTCTCCGACTGAGGAAGGAGGTCATGAATTTGAGTGAATGCTGAGAAACATCTTAGGCATCAAGTTGCTTTAGTTTTAATTAAGAACCCAAAGTTATCAAAAGCATCTCAGTCAACACATATGAATATTTATTAACAAAGGTGTGGAGATGTACTATAATCTTACATATGGATGACATGCAAACAGTTCATCAGTCCACCTGTAGTGTATCCCAGTCTCCCTCCTCTCTGAGCTGGGGAGGACAGTGCTCCTCCTCGAGCAACAGCGCACACGATATTAAAGATATTAAAAACACAGCGACTGAGCTAGATGTGCTGTGACAGTCTGCTTCAGTGTGTTCACTGTGAGGAAGAGGAAGGTAGTGTTGGTGGTGGGCGGGCGGGCTGGCTGGCTGGCGAGGGGAGGGTTGGGGTGAGCTGGAGGGGAGGAGGAGGGTGTAATATGGGTGTCAGGGTGCTAGCAGTCTGTCGCCCAAGGCTGTGACATTACTGCACTTCTGCTCTGCTTCAAAAGAACCAAATCTAACTGACGACTGCTGTGATGGCTCAGAGTGTGTGTGTGTGTGTGTGTGTGTGTGTGTGTGTGTGTGTGTGTGTGTAAGCAGCACGTACTGTATGTGTGTGTCTAAATGATGCTCACTGTGATCTGAAACTGCGATAAAGCGATGTGACACGCTGCCTAGTGAAAGGCTTGAGACTGTATTATACTTCCTAAACCAGCACTCAGGGCTGTGTGTGTGTGTGTGTGTGTGTGTGTGTATGAGGGAGAGAGGCCTAACACAGATTGATGGATTGATTGACAGATAGAAAACCATGAGTGGATTCTGTATTGAGCTTTCAGTCCAAGTAAGCTGAGCTGTTTTTAGTGTCAATCGACAAGCTGAGAGTTATTGAACATTCAAAATCAGTTAGAGGCTCAACTAATGGAAAACCTATATCCCAGCAGAGCCCCGGCTGACTGGATGGAGAGCGGTTGTACTAGAATAAAGCGGTGGCACTTTATATTCACTGTGCATGAAAAACCAAGCATGTTTTCTCTTGCAGTGACATTGATCAACCTTCAGGAGATTCATTTGGAGTAGATCTGTATTTGTATTTTAGACCACAGTGTCCACTGCAGAACCCTTTCTGCTATCCTAGGAGCTCAGATTGAGTGAGTGTATCCTTATTTACAATCCTAATTACGTTCACTTGCTGCTTTCATTGCGTTGAAGATTAAGTTAAGTTAAGTGTAAACTGCAGGATCTAATCTAACATTCACGTTGATCTCAGTTCATAGTGAGTTTAGCCTGGACATTAACACAGGTGATGGTTACTGTAGATCTCCTCTGTGGTGGTAACTTAATTCCTCATAGTTCTGTGAGGCTGAACATTAATTCAGGAAACACAGTCTAAATCTTTATCTATCTGCACGGCAAAGTAATAGTTTCAGCAAGGAATGAAGGTGCTACTTGGCTGTCCCACACCGGACTTCTTATTGTTGGCCAATTTAACCAGCCCATCCTCGTCACTGTGGCTTAAAATACTACCTTATTGCCGTATGCATCAAATACGGTAGTCGACTTACATCCCAGTTCATGTTATGGTGACACAAAAGGGTCTGTTTAGCGTCTGTTTGAGATGTGAGAAAGGAATAAACGTAACAAACAACAGGCTGAAGCACCAGCAGTGTGACAGCATGAGACACTGAAACCAAAGATCATCACTGAAATTCAGCCACTGTTTTTTTATTATTTACCCTTACGCCAACATGTCCAGTGTGTATCACTCCTATAATCCCACAGTGCCTCCTGTTCTTTAGTGTGTACATGTAATGATTCTTGTGAGCGCAGCCTGACCTCTTTTATCGCTTCATTTGACATTTTATGTCATGAATTTGGCAGCAGGTGAGGTTCTTTTATCATCTTCTTTTTGCTTTTCTTTTATCTGCCCGCTAAGGAGCAGAAAAGTGCTGTATGCTGCAAATACAGATATTCCAGTGGATAATACCATCCAAAACGACTTCAGACACACACTATTAGCACTTCTAAAGCTCTTCGTGACATGCTTTTCTGCACATGCTTTCATCCCGTGTGTGTCTGCAGACACTGTACTACAGTATGCTTGTAAATGTGGCAATGTCCAGGTGCAATTGTGTGTGTGTGTGAACATTTTGCACTCATGAAAGGGTGGTAATTTCACGCGTGGTCAGACGGTTGCATTTCAGCTTTTGCCTGGAGTGTAGCAGGAACTCCTTAACTGTTCAATGACTTTAGCTTGAGGCAAGGTCCACCTACACACACACACACATACACACTCACACAAACAGAGACACACACCTGTGAAATTACACCCATCTACTTCCATACTCTCTCTCTCTCACACACACACACACACACACGCAGAGGCGTTTGTTGCTGTAAGGTGTATGTAGTTGTTTTACGCCGGAAGGGAAGATCACTGCTTTGTCTGTTTGATAAAGCTACAACGTCCATCTTCTTGAAAGAGCAGCGTGTTGATCTGATTTGAGGCGAGTGTGTTGATGGATTTGACGATTAGGCCGCCCAGGGCGCTGAGCAAGAAACGACGATGGTATCGTGCTTTACAACAGGATGGAAGGAAAGGAACAACTTGATTAAAGAAGTTAAAAAGTGTCATACGAAGGAAGTCTAAGGAAGTAAGATGACATAATCCAGTTCACAATATACAAATATATGTACTTAAACATATGAGGCAACAAATAGAAAAAGGAATAAATACATAAAAAGACATAGACGGGTTGTAACAAATTCATTCATTTAATTATGTTGTACACCTACACACTGGCTAATTTACATTTTTAAATTGTACTACTACTAAAATGGGATTTAAAAAAATTAATAGACATACATTTAATTGCTTTGTTCGATTGTATGTTTTATGTGAGCCTAAGAAATTAAAAAGTATTGTTAGAATTAACTGATATACGTTATAATATTCAAAAGTTTTTTTGAATATTATATTATTATAAAAGGGCAAAGCTGCTATATTTTCTTACCATCTGAACTTTGGATAATTTAAGTTTCATCAAAGCTAGAATTGAATAATCTAATCCCAGCGGCACTGGTATCAAATGCCACAACAGTCAAATGGTTTATTTTAGTCCTGGCCTCTCAGTTCAACACCTCGGCTGTTTCTCTGCTCTACCTCTCAGCTAACAACGTTACCTGCTGTCCCAGCTGTAAATCCTTCCCCTCAGTCGCTGCCACTACACTTGTCACTCATCTTGATGGGCTGTCTGATGAACTCGGCGATAATCCAGCACCTCTATCTCGCTACATGGAAAACCCATCACGCTGGTACACATCTGGCAGGTGACCTGAAGCTTACTGTGCATTCCTGCTTAGCCCTTTGTTTCAGTTATTAGACCTTTTGCTTGGTAGTGTCACAGTGTCAACTTTGCTCCTGATGGTCACATCTACGACACCATGGCCACAATAAGGAGGAGTAGAAAGACAGTGTTTGATTCACTTAGTCAAATTAGTCAAATGACATTACATGTAAGAAAAAGCCCATTCCAGATGCTAAGATAGTGATAAGCAACATGTTCTCATCCCATGGCATCAAATAATGACACTTTTTAGGTCTATTGGCATCTTAATCTGACACTAAAGATATATTGATGTCCGAGCTAATACCAAAATTTGGTGCCAATGTAGAGAACAGTGTTCCCTTCAAGCTGCAAGGTCTGGTTCAACTGCAGTAGGAGTCTTATCACAGACCTACAGTAAGCATGTTTCCCTAAACCTCACCTTAAACAGGCACCCTTTGACTGAAACAGTTTATTTTAATCTGGAGATATTTGGAATTCTACTCTATAAATAAGAATTCAGCATAATTGTTTATGAAAATAGTTTGACTGATAGTAGTGCATCTTCCTTATTAGTTCACATAGTACAGTACATACATTAGTTGTATGGTGCTGCTGGAACTGGGACTTAGCTATGGGATCACAGAGCGGTCATGTGGAACACAGTACAACCTATTGATTTATTACTATTTGAGATGAAGTTATGAATTGTGTTGCAGATTTAACGCGAGGCTGGACGCTGCAGCTTACTCTGTGTTTCTAAAGCACATGTTTAAGTTAATTCCACAGCCTGAGCAACTTCCTGTGCTTGACAAGCTGCTGTACATTTGCTAAGCTGGAGAGACTGTCAGCGAGTCTGCAGACGGGTCCAACGCTACTTAGCAAGAGGAAGAGGAGCCCTTCTGATCTCTCAGGATTACGGTGTGTGTGTGTGTGTGTGTTCAGGCCTTGAATGGCTTAAGATGGACTGTATATTAGAGAGGAATGTTAAGAGTCTCCGGAGTTTCACACCTTCCTCCCCTCTAAAACGCACTCGGCTAATGAGAGAGAGGGAGAGAGAGAGACAGACAGATGTGTAGAGAGGGCGAAAGAGAAGGAGATGGAAAACACAGACAGCCTGTCTCCCCATCTCTGACGTATTGACATGCAGGCCATGTATGTGAGTGTGTGTGTGTGTGTGTGTGCGAGTGTGAGTGCATTTGTGCAGTAGTAGGCTGCTGGGTTAGAGGATAATTGCCAAACCGTTGGGACCTGAGCTCTGCCTGGCCTGTCAAAGCAGGCGTGACAAAACCTCCAATCAACCCTGCAGCAACCAGAGAGAGAGAGAGAGAGACAGTGAGAAAGAGAGAGGGGAGAGGGAGAAAGACAGGCAACAGAGGGCAGGCTCATTTTATCAGTCTTCTTTTTTGAAATGATATCATTCTCTGCATACATCTAGGTGCAAATGACTTTGCATGCAGATCTGTGAAGCACATCTATCTACGTATCCATCTGACGATCTATCAATGGAGTGACCTTGCATTAGACCTTTTGACCAATCTCTTGAAAGGTGCAGGGCTGAAGATCTGAGACGTGATTGGACTGCAGGCCTCTAAATGATGGAGGCTGCATACACATCTGCATACATGCGCACACACACACGCGTATACTCGCTGCACATGTAATTTTTATATGAACGGCATGTTCTTTTTGTTGAAATTACATGAGATACAGGAAGCAGGGGCAAACACACACATCCAAACATACATATACAGACCTGCACTATGCACACACACACACACACACACACACACTTTGCCTGTGGTAGTGACTGAGTCCTGTGGTTATTACTGTAGTGCCGCTAGGCTGATGGTTTGGGGCTAGCCACAGCTCTCTCTCTCTCTGTGTTGCACACACACACACATACACACAGTCATACATGCGTTCATGTACACATGTACTGTATGCACACACACACACACACACACACACACACACACACACACACACACACACACACAAGTTGTGAATGTCACCCACTCTCCGGGGATGCAGGTGGTTCGCCTGACGCTGGGATTCTTCCCAAAGCGCTGCAGGGGAAACCCAATGAGAGAGGGGGGGGGGGGGGGGGGGGGGGGTGGAGAGGGAAGAGCGAGATAGAGGAGGAAGAGGAATAACGAAGTTGAAGATGGGTTTGGAGGTTTGGTTTGGTATGATGTAAATCAAGGGAATACTTCCAGCAGGATATTTACAAAGCACAGAACTGTCTGTTATACTTTTTCATCAACATACAAGAAAAGTTATTTTAATGACATATTATTTGTATAAATACAAACAGAAGTACTCGTCTTAGGTGAGGAGCTGATGTGTGAGATGATGGAAGTCAAGATACTTCAGACCTGGAATTATTGTTTTAACATTCTCACATTTTAGAATAAACCAATATCAATAAATAAAATGATTATGTTTATTAAACTGAAACACAAGTACTTTACTGCTACTTTTACTCTGGCACTAGGTGCAGTTTCTGGACTTCAAATATACAGGAAGTGAATGATGCTTCAGATGGTTTAGGAACACAATAAGACTAAAATAAACAAACGCATGTCTAATAGTCACAGTTTTACTTTTGGACAACACTTACAGAGCAGAAAGGACACAATTCCCTTTCAAATATATCACACACAGAGTTTGAGAACCAAATCAAACTCAACACAAGGTGCTGTTCAACTTATCTAGAACCTTTAGGACAGATTGATCTGCAAATGTTGTTCACTGAAGGTTGGTTTAGTTATAATTCCTTAGGGTTGTATTTCTGTCCACCAAGGTCTTGAAATGTGTGAGTTTTCATTGAAAGATGTTGGCCTGTTGGTCCATCTTACAAATTACAAGACTGAAAGGATCTGCATCTTGGTGCCGCACACCAGAGGACAACTTGAGAAGTCTTGTAAATTCAAACTTACTTCACTTTGCTAAGTAAAACATATTAGTTTCCATTTTTTGGGGGGGTAACCTTATTCATTTTACCGCTAAATACCATTTGAAGTAATAAACAATATGTGTCTTAGCTCTTCTCTCAGACATTTTCGGCTGCCAAAGTCTGTATGAACCATATTGCAGAAGTTTTACACTATAACAGTTTGAGGGCAGGAAAAGATATGATCACTGTGTTGGGTGCAGTTTTAATTTTTCAACTCTTTCTCCGACATGCAAACTCAGCCCTTGAGATTTCTCCTCAAACCGTAACTGATATGTCACCTGCACGTCTCACGAGCACGCTGGAGACAGTTCGTTGTCACTGTAGACACGTCAGACATTTTGAGAGTATGCAAATTGTAAAACAGTACAAATTTCACTTACACCTGAGTTGTGAACAGCAGAAAAGTATTTGGTGAATCTGTTTTTTTTTTTTTTTATCAGGTTGATCATATAAGAGTGTGTACGGATGTGTGTGTGGACCTAGGTCACCCCCACCTCTCCACATGGGAGTGTGTGTTCACAGGGTGTCTGTGCTGAGGGGATCCGGGGTGAATACAGAGTGGAGCCACACTGGGAATAAGCTGTCAGATGAAACACTGAGGAACTACTGAGAGGCACAAAAAGAGAGCGCGATACAGAGTGTGTGCACGTGTGCGTGAGTGTGTGTCTGTGTTTAGGTGTGTGCAGCGAGCGATACCCCGTGTGTGCTTCTGTACATTCATGCGGGCATCCACGTCTTTCTCTGTGCAGGTGTGTGTGTATTTTGATGCTTCTATAAGTATGTGTGTGTGTGTTATGCTTGTCTGTGCACGGTTCTACGTACACGGCTGTGTCTGTCCATGTGTGTATTTCTGGTGTGTGTAGAGTCCAGGGGAGCTCTAGTTGAAAGGGAAAACCCTCGCTCTCCACAGACTGACTTAGGATTCTCTCTGTCTTCCCCAGAGTTCACTGCAGCGGCCTGCACACTGGACTTTCTACCTATACACACACAAACACAACACAGGGATACGCTACACACACACACACGGACACACATTAATGCAACGTCTACCTCTTAAGCGTCTCCCTCTCACACACACTTCCAGTCTTTTCAGTTGAACTGTGCACTCTTGAACCTTGTTACTTTGAGTTTGTGCAAGTTTAGTTGGTTTCACGGCTGGAGGAGCTTTTAAATGCAGCGCGCACACGCACACTCAAAAACATCACTTCTAGAAATCCTCGACCGTCACAGACGAGAACATTAAAACAGGAGGAAGAGGAGGATGAAGGGCCAGTCTGTACAGGCAGACACACACAATGGATTAGTACAACATCTCTTTGACGTCTTTAAAAGGAGACGGCAATCTGATTTTAACGTCGCCTTCAGGAGTCGGACTTGAAAGATCACAGAGTCAATAAACATGTCAACACAGAACATGTTAATAAACTTTGTGAAATCAGTGTCAAGTGAGAAAATTCACTCCAACCTCATTTACAGTGCAATTGTAACTTCTCTGAGGAACCACGTTTTTATTCTAGTAATAAAAACAATGTTGGAATATAAATAAAAACTTATATCCTCAGTGCACTGTTTTTCCAGCTACTCTAATATGCCGTCAACATACCTAAGCATTTCATACGTTAACTGAAAAATATACTTGTGTAACTAGACGCGATTCAAGTTGTGACTTAGTTTCTTGTCTGAAGTGTCATTTCCCATTTAATGTTTGAATAGTATAATAAAAGAATAAGAAAATCAACACTTCATTTAGTCATTTTTCTAATGTGAACACACCACAAACTGCACCTGACACCTGTTTAGAATTAGTGTATTAAATGTCGCATCAATGGTCATATCTACTGTATCTACCATCTACTTTAAAATCAGTTTAATTTGACGTGTACAGTATCTCTATTAGAAATCATTTCACTCTGTCGTACTTTACAGTGTCTCATTTAACCTCATTTTATTTCAGCTCTGTTTTTATTTTGTCCTCACATCTTTGCTGGTGCATGTGCTTGTTGGTTGATTAAATGAAGGTTACTGATATTTTTTATTTACATAAAAGTTGCTGAAAGTTAATCTGGATAGATATCAGTAAAACGGTCACAAGTTATTTCAGCCTTCAGTGTGCCACATGTCAACTCTTCTTCTGCTGCCTATGGTTTTGTTTTGCTGTGTTTCCCACTGTGATGAATCCATGTTTAATGTGTGCACTATTTTACTATGTTAAATCATCATCAATGCTGGACTCACCTTTGATAAAATCTTTCTATTATTACTATTATTACTCCGTTATTACTTCACCATTTAGCCCAAACTCTTAATGTCTTAATGTTCTTCTGCTTTTCTATTGTTACGTTAGCATTTAATGCATTCTGTAATATGGCTTACAGTCTTATTTCTGCTTGGGGGAATAACTAAAGCTACTGTTTTATATTTTTCCAAATGGGCAAGTGGTTTATCAGGTCATGAAAACGTCACTATACTCAGTTATAGTTAAAACATTTCATGCTCTTACATAAGCGAGGCTCCAAAACACCTCATCTGAATTCATTTATGCTAAAATTATGCATGTATGTTATTTCTCATGATAAAAACCAGTTTTTCATCATGACTTTCCTCATACGTAATATGTAATAATACATTTATCATATGTAATAACAGCTCTGTCTGTACTTGACTGACAAAACGCTGTTGTCAGGACTCAACTCATCATTTTCTTAACGTGCAGCGTATATAAACTCCCGAAACCTTGTCGTCTTTTCAGCACCACAGTCTCAGTAAGTAGTGTAAGTGAGGACACACTGAACTGCACCGTCAGGAAGTTGTTGGTTACTATCAGCACACAGATGTGAGAGGAAAACGGGAGAGGAGTATGGTAATGGCACAGCAATGAGAAAACGTGTGCATGTGTCCCTCAGGTAAAAACAGGGGAACATGGAATCAAATCTGAGCCAACATCCTGAGATTGTTCCTGTTGATAAATTGATATCATTAAAAATAAATGAGTGTTTCATTCCTGGTGCCGCGGGCTCGGAGCGCCGAACGGGAATGCTTTGAATCCAAGGCTGGAAATTTCCCCCAAATCATCAAATCTGACAACAAAGGAAAACTCAAATAGACTTCCTTAATGAGTTAAACACACACATGCACACTCACGTGCCTGCACACACACTTGATCTAATGAGTCTTTTAACCATCTTCCTCATCCATCTGTCTCCTACTGAAACACACAACATACTCTCACACACACACACACACACACACACACACACACACACACACACACACACACACTCTTTTTGTATGATCAATCCACTTCAAACAGTAACTCATTTAAATATTCATATAAGGTGTTAGAAGATGGTTGGTCGGTCTCTCCCTCTCTCTTTTTCCCGGTCTCTCTTTCTGTCTCCAGGTATATTAATAATTCCCCCTGTCTCTCCACACCACACAGAGTTGGAGGTTTTTCCCTTCAGACAAAGTTTCTAGAAGTTTCTATAAATTAATAAGAGTGTGTTCTCTGTGAAGCCGGCAGCTTTGAACCCAGCGTATTGATCTTGCAGGTGAGTCGGCCGTGCCGGATCACAACTTCAAACAGAATCCAATGTTCCTGTGGAGAGTGCGGCCCAGCCCAGAACAATACCCATATTACCCTCACATATGACTGGTCCAATCTAAGAGGGGTGGAGAGGGTGGTGGAGTTGGGAGTGGGATAGACAGGAAGTACATGCACGTGGTGAAGGAGGTTAAGATGGCTGAGGTGGGATTTTGATCATAATAATTTTGAGAAGACCAGTGGGGAGTGAAATCAGCAGTGGATATTGGATGTGACTGAGATGTTGAATTAATCACAGGAGCCTGAAAAGTGGACAGACTGAGACTGAAGCTGGATATGAACCTTTTTTTATAAGATAAAATCAGATGTGGGTCAATCACCATTCCTCCACTTCTGCTGTTAGCTCCAAAACGAAGTCTGGATATTTATGTTGACACTGTAAAGTTACTGAATATTACTGTTAATGGAAACATCAGCCTGAAATGTGACATTTTATACTTCAGTTACATAAGTTGAAGCATTTTCAAGTCCAATTTTGTACAAAATAAAACTGGAAAACGTTGAAAAGTGGCACAAATACACGTATTATACTATTTATAATGATCTCAGTTAGTTGTTAATCACATTGTACCATCAGTTGATAAGTAAAACTATTATTAACTATTGTCATAATTGAAAAGAAAAAATCTAATTAAAATAAAATACTGTATACAGTGTCAAACAACTTTGATTTAAAAATGTAAATTGTGCTTTGTTCAGGTGAGGTAAAGCAGATTTGTTCTTTACTGTAATCCTTGGTGTGTGGATGTCAAGTGAAGAGGTGTACGGATTAAAGAGGCAATAATTCAAGAGTTTTATGAGTAATGTGTAGTCTATGTGTAGAAAACCTTTTCTTGGTGTAAAGAAAAGGGAACGCTAATTTTATCTCTCGTCTCAGGACGAAGTGTTTACTTAAAAAATACTAATCTACATTACACTACAGATTAAATATGAATAAAACCCTAAAATGATGCTGTTACGTGTGCTGTAATCTCCTGTAGTGGCTTTATGTTTTGTGTTGTTATGTTTTATGTTTAGCATTTATGAAATATGCAAACATTTACATGTAGTTCTGCCTGCATGTGTCAGAGAGATAGTTTGAACATGCTGAAGGTCTGTTTCTGAATGTAATCTATTACAGCTGTTAGTATACCGTGTTTGATGTCTCAATCGAGCTTGTTTAAGGGATGCGATGCTACTGTTTCACCTGAGAATAGGATTTTCTGCATAAACAACGAGGAGTGTGCAGCGTTTTAATTGAATTCACTCTTAATTGCTGGATTTGTTTGTCAAATTTAGGATAGAAATGTGTGGAGCAGAAAAAGTTCAAGACGCATTTTCCACCTTTTATACAATGACATGAATAGTGTCACTGTTCAAAACTGTATGTGTGTGTGTGAGTGCACGGTGTGTGTGAGTCAGACAGGGGCTGCGTAAGTGCTGATTAGCGATTAACAGGTCTGGAGGCTGACGGCAGAGCTGATCAGTATTTTCTCTGTGTTGGAGCTTTAGGGAACAAATCCCAACATTAACCCGGCTCTCATCTGCCTGGCAGAGCGCTAGCAGCAGCCTGCCAGCCATAGGCCGTACATCCAGCTACAACCGCAAGCTAAAGCATGTGAATCCTCCACTGACGACGCCTCATATTTGTCTCGTTTCAAATCAAAACCACATTTGATCACTGTGGAGTGTCTAATGTAGCTTTCAACATCAAGGTTGATGGGCTGTGACATGTGATATTTAATAAGAAGTCTAAAGTTTGTCATAATCAGCTTGACAAAAATGACATTTAAGTAGTACCCCTTGAGGGAGAAGTAAGTGAATTCCTATAGTTCTATAAAAAGCGTAATCCCCTTGAAGAGCAATAACTGGAGCAAAATGTTCCTTTTAAGAGCTTATGTGTCTTTCACAAGACACTGGAGGAATACTAACACAGAATTGTTCTGACTTTCACGTTAATTCAAATAGAAAACACCTTAGGTTTCACCGCTCACTGTCAGTGGGTGTTGGGCTGAGACCTCAGGTCGCTCCACGGTGCTGAAATGAGGCCAGGAACCCCACTGCCATCGTAGCTCTCCACAGATAGCGGTCATTTCATCAGCGATCATTTGCAATGCTAATTTTCTTATTGAAGTACAGAAGATTAGCTCAGAGAAATCCCACCACTGGAAGATAGTTCCACAAAGTTTGAACAGGTTTTCTGGCATGTTAGAGACCATCAGCCTGATACACATGCACTAAAGTATGTGTGCAGGTATTAGCACTTTTCAGACACTGGATATGTAACATTGCCACACAAGCAATGACTTTCTGCCACTCAGAGAACCATGTGCAGTGTGCACGTTGTAGAATGATTTCTCTCTATATAGTTATTGCTGTTTCCCATGTTTTTATGGACACGTTATGATGACTCCAGTATTTAAGCTAATAAGCTCATTGTGTGTGTGATTATTCCCTGAAACACTTCCTCTGTGAACTATCAGGTCTTTATTCAACACACTTGACAAATTGTAAGAATTTACTATTTAGCAAACTTTTTCTGTACCAGTGTTGTGAAAAACCAATGAGCATTTGCAAAATTTGAAAAATAATTTGGTTTATCCCAAATCTGCATAAAATGTCTTCTGTTTATAGGTGTTCTGCTAAATAATCTTGTGATTATTTCTCTTTTCTTCTTCCCAGAGTCAGTCTGGTGTGGGTTGACAGCTGAGGGGCTGCAGTCTTATTGGCGGTGACATGTGTCAATCGTCAGAAGAGGGCCCTCCCACTCTGGTCAGACTGTGCAGAGCAGCTGTCAGCCGCTCATCACCCAGTCCTTTTCATGTTTGCCTTTTTTCTGTGTTTGTGTGTGTGAACAAGAAAAGAGCGTATTCCAGTATGGTTCACCTCACACACACCTACACTCACAAACGTACACACCAATGAGGCTCCTTCTTCTTATAGCTGCTGTGCACGTGTGATTTTTTTCTCTTTTCTGTGTGTGAATATGTGCACCACTGTGTATGCTCTACACAAACACGCACACACACACACACCAATCCATCCACCAAGCCTTATGTTGTCTGCCAGGAGGACGACATCAAAGAGACTCTAGCTGTGGGCATGAGGAGCCTGGAGACTAGTGAGGGCCTGTGGAGTGATGCAGGGCCTGCAGAGGCAGTTGGAAAGCCAAGTGGCCACAGGGAGCCTGGAGAACGGGGTGGGCCTGGAGAACAAGGTGAACCTGGGGAGTGAGGTGTGGTATATATGGGTCCACAACAAGAGGCCGAAGGTGGTCCTGGAGAGCGTGGTGGGCCTGAGGAGTGAGGCGAGGGTCCATAAAAGGAGGCGAAGTTAGGCATGGTGATGGAGGTCAGCCGCGGAGAGCATGCTGCAGGTGAAAATCAAGAAGTTTAAAAAAAAGTATACCTGGGAAAATAAAGTGGGCCTGGAGAAGTAGCTGCAGCAGCGGCAAGAAGTCTCCCCGTGTGAGGCCGTTTAGAGAAGTTTCTCCGACTCCACAGATGTAAGAACGATGCTCTGAAATGCAGCTGTTTCTCATGGTGACAGGTTTTAGCGTATTGCACTTGATGTTTTAACAATAGCTAGACAGACAGCGATAGAGCACGCAGGCACCTTTAAACAATACATTTCCTCCATGAGATGATGTCCGCTTTTTATTGGCTGCAGGCAGAGAAGGGAGGACGGCCTGCAGGAGGCAATGGGAGGTGGGCGGGAGTGCAGGAGGATGTGGTGGGAGGTGGGCAGGAGAACACAGGGCTGCTGCTGTTGCCTCTGAGGCAGAGATCGGCTTCTTGCACTCGTCTGCCCGTCAGAGCCCTCCTCTGAGCTGCCAATCAAAATGATGGACAGCTGTTGGAGAATGGAGAAGAAAGGTTTGAAGGGACTGCACAGTGTTATCTGTGATTTTACTCTGTTTGTGTCTGAAGGAGGCAGCACTGTCTGTACTTGTGTCTTCTGCAATCACACATTTAACAGGTGGTTCACTAAAAGCTCCGATAATTGAGGATTTAATTTTTCTTGTGCAGCTAAATCAGTGTTTAATAACTATTACCATTGCTATTATCTATTTTGTTCACTCAAAGAATGTTTTATACGCAATATTTTCCCCAGTGGTGTTATTGTTGTTCTTGCAGGATTATGAGCCTCACTACAGGTGTGGATTTATTTTTCATGAACATTCACAGAACAATATTAAAACAGGCAAAATTATTCAACATTATCTGACTTGTAAAAAAATGCTCAGTACTATTCCATATGTTGCTTACATTCTATATACAATCTATCCACTTGCACATAATATATGTTTCTATATAGATGCACATACACAGTTTTCTGTATTGAACAAATGCAGAAGTCACAGATAGAAATATGAGGCGGGCCTTCAGCTGGTGGGAGTCTCATGTCTGGGCTCATGATTGATAAGCAAGACGAGTCCCGATCACACAGAGAGACAGAGATGTTATGGTAATAATGCCAGGCAGGAAAGAAAGAAAGTTTAACACCAGGAAAAACACGAGGTACAGGGGTGCATACTCAGAGTGGACATTAAGGTAAATCTAGGTTACAGACACTCAGATGTAATTGCAGCAGTTTTATTAACAGTAGTGATAATGAGGAATAGTTTCAAGGTAATAACAATTCAATTTAATTCAGTCTGAATTTTCTTGGTTGATACTGTATGTTTTTTTTTCTGTAAAGAACACTAAACTTTTTTTTTTTACTGTTTTAAATTTCTAATTTTAATCGGATATTTAACTTTTTTTTTAATACAAAGACGTATTTTTTGTAGTTTGGTCTGTGATGCTGTACTGTGGTCACAACAATACTGTCAAGACTTTGTCACAAACAGCCACACATTCACTGCATATGCAATATTTACCTTAAAGACAACGAGTCTACAAACGCTCCACAACTCTGCAGATTCCTCATTTAAATGTGGGTTCTAAGGACAGAGGCTGTCATACACAGTTCATAGATGCAAAATCATAATAACATTATTAGACTTGATTTGACAAATTGTTCCGTTAGTACAGAATAACAAACAAGAAAAGACATAAAGTGTGTTTTAATATTATAATTTAAATAATCAAAATATATTTTCATATTGCAGACGTTATTATTATGAACACATTTAAAATTATTCTCACTTTCTCTGTTCAGATTCCTTTGTTTACAGCCTGGCTGGAAGTGGATGGACTATTACAGTGCAATTAGTGAAAACTGAATGTGTGTATGAACGTGTGTATGTGTGTGTACGTGTATGTGTGTGTACGTGCATGCATGTGTGTGTGCACGCACAGGATCAGTATTCTAATGAGGACAGACAAAAGAAGTCTGTAGCTCAGAGCCAGTTGGACAGAGAGGAGCAAAGCATCAGAGACAGAAAGCGGGAGAGGAGAGTGAGATAGTTGGGGGTTAGGGAGGGTTCAGGCTGGTGGCAGTCAGTGCCTCAGGCAGGGTTTTGGGGTCAGGCCCCCCCAGACGGTCACACCAGCCCCCCAGGCCCCGAGAGAGGGGACACCAGGACCACGCCAGCCATGGGAGGGGCACTCAATTAGGGCAGTGTTCGAAATTTTAGCCTGGCGCTTCAGAAAAGGCGGCCACCTGATACCTATACGCCTCGAACAGCCTCCTTCACCCCCTCCTCCCTGTTCAATGCACCTAGTGCTGATTGACACATTTGAGGGTTCGAACAGCTTTTGAAGGATGAAAGTGAAGCTATGTTTGATATTATGTAACATTATTTTATTTAACCATGACGTGCTTGAAACTCACCCAAAAGATCAATTATTCACCTGCTATGAGATCAACAAGATACTAAACATCTGAATTATAATGATGTGGAAAGAAATGCAAATGTTAATTTGAGATCAATTAATCTAAGGATGCATCGATAGTTGGTGCCATATTGATTAGATATCACTCTAAATATATTTTAACAACACACAATGCTTAGAAAATACACATAGTGACAAAGATGGTGCAAGAAACTTAACGATGTACTGATTTCTCAGAGGTCTAGTTGGCTGAACGTGCAACCCAGTCAAAAACCACTAATGGGACAATAATAATAACAAATAATAACACAGTTTGTTCAAGAGATGTGTTGGTGCCGTCACCTCGTGTCTGTTGTCCATGCCCCTGTGGAGTTTTTGTTTATTCCCAAGTCAGCACAGGCACTAAGGTTTGCAAACTGCAAGTTAGTGGAGTGCAAGTAGCTGGAAACGTAGTTGTGGTGACTTTTAAGTAATGTGGCATCTACTGATTATATTTAAGCTACCTCGTACTTTAGGAATGAGTGCGTTCATCCATACGACACTCAACAAACAACATAAATCAAGAAATAAAACACAACAAATCAAGTAATTTTACTTCTAAGCCTCACAATTTAGAAATTAACTCTTGATGGTGCTTTTGAATCTGGGCAAAATATCTTTCAGCAATTTTACCATGAAATGTCCCACCTACTATCCTGATTCACAGATCTATAAATATGTATTTTAATTAAAACTTACTTTATATAGAACACAATCTTTTAACATAACTAGAAAATAAGACATGTTCTTGGTTAAGTTGCTTTGACTTTGGCCAATTTCACACAGTTGCACAATTATCAGTAGCATTAGCAACATCTCCACTACGCTCACAGGAAAAGGCCTGTTGAAAATCAATCTTCAACCATCATTGTAAAATGAACCTAACTGCAAGGAAACAAACAGTTCAACACTTGTGTTTTCATCTTTTTCTCTATTCACACAGACGTGTGGAAACATTTTGTATGGGAGCAGAGCTCAGCGGGTTCCAGGCACCCTGCGCTGATCTGCCACAGTCGAGCTGTTGCAGGAGATTTTGTGTAATTAACTGGTTCTTCTGGGGGTCAAGTGGTTTTATCTCATTTCAGTCACAGTGTACATCAAGCAGCCATGTCTGCACCTGTTTCCTGCTCTCAGCAGCTGCCAACTGCGCCTTCCAAACGACTATTGATCCCATCAGATCACGCACATACACAATTGAAATGCTGTATTTGTATCTGCTAATTAAACTCGCCAAAGCCAGCCTTGAAAATAACAGTTCAGCAGGGCCTCTTCTTAATTTGTTATGTGGATCTCCTCTCATTCAGCACAAGATATTAGTGCACTTCTGTACATCACAAGTAGGACTGATAAAGAATCAATAGATACAGTATTTGTACAGAATAAGTTATATTAAATTACCAGAATTGAAGAATGCAAGCATGTTTTTAGATTACAACATCTGAGACTCGATGGAGGCTTAGTGAAATCGAGTTTTCAGTTGATCGGCTGCGTATATGTAGGAGTCTTCTAAATATTTTCTGGAAACACAGTAGAGTTATTCTGTGTACCATGATTTCTCAAACAGTAGAGAAGCTGGAGCCCGGTTGAAGTGAGATACATGCAAGATGTGTCTATCTGCCACAAAGGTCCCAGATGGATTTGAACCAGTGGCCATCACATCAGCAGCACATTTTAAAACATTGGGCCATCAGGACACCTCATAGTTTGGATCATATTTTAATGAGTAGATTCTCGGTTGTCTGCTCCGTCTCTTTGCCTCAATAAAGATCGTTTTCACAATAAATGCCTTAAATCAGATTCAGAGGCGTACCAGTTTCTCTCACTGGAAGGCTTTTATTTTGTAAAAGTACCAGGAAGGTTTCTTCCAACTGACTAGTTTAGATTTAGAAATATGCAGAATAATTATTATTATTCTTACAACTTAATTGTTAGAGTAGTTTATTTTACTCCTGCACATGCACACTACAACCATGTCCTCCTAAGTGGGAGGAGGGGTCGTTGGCTGTCGTACTCAAAGAGGCTCATGTTGAGCACTTGACAAAAGGTCTGAGGTTAAAGGTTAAAAGAGGTCACTTTCAACCTACCGTCAGCTTCCCAGGATTCCACAGTTTGCCCACATTCCTCCAGAAGATGAATCCACTACTTAAAGGAATCATCCTGAGTGTTGCTGAAACCAGTTATTTCATTTTAATATTTGAAAATATTCTATAGTAAGTGGCAGAATGAGATGAGCATTAGATAGCCATTTAAATAATACTGGTTTTCTTACAGCAGGGATTTCTGCAAACATTTTCACTTTAACCAAATGTTATTAATGTATCTGCAGGAATATTGGTTCAGTGGTGCAGCCATACAACTAATAATGAGCAGACTCCATTATGCAAATTAGATTTTCTTCTTCTGAATCACATATTTCTTGGAAAATTGGATTAAAGTTATGTTTGCTTGGACCATTTTGTGTTGTCAGCTAGAAAACAAGTTGATGTTAAGAGGAAAATGTGGAGTAGAGCAGAGCAGAACTTAATTTATCCCCAAAGGGAAAGTTACCAGTAATCATAAGAAAGAACATAACCACGAAGAGCTTTAAATACAAAACATGCTGGTCTTATCTGGTTGGGTGAAACCTTCCCAAATACTAAAGGTGGTGGTTTTATTGTTAATATGCTTCTTGGTTTCCCCTTTTATTAATTGATGCTTATTTGAATAGCTGAGACAGTTGGGAAAACAGATTTGCATCCAGCAGCAACAACATGTGAATGGTGTAAAGCCAGCATCTGGTGCACAGTGTCATGTTAAACGACTGATTACAATCTGGATAGAAAAGCCTTCAGTGTTGATTTGTACACATCAACAATGCTCATCACATCTTTTAGTGAGTTATGCTCAAAACAAGTTGCATGACACTTTCATTTCCATTCAGAAAATCCTCCCAGGAGCTGAGGAGTGTTGCATGTTTGGTGTGTTTGCAGTGAGTAGACAGCTACCACAGCACCTAAAGAACTGGAATGTCTCTAGTGGAAACTCAGGAGAAACTGGGCACGCCACACACGCTGATTTGTGACCCAGAAAAGGTGCAGCTGTGTGAGTCGTGTGCAAGATGTCACCGAAACACAAACAAGAGACGGGAGAGACACGAGAGTAATTCAGCTTGAAACAACGACTGTGTGGATGAAGGAAATGTTTCAATCTGTGGACTGTGCACAGTTGTACCTGAATGCCCTACAATGGGCCTGTGAGTTTGGGTGCAAAGCATGCTGGGATAGCATCTCCTCCAAGGAGAAACTTAAATTAGAGATTGTCAGAACACATACACATTCGCACACAAACACACAGGCAAGGAAAACAACGTGACGCGTTTTAAAGCTCATCTGCAAACTGATTCTGTCAGGGAGACTTAGTGACGTGCGGCTGCCTCCTACAGCTTTCCTCCATAACGGCGACGGTCGGCATCGGCGTTGCGCTGTCCACCTGGGAGAAGGAGAGGCGGCGCGCTCTAAATAGAGCCTCCCTCAGTTAAATATTAACACTCGCCTTCCTCTGACAGAGAGCAGTCCACGATGTCACCCTCCATCTCCACCACAGGGAGATGCAACACAGCATAGCACTCAACTCCTCACACAGTATGGAGAAAACACACACACAGACATGCAGTTAGAGACTTTTTTTTATCTTTAGAAGAATCAAGTGGCTTTATTTTACTGCAACAAAGCTCCTAAATTCATCATTTTGTTTTTGTTTTGTTAATATTCCAACAAAATGTTTCTGGAATTTAAATATCCGTCCATCTTTAGGTAACTGTCGAACCAGCATGTGAGAAAAATCATTTGCATTTAAGATTCAGAATAAAATGAGTTGAGTTAGCAGCAGGGTGAGATTTGTTTTACTTCAGATTTTCAGTAACCTGCCCTCTCGCACACACACACACACACAGAATTCCCAGTGGCAACAGTGGCCTTGGAGGAAGCAGAACGTGTGTGAAAGTGACAGGTAATCATCCTCATTAGTGGATGGGTGATGGAGGAAAAAAGAAAGAAGAAGGATTGACTTATTTGACAAGTCAAAGAAAAGCAGCGTGTGCAATATGACACTCCACACTAGAGACATATTGAATATATAACCTTTTTATGGTGAAGATTCATATTATATGTAAAGCATGTAGAAGCTGGAATGAGATGTGAGCGTGTCAGCTCGCTATACCTCAGATTAACATTCAGCACGATTCACATCCAGAGCCAGTGTTCGTTGTCAGAGCAGAAAGTAGGGTGCCCTCAAAATATGTCACTATCGCTGATCACTCAGGGTTGAGGACCATTGTCCTCCTGAGGTGTCCTATTTGTGGATCTTGTCATGTCTGAACTTTATTGCATGTTGCTGCTGTGCTGTGGAGGGGCCTCTGTGGTGGACAGGTTCTTGTGAGTTCTAGGAGCCCACTGGCCTCACTGAGTTAGAGGATCTGTTCTGTGTTTATTTGGTCACTTCTTTCTTGTCTGGGTAATTTTCCGTCTCTTTTTTGCTCATTATGTGCAGCTTATTGAGGGTTTTGTGTCTTATTTTTGCTCGTTCCTGGTCCTTTTTGACCTCTTTTGTGTTTTTTGTGTCTTTTTGGTCATTTTTCACCTCTTATTGTCTCATTTTGATCATGTGTTGTATCATGTTGTGTATTTGTTTGTTAGTTTGTTTTTGTAATTCTTTATCATCTTTTGTGTATTTTTTCTGTGTCCTATTTTAACATCACTTTGTTAAAACAGTAACAAACTGTACAAACTTACAAACATACAAACATACAGTTCCCACCATAAGTACTGAAAAAGTAAGGCCAAGTCATTTGTGTTTGCTGTACACTACCCTCTGACAAAGTGTGTTGTGGATGCAGCTTGCTGCATGATGCCAGCTCCTCGACATATTGGCCTCTTCAGTCATGTTGGTTGAGGTTAATCTTAGTCTCTCAGTTCAAACCTGTTCCTTATATTTTGTATTTTGTTAATTATCTTTTCTGCAACTTTCGACCTGGTTTCTAAAGAGGAGTTCTTGTCGTATGGCTTCTGTATTTGTGCACATGAAGTGTTCGAATGGTGGATTGTGACATCTGCTCTGTAGAGGTTTAATGTAGTTTATTATTAGTATTTTCTTTTCTTTATCATTTTACAAATAAATCGGCCTCTCTAGTAGATTTTCACATTACCCCTTGCCATTTTTTTTATCAGTTAACACACTGCTAAATAAAAGTCCAATCCAAACACACACATTTACAAAAGGATATATGTAGATACATATCTACATACTGTATATAACCATATAAAGTTGTTGTATTAGTAGAATTTCTTTAGAAAATGAATTATTCTTACCCTGAAAGTATCTACTAGTACTTTTGCATCTGATGATGAGCATAATTCAGCATCCAGCGCCTCTAAAGCACTCTCAACCATCTGAATTTGTTTTTATTAATTGAAGAGGGGACTTAAAATCCTGCACGCAGGGTGTAAACATCTTGAGTTACAGTGGCATACTACTATGTTACTACAACTTTAATATAGTTTGCAATCAATTAAAGCCTAATCTTGAATTTAAGTGACATCCAATTTATATATAAAAACAAATATACGTCAACAATTTAGAATTGAAATATTTTAAACATGCATTTAGTTAAGTAGCAGTAAAAGGTCACCTGTGTTAAGAAATACTGCTTAAAGTTTTAAGGCTGGTGAAAAATATCCAAGTGCTAAAAAATAGTTCATATCTACATTTTGGAAAATGCAAACAACCCTATGTTTTCTAGATCCAGGTTTCACATCAGGCCTGAATTCAAAACATCCTCTTCATATATTAAGTCTCATACGTACAGTATATTTATACAACCTGTTAGTGTACGTTGCTTTATAGAATTATAAATTATAGAAAATAGAAAATAGAACTGATAATATTAAAGCAGACAGGGTAGCCTGAAGAGTCTGAGGCAGAGAGGAGAATCCTGAAAAAACAGACTTCAAAAAGGATTGTTGGAAACAATCAGTGTACACACACGTACACATTTGCACAAACATGCATGCAGTAAGGTATGGATCTGGCAGAGGTATCATGCCTGCATGTTTAATTCATAACTGTTTTCCTTCTTTCTGATCAGAAACATGAAAGAGAGAGTTTTGCCTGGAGAAAAAACAAAATGGCTGAACTCATCAATACGCTGACAACACTGGGCTGCCTATTCAGCAGGTAGACACAGGGAGGGAAACAGAAACTTCATAAGGACCTATGATATATTTAATATCATATGTATATGCAGCCCACATGGTATTGTTGTACTGTTTTTTATTTAAATTATCTTATTCGTTTATGTTGTGTTGATGATTATGTTTTTTGGATGTTCTGCTATCAGGAGAAAAGACACCAAATTTTAAATAAATGTGAATTCTGCCTGTGGGAATGTTACAGATCAGAGTTAATATGCTATATACTGTAGTGCATCCATATAATAATCATGGATACATCATATACATACATAGATATGTAATGCAATACATGAACTCCATCTGTTCCAGCAACAATTTACTTTTTAACTATAGTTTTTCTCACTTATCGTCTAAATATATGTAGAAATATTACTCGGTAATATATTTTAATCTTTTTCTACTTCAAATCTTTTCTGACATAGTGAAATTACACCTTTTTGGCCGTCTCTGTTGAAGGAAGTACATCTGATTTACACATTTGATTTGATTGTCATGATGCTGTGGGGTTTCTGCTGGTTCCCTTCTCCGGGCTCACCCCTCATCCTCATCAACACAGCCGCCTTACGCTGCCTGCAATCACCTCAGAAAGCAGCGAAGAAACGTCTCTAAACCGAAGTTGGCCACTGTGACCAGTCTTCAACGTCCATTTTGTTAGTGCTGCTGAAGCACTTGGCAGGTTCTGTTCTCACCCTGCTTCCTCTCAATATTTAGTCAGCACTCTTTTCATTCTCTGGGATTTCTAACAGTGCTTTTGGACAGTCGTCAGGATACTGTAAAATATTTCATTGCTTGTTTTTGAAGCTGTTGTAATTTAACGAAGGCACCTAGGAAGCACAACTGTTTTCAGATCTTTGGGAAAAGTTCAAATAAAGTCCTTATCGGTCTTACATCTCAAGTGTCTTGTAGTTTAACTTTTCAGTGTGTCGGAGTAAGTCTCAAGTCCAGCTATTTGGAACATGTCCGAGGTAAACTCTCTTCAAACCCCAACTAGACTCAGTTTTCATATCATTTGAGAAAAATCCATGTCGGGTCTTGTGTTTCTCCGATTACGTCTTCAGTCATTCAAGACAAGTCCAAGTCACGTCTCAAGTACAGTGGTGTGAAAAGACACAGGACCCCCTCCTGATTTCTTCTCTTTTTGTGTGTATCTCATACTAAACAGTTTTAGATCTTCAAACAAATTCTAACAGAAAACAAAGACAACGTGAGCAAACACAAAACTCCACATAACAATCATTCACGCTCAAATTCACACCTATATCATTTAGATTTTTATTATTATTATTCATTTAGAGTCAATCTAAGCTTGTCTCTGTAATGTGGGAGTAAGCGGGAGTAATAGTAGTTTATATACTATAATATTAGTATAAAATATGAAGATGAGTTCTACATCTACATGCTCAGGTGCTACGTAAGTCAGACGTGAAAGGTGGACATTTATTGTCAATATGAAATTATTGTTTACGTTTTGAATGACAACTTCACATCAAAATAATTCATGTAGGATTCAATCATAAACTGAAACTGAATGTAAAACCATCCTGTGAAGTTTTCCTCATTAGCATCTAGGTCCAACTCTGCTCTGCTGCTAAATGCTTTGACCACAGCACAGAGCATCATGGGTGACGTATTAGCTACATCACCCAAAACTGTGGCACTTCCAGTAATTCAGTATATATATGTTTGAACAAACATGTTGTCAAGTCTTTCAGAGTAAGCCTCAAGATACAGTAAGTCTGAAGTAATTTATAACAACTGAACAAGCTGTAAGTTCATTTGTACCAAATCCAACCCACGTTTGGAGATTTCCTTCATCCCTTGTCTTCTTTTAGAGTCAAACTCCAGGAGCTCTGGACCGTTCTCAACTAGCGAACAGCCAAATATCTCACTTTGTGTTTGTAACAGAGCCGTTCTTTTTATAGTCTCCCAACTTGAACCAGGCACTTACTGTAGGTCATATCACATGAGTAATTTTCTCAGACTAGCTGGAGCCCTTCCAGTGCCACAGATGACATTATACAACTGTTTTACCAGGCTGCACAGCACTCCCTGGGACAATTAAATTGACTTTGTCATGTAAAATTGATAACGTGCCTCTTAATGTCTTACTTGAGTCACACTTAAAGTCTGCAGCTTTGCTAAAGCATAAATAAATGTAGGTCAGCACTACCAAGACAGAGCAATAAAGTGAGGGTTAAAAATCTATTAGAGATTAAACTCTCACCCACGATCACAGCAGTTATGCTGAGGCAACTCCTCAACCACTGTTGCCCAACTACTCTCCAGTCAACTGAAGGCAAGGGAAAAAAAAGTTCTCTGGCATTTCACCACACCATAACTCTCCATCCCATCTGATTGCTCCGATGTATTGCTTCCATTACAGGCTATTAGCCGGGCCGAGCCGAAGCACAAACTTCTCGGTTGATTCGTCTCATCGCTAGCCTGCATCTCCAGCCTCCATGTATGTCTCGGGCTGTTGTAGTGAAGTCATTAAAAGTTAATCAGAGATGCACCATTGCAGCAGAGAGGGGAAGAATTGCCTCTGTCAGTGGCTCCGGGCACAGGAAATCATACCAGAGAGAGAGAGAGGGAGAGAAAGGCAGTGATAGAGACAGAAAAACACATCGAAGCACAGAGGCTGAAAGCGAGAGAGGGAGAGAGGGAGAGATTCTCATACTAATGAACCATCACTTCACTTGTCTCAACTGATGCCCTCCGAATCCCAACATCTGTCCCACCAAACCAAGCTTCATTATGACACCCCTCAACCGATCCCACCCCACGGGTGCTGCACACACACACACACACACACACACACTCCACTCTTGTGCACGCTCACATTCGCGGTCACATCCCAAATCGAAACGCCGGATGATGGTGGGAAAGTCTGCCCCACTGTAGTTGTCACATCAGATCTACAGCACGACGGCCGAGGGCATATGCATGTGGGGTGTGTGTGTGTGTCTGTGTGTGTGCTTGTCTATGTGTGTGTGTGAGAGAGATGTGGGTGGGTGGTGGTAGTGGGGAGGGGTCTAGGTCTGGGGCTGTGCCTGAGGGCCTCGCCTGCGCTACAAAAGACTCCACTCAACTCCGGTTAGTCCCCCTCACTAGCATATCAGCACTGACGGACTGCACACACACACACACACACACACACACACTTTAGCAATAGTCTCTCTGATTAACACTTTCACCCTAACTGATAAACAGCTTCACGTCAACGTGGACAGGAAGCCGCCACTGTAGCACCACACACGACCACCACAAAATAAAGTGAGCCTGATCTTCACATCATGTTTGCTTTGCATGTGTCAATGTTATGTGCTGTGTTGTGCTCTTGAGCACATGGGAAACCAGTGATGAGTGTGTGTAAATGTATTTAGTAGTGTGTGTGTGTGTGTGTGTGTGTCTGTGTGTGTGAGTGTGAGTGTGCCGCATGCTATCACTCTCTTGCTAGGGGTGACAGGTTGGTTGGGGACTAATGCAGCGCGACGGAACTGAATGTGGCCTCGAGCAAAGCAGCTGCCTGCAGCCAGTCCTCATCTGAGCTGTCAGACACACACACACACACACACTAGAACCCATTCCAATGGAGAGAGAGTTTAGGATGCACACACACACACTTATAAACACACTCATGAGCATTATAACCTCCGTCGCCCCTGCTTTTCTGCTTGTGTGGCTTCCAGACAATAATGGCTCTGCCTGGATGAGGTGGTGGACATGACATGCTGGGTTGTGCTGGTTTGACTCTACACTCCTCTGTTTGTTTCCTGGGGAACCACAGGAACCCGTGTCATAAAGTGTTGATGAAAGAGTAAAAATCAGTGAAAATATATCCGACACCGTTTAGAAAATGATGCTTCTTTGCTAATAATAGCAAATAAAAACCAGTAGACACACGTGTACTGATGCAATGAGACGTAGGACAAAACTCACACAGGTGATTATTGTGTTTGATTAAATATGAAAAAGAACCAGAGTTTCCTGTTTCTGAGTTTATTACGAATGTCCAGATGATACGATATAATGCATGCAGGATGTCACAAAGAAACAATGCTGTATACTGTACATAGGGACTGATAGGAAACCCTGACATGTCTTTCCTGCACCTGTCTCCTCTTCTAGCTAACAACCAACTTGCGAGTTTTATAGAGTAAACAAGGCCGGGCCTCCTGACTGAGACGTAAGTAATAAGTGGCAGGTCAAGAGATCATCTCTAAAATAAACCAACTCTGCAAACTGCGCTCTTCTCTCTTCATATTCCTACAGTAGCTCTCATGATAAACAGGGGAAAAACCACCTATATTAAGAACTGCAATCGTGATCCTGTGCACAATATAGTATATATGTTTATTTAACACGTTTCTTTATAACAGCAACACACTCATCGAGTCATGTTTAGATTACTTGGTGCTCATCCTCATCTCATCCTGATACCTGATACAAATATGGCTCATAGTGATTTAGCAGCTGTGAACCAGGAACTGCACAAGTTGTCACCTTGTTGGATCAAACAGCAATAAATGCAACGGCTCAATAAATACTGTCTTTACGGGTTTAGTGTGATTACTGCTGATCAAGTACACTACCTCAAACTGTTGCCCATGGCCACCAGCACCTACTCCTCTCTTAGCTTAGACTCTCTACTTCTTCTCGGCCCATATTCAGCCCCGGTGGGACTTCGCTGATTATACTAATCTCTCCAGAAATCCACCATTCTCTCCGCCGGCTGCCCAAAATTGGGGTTCCCTCAGATGTTAACCGTGAAGTAAGCGGGTTTGCTGGAGGGAGGGGGAGTTTGCATTCAGGATTAGAGATTTAAATCTACTGGATGAGTTAAACAAAGTTAACCAGGTTTAGATTAAAAGAAGAGGAGGGGATGGGTTTGTCTTTTAGTTTATTTTACCTTCAGTTCGTTTCAGTGAAATCGCTCTAGGATTCACTTTGGGCAGTTTATGTTCACAGGTTTACAAGGAGATTTATTCATGATATGATCAATAGAACAATATCTTTATGAAAAAACAGATCCACTTGACCTTGGTTTTACCCAAACTCCGCTCACACCGACGATCATCGCACTTCTTCACGAGACACGGTGACATTTTCCCACTTTAGCATGTTATGACTGTCTTTTATTGTTTGTAATCTGGGGGGCAAATCTTCCACTTTATTGAGGCTGACGTTCAACTACCCCCATGTTTACATCAGAGCCGGGGTGGTTGCCATGGAGACGGAGTGCCCCTCTTAACTGGTGCACTCAGGAATAATGCATTGTTGAACAGTGCCTGAGGCTATGCACACACACACACCCGTACACACACACTAATCCTTAACATCTGCTATAGCGTATGCGTATGAGTGAGTGCGCGTGCGTGTTTGTGCACGCGCACAAAATGCACATCACCTAGCAAATTCATTGATAATAAGAGCTAAGGTGGACTCCATTAGGTTCACTGGTATTTGCCTACAGGAGAATGTACATATACTGTACTGTAGGTGTGTATGTGACGGTCAAAGTAGTGGGGGGGGTGAGTGAGGACTGACATGTGGGAGCCTTTTCCACACTACTGGTGCTCCCTCTAGTGGCTGATGACACTCACTGCTCGCACACAGGGAAGAAAGAGTCAAAACCTGATAAAAATTGAGAAAGGTGATGGATAATTTGGGACCACTTTCAAAGTATTTTTATATCCAGAATAGCCCGGGTAGTGGTTGTACTTTCAGAAGCTGCAGATTCACCAAGGGACAAGAAAACAGAGCTTTCTATGGTGAAGGAGATCTATCCACTGACTGGCAGTTTGGAGAAGACCTCAATATGGGCTTATTCCGGAGTCCAGATAGATCCTGTTGGGAATCAGGTACCCATCCTAAGGCACTGTACCTTCAATAATTACCCTGCTCTGGAAATAAGTTCATAAGGGACTTACAGCCTGGCTACAAAAAGCACCCATGGTATGGGCAGGCTCCAAGGATAGAACCAACACCATTAGTAAGTTTCAACTTGCTTCTGAGGAGACAAAGTTTATCTCCACTGACTGCAGACTACTAAATATGAGCAATAGAAAGCCAATTAAAGAATAGTGAGATGTTTTAAAAGTCTAATTTTGTAAGGTGTGTGTGGCGGAGGAAATTAGAAACCTGAGTGGACCTCATCTGCTGGAGTCAGACAAAGACAGAATAAGATTCCTGCACAACAGAAACTGTTTAACAAGGGTAATTGCTGCTTGAAATTTGCAATGATCAGATATTTTATGCATGCATGCTACATTTAGGCGAAACATTCCTTGTTTGCAGCCTCCCAGAATCAACAAAACTATTTTTTCTTTTGTGCGTTGTTGTTGCTTTGCCAACATTAGGTTGCTCCTTTCATGGCAATGAACCTTGTTTAAATTTGAATGTGAATTTGAATTTTAGAGGATAAATGAGGGAGGGGATGAGGGGTGAAAGAAAAAGAAAGTGGGGAGAGAGAGGGAGAGAGAGAGAGGTTGTCAGTTGCCTGTCTGTGTTTAATGGAGGTCCCTGGTGTCGCCCTCAGGCTCCTTCACTTCACAATTAATGGAGGATCTCTCTGGGGAAAGCCATGCTTCTCAATAACACCTACACACACAGACACACACCTAGCAATGAACCTTCTGGTTTAGCTGAACTCTGCACCGAAGTGCTGCCTCGACGTGAGCCCCATCTCCGAGCTGGTGTTGAGGGTCCTGAGAAGCACCGGCTGCCGGTTTGTCTATTCAGACCCTGAACTGGGTTTGTTTGTGCTGGCATCACCAGCCGCCGCACAGCTCCTCACAGGAGGGGGGGGGGGGGGGGCAAGGGTGGTGGTAAAAAGTGGTATGGAGATGAGAGGAGGTAAAGAAGGACTGGAAGGAACGAGCGAAAGGCTTTTTCCTCAGAACTCAGGGTTGATTATATCTCTGCTCTGATCTGTCCGCTTTGGTTTTCCTCCCAGATCTGCAGCAGAGCAGCTCCTGGTTTGGCTTCAAATGTGTGTGTGTGTGTGTGTGTGTGTCTGTGTGTGATTACATGTTTGAACTATTCAAAACACCAAAACACTTTCATATTATAGTGTAATAACAAGACAGATGCTCTTGCGGAGTTATTAAACTACATTCACTGATAAATCTTCAACCTCCAACTATTAAGTATGGTTGGTTTAAATCAGCTAGAGCTTGAACGATATCTACAGTTTCACTGATATTAGCTCCTTACTGCACAGATGCTAATGTACTTTCCTGGAACAGGTCAAAATTGTGATCTAGTGGGAGGGTTAAGTAGTCAAAGGCCATTTTGGCAAAACTGGACTGATGGCAGAAGCAACTTAAAATTCAATATATTAGCCAATATTCTCCTATTTTAATGTCTCATTAAATACCAGTGCAAGCATAACACTGGGGTTTATAGTTACATAGCATTAAGAGTTAAAATGAGAAAGAGAGAGGTGATGTCAGGTCTACACGATGAAGACAGATTTGTGGTTTAATCCCTCAAGTTAAGCCTAGGATTTGGTCTAATTTGCAACTTTAAGGTTAATCTTAATTACAGTCTTGCACAATGACTATTTTGTGCATTAATTACAATCATAGTCGTGATGAGCTGCCTTTGATGCCCTGAGATGCCATTTCCTGCCACATCTCCCACCCCTGGATGTCGAGCGCATACGGTGGCCCCTGATTGGTTAGCTGCAGTTGTTCACCTGGACACCGCCGCTTTCACATTTGCATATTCATCAGATGGCTCATGAATATTGATGAGCTGGCTGCAGGCGCAGTGGGTGCCCAGTGGCTGCAGGGCATTGTGGGAAATTAGCCGCATCACTAATTGTGATCGGCCGCCCCTCGAGCGTGTCAATCAAAATCAGGAAGAATGATACTTTTGGGGGCACCTGTAGCTCTGAATATGTATGCATGAGGAGATGGAGTGAGATCGAGGGAGAGAGGAAGAGTAAATGTGTGTGTGCGTGAAACCAGGACCACAAGACCGCTCCGTTGCCATGGTAACCCCTACCATCTGAGCACATGAGGCTAAGGCCCAGGATCTCAGAGAGAGTGATGGAGTGAGGCCGAGAAATGAAATGAGCTATGAAGATAATACATCTGTCTCACGCGGTGTCATGCGTTGTGTTAGTCTGAAAACACCGTCAGGTGAGGAAGGTGGAGCACATGCCTGTTTTCTAATGTAACACAGAAACAGTGCCATCCTCTTCCTTTAACAAAGGTTTTATTCTTGACCTTATTTAAAGAGTGCGTTCAGTGCTGCAGTGTAGAAAGACTTCAGTACTGCTGAGACTGGCTGGAGAAGCTGTTAACTCCTTCATTAAATGTTGTTTCAGAATCTCCCAGAACTCTAATGAACAAGTGGCCATAGCTTTGATTTGTGGGAGCAACATTACTCAAAGACATTTGTGAGCTGCGTTGTTGCTCCATCGTCACCATAAACATGGCTTCCTGCAACTATGAATATCAAGTAAATTCATGAGTGGAAAATAGCACCTACTAAATTCATTATTTACTTCAGTTTGAAGTAAATTGAACAGAAAATTGACTTTAACAATTTTCCATCTGCACGTGTTTGCAGAATAAGCAATGACTCAGCTGGCGAGCTAACTGATAACATGCTAACTGACTGGAGCGCCACTCAGCCAAATATAATTTTAATAAATAAAGTTAATGAAGAACTAGAAATCTTCTTAGCTTAGTTGCTCATGGGGCATTAAATCTACTGTCTGTCTCAAAGTTATCAAGCTTTTGTATTGTAATCACTTTCACTGACTACTGTTTGAAACTCACTATTATTTTCAACACTTTTTAAAACATCTTTTGTGTAAACAATGTGTGAATACCGAACTGATAAAAAAAACAAAAAAAACCTTCTTGAATTAAGAACCTGCTGTTCTGATTTCCTTATTAGTTACACATATCGACTGATCTCCCTGGTGTGAGGATGCACATGAATTCACATGTAGGGCACAATGCAGCTCTCACAGTAAACTATAGACATGCACAATAAAACATATAAATATGCAGGTGACTATGCAACATGCACTCACAGGCTATGAATAAGAAACGTTCACGCCTTATCTATATCTCTGTGCATCCTGTTCTTGCAGGCCAGTCAAATCAACATATGATTGCACATTTAAAACTCTAATAAGAAAAAAAATATATATATATATATCCCAGAGCGCTTAAAAAACATCATGACATGTTGAAGAGGTGCTAAAATTACACGCCATCTTGCATTTTAACCACTGGATGTGATGCCTTTTGACACGTCTGTGTCTGTGTTCAAAGATAAAGCATTCGGTGTTATTTCACGACTGTCTTTTTTTTTTTTTTTGAGTGGAAGTTTCCAGAACTGTGTCTTGATGAATTGCATGGCCCGGTGTTGGAAGTGCAAGATACAACAGTGTATTGCAGGTGAGTGAAGTCATTAATATTTCCTCTGTATCAATATCACCGGTGGAATGGTGTGTGCAGAAAGTGTGTGTGTGCTTCAGATTGACAGGTGGATGATCTCAGTGAGTAGCGCACCCTGGGATCGACTGCATAATCAGGGAGACAAAGGAGCAGAGGAAGAGACGAAGAGAGAGAAAAAGAGAGAGGGAGTGAGAGTGTGTGTGAGAGAGAGAGAGAGAGGGATGAGAGAAGCAGAGAAGTGCAGAATAGTAAAATTCCCAGAGGGGTGAAGGGGTTGTGTGCTCTCGTCTCTGTTTATTTCCCTGCATTCGTTTGAAATGGTTCGTGTGTGTGTATATACGTTTCTCTAGGCCTGTGTGTGTCTGTGTGTGTGCTGGTATATGTAAACTACCAGCTTCTGAGTGTGTGTGTGTGTGTGTGTGTGTGTTTGGCAGGTGTTTGATGGTTTGCAGCAGTAAATGGGTTCATTGTGAGAACAGCAAAGGTTCCACATCAGGAGACTTCCCTGGTAATTATACAGGAGCAGTCAAGTAACCACACATACGCCTCATGTGCTTCTATCAGTGTTGTTGTGGTGCGTTTCCTGTGGATTGTGGTGTGAGTCTAAGTGTGTAATGTGGGTGTTTGTCTTGTCATAAAGCAGCAGGTCTGTGATCTCAGGTGTATGCGTATACACTGCGGTTGACATCCACGCTGGTTGTTACACAGTAAACAGGATTTCTCTGGCAGCTGATGACTTAAGAAAACAGCACATGAGCTTATAGTTGACCAAAAGGCTCAAAGCCGGAGGAGTCTGTTATAATTGACCGACTCTGCTTTCAACTTTTGCAGCGTCTCGGCGAGTCCTCTCGTCTCGGTTTGGGTATTGTTTCATGTCCACTTTTTTCTGTGTCTGATCTGGCTCTGTTGCGTTTGAGGATAAACAAAAGCATTAGAGGCTGGAAAAGACAACAACTGTGAGGCAGTTCAGTCTGACATGACAGTGGAGGGGGGGTGGGCGGATCAATACGGCAAATGGTGGCCTGTGAGGGACAAAATGGAAATTTGGTCATGGTGTAAAAGCAGGGGCTTTCTTATTCATTCACGTTGACGTTGTTAAAGTTCTGTTTACTGTCAAGCTTGATAGAAATAAATATTCAGATTTTAAAATGTTGCCGATAAAATTTCAAAAAGTAAGTTACTTAATAATGTATGTTGATGGGATTGTGACCCCTTCAAAGACTCCTGGAAGTGCAAAGATCTTACAAGCACTGTTTGAAGATGCTGCCCATCTCACACAGTTTAAAGGAGCAGTTTCTTTCACTTCCTTGCTGAGACTTAGCTTAGGAGAAGATTGATATCACTTTGAGATCAAAGACTGGAAACAGAGGGAGGCAGCTAGTGTGGAAGCTCAACAATTAACACATTGTTTAATCCATCCAAAAACTGGAGGATAAAAACTTTATTTAGCAGCTTTAGAGATGACTGTGTGTGGGACTACTTCTTACTCCAGCAGAGACTCCGGCTGCTGAAAACTAATTTTCCTCCTGGGATAATAAAGAAGCTGTAATACAGTACCCTGTAAAAAGAAGAAGGTTTTGAGTTTTTCTATGCAGTCAGCTGCAGCTTCTTGTCTTTGTGCTAAGCTAAGCTAACAAGCTGCTAGATGCAACTACACTGGAGTCGAAGGAGAATGTTTCGCTTCTATGGTTTGATTGTTAGGTGTCACACCATGTTTGTTGTCTCTCTGTGTGCTGTTGGCTGTCAAAGGCAAAATGAGTAAAACCTGCTGTAGAAAACGCACAAAACGAAGCTGTTTACATGACTCTCAAGCTTGGCCCTCTTAAATATGTTTGACTGTTCACCTTAGAAATCATCCACTGGTCAGAGTGGTGTGTTCACACGTCACATCACCGATAGCTTTAGTTTATTCTCTGCTCATAGTTTGTTATATTTTACAAATGTAATACTCAGAAGACAGAGTTAAAAGATTAAACGATTGTGAAATGTCTCAGTGACACAAAATGTGTCCTTGCTGCAAAATTCAACGGTGACTTCACCTATTTTATTATTTATTTTTTGCTTTCAACGAGTCGAGTTTGGGAAATACATGTACAGTATGTGAACGGCATAATCGCACAAAACTTTTCCACTGTTGTAATATACTCAGACTGATGTAATATCAGTTTATGTTACATTATTATCCACAAATGTGCAGCTGCTCCGTCTTTATTCTGTATGATTCTGTGTGGCGTCCACGGCAAGAGTCAAGTGAGTCAGTGTTTTCTTGTATTTCAAACCACCTTTGCTTGAAAGATGTTTTTAGGATTAGGTTTTATCACTGTACAGTAGTGAAGCACTAACTGTGCTCTGTGTGCACAACATGCAGACGACCGATACAGAAGGAAAGACAACACACAACGTTCAGAAGTAACTTTCTCAGATTTTATTTATTTAATCCACACATGTGCTCTGTTTATATCATTCTCCATTAAAACCATATGCAGTAAAGGTCAAAGGGTCAATGTGTGCTGCATGGAGGCCTTCTAGTGCTGTCAGCAGGAGAGAGAGACCTCAATCATTTACAGCTCTATGTGCCGGACTCACTGTACTGGATTGAAACAATCACACACATATACAACATATATTCAAACAGCTTTAAAAGATTACAGAGATTACACAGGAACTCCTTGATCAAAGTCATTTAACCTGTGTCGGCCCCTTTTGCATGTGTATGCTTATGAGCTTTGAAAGTGGGAGCGGGTGTGTGTGAGTGAGCCCTTTTCTTTTCTCAGAGACCTGAAGGTTAATCTCCCCTCGGGCTGCACTGCCAAACAGGCGCACTCTTCTGGCCGGGACAAGAACAGCAGCAAAAGGCAACGCTTTCATGCATTAAAACAATCCAGTGGACACATTTTGATATTTCACATGTAGCTATTAAATATTATTATAGTGCATTTAACATCTGAAGAAGAACTTGGCTCTCAGTCAGAGAGCAAATGTCAGAGTATGATAAAAGTCTTGTTTTCAGCACAGCATGTGGTAAAGATGCACCAACAGCAACATGTGTTGACTGGACAAATAGTGGGGAAAACATGTCAAGTTGCAGAATTGCTATAGCCTGAAACACAGTGAGAAAAAAGATTGAACAAGACATGAAACAAAAGTTGGTGAAAAAGAGAAAAGAGGAGAGTCTGTGGAGCTCAGATGAGACGAGATACGTCCAAGAAAATAAATTACCAGTCTGTCTGTGCTATAAACAAAGTCATTTAAACAGTAAAGCAGTGGTTTAAATGGCAGCCCACTAAAGATCATTCAAATACAGTGAGGAAACAGAATAGTGAATGTGAACACCTCGTCATTGTACAGGTTTCAGCTTAATTCTTAATGGATCCTGTACACACTTGGTATCTACATTAGCCAGTAACCAGTTTATTAGGTAAAAGAAACGAGCATTTAATCATAAATATGGATCAATACCTGTTTGGAACAGTTTGAATCTTCACCTTTAAAAACACTTTTATTGCAAAACTGATGTTTTAAACCAAATTACTTCTACCTGATATTCAGCAGGGGGCGAAGAAGTGGGAGATAGAATATATGTATAATATATATAAGTCTTATTTGCAATAGAAATGCAATAGAAAAGGTTACATGCAGTATTTTATTCTGCAGCATGTAGCTGCCTCCACCATCAAAACTCAGCCAGCTGTAACTTTTCCTTCATGTGATGCAGTAACATTTCTACTGTACAGTACTTCTGTTTGTTGTAGTATTCCTCTTAGAAAATCTTCCATCCACAGTTTGATATGAATTGAAACGGGCTTCAGTGGAAATAAAGTCAAAGGGTCAAAGACCGGCTTGACTGTTGGCACTCAGTAGTAAAAAGCCTCCATTAGAGCTTGGAGCCATATCTGAAGTAATCACACATGCAATTTACCATTATTCATTTTTTAACAGCGGAATGGATTTAAATAAATTTGAAATCCCACAGAAACTATTAAAATGAATCAAATTTCTAAACAAACAGCCAAAACAAAACCCACCGAGACAATTAATTAATTTAAAAGTCATAAAAGTCTGATTTTCTACCGCCTGTTGCATCTCATGGATCAACACGACTGAAAAGCTGCAGGATCTTAAAAGTAAAAAAACACACACACACACACACACAACACACACACACACACAGGAGGAGGAGATGGAAGATGAGATGATGAAAATCTGAAAGTACATTTTGCTCTTTCCTCCCATCTGTGCATTACAAAAAAGCTGGATGGGAAATAGTCAAAAGACTTTTAGCTTCCGTGTGATCTTCAGGAGCACTTCAGAAACTCTTGAAAAGAGAAGTTAATGAACATCGATCGACGCGCGCACGCACACACACACACACACACACACACACACACACACACAAGCTTACTGATCCAACAGCTGCTGAAGTTAAGTTTCAGAGATCAATTTTACAGCTTCGGTTGCTGCAATCCCAGTCTATTAAAAATATTGTTAATCATTCACCGTATAAGAGCATTAATTGATGAGAAGAGAAGAGAAGAAACCCCCCAACAGACGACGAACAGCTTAACGATCACTTCGTCCCTCACAGGTTTTATTTTTATAGCCTTATGTCCAAGTGTTGTGAAAGAAAAAATATAAATATAAAGGAGAATTTTAGTTGTTTTTATATGATGCAGATGCAGATTAAATAAATATTAAACCCAGAAATCAAAACAAAGGAGCGCGCTCATATTTCATATTTCATAATCAAAATAAAAGACAAAAGGGTCGTGAAACCAAAACGCAGAGGGGTTGTTGGTAATTATTACGGCCACATTCAGACTTAATGATTATATATAAAACCAATATGCTGATGAGTGATTGTCCGTTGGCAGCAGATTGGCCTTTTCTTTAGTGTTGTGGCTGCAGCTGACATGTGTCTGTCCGGGACTGAGCTGGGGAGTTGACTTCAGGTGGAGTCACAGCAGCAAACATCAACTATCAAACCTGGTGCCTCCTTCTTATGACAACGTTATTCCAGCATTTAGGGAAAATGTTTGCAGGATTGATGGAAGGGGGGGGGGGGGGGGGGGGGGGGGTGCTTGAAGTAGCCTAAATGTCCTGCGGCTCTGTGGGTGAAGGGGTGGGGTGAAGTGGAGGGTGTCGCCCCAAGGCCATAATAATTAATATGATGCATGGATTTGACAGGACGTAGATTGTAGTTGGGAGGTGTTTGTTTTAACATCTCCGGATTTTTTAGGATCCAGAGTTTGGCTGTTGCTCCTCACTCGGTCTCGACTCCTCTGTTTCTCCATGACTGTCCATTTAACAGCGACCACCTGTTTCCTTCTCACCTCACGCACTGCATGGGGAGAAATTAATTTGCTCCCTATCTCGAAGCCTTAAACAAGGCAGTGACGCCCCGGCCCCTCCCCTCCCCTCCGCAAACCGACAAGTAAATCCCCACAATTAGCAGATCCATATTAGCATATTAACCTGTGCTTCCTTCCGAGGCGCATCCTGTATGTAGGTCAGACACCATTTTCCTAATTGCTTTTGCTGTTGATGGAGGACAAACATCTTCTGGGCCGTTTGTTTTATCATGTCAGTCGTTATTCTGGCTGCAAAGCTGCAGGCCGACACACAGTGAAGGCTGCAGGACCGACTTAACGGACGCTCATGACCATATGAGGCCGGTGTCTGACCAAAACAGACTCTTAAACAAGGCCAACACATGTGCACATAGACTGAGAGGCAGACAGCATTGTGCATTTTTTCAGTTGTGGCTTCTAACTGCTGATTTGACACTAATGAAAAATACATATGTAAACACACTGTTCGTGTTTGTCCTGATGATGTGAGACTCACAAAACGTGAAGAGGGGACAAATATTAGCCTGTTGCCTATATCACTCAGTGCATCATCACTTTCTGCAAGTGTTCCAGTGTGTGATAAGACGCTCGAAGCCTATAATGGAATTACTGGTGTTACTGGTAGCAATAGGCTGAATGGCTCCAGGCCACAAATCTGTTTCCCAGCTAATACAGCATTTAAACCTGAGGTGACAACCCACTTAACATATGGGAAGTGTTGTCTGTTGGTTCTTTTGAGGATAAGATCATGTGTTTGGTTGGAAATCTGGTTATTTCTTTAGGAATAAAAACTGCAGCTGCAGTAAAATCGCGTAATTTAATGTTATGACCCATAAAAATTCATCTTGTATTTTTAGATGTATAACTCTAATTGTAGCTCACTGAAGTCCTTAATGTGTGGCTGTTTACATATTTCCTCTAAACAGATTGGTGCAAATTTTACTTGCAAGTCCAGATCATATGATACCAAATCCATATGTGCTCAAGCCCTAATCCTCCGTGTCTCCATGCCGTCTTATTTTCTGACTCTCTCTCTAGGAAGATGACAACAGGGGCCCCAGCTCTCTGCAGGAGCAGCGGTCCATCCAAAAACCTTGGGGCTGATCTAAATTCTCGCCTCTGGGCTGTACTATGCGGGGTTTCGGGCCTTTCCCTGCCTCGTCAAGCGGCAGATGGACTGGCTCCTGTCCGGAGATCAGTGCGCATCTGGTGCGGCGCTTCCAGCCCCCGGTAAAGCGGGGCCACTCGTCGGCTTTAAGCCCTATTAGGACCGTCTACCGTGCAACTGGTGCCTCGGGTTGGAGGTGACGGTGACTGCACCTCCTGCATGCACACACAACTCAAACCTACAGAGCTGCATTCTCAGGTAGAGTTCAGTCTTCATGGTGATGTGAGAGGAAGCAGGTGAGCTGCTATGGACCTGTGGGTAAACAAGACTTCCTGCCCGGGGCTCGATTCCCACCTTTAAAACTCCAGTCAACATCAAACCCGTGTTCCCTCCTGGTGACTTTAAAATCAACTCATCAAAATTTTCTTCTTTAAATTTCTGACAAAACAAAACAAAAATCTAAAAATCATAATCATGTCGTCACTTTTTCTGTGCTCTCTCCATCTCTCTTTTCTCGATGGCCTTCGCATTTCATCCCTCCTCCTCCTCCTCCTCTTCCTCCTCCTATCTTCCTCCCTCTCTCTCTCTCTCTTTGGTTTTTTAATACCTGGCGTGCGACAACCGGCCTTCACCGGTCTCGTCGTGCAGAGGTTTCACGTCGAGCCTCGAGGCAAAACAATCGGTAACGGTTAATTAAAATATAAAAGGCCTTGAGAACTTTCTAAAGGAGGCGATTTGAGGCGGCCCCTGCCCCTCCTGTCTGCGCCGGGGTCGTTTGTGTTTATTAAGGGGCGACATTTTCAGATATGACTGCAAGACTATAGGCTAAATAGTGTTGATCAGGAGGAACGGGAAGACCTTGAAGAATATTTAGTTGTTGTTTTTTTAAAAGGGCATTTTAGTTTTATTTTTATCTGAGTAACCAGTGATGAAGTGGAAACTCCAGTTAGAGAAATGATATCATATAAAAGATAAAAATCAATAATACATCAGAACAGACCTGCACATGTGCGGGATATTATTATTATTATTATTATTATTATTATTATTATTATTATTGTTAATAGTAATAATACTTATTATGAATACTAACAATAATAATAGATCATAATAATAATAGTAATAATGATGTTGTTGTTGTAACCGACTAGCACTGAGAGAGACGCATGCAGTAACAGATGGGAGGGGAAATAGTAACTTAATTAAAGTGAAGAGTCAATCCCGGCGTCCCGGCGTCAGCATGGTCACAGTCTGCACTTTAATAATATCATGGAGTCGCTTTGGTTACAGTTACAGCTGAGCAGGAAAAAACATTGAAAACAAGACTGATTAGAGCTTATCTGTGGTCTGGGTTAGAGCTGCTCTCTCTCTCTCTCTCTCTCGCTCTCTCTCTTTCTCTGTATGTTGGCTGATTTGTTTTGAATGACAGGAAATCTGACAGACAGTAGAATAACGCTCCTCCTTCAGTTTCCTCTCCTCCCCTCTCCTTTATTTGCCTTTGCTCCTCTTCAGGCGGTGACCACAAGCTTTGGCTTTCTGCTTTTACGTTTTGTATTTCTGTTCCTTCCCGGGTGGCCCAAGGGCAAAGCAGCAATAGGTGTGTTTATATGCATTCTGATTATATAGGCTAGTTTGTCAGGTTCACACGTTACTATTACGGTTCTTTGGTTTTACAGGATGTTATAAAACTTCTAATAATTTACCTGTGTTTATTAAAAAAACTGCATTTCGCCTGCTTTTATTTTGAAAAGGCCTCCTACCGCTTATAATAAAGGCTTCAATACATGTAAACAAAAACCTCCACCACCATTTTCCTCTACAACACCACAGCGGCTCCGTTCAGCTGGGCAGGCAGGACCACCCCGAGGGCGCGTGCTCAGGTGAGTTACAGCACGAGGAGAAAGGCAGAAAGAGAGAGAGAGAAAGAAAAGAGAGAGAGAGGGAGAGGGAGAGAGAGAGGGAGAGAGAGGGAGAGGGAGAGAGAGGGAGAGAGAGAGAGGGGTCAGGACACTGACCGACTGACCGAAAAAAGGCTCCTAGTCCTGATGTGTCATAATAAAAATAATAAAAAATAAATAATAATAATAATTTAGATTCAAACACGCACGCGCCTCTGATCACACATGCAGATAAAACGCTAAAAGATAAAACTCATAATAACTCACACCCCCATAAAAAAATAAATGTGCACCAAAAGCTTTTTTCCATGCATGAGTAAAAATAACTAAATAAATAAACAAACAAACAAAAGCAGCACTGATTTAATTTAGCACACAAAAGCAAATAAAGCCAAAAATTATCTTATTAGCTGAAAATTATTTTTGGAATCAATTTAATTTTAAATTTAAAAAATAAGCTAATAGCTCCTTCATGGATCCGTTTGTTAAATCGAATAAATCTGTATTTAAAAATCTGTGCACACACGTGATTAATTCATTAAAAACTAAAAACAATGAAAATTCACTATAAGACATTTGATTCATGCACAAAGCAACGAAAACCTCCCCGAAAACAAAAAGAAAATCCTCCTCGAAGCTTCTCTAATGTGAGTCCTTCTCTGTCTCTCTCTCTTTTTATTTTAAATTCTGTTGATATTTCTGGAAATTAGCAGCAAAATATTTCAAAGCAAACTTACATTTCCGTTGAAAATCCGCACGATTGTAAAAAACAAAAAACAAAAAACGACTTAGTCGATGTGTAAAAGAAAAAATAATAACGCGGCGAAACCGAGCAGGAGAGCTGTGAAAATACAAACAGGTCAAAAAGGGAAATGTCCACAAAAAGCGTAGAAAATGTTTAAAGAAGCACTTGGTTCCTTATTAAGGCGAAGATACAATATTTATTCCTTGTCTCCTGGGATGCTCCGCTCCGTCTATTGTCCTCCCATTCCTCAGTGCTGATGCTTAATTTTCAAAACTTCTATATTACCAAGGGACCTACGACATCAGCCGAGAAATACCCTGCAAGTACAAAATCCGTGAGCCAGCCCCGTCCGTGCAGAGGGGAGACGCTCGCGTTCCGCCAGCTTTCCACCGTTACCGAGAGCGAGCGAGGGGGGACTTTTCCATTTCTCTCGCTTTTTGAGGATTTTAACGCCTTTTTATTCTTATTCGATCGGGCCACAGAGGATAGAGAGGAAAACACGGGTTACTTTGGAGAAAGCACAATGTCAGCGACCTTCCCCGGACTTGTCCACGACGCAGAGGTAGGCTGATTTATTTACCTAACATCTTTTCATTTATGAAATCGCAGAAGTAGGAGAATAAACAGAGTGTTGCTTTGAATTGAGTTGCGGGTGCATCTCGAGATGCGCTCTCAGGAAGACTCTGAGCCGGAGTAGATTTTATCGCACGGATAAAACAAATCATGTTCATGGAGGGAGACATGAGTCGTGCATTCTCGCTGGAGCTGCAGCTAAAAACGGGGCTTTTTATTAGTGTGCGGAGGCAAATGAGGCTCGTGTAACAGTGTGATTAGAACATTTTAGGGCGGAACACTCTCCGCTGTGTCTCACTCTGCTTACCTCCCATCCAGTGCGAGCGAGAGAGCTGGGACAGTAAATTTGCCAGCAGCTCGGTAATAATAATAATATATAACAGCACGACTTTTTAAAACGCTGCGAGCAGAGTGACAGGCATGCCAAAGGAAGGGGAAAAACTCCCGATGGCTCCTGTTGCCGTGCGTTCATTCCCCTCCCGGGCGTGTGGAAGTGACATCTCCTTCAGGTGGTTTAAAGTGGGGAAAAAAACGCTTTGAGTGTGTGAGTTGTGTTTTTGAACGTGTTTGGGAGGCAGAGAGAGGAGACACCGGCTGATGCTAAATGACACGGCTCATATTTCTCCCCCGTCTCTTTATTATTTTCTAGATACGTCACGACGGATCAAACAGCTACCGGCTCATGCAGCTCGGCTGCCTGGAGTCCGTGGCCAACTCCTCGGTCGCCTACTCCTCCTCCTCCCCGCTCACCTACCCGGCTCCGGCGGGGACGGAGTTCGCCTCGCCCTACTTCTCGGCCAACCACCAGTACACGCCTCTCCACCACCAGTCCTTCCACTACGAGTTCCAGCACTCCCACCCGGCCGTGGCCCCGGAGGCCTACGGGCTGAACTCGCTGCACTCGGGCCAGTACTACCAGCAGATCCACCACGGAGAACCCGCCGACTTCATCAACCTGCACAACGCGCGCTCGGCGCTCAAGTCCTCGTGCCTGGACGAGCAGCAGCGGCGCGAGCTGGGCTGCCTCGACGCTTACCGGCGCCATGACCTGTCGCTGATGACGTCACACGGCTCCCAGGCCTATGGCGTCGGTATGCACCACGCGGACCAGAGGCTGCTGCCCGCCGCCGGCCTGGGCCTCCCTCCGCCCTCGGCGGACGACCTGCAGGTACCGGCGGCCTCTAACTCAGCCTCACACCCAGCAGCCTCCTTCTCTCTGGTTCCTTAACACAGCTCCTCACTGTAGGATAGCGCAGGATACCCAACCCTCCTAGCTGTCGCAAGGCCCAGTGCCCCACTGGCCTACAATCCACACGCGCTCCCCCCTCTGTGGCACCAGCCACGGTAACAATTAGAAATGATTGAACAGACAGACAGCGCCAGATGTCTGTCTGTCGTCTGTGACTCTGTCCAGGCCTGTGAGGTATCTCCACACTCCCCCAGTAAAGAATACTGGATTTCACCTTGAGCTCATTCTGTGGCCAAACCAAACCAAACGTGAGCGCACAACAGGCTGAGTCCATGTCGAGCGCACACGGCGCCGCGCCTCTCAAAGCCCGGCGTGTTTCTAAAGGTTAATTGACTGGCAGTCTATACAAACCTATTGTGCACGACAGCCTTTATTTTTCCATGAACACACGTGACCCATATTTTACATAAATCCTTTCGATGTAAAGAAATGGTCGAGATGAAAACGGATTCGCACGGTGCTTGAGCGTGTGTGCGTCAGTGTGTGTGTGTGTGTGTGTGTGAGTGTGTGTGTCCGGCTGTCTGCTGGGGCGAAGAAAAGCCGCTGGTTGCTCTATTCTCCGGTAAAGGGCGGATTAACGGATCGGGGTTCAGGACACAATAGGCAGCTCGAGCGCCATAAAGCACCGTAGTTTATCCAATTACCGACTTAACGTCAATCAACTTTGTTTCTTATGCAGCGACGACCGAGCTGGTTAAGACGCGTCTCTAGTTAAACACAATTTAACACAGTGACATTAACTATTTACCAACTCAGAGCAGGTTCAGCTCAATAAAGTGGCTTTTATGGACGTTTTCACACAGCAAACACCAAGTAGATATTTATTTTTAATATGTTTAATTGGGGGAGAAAATAAATAAAATACACCAAATGAAATTATTTTATAGGAGGACCACTTAGTTTTCGTTTAATTATTTTTCAGTGTAAAATAAGGTGCAGAGAATAAAAAAATGTGCTGAACATGGCAGCGTTATTATTTTTATAATAATATAAATCGTTGTGCCACTTTTAATATTAGTGTTAAATCTGATTTTATTTTATATTTTATGCTTTAATCCCGCACAGCCTGAGAGTTGACCAGTGTTGTAGGAAACATCAGAAGCCCCTTTTTAAGCTGTCGGCGCAGGTTTTAACCTTTATTGAGCAAATGAAAAGAAACTGCTCGTGAACCTGAGCGTGCACGAGGCGGATGTATGGACGGAACAGATGCGCCGATGGTCTCGTGCAGCCCGGTCGCATCTTTGAGCGCGTTAAAGAGATTTTGCGGCTGCACAAAAGCAGCTGCCACACCTTTCCCCCGTCACTAAGCTAATTCATGCAAGACCTCTGCGTTTTGTATATTGATTTTATAATCACTTTAGCTTCGGAGCAGGAGAAAAGAAACAGAGCAGGAGCTGCTGCAGAAAAAAAAAAAAAAGCTGCAACAACTGTTTATTTTAATCAGGGGGCTTCTGCGTGGGCCAAGCCTCGAGGTTCGCACGGGGGATTAAGTGTTTTCTGAATAAAAAGCGCGTGTTCTCCTTTCTTGATGACATTGTTGATAGCACGCGAGTGTGATGTGGAGCAGCAATGGCGGCGCTAACAGGTTTCCATACGTGTGTCTATATGCTGCAGCCTGTTTGTTGTGTATGTGCAGCACAGGGCCCCCCAACAGGTTGGAGGCTGCAGCCCATGCTGGACGCTCTTGCTCATTTCTCAGTCTGGATGAGCTGCGCTGTCATCGGTTTGCCCGGAGCCTGTCAAATTAAGCTCGTTTCTGGGTGAGCCCTGAGCTGCATCCTTTATTCTACCGTGCCCTCAATTTTACTCAAAGCCTGCTAAGTGATGTACACTTTCTAACAAAAAAAAAAAAAAAAGGCTTCCTGCACTAGAACACAGTTGAAAAGGCGTGCAGTGGGTTTTGGATTATTTTTCTGGACTGATACTAAACCTGAAACTTAAAGCTTCTATAAGAAGTGGTTTCAGCCTTTAGGTCGGGGCCCTTCAAAGGGGGGTCGCAAGACAAAGCTGCAGAGTCATGAGATTATTAATAGGATGGGGAGGATCAAAAACAGCGTGTGCTCCACAGATCCCTGCTTTTTACGCACCTCCAATCATATTTTCTGGTAAAATAAAGACTTTTTTCACCAGAATTAACCAAATTATTTAATTAAACCTATTTCAAAGTTCACATGGAGGCGCTGCTGCTGTTCTAGGGGCCACGTTAGTATAGTAGGAGCTTTATGGTGAAGTCTATTAACAGGCCTGAGGGGCGTTTTAGATCAGTAACTGTGCTTTTATTGCAGCTAAAGGTTACGAACACACGTCTTTAAGCTGTTTCACCTCTTCAACAACTATTATTCTCACTGATTGTGTTCGATTTGACAGTTTTCTGTGTGCGCTAATAAATGAACACTCAGAAAAAAGGGGAAAGAAAAGTTGTTAATTTCTGTTCTATGTGCAGCCTGACAGCTGAGCAAACTGTGCTCCAGCAGTGTTAAGAAAAAAAAAAACACACACACCTGGGTGAAGTGTTTTCACCTCCCTGCTCGTCCTAATGAGTGCTTGTCTCCGCAGGGCTCCGTGGAAGCGCAGTGTGGGCTCGTACTGAACGGCCAAGGGGGCGTCATCCGGAGAGGTAAGGCCCCCGTTTATTCACTGTTGTTGTACCGGAGGCCGTGAACGCTCACGGCTCGACACGACAAGACAGCCAGCAGACAGACAAACAGGCGGAACACTCGTCTCTTGTCTGCTGTCAACACGTTACAGCAGGAACGGCCCCATTTTCTCGCCTGTTTAAACACTAACACTGTTCAACAAGCAGCAGAGACGGTGCTCCCCGTTCCCACTATGAAATGCTCTGTCACTCAACACCTACGTTTGTTCCACTCACTGCTTTTGCTGAAAAATAGAAAATCGACGTAAATGTATGAGGCGCGCATTTTTTTTATTTTACATAGTGAACCAAAGATGACAAAAGCGCATTTAACATATCAAACCTGGTCACATATATAATAAAAAATTATGAAATAAACACGCTGCTTTAATGCAATATTAATATTTATTTAGAGATAAAAAGGAATTAGTATAAATCCCAAATCAACTGGAAAAATGCTGCAATGATGTTTTGTAATATTTCCAAAGCACATGTTAATTTTAAAAACCTGTAATCCAGCACTGAAATTATGATTTCTTTATTTTATTTAAAAAATTAAATTAAATTAAATGTAAATTAAATGATGGGACTGTAATGATCTATTAATTTCTATTGTATAGATTAATATGATGCCCTCAAATAAAAACGTTCCCATATTAGAGAGTTACTTAAATCTAAAGTAGTGATGCCCTCTTAAATAAGATTTATTTAACTGTTGTCAGCAAGTTAATCAAGGTCATTACATGTGGGCAAATTGTGTTTAATTGTATTTCTAGTTTTTTGAGTATTGTGTTTTTCCCGAGCAGTAATTGCTGCTGCTCCTCAGTCCGGCTCAGGTGGCCTCTTCAGGTGGCGACTCGCTCTGCACCTGAACACATCAGCTCGGCCAATTTCCTCCTAACAGGCTGTGGATCTGCTTCTGCTCCATCAAAGCCTGATGCTGTGTGTGTGTGTGTGTGTGTGTGTGTTTTATTTTTTTAAGCCGGCACTATGTGGTTCTCCACGCAGAGAGGAAGGCTGTGTCTCGGGTTTAATTTTTCATCAGCTCTGCCTAGGTGTTGGGGTTTTTCTCTCGGATTGACGCGGGAATCCCTTCGCTATCACTTTCGGTTAATGGTGCGCCGTATTTGGCCCTGAGCTCAGCCGCTGCAACCATCACAACCAATAATCTTTGCTTTACCTCCCGCTCCCGTATCGATAGCTTCTCTCGCCTCGGGCGGACGCTTTGATATGCTAATGCCGAGCGGGGCCCCGGATTCAGCCGAGATCATATTAATGTTGTTCTTTCTGACTGCGGCTTTGGCGGCATGAATATTCACACAACCTTTTTCAAAAGAAAATCACTCAAGAAACGCGGATCCTACTTAGGAGGAGTCGTCTGTGTTTTTAATCACCCTGCTCTCCCCTCTTCCAGTTCAGCTCCAGCAGCAGCCGCATGGATCAAGCCGATCCGTCAGACGCGCGCCCCCGCCTCTCCAGCCTGTGCGCGCGCTTCTCTCTTCTCTGTCAAGACATTGGCTGGCTCCTTTTTTTTAAAGAGCTATAAACAGTGTTGTTAAAATAGGAGGAGGATGACATTTGGCCCGTGTCTCTTTTTCTTTAATTTTCGTGGCAAACGCGTAAAAGGCGCTTGATTCCGCGTGTGATTCCGCCCGCCGCTCGCGCCGCAGCCCGAGGCTACTCTCCGTTGCTTAAATACTGTTATCGCCTCTGGGCCCGCGCGCTCCACTGACTGCACTACCGGCAATAGCTCTTTTCGATTGCCCTTGGCAACATAAAATACAAACTACTTTGAATCAAAACATTTTTAGGGGAATTAATATGATGTGAACCAGCGGCTTTCAGTGACGCGCGCCCCTGTCAGAGCGCGTGAGTCTGACAGACAGCTCTGCCCGGTTTGTGTCACACACCGAGGCAGACGAGCCGGACTCCACACGTGTGCACACACACACACACACACACACACACACACACACACATTACACATGCACACACGCAGACACACGCACACGCTTAACCAACAATACAAATCGATTCCCTCGACCTGCGATCGCCATGTTTGGGACAGTAGGAGTGAAATACAACTCCCATGCTGCCTTGTAGCTGCAAAGTGCTGCCGGCTGGACTCCAACTGGACACCGTTATGATGTCACGGCTGCGCTGTGGGCAGGTGCTGAAGCTGGACGACACGTTTTGTGAAGCTACAAGTTTCACCGCCTTCCTCCGACTGGATGCGAATCTAGCCCATTTCTGCTGATTGTGAATAATGCATCCCGAGAGCACAAATATAGGCCACAGCGGGGCATGTGTTAGGCGTAGTTGGTGGCCAAATTGTCCACAATACCCCGAATAAAAGTGGCGTGTGCAGCCATCTTCGCCTGCAGCGTTCAATTCGGCCTGAATGGCATCCTTTTCTTCATTCCATCACATGCAGCACGGCCTAATAACAAAGCGACACACCCTGCTGTTAGATTTGATAATGAGGCAGATGAATAATAGAATATAGCCTACAGTACATCAGACAGAAACCTTGCGTTTCTGCTGCTTGGGACGTTAGTTCAAGTGAAAGTTTAATAATAATAGGCCTACTCTGAGCAGCCAGTATATTCCAGGAGGATCCTGGAACAACGACTCAGATGTAATCAATGTGAAGGAGCCACAATCATTTATTCACACACAGAGAGGCCTCACAATGAAATCAACTCGGTGGTTGGGGGAAGGTGATTAAAAGGAGGTTTTGTTTTCACCTCCTGGGATTAGAGCAGACAGCTCTTACATACAAATATTGAGCTGAAACAGAAATATAAATATATGTACATAGTAAAAAATTCACAGTAAATGTAATATTCAAGTCAAAAGCAGGGTGAGAGCAAAACATTGATCATGTCAGTGAGGATTTGAGATAGAAGAGATGTGCAGTACTCTCACAGTTATTCCGGCTTTAATTTGAGAATAAAATTAAATGTACACATATATTTTATAGATGCAGTGAACGGTGCACATGAATGTTAAAGGTTAAAAACTAGGGAGGCATCGCTGTACAGTGAAGACCACACTTCCTCTTTATGTTTTTTTATAGTTGGATCATGTGAAAATAAAAATATTTACACTTAGTCTGTTGCTATAGGACTGAAACAACAGACTGCATGTTTCATCTGTGCTAGGTTTGCAGGGAATTATTATTATTATTATTATTATAGTTTAAACTACTAGGTTGACACGTGAGTGATTAAAGGAATGCAGTTCACATGAACTAGTATCATGTCTGATTAATTGTTTTCCCACTAACCATTACATGTGGTTAAAGTGACTGTGCCCTTTAATTTAAAATTAGACCTCAATGTGCACATGGTTAAATCCACTCAATAAGGATGCATGATAATCTCAGTACCTAAGATTTCTACAGAAAACATTAAGGGGTGTCCAGCAACAATGTGAAGCCAATACTCAAGACCCGTGGATCCAGGATCAAGGACACATTTAAACCTTGATGTATTAGTTATTTTCAGATCAGAATATATATGTATTTTTCTGAATCAAGGCTTTTCAAGGACTAAATGGATTTTTATTGAATACATTCAGTAGCTACACTATAAGTAAATAAAAAGGCTCCTGCAGCTTTATTACATGTCCATTCACTGCGGAATTAGATAACTGAAAACCCCAAAGTACTTTTAGGTGCATCCATTTACAAACTTTATCTAGGTTGGAATAGAATTAATTATATTTATTATGTTGAGTACGGTGTCTTTAACTATGCACCACATAGTTTAGCAGCTTATTATTGTAGTTTTTGACCATTTAAATACAAACAGTTAAAATGAACTGTGCCTTTGCGTATTGTATTTCTTTAAATATATTATACAAGCTCATGTCTGCACATGGGGTGTCCTGCAATACCACAACTAAACGAATAAATATCAATACAGTTGTCCGCATTCCTCTGAAATTCCTATGTTTGGCTCTGTAAGCACCATCAGAATTAATGGAAAAAGTTGCTATACAGAGCTTCACTCCCATCAGTTCGACCTCCAGCGGAGTCAGTGCTACTGTGTGCCACAAACATATGTTTCAAAGCAAAAGGAAGCAGTTATTTACAGTCTTATAAAAAATGATTATGCAGCAGCAGCAGCCATCTGCAGTTATTTCACGATTGAGCAAAAGATCCCGTTTTCAACCAGTGATGATGTCTTGGTCGGTTATTCCTTTGACACCTTAAGCTTCTTCTCTGCCGGGCCTTGTTGTAACAGGTGTGTTTGTGTTTGTGTGCAGGGGGAACGTGTGTGGTGAATCCTACAGATCTGTTCTGCTCGGTACCGGGTCGACTGTCGCTGCTCAGCTCCACTTCCAAGTACAAAGTCACCATCGCCGAGGTGAAAAGAAGACTGTCCCCTCCAGAGTGCCTGAACGCCTCCCTACTCGGTGGCATACTGCGCAGGTCAGAACCAATGCACACAGGGCACTAACCTGACATGTACACCTGAGATAAACAGGGGCTCATCACACCTTCTTCAATGGCTCCTAATGTAACTGCAGTGATTCAAGAGTGTATTTGTTGAGTTCTGCTGAAGGGGAATTTTTTAATTTCATGCTGCATTACAGCTGAATGCCAAAAGTTTCTATCAGAGCCGTTTAAAGAACAATTTTATACTAACTGCAACTACAATAGTTTCTCATTAGGAGTTTAGGCCCAAAATAATCACTCCTCTACTAGGACTAGTGGCCAGAGGCACCATGATGAATTTGGGGTAAAATGTTTGAAGCATGTAGGTCATTGAGCATGGTCCTCGGAGAAGGAGCAACCAATAAATCCATTTTACAGCAGCAGGACAATAATAAAATAAAAATGAGTAAATGTATTAGTGGAGAGCTGGAACCAATCAGGACTATCTGGCAGAAAACAGTCTCATAAATCAACTTGAGGACAAGGTCATGACAGATATTTAACATTAAAACGCCAATGAACATGAAATTTATTGCATGGTTCTATTGAACTGTCAAAATATCCCTGTTATTTTGTCCACCCCCTGCATGTATCCTTTAACAGAATAATATTGAAGCTAAGAGGTGAGCATGATGAAGTGGGATTTAAAGAGAAAACAGTTTTTTTAAGTGCAAATCTGGCTGCTGAAAATTGGAGAGCACTGCCTGAGTCTTTGTAGCCCTCAGATGAAACAGAGGATATACAGTGGCGCCCACAACGACTATTGTAGGCGAACGAGGGACCGGTGCTGCACGCGGCGCCATGCCCAGGGAGCCAGAGGGAGGCGAGACTAGGCCAAAGCATGCCAGGATCAGAGGAACCAGAGGAAAGCAAGAGTTGCCAGCGCTGTATTATTGATGAGGAAGAGAAAAAGGGAAAGGAGGGAAGAGGAGAGAGAATGTGGCTGCAAGATGAGGCATCAACAAAGTCAAAAAGAGAAATGTGTAAATAGAGGCGTTGATCGTCATTTAAAGTAAACACATTCATAACATCACAGAAGTCAAACACAGGGAAACTTTGTCAATGAATGAAAACTAGAATGAATTTTTTTACCACAGAGACACAGAAAGTCGTTATGTGCCGTTTGGTTCGTTACAGGAAAACAAAACTATCCATGATCCCAAATAATATTTAGAGTATAAGAACAGGGCGTTAGCAGGTGTGCTTTAAAATTTCCACATAAAAAAAGAAAAATGACAAGAGCTGCTGTTCCACCTTTTTCTAAAATAGACGTCTGGAGTTTGGGTGTAGGAAGAGATTAGTGCTCAAACAATAAAAAGGGAAACTCATGGGGATGTGTAACTGTCTGTATTAAAGAAAGCTTGTTTAATGTATAATACGTTGACATGTTTTAATTTTAAAGCCTTTGGTTTTAGGCTTAAATTTACAGCTTTGTCAAAACAAAGCAAACCTTTATTGATCCTTTTACCAGGAAGGTTTAATTAAATCTACATTTCTTTGTGGAAGAAGGAGGTCAGGAGATTTTATCTGTGTTTTGGTTCAGTTACTATGAAAAGACATCAGGTGATCACTGATGAGGATGAAATGGGATTTAAAAAAATATATATATATATAAAATGTGATTGTTTGATGATGTGGAACATGTGATGTTGAATGATTGTCATTTCCACAGAGCAAAGTCTAAGAATGGAGGCCGGTGTCTCCGGGAGAAATTAGACCGTTTAGGCCTCAACCTGCCGGCAGGACGGAGGAAAGCTGCCAACGTCACACTGCTCACCTCCCTGGTGGAAGGTGAGGCACCCAGACCTTTCATACACTCTTTTTTTTTTTATGCATTTAGTCTTTTAGAGCTTGTTTCATCAGTCTTTTTCCTGTGCCTGTGTTCAGGTGAGGCTCTGCATTTGGCCAGGGACTTTGGCTACACCTGTGAGACAGAGTTTCCCAGCAAGGCGGTGGGGGAACATTTGGCGAGGCAGCACAGTGAGCCAAAAGAAACCAGCGCACGCAAGAAGATGGTTCTGGCCACAAAGTATGAACACATACAGATTCACCACACTCAAAGCTTAAAAAATGTCTTTTTTCTGGCAATGAATTGATAAAAAAAAACATTTAAAAGCCATAAGTTAACAACCATCCTTCTTAAAAGTACTTGGACAACATTATTTTCTATTTCTATTGTGGAAAAGAAACATAAATATCAGGGAGTGATTTGGCCGACAAGAGGAACATGATGTAAAAATGTAACCCACACACACACACAGAATTAGAAAATCCTACATATGGGACATTCGTTTAAGCACATTGGAAGCACTGAACGTGCTCTTTTTAACTGAATCGCATCCCAAAACTCATCCAGGACAAACGTTGACAACCAACTCTGACTTTACATTTGCAGAATATTTTGGCCGCATGCTGTGGAAGTGTTGTTTTAGTTTTGAGTTTGTCTTTGAACTTCATCTTGCTCTTGCTTGTAGAACTGAATTCATGTGTGGGTTGATCCAAAATAATGAGGAGGAAGAAAAATCTCTTTAAAAAGACATAAATTGCGACGTTGTGTTGGAGACAGATGGTAAACCCTCATTCCCTCCCTCCCACCTTCTGTCTGTCAGGCAAATCTGTAAGGAGTTCCAAGACTTGTTGAGCCAAGACCGTTCTCCTCTGGGCTCCTCCAGACCGACCCCCATTCTCGACCTGGACATCCAGAGACACCTCACGCACTTCAGGTAACACACGTGTGCTATGTATAACAGCTAACGGACAATAACTCCAACCTAGAGTCTCTCTCTTATTAAAATGGCTCAGCAGAGACAGCCTTCTTGCAGAGCGCTCCATGCTGCTGTCCATTTTGGCTCTGACTTCTTTGCCATTTTCCAAAGATGCAGCTGTGCAGTTTGTGATTTGGCACAGTGACAGAGGAGGAGGGAACAGCGGCTTGTTAGCAGAAATGTCACATCTATGGCGTCATCCTTTGCAGAATATACAAAGTTTTATCAAACCTCTAGAGGGGGATGTACTGTAGAGTGCTGGACACAGAAACACGATGTGAGCTCGATTTATAAACAGATACGACAGACTGAACAACAGCTTCGTTCTGGCAGCCTAAAGGTCTGCAGTGAAAGGTGCCAGGCATTTAGCTCTGCAAGAACCTGCCGGTGGATCTTGTAGAGTAAAAACCAGCCTCAACTCCATTGTAAAATTGATTAAACATATTTTATGGCCATTTATATTTTCTATTTTCACTCGTATTCTGTATTGTTGTCCTGCAGACGTGTGCTGCTTTAATGAATGTCCTCTTTCTTTGTTTTTGAACTTTCCATTTGTCGCTTTAGGAGCATCAAGTACAAATTTGCTTAATAATAAAACAATCCAGAACAAGGAAATATTCAGTGTATTTTCTGGATAAATTAACTTTACTGTCGTGTCTAATGGCTGCTTCTGTCTTTCTTCCCAACAGTCTGATCACTCACGGGTTTGGCACGCCGGCAGTCTGCGCAGCTCTCAGTACTTTTCAGACGGTCCTGAGCGAGATGCTCAACTACCTGGACAAAAATTCAAGCGGGAAAACAAGCGGACCCACCGACCAACAGATCAACAACAGCTCGGAAAAGACGCAGCTCCGGAAAACAGCCGAGCCCCAGAGCAAAGACGGGAAAACAGAAAAAACTGAGTAGCCCCCACCTGCCCAGTCCCTGTGCCTTGGAGCGCTGCATTTAGGAGAGTGTGTGTGAGTGTGTGTGTGTGTGACTGTGTGCACTCTCAGAGAAGGATTTGTTAAATCCCATGCATTAATGTGTCTTCTTTGAGACAATTCATATTTATTTTATTTATTTGTCTTACACTGAAACTGAACTGTCCCAAAAAAGACAACCTGACGTGTGAATGACAATAAGACATCCTGTATGACTGTGTGTGTGTGTGTGTGTGTGCTGACATGGAGGAGCCTCATCATGGAGACGGCTGTGACTCATCCAAGACTTTTATTTGTTTATTTATCAAATGTGAAAACAGGAAGTGAACACGGACATGCTGACATCAGTTTTCCAGGACAGGGTTTGGTGACTGCCAACACAACAACAACAACACACATGACAAACTGAACAAGTAAAGGTTTCAATCCAGCTAAATCAGGTGGATTTCCTGCAGAAATACCAACAGAAACACACGCTTGTCCTCACCCAGGATCATTTAATCTGTTTTCTATTAGATTATTAGAAGCAGTGCCTGATATCAACAATAAGAGTTCAGCTTTTCTTAAAATCTCAGTCGATTGAATTGAAATGAGTTCACTTTCCAACCATTTGACAGATTAAACTGAAAACACTGACACATGCACACACATTATTGTGCAGCCTATTCCTCCCGTACCTGTGAGAGCACTTGAATCAAGCCATTTTTATTTTATTTTCACACTGTACAATCAGTGTCATAGCAACCGATGTGTTTACCATGCGGACGACAGAGGAAAAAGAGACTGTTCCTGGAGGTGGGACTGATGTAACGCTTCTGCCTGGGGTAGGATACACAGTGGGGTGTGCACGAGTGCGAGTGTGTCTCTCCGTATGTGAGAGATGAAGAGACTGAAAGCGAGAGAGAAGGGTCCAACTCAGCCATTTTGTAAAAGGTGACTTTGCAGTTGCCATCGTTACTCTTCCCTGTGCATGTCTATCTTTGTACACTTCCCAGATCGCAAGTTTAGCCGACACGAGCTCTCTGCCTCGCTCATGAACATTTGTAAAGATATATATAAATATTTAAATTACTTTTCTTGTAGGTTTTCAACTATATATATGTTAAATCCCTACCTTCTAAAATGCTGGTGTTCAATAAAGACAGTTGCTACGTGTTCTACTATTTGCTGTGGTTTTAAGATGTGCTGCACAAACACACACAAACTCATTTACACCTTATTGAAACATATATACATACAGAAAGAAGGAAGCAACAGTGCAAGATGAGACTAAACAGAGGCAGTATCGATCAAAGGCAGCATGTGTGAATTATCCGTACGAGTTCACAGCGTTAAAGCGATAAAAGTCAGAGTTCTCCTCTAATGTTGAGAGAGAAGAGTCTACCTACAGAAAAGTTCAAAAGCTTCCTTTGTGGGCATGAGCATGTGTGTTTTCTTTCAGTATGAGCGACTTCTGTCAGATTTTCTGCTTATTTATATTTCAAAAAAGAAAAAAGGAAAAAATGTGATGATAAAACAGAGAGAGGAGCAGCTGCCTGCTGGCGTCTCCATCCGGACTCTGTAGGTTCTGTTTACTCTGCTCTGTTTAATATTCCAGTCATTTAAAAGGAGGTCACGTTCGCTGCATAACACAAAGACACATAATCAGAAAAGATGCATTTACGGTGCTGCCTGGTGCTGGTTTGTCGCTCTGAATCAATACGAGCAAAGCCTCAGGTGGAAAAGTAAAAGTAAAGAGAGTGTTATAAAGGAAAGAAGTGACACAGGTGCAAAAAAGACGTATAGTCCCAGTGTTGCTATTATTTTTCAGTCTCTTATTTGACAGATGGTGTCATCCCCTAAATATACACACATGCAATCAGTGTGTTACATTGCTGGGACTGAGTGGAACCAGTGGTAAAACATTAGAAAGTGTCCAAACATGCATAAACGCATATGGTAAATTATATCTTTCCCCTATGGTGTTTTTTTTTTTTAAGCTCTACATCAGTGCAGTTTTTTCAAAATAGCAACACTCTGCAGCTGTGAGCAGACTGTATGTTTGAAAGGCTGATTAACAACCAACACATTGGATAATTTATGTCATTTGTCAAACATTAGCTTTTCAAAAGCACAGTTGGTTGTGACACTTATCAGTTAATTAAAAAACACATTGAAATAAAAATCAATAGTTGCATATTTTTACTTTCAGAACAATGAACATATGCCTGTATGTTTTGGAGAGGTGGTGCTCAGAACGCAGGAGGACAGGTTGTTACTGCTGCAGGGTGTCACTCATTACATTTTGATCTGTAATATCAACTACAAACAAACTTCATTTGTTTCCTTTTTATAAATTTAGCCACTTGTTCTGTTGTTTTATACATTTTGCTGCTGACTCTGGTGGTTTTTAACGTGTGTTTGCTCCCATTTATTGAAACACTTCATGGTATCAAGTTGGAAACAATGAATTCTACCAAACATGCACATGTTCGACCACCAAGAGACTGATTTAAGTTACCATGGAGGGTGGTGTAATGGCATAAATGCAGGAATTTACTGGAAGGATTGCCCTTCGCTCATATCAGTTACGAAGAAAATGTACAGAATTAAGCTTTGCCTATGATCTGACAGGAGAACGTCAGTCATGTGAGTGGCTGTTTGGGAGGAATCAGCCTGATCAGTGATCAGAGTCATGTATCTGAACCACTACGTATGAAGATGTAGCAGAATGACGCGAATGAAGCGAAGCAGCTCTTATAAATCAGCTCTTTGATGGTTGCTGCATCTCACTTGAGGGTACGAGCAGAAACAAATGAACATGAGCACAACACACACACACACACACACACACACACACACAGATGCAAACACACGCTCAGAGAAAGCAGCCTAATCTCACTTTTGTTTATTACTTGCATGATAAACATGCAATTCCTACGAAAGACATCCCAGCTGACTCCACATCAGAATAATAAGCAGCTTGATCAAAATGAGCTGAGAAATGAAATCGATACGTTGCCTCTGCTGGAGTTTTTGTAAATTGACAAACGGACAAGAATGAATCATAAGCGGTGCATAATGTCATGGGGAAGGCGATGCGTTATTCACACTGGCTATTGATTGTGTTACAGTGCACTACATTAAGCATGTTTCACTACTCCCCTATTCAGCCTTCAGTATGTAATATGGCTCATTCTGTGACTGACTCCAGTTATATTTATGAATAACGTTGTATATTTATATGCACGAGGTTTAGGATGCAGAAAACATACTAAAACATGTACATCTTCAATGCTGCCATTTATACTGAAGTGAATTAAACAGCCCTTGTCTCAGTGGGACTATAACTCCTGCTGACTGAGCCCCACAGTCACGAATACCAAACTCTGCTAACTTCTAAGCCCCGTCTCTCCAGTCTCTCTCTCCTCTGAAGCTGTAACCCTCCTCCTCCCTTGCTTCTCTGCTAAAACCTCTTCCTCCTCTGTCCTGATCCTGTTCACTCCCAGAAACACTCGTGGCCTTTCCTCCTCAGCCGCTTTACTAACTGTCCCCGTCACTTTTTGTCAACCCACACACACCACAGCAGCTGGTGCAGTTCACTCAAACCTGCCAGGAACTCGAGCCCAGATCTATTATTTGAATATTGTTGCATAAGGACTCCTTAAATAAGACTATCAATGCCACTTTACTTCATCTTACAGGTTTCATCTGTACAACCACCAAAATCCACACAGCCACTGGGGGTTAACAAGACCTAAATTGTTCAGAGGAAGCAGTACAGTAAGTCGCAAGTGTTTACTCCATGTTTTCATGCACAATACCACAAACCAGAGACTAAAGCATTCAATTGGAATTCAGCCATCATTCATTTAATTATTTAAACCTGTGCTGTTCATACTGGGACATAAGGACATTTTTTATCGAAGATCTAATTTGTTTCAATATAATTTGATCTTACAGTTATTTACTGCTGACATTTGCTTTAATTCGTTCTTAGGACTCACAATTACAGGCTTAAGACTAGGATTAATCCTGGTCCTCTTTCAAATCAAAGCTGAACTCAGGTCTCACCACCTCTTCTCTGTTCTGTGGTGTTGTAGTGCGACCTAGTGGTCAAAGGTTGAACTGCAGCCTGAACGTGCACAATTACAACCCCCTGATAAGAGACTTAGAAATGAAAAGAGTCAAAATGTAAAAAACATAAGGCCAATCTAGATCAACTATATAAAACCTCTACATCTACAATTAAAATGATATGAGACTGACAGCAGGTGCTCCATGTACCCATCTAATGAATTCTAAACGTTGTTTTTGACATGTTACCACCAAACCTAAAGTGATCATTCACATTTTCATACACTTCATGATAACTACAGCACAAATACTACACTGCATGTTCTTATGGTGTCATCTGATTCATGTATTCATTCAGTTTTCTCTGTTGAGACAGACAAAAAAAAAGGTGAAATTGAGGACGTGCACCGATTCTTTTCTTTGCTCAGCAGCAGTTGTTAACTACATTTAAAGACGTAGCTAAATAATTCTTCTAGTCTTAATTGTGAAGCAGTGGAGAGATGCTAGGCCTGAAAAGATGTGACTCAAAGCATTAAAGCAGGGCGTGCAGGAAGCTGTATCAACCTTTAACCTTTGGTTAAAGGTAAAAGGGATAGAAATTAAGAATCTTTCACGTGACATCTGCAACTAAAAAGTTGAGAGCAGGTGGAATGAAAACCCTCCCTGGCCTCATTTCCTGACCGAAATCAGGTGGAGAAGAAGACAAATGTGGCTCATTTGTCGAAGGTTACAAAGAAAAGACAGGGAGCAGATAGAGCAGCATTAGTGTGACATGTGTGTAATGTATGCTGATACATCGGGTTTCAAAGCGCTGCAGGACAGCAACCACAACCCCGCCTGCAGACTTCCAGACTGTCAGGACATCTGTCATCGCTGACAGTCATATGCCCTGCCATGTGTGTGTTTGGGTATGTCTGCGTACGAGGGGATGAGGGAGAAAGAGGAAGAGAAAGAGGGGAGGCATGGGTGGATATTTGGCAGCGGGTCATTCCAGAGAACATGGGAACAGCCGTTCTTCTTAAACATTCATGCCTGGGATCCTCAGTGGCATGTTTTTCTTTCTTCTTAATGCATCAAACATCAAAGGAGCTAAATCATGTCAAAGAGAACACACACACACACACACTAAGTAAAATGATATGAGTGTTAATAACTAAGTGAACACCTCCAAGAGCGTGGATTTTAAAGGAAACACGTTTATATTTGAACTGACACTTGATTTTTATTTTAAATAACAGATCTCAACACACTTAGAGCAGTTTTCTTCTCTCAGTGCAGGTTTGATGGGTGGATGCATGTGTGGTTTCATGACACTAGGTGGAGCAATTTACACACACACACATCCACAAATCCACTGAGGAGTGGTGGCAGAGGAATGTGACAGTTATCAAAAGGAACATCTGCTGCTTATTACAGATTGAAACTGGATTTGATTTTTATAAATATATATTGTGTGTCAGACAATCTATTCATTTTCCATTTATCAGTTCATAGAGCAGAGGCTATGAATACAGTGCAGTTAAGAGACAGAGCTTCTGTGTCTTTTTATATGCAGATCATAGAATTTCATAAAGAGAAAAAACACTGAAAGCAGAATTGTCTGATTTAAAGAATTGAAGTTCGTCTTCTGCAGTAAAAGCTCTGGACTGGACAATAATACTGTTGTTTGTAATCTCACCAGACTATTTTTAAAGCCAAATAAGAATATTTAACCCAAATCGTATATAGTGTGGGATGTGAAATACCTGACGGAATGAGATAAACATTAAATTCCTGAGATGTAAGTTCCCACTATTGATTCACTGGGGGGATATGTTACAGCTGTGACCAAAAGTTGTAGAAGTGACTCAAATTTTGTGTTTTGCAAACTCTGCTCTTGAGTTTTTAACGTTTTTTTCCCCACGTGTTTCTAATATTTTATTATTGCTTTAAGCTTTTATTGGCTGATAAAAATAATAAAATTGATGTAAAGAATTGTTCTGCAGCCTAAAATCAGTGCACGTGTGTGTTTGCAGCACAGTTTAGATGATACAACTCTAATATGATGCCAAAGATTCAGCATGTTCAACATCAAGTCAGCTGATGATGGATTTCAGCAACCACCTGACAGAGAGAGGGTCACTTGATTCATTTTCAGGTTTTATTTTTAAAGCGTCCTGCAACTCCATCTTATATTCAGGCCAATACAGGACGTCTGTAATTGTATTATGAAAACACAACAGACAGGCACAACAAAAAATAATGACAGGAGGAGAGTTAGAGGAAAAATATAAATAGATAGGTCGAGAAAAACAGAGGCTGCTGGTTTAATAATCATGTGTTGTGGTATTTACAGAGATGAGATCTCAGCATTGTTCAACAATTATATAGTAAATAAAAAAACATTTCCAACACCTGTAATCATGGCACCAAATGACTGAACATTTGACATATTGAACTTTATCAGGAACACAAATAACCCATAAACCCTGAATCCAGCTTTTAAAATTAATCTTTATATATTTAGTTATCTACCTGCTCTGAATGTTGTAGGTCAGATTCAGTTCTTTCCAGTAGCTGTTCATGTGTGTCCAATATTAAGTCTTTGTCCAAATCACTGGGATTTTATTTTGGATTGTTGCAGGGATTTGATTAAATGTATAAAAAGGGAATTTACAGTGTTTAATTGGTGTTTCTCGTGCTGATGCGTGCTGCTGTCAACCCGCCCTACATCCTTCACAGTAGTAGCGTCTTCAAAGGGGTTCCCCATTCACAAAGCCTGCAGCCTGACTTTACAGAGGGCGGAGAGAGAGAGGGAGAGAGAGCGAGAGAAAGAGAGAGAGGGAGAGAGAGAGAGTTGAGACATCCCTTCCTCACTTGGCTGCATTCGGTTTACCGACACCGGAGAAGCGACCATGCTGTGGAAACTAGTGGAGAATGTCAAGTATGAGGATATTTATGAGGTAATGTCGCCGTCCAGCGGTTTGTGTCTTGGGGAAAACGACTTGTGAGACGTGATTTTGGGGGATAAGTGAAGTGTGAGACGTTGCTGACTTAACGAAGTTGTTTTTTGCAGGAGGCTGCAGGCCTGTTATTCTGTGATGTGGTGGCTGTGAAAATGAGCCGAGGGAAATTTGACTACACGATAGTTTCGATCAGACTTGAAATGTGGCTCATTGCGCGAACTCTCTCTCAGTTTTTGTATTATTTTATATTTAATGTTTGTGACTACAGTGCACATCCCTTCACTGTTTGCATTACGAGGCAGAACAGAAACAAAAAATCACACGAGATAAAGATAAAACAGCAGTTTCATCTTCTAAATATCACCAATTTAATTTATTTTAAACCAACGGACCAAATCTTTGCTTCAGATCAGCCTAATTTAAAACTCTTAAATTAATTCCAGGTTTGGATAAATGTCTAAAATAACAAACACGCTGTTTAAAATATAATCGAATAACAAATACAGCGTTTTATGTTATTCGGGTCCGAGCAGGATGAAGGTGGATCACAGAGAATCATCTGGCTCTGATCCCACAACAATGTGGTCGAGATGCCACCGTGCTGCTCCGGTCGGCTCGCGCTCAATGGGCTCGAGCACAAAGCCCAAGAAGAAAGAGCAGCTCGCGAGGCCCCTCGGTTCAGCCCGGTGGGGAGCCCTTGTCTCGTGCCGCACATGGCTTTTCTCCCACGGCGCGAGGGAGGGGAGGGACAGTGTTGTTAAACAAGTGGTCCAAGGGGCAAAGAGGGGCCGAACGGTCCACGACGCAAAGTTTAATCGCTTCTTTTGACTCGTGACACCGTTTACACGAGCTCTTCACGCGCCCTGCAGTGTGTCGAGTGCGTTTTAGGACAATAAAAGGCAGCTGCCCCTGCGTTTTATCCTTATTATTTCAGGAGTGTTGGACGAAAGAGGAGAAAACTGCAGTTACGATGTAAATAACTCAGCGCAGTTAATCTGCGTCTGTGCGTAAAAGTGCATTGACTGTTCCACAGAGGCCGAGTGCACCCGGTGGGAACAAAACCTCTGACCCTGGTGCCATTAGTGTCATGCTCGACCCAATATGATTCACAGCAGCCCTGTTTATGTTGCTGTCATCTAAACCTGGCTACGTGTTTTCTTTTAACACCGGTTTGCGCAAGTGTTTCCAAAGGCGACCAACGGATTTCTGCGATAAAAGGGCCCCAGAGTGCGTGTTTCTCTGATGGGGAATTCCTCCCGGTGGTGGACACCCTGTGCGCTTTCACCTGCTTGACAGAGTCCTTCCTCCATCTCCTGCTGTTCGTGCGTCGTTTTGGCTCTCCACGGAATTTAAACGTCACTCACGGTTGCGCGAGAAGCTTCACGCTCCATGTGTCGCCAGTCCCCTGCCTTGCGCACATTAATATTCCTGTAAGTCTCAGTCATGAATAACAATTACACCGTATACCGGGGGTAGAGGCGGGAGCTCGGTGCTCACTCTCAGAGCGGCGGCAGCTCCGGGCTGAGGAAGGTTCTGTATGGAGCTCTAGACCAGATCGAGCCTTCAGATACAAACGCGCAGCCTTCACCTGGAATTAGTTTGGTTATCTGGGCCGAGAGCAGCTTTCACTATTCCGCTGTTTCACCGTGAGCCGCTCGGGACACCAGCCGAGATTTTACAGATGTTAGTTCATTCCTACTCCACCGCGGTGAGTTTTCTCCACTCAGTATTTTCCAGTATTCGTTTGTGTAAATGGTGAATCCGCAGATATTTGCTGTGAGACGCTTTAAATTAGGCTGTAACGTTTCCCCTCCAGGCTCTTGTGTGCTTTTTGTTCAGGAGATTCAATGCCAGTTAGGCTACTCTGGCTACATCACCAGAGGCGATGCTCTAATAAATGCATCGTGATGCTGGGCCTCCATATGGTTTCATTTCGTTCAAATGTGGATCCAATTCTGCAAAGAGCTGATTTTTTTCTGTTCTCTTCTGCACCCTCTTCAAGGACCGCCATGACGGTGTCTCGAGCCACAGCTCGCGCCTGTCCCAGCTGGGCTCTGTATCGCATGCGGGACCTTACTCCAGCGCGCCGCCGCTGTCTCACGCACCCTCGTCGGACTTCCAGCCTCCGTACTTCCCGCCGCCGTACCAGCCGCTCGCTCACTACCAGAGCCAGGACCCGTACTCCCACGTGAGCGACCCGTACTCCTTGAACTCCCTGCACCAGAGCCAGCAGGGCGCATGGGGGGCGCGGCAGCGGCAAGACGCCGCCGGGGACCGGATGGAAAGCTCCGCTCTGCTGGCGCAGCCTCGGGCCTCACTGCCTCAGCTGTCCGGGCTGGACCCACGGCGGGACTACGGCGGAGTACGGCGGCCCGACGTGCTGCTGCACTCCGCACACCCGGGACTGGATCCCGGTATGGGCGACGGACTGCTGCATGGGTTGCACGGTATGGAGGATGTTCAGGTGAGTCAAAGATCACACGGGAGATTTACAGAGGTTAGAGAGCAGTGATGATTTTCAACTTATAGTGGAATCAGTCTCAGTCCCAGAGACAAAATAAATCATTTACTGAATATTAATTGAGTAGCAGAGGGAATTAAATGTGTGCTTATGTATTAAAAATTATAACATTTATTATGATGGCACTTTTACAAAAAATACAAATAAAATAAAATGAATAAAAGGAGCAGGGTCCCATTAGAAGAAAGGTCGGTTATTGGTCATTGTTGACAGTCCCCTTCACTGTCTCCGTGCTCTTACAGTTAAGGTCAGTGAACTCAGCCCCCTCAGGGCTCAAATGTCCCACAACAGGAAACCTGAGACATGTTTGATGAAATGTAGGAATTTAACTATATTTCAGTAACTGAATTCAATAAAATGCTAATTTGTTTTGAAAACCTTTAAATTTTACAACCTACAGAAATTATATTATTATTATTATTATTGTTGTTGTTGTTATTATTATTATTATTATTTTTTATTATTATTTGCACGGCTTTTGTTGTAAGGTGCTGAATTCATAAAGCAGAGATTTGGTTTTGTGTTATGTAGGATTTCATCTTCCCCTCTTTTCCCCTCCGGGCACCACATCACGATTTGTTCGCCATTTAACCTCAACAATAGGTTCTCATTTCTGATTCTCCATGTTTGAGTCATACATTTATTAACCTCATACAAATTTAGTTTGAACAAATATTCTATTCTCCCCCTTTTTTATACTGGTGTGAAGCACTGATGACATTTGGGACTGTTTAAAACGCAGTAATTTCGCAGGATGATGAACGAGGTTTTCCATTTGTGAGATTGGCTTCTTGCAGAAAAGTCACGTTATTATTAGAAACAACGTTTGATTGATGCGTGATAAAAAAAAAACTTAACGACGTCTATTTTTCCGCTTTTGCAACCTGAAATAAATGTTTTATAAAAATGCTGCAGCACTGTTTGAATTCGATTCAAACACATACAAGAAATAAATAAAATGAAAAGTGAAGAAAAACAAATCAGACTAATGAAACGTATTTATCTTTCTCCTAACAGACCATTGAAGACGCCAACGGAACCAACATCCTGGACCAGTCAGTAATTAAGAAAGGTACACACCAACTCTCTCCCACACTTTGTAATCTCTCTGCTCTCTCAGCATCATTATCAATAATCCCAGCAGCATCATAAAAATGTAATATTCCTTTAAAAACATTAATTTAATCATGATAATTTGCAGTTGATGACAGACTTTAGGGGGTGTTTACACCATAATTCACACAGCTTCAGATTGAGACATGGCTCTAAACTGGATCCAGGTTTTTGGCTGTTTTCTGGATCCAGAACGCGGAGGATGAGTTTGAAGGCGGGTTAACGATCCCAGTATATTGACTGACAGGCAGTGTGTCGCTGACAGGCTGCAGCCCTGATGATGTGCGCTGATTTAGTTACGGGATGTTGAGTGACTGAGCTCCCCGCGGGGCATTTAAGCCGCTGATGTAATAAATGGCACCGCTCACCGAGATCTCGTGAGCTCGTTTAGAGCTAATCTGCGGTATTATCCCCCGCGGAGCCATCAGAAACCCCCGCGCACTGGCCCCTACGCACGCATGCACGAAGCTGGATGGCTGCTCCTTTTTTTTTTTTACGCCATTAAGACGAGCATTAGCGGGATGAAGGAGCATCCAGTGCTGCTGGTGGGAGTTAAACCGGCCGTGGAGAAAAGACGGGGAGGTGGTTAATGCGATTCGGGAGCGCGAGCCAATCAACAATCGATAATATTGTAATGAGAATGTCGCGCGACATTAAATAACAGTAAATGCCCGGCGCGTGGGCGCTTCATTAGGCCGGGGCCGCCCTCTGAGCGCGCGTGGTCTGCACACTGAGCCGAGTCCGACTGATGTGATGTGCGTCAGGATGCTGCGCCCTGATGCTGAAGGCCTCCACTCACGCTGCCTCTCACCCGCCTCTTTCAGTCCCCATGCCGCCCAAGAACGTGGGCTCCCTCATGCTGGGCAAGGACGGGCTGATCGGTGGAGTGACCGTCAACATCAACGAGGTGTTCTGCTCGGTACCGGGCCGCCTGTCGCTGCTCAGCTCCACCTCCAAGTACAAAGTGACCGTAGGGGAGGTGCAGAGGAGACTGTCCCCACCCGAGTGCCTCAACGCCTCCCTGTTGGGGGGCGTGTTGAGAAGGTAGGACAGCAGCCTAAACCAGAACTTTACGCATTTGTCTACACATTTCTCAACAGTGGCGCCATTTACAGCTGCACTTGCTCATTTACACCCATTGACGCGTTTTCCTGTTTGTCTTCTACAGAGCAAAGTCCAAAAACGGTGGGAAGTGTCTGAGAGAAAAGCTGGAGAAGATTGGACTCAATTTACCTGCTGGAAGACGCAAAGCTGCCAACGTCACGTTACTAACATCTCTAGTCGAAGGTGAATCATTCGTTCAGTGTCGCTGCTGAGACTGAAATAGTTTTCTGAAAACAAACATCTCTCAGATCTTTACTGGATAAAATTAATAAACTCAAGTTCCCAGTTTACACAACATTGAGAACAGCACTGCAAAGGTCGTGACCTTACAGGCTCGATTATGTCCCTGGATTTAAAAGATGGAAAATTAGATTATTTTTGCAGTGAAAGAAAAACTAATATTCAAAGTTGAGCAAGTGGAGACACATGGTCAGGGTCTGCAAATTAATTTAAATACTGGAAGTAATTGTTTTTATTAAAGGCAGTCTTTGTTGATTTTTTGCTTATCTTATATAATTCGTCATTTCAACTAAACAACATTGTTCTTTAAACAAATATATAGAAACGATCTTTACATTTTATAATGTAGTTACTATTTTATTTTTATTTATTCTCAGGAAGTCGTGTAACAATTAAAAAACAGAGTCCTTTATTGTTATTAATTTATTGGCTGCAGAATAAAATCGCGTCCACTTCCCATGCAACAATAAAACCGTTTGGTTTGGGATGAATTAGTGGTTGTAAAGATAAAGTCCGTTTTAAACACATATATAAACATAGTGCACGAACAGAACACGCGTCATCAGCGCTCACGAACCAACCAGCAAACAGAAAAACAAGAAAAAGAAACGTTTGGGTGTGAGGTCGTTTATGCAAATAGAAACTAAACCCAAACCTCCGTTATCCACTCAAATATTTACAATCTGTTGCTTAACGTTTGTCTTTGCTGCCTGTACCCACACATCTCTCTTACACCTGCCCCCCAGGTGAAGCGGTCCACCTGGCCCGGGATTTCGGTTACATCTGCGAGACGGAGTTTCCCACCAAAGCCGTGAGCGAGTACCTCAACCGGCAGCATGCGGACCCCAACGAGCTGCACACGCGGAAAAACATGCTGCTGGCGACAAAGTGAGTTTGATGGAGCATTTGATTAGATTCTGTTCCCTCATCGCCTTAATAGGTGAAATCTGTCATGTAGGATATCATACATGTCTGCAGTGCAGCATATAGGGGGATTCCAGTGGAGATGGGACTGAAGCATGAGGCTGAATGGTTTAAAATAAGAGTTTAGCCATTTGGACACAATGGAAACAGAGCAGGGCACAGTGGAAGGTAAAAAGTTCAGAGGTCGTGGCCCTAAAACAACTCTGTCAGCACAAGAGGAGAAAGCAGCGTGAAGGAAATGTGCAACAGCAGAGATGCAGACAAATGTCTCAGGATATTTCGCCCTCAGATTGTGCAGCAGATGGTCCCAGATCTGAAACAGACACACTCAGGCCCCGTTTGACAAGATTTCCACTTGCAGCAAAAAAATACTTTTGTTGCTGTTGAATTGAATTACGTAACCGTTCACATTTTATATCCACTGTGAAAAATCTGACGCTCTTCCTCTAAATATTTCTGGTGAATTGGATATAGTGAAGTTCAGCTCTCACTTTACCACAGGCGTCTTTAAGATCCACTGAGAGTCTCCTGCAAACTCTGCTTTTATCTGAGTCACACAGTGAACACTGACATCTGGAAAGGACAACAGACTTTCCTACTGAAACACACTGATCCCAAAATGGGTCTAACCTGTAATTTAAAAAGCTGATAAAAATAAATTCAAGCATTAAAAAGAACAAGCAGAAGTCCAGCATGTCAGTAGGATTAAACAAAAGTGGCAAAGCATCAACTTAAAGCTTTTAAAACAGCTCGACAAGATGACTTGACTGAGCAACTTCATGGTGCAGCTACACCATTTCACAGAATGACCTTTAGCTCAAGTGTAGATGAACCTTACTTGATGCTGCCCTCTTTTATGTGATCTACACAGATCAGGCACATTATAAAATATGAGCTCTGAGATTGCAAATGTATGTTTGACCTCTGCTTCTGGTCTTAGTAGTGATCCTTTTTACTGGTCGTCCTCATGAAGGGACTTATATTAATCCATTTTTATGGCCGTTAAAGTGTGGAAATGAATCCAGGATTGTGTGATTACCTCTATCAGCTGAGCAGCAGCCTTGATGTGGATTAAATCACCGAACCACAACGTGATCACACAATCAAAAGTCATCTAAATGTGAGTTTTCTAGTCCAAGTAAAGCTTTAAACCACCTAACAAAGACCCCCGTGGAACGCCTAGGTTTTAGTCTTGCATTAAACGTGCTGTCTGTTGGCCTGCACCGCACAAACCATCTGCCTGTGTGTGTTCGTGTGCTTGTCAGTATGTACGGTGTGCTCAGTGGTGGATGTTTGATGCCTGGATTCAAACCTGTTCCAATACTGTGTGTCGGTGCTGCCTGTTAGAAATTCATTATTTAGCAGTGAAGTGTTTCAAGTCGTCAGAAAACAACAGCAAGAGCCTTGAGTGTAGCCCAGGGTGGCGGCTTCTCCTCTCTACTCCCCTAACCCCAGCTGGGCTCGGCCTGCACAGCCTGTCACTCATTTGCTGAAGCTCTGCCCTTAGGCCGCTTACAGAATGTGTGTGTGTGTGTGTGTGTGTGTGTGCATGGGGCGTGCAAGCATGAATCAGAGAGGGAGAAAGAGGGAGAAGGAGCCTCTTGAATATAAAATGTAGGCCTTAAAAACCAGAGAATGGTTTGGTGAAATGTAACAAGGAGAACGAGGTGAAGCGGAGATTTTTCTGTTACCATTTAAATTACTATGAAAACGTAAATGAAGAAGATGCAATTTGTGACCTGCTCTCACAAATTAGTCATGAATTAAATATTTGATCTTTATGTCGAGGCCTCAAACTGTACAACTGCTGCTGCTCTGCATGGCCACCATGTTCACATTAGGGTTGGAGCTTTTACAGTGATCAAACATGTGGAATTAGACCTGTAGCTCTCAGTATTTATTGAAATATTTGATAATATTATTAAATATTATTTGTCTTGATCCTGAAAATAATTTGTCAAGGATCAACATCATGATATGTTACATAGATTAGTGTAAAGATGATGTCCAGTAGAGACTGATATCTAACTTTAGATAACATAAATGTCAGTATGTAGTGTCAAAAACCCTCAGACACGTCAACCAGAAAATGAGAAGCAGCTGGAAGACTCACCTTCTTGCTCTCATGGTGCCTCCAAACTGTCCAAGTGTTGGTTTATTGTAGCCGCTGATTGCATCAAGCTGGTGCTTGTCCTGATTGTTTTCCAAAGGCATCCTGGGAAATGAGAAATGAGACAAAAGTACATAAAGGAAGGTGGCTTTAAAATAAATGCAACAATAGATCATGTAACCGCCAGAATACACTGAAAAATCACTTAAAGGGGGTCAAAAAGGTGAAGTATAGGAGGAAATTAGCGATTTTTTTATCTAAATTTGATGCATTTGACATGAACCCCTCTTTGTAACGGCAGGAGGAGCTTCAGTTCTTACATAAACACAAAGGAGAGGAAAGAGAAAGAGGATGGAGTTAAACATTCCTGTGAGCTGTGTGAATAGACTGAGGACTGGCACACATTTATAAAAGCTAGGGATGGTTTCAGCGAAGGGAGCAGTCAGCACTTCTCTCCATCCTTTTCAAAGATGTTAAGTGTTATCACGATTAGCACAGAACCAATGCAGCGAGCTTAAGCTCACGGTTGTCAGTGAATCATTTTCTCCGTGAATAGGTAGGTCGGATCACGCTGCCTTCAGGAGCTGCTGAGCCACCTGCAAGAATTTCATCAGTCTGGCTTTCAGTGGCTGTCTGAATGCTGTTTTGAGGTCTTTTTCCATCCTGGCGAGAACACAGTTGACAGATATTCTATGCTTTTGCTCTGCATTACAAACCATGATCTGCCACAACTATAAACCGTCTGTGTGAGACATGATGAGTGCTGCGTTTTTTGGTAGCTAAAATTACATCATTTCATTTACTAGCATTACTTTTACTTATTGAATCTGCCCTGCTGAGTTGTTTCCACAGACTACTGTGAGATAGAGCTTAAAGCTGCAGCATGTCACTTTATTTGAATATAGTTTTATTATAAATACGTTTGAAAACATGGTGGATAAAGTCAGACTCATAAAACACTGGCAGCAATACATAGATAGTTGCTTTTAAATGTTCTAACTGATAAGATTATATCAAGGATAACTTTGCTTGATCAGTACATTTAGCAGATTCCTATTTATTCTTATTTGACAATGACTGATACCTGAAGGGCTGTGCAGAGCATGGCAGCACATAGCAGGTGGTGCAGTCGTGATTTTTGTTTCTCTTCACTTTGTGAGATTGTGATATATTTACCCTCACACTTAACTGTGTGACAGTTTTTTGTGTTTTAGAGGTTTTTGAGCATTAGTGGTGGAATAAAATAGATGTAGTGGTGATGTATTTAGTTAGATTTTCAAACAACAAATTCTCTACTGTGAAATTTTAGTTTGATCAGATACTTCTTATTAATTCCCTGCATGTGTTGCATCACTAGGTGTTATTGCTGAATTAAACCGTTACCATGAGACAAAAAATATTAAAGGTTATATTAAGGTTAAGTTAAATGCACCTTGTGTTATTTGTTCCTGTTTTGTTGACATTTGATATAATTTTTCAAGGAAACTCAGACTAACTGTTCATCATGTTTGACACTGAATACTAGGAGGACTCAGCAGTGGTATCAGCATTTAGCCATTTTGGAGACACCCTGCAGTCTGATGTCTTGTTGTGTCTTCTCCCCTGCAGACAGCTCTGTAAGGAGTTCACAGACCTGCTGGCCCAGGACAGGACTCCCCTGGGCAACTCAAGGCCTACCCCCATCCTAGAGCCTGGCATCCAGAGCTGCCTCTCCCACTTCTCCTTCATCACACACGGCTTTGGTTCGCCCGCCATCTGCGCCGCACTCACCGCCCTCCAGAACTACCTCACCGAGGCTCTCAAAGGACTTGACAAGATGTTTCTCAACAACCCTCCCAACAACCGGCACGGGGACGCCGGCAACAAGGCCGGCGACAAAGAGGAGAAGCAGCGGAAATGAAGCAGGGGAAGTAAGGGGGGGAAATGATGGAGAGCCGAGCAGGAGGCAAACACACAGACAGAGGCGTTACACCGTTACTTCTAGCTTTACACCACTGCAACTGGCCTGCCGCAAACAGGGCTGAGGTGGAGGACGAGGAGGAGGAGACAGAGGAATAGGAAGGCTTGATAGAGAAAAAGGGCAGAGGAAGACACCTGTGGGCCAGTGTCAGAGAGCACAGAGGGATTTTTCATCTGTGTTACGTTCTTTTCATTCCCCTGAGGACATGGTGGTTACTGTGTTACATCCATTTCGCTCTCTCTGCCTGCATCCAGTGAGACTGAGATGCTGTGAGCAGGCAACAAACACTGTGTGTGTGTGTTTGTGTGTTTGAGTGAGTGTGTGTGTGTGTGTGTTTGTCTTTACACAGAAAACGCATTGTGGGTATACAGATTGTGTGACGAGCATCTTCTATATGTGAAACAGGTTTGTCTGGTTATTTAAGGAGGGAGGGCATTAATTTATGTGTGTAAATATTTATTTATATTCACCTGACCTTTGTGAGCCGGCAGGTGGGGGGGGGGGGGGGACAGGATTCATCCAGTGTTTTTCTGTTCTTATAGAGCTGTTGTCATGGTGCTGATGATGGGTAGACATGCTTCTAATTGTCCAGTGATTTCATTTCTATCACACTGATAATAAACCATGTGTTTTATTTAGAGGTGTGCAGCCTGCGCCTTTTCTCCAGGGAAGTCCCTCTAAGGATTGGGGGGGGGGATAAAGTCACTTTCAGGTTAATCTGTTCAAAATGTTAAACATGGTATTTATTACCTAATGCCAGGGTGGTGTTCTTTTTACTTTCTTTATGAAATATGAATCAACCCCTTTAAATAATGTAGTTTACATGTGATGGATTTAAAGGAAAATGCGTAATTGACCCCAACATTTATTATTTTACAGCATTATTATGAGCATCATTATTATTATTATTATTATTATTATTATTATTATTATTATTATTATTATTATTATTATTATTATTATTATTATGAGGACATGAAACAGCAAAATAGGAATTCTTTGCTATTTTGCCATCAATCATTTTCCTACATAAGAAAATGAGGAAACGGCCATGGTGGATATTTAATCACGTAGTATTTGACTCAAGTGCAGATAAATGGAACAGAAAACACAGAATAAGAGTCATTTAATCTAATTAGATGAGATTATGGTCTCAGTAATGCTTTTAAAGTAAAACAGGCCTTTATTTATTTTAGTTATTTGTCATACATACATGATTTAACAGTACAGTTATACAGCGTGATCAGAAACTGCTGCTCCATCTCTGTACACTTAACTGTACATTTTGAAGTCTTTCTACTTGTGTATTTTAATTTTCTGCTACTTCATACTTCAGTAAATATCTGAGGGGAATATATAGTAAAACCATTTTTACTCTACTGCATTTATTTGACAACTTTAGTTACTTTTCAGCTCAGAGTGGGATTAATACAACAAAATGCAGCACAATCAAAAGACTTTAATGATCCCTGGTGTGAAATTCACAAACAAACCAGCAGCATGTAAAGTAATTGAAATGATAATGATTTGATTTCAAAGCATATGATCATCAAAACAGCCTGATAAGGTCGTTAAAATAAGATCCATCCACGTGATGAACTGGATAAAGCATGAATAATTATCATTCAATAATATATTATTAAGTGATGTGAAATGAGCCATCGCGCATAAAAAGTACTTTTGGTAGTTAAAATAATTTTAGAGCTAATGCTCTTGTACTTCTACTTGTACTAGTACTTCCACACTGTGGCATAGATACTTTTACTCTGTCTACCCCAAGAAAGAAAAAATGAATGTGACACCCAGATTATTACTGTTATTATTACTATTATAGAAGGAAACCATGCAAAGCTCAGTAGAAAGTGTCAGTGTGGAGTCATATATATATATCAGAGGCTCTGAAATGACCACACACACACACACACGCACACACACACGCACACAGTGATGGATACCGTCTTATTCCAGGGAGATAATTGGCTGGACCCCCCCCCCCTCCTCTATCGGAGAGGCTTCTCTCTCGCACGTGTGCACGGGGAATAGAGTCGTGCCTCGCGGGCCCGCTTCTGCGGCGGGGGTCCACTACCGGTGTGCTAATGACGGCTGAGCGCGAGACGCAGAGGAAAGTAGAGAGAGAGACGCAGAAAGAAAGCTTAATGAGAAAGAAAGAGTCAGACAGAAAGCAGGGAGCTTGCTTGACTGTGCGTGTGCATGTGCGTGTGTGTGCGTGTCCCGCGGGCTCAGGGTGACCGGTGGAGCGGAACACCGCGTGACGCAGGTGCAGAGTTCAGCACCCGCATGACCGCGAGCGATTCCCGCACAACAAAGACAGGAAGCTGCTGAGAGTCAGTGGCTGCAGCAACGACAGGTTGGCTGCAGCAGTAAACAGACAGGCTGAGGGAGAAAATGAAATAAAAGTAAAATCAACAAACACGTTAATGAGCAATATCCGCACATCGAGAGGATAAAACACCTGCAGCAGGATCAGCTGGCTGCAACATGTCATGGAAAAGATGGAGACAGTGCATTAAAGGCTGCAACACACTGTTTATAACACATCATCATGCAGCTGCAACACCCACAAGTGTTGATGTTGGTGAATTAACAGCTAACTAATGAGAATAACACACAGCTGTTAGTGGAGAGAATAGTTCCTGTGTCCAGTTGTTCACAAATGTTGTGCATCAACCTTAAAACTCTCCCTAAAGCTGCAACACTTAACATCACAGTGTGTTATAACACATGTATTAAACATCTGCACGAGGCTCATTATCACAGGCCTCAGTGCTCAGTGATGAATCCAGCTGTGTTAAGTAACATCAGCTGAAATTAATCTGAAAACGTCATTAACACTCAGTATAACCGATGATCGATCGTAAACTTTAAATGTAATTAAGTCAGCCTGCGTAATGAGACTCAGGCCTGGCACAGATGAGTCTGCAAGAGCGTGTGAATTTCTTAAATTATAGCAGCAGCACTTGATAGGCTGGATTTTCCTGTGTGCATTTTGCTTTTGTGTTCATTTACATGTTAACAGCTTTGATTTTTAATAAGGAGGACAATGTTGTGGTCTGCAAGGCTTAAAAACAGTCAGAAAATTAAAACGGTTTATTATTCAAAACCTCAGGAAACTTTATCTAAGATAATAACTTTTTATTTATCACCATGGATCAACAATTCGTTAAGGACCAGCCAGCGTGTCACTTTAATTCAGTTAGAATTTGCATGATGTTTATAAAACACTTATAGATTTAGCTTTTCAGCCCTGGGTCACACACACAGTATTCAATATGCTGAACTAAACCATTAAGGTCACGTTCCCTTTAAAATATAGTTGGCTGCACACAAGTACAAAGTACCACAAGTGTGTTAGAATATCTGTCAATGAATACAGATTCAGGAAATCAATGCAAGTCTGAGGACGTTTTAAAAAAACATCTAAAAGCTCAGAAAAGAAAAATATATTATGTGATTAAAAACAACTGGTTACAGCTCAGACAGGTGTGAATGTTTAATCTGCCCTTTTAGCCCTCTTAAAAGTTTAATTTGGATTTTAATAGAGAAGATCCAGGATGACACAGGAGTCAGTGTCACATCCTCCATCACAGATATCAACTTTTGCAACTAACAACAACAAAATGGATGTTTAGGACGTAAAGATGTTATTACCACTGCTAAGTTTTACTGCTAAGTTCCTCCTTTTTATCATTTGTGTAACTTGTTAATTCTGCACCTGTCAGAGTTTTTGTAACCCAGCTGCTGCTGATCACACTGAAACACATCACCTCCTGAACACCAAGCAAAGGTTGGGAGCTCGACATAATATGAATCACTTGTGTTTGATGAATTGGTGATTATGAGAAGCAAAATTTATTTTTATGAAAATGTCACAGGTTGTTACTTTAATGAGAGGACCGGTGGAAGGTAATCCAGTTATGAGGAGCACGGACTGAGCTCATGAGGACAACGACGATACTTCATAGATGTGAAATACGAGTGCAGAGCAGTGACGGTGTCTTCTACATCTCTGTAGTTTTACCAGGAAGTGAGGGAACAGGGCCCCATCAGCAAACCCCCTCAGCATTCTGTCACGCAATGGGCTGTAAAAATGCTTATCCAACACACACACACACACACACACACACACACACACACACACACGCAGGTTATCCAGCATGCAGACAGCCGAGTGCCGGTCGGGAGTAATTCCTGCTCGGGGCAGTGTGCTCCAGGCAAGGCAGGCGCGTGCTGGATATTTCATTATTCATTAATTTACTGTTTAACAAATCCTGTCATTACTGAGCCTGAGCGGAGTTCACACACACACACACACACACACACACACCCCAACACACACACAGAGCAGTGGGTGTCAGGCGTGGCAAATCGGCCTGTTTGATCCCGGCCTTCTCAACAAACGGGGAGAGAGCCATGAATAATAAGAAACGAGAAGCCTCGACGGAACGAGGGAGCGTGACACTGTCTCACAAAAAGCCCTTTAGCATGGAGCAAAGCTCCGCCGGGGCCTCACCGAGGGCCCAGAGTTCATTATATGAAAAGAAAAAAAAAAAACAAACAGTTGGCACAACCGTGATCAATATGAAAGGCAAAGCTCCCACACACACAAAGGCGAACGTGAAGCAGTTTGACAAAAGCTGCTGCACTGCTTCCTTTCTGCACTTTGAGGAGTCGAGCACGGCTGCTGTTGACTGTTTTCACCACCGAGTCCACTAATGGGATAAAGATTAAAGCTGTGAGTGTTTTGGCACATCCAGCTCTGTTTTTGGCGTACATCCCTGCAAAAACAAAAAACTGTTTGCCGTGAAACAGTTGAATATAGATAAAACGATGAACTCAGACATTAGAATAATGACTTTTACATTCCCTTTTCAGTCTAGTTCACTTAATTAATTAACAGAGGAAGCCTCAAGGCTACAAACATTCATTATTTCACAGGAAGAAAAACATGTATCAAATATTATAATGATATATTTGAGTTGTACAGGAAATTAAGTCAATTTTATTTTAAATCGCTCTTGCTAAAATGTCAGAGTGTACAGTTTGCAGCTGGAGAAGGTGAAGAAAGGTGACTAGAGACTTGATAAGAGACCTGCAGTGAAGCAAAAGGTTAAAGCCTTCAAGTCGTGCCACTGAATGTCACAGTGAAAGGATAAGACTGTGGTTCCAAGGAGAAACGACTTTATTTCTCCATGTGCTGCCCTTAAGTATCCGCGTTCTGTGGGTGGCCACAGACTTGATGTCATTAACATGTGACATATGTAGAGCTGACTGGGAGTGGCTGGAGGCCAGTGTGTGTCTCTGCCGCTGTTCCTAATGTCTGCGGGGCCACGGCACGCTGAGTCTGGGCTTTGTCAGCAGCCAAGCAGCCAAGCAGCCAGCCAGCCAGCCAGCCAGGCCACTGTCTGCTGCTGTTGATAGTGAGCGCGTTTATCAGTATGCATGACGGACAGTGTGCATGAATGTGCGTTTGCTGGTAGCTCAGGGCGGGGGGGGGGGCCTGGCTGGTCGTTCTAACAGAGGGGGAGGGGCGTCATCTCTGGATGTGTGGGCAGGGACACGGGCAGTCCGGGTCCCTTAAGGTTCAACTGCAGATGCTGAGTTGAAGTGACACAGCTGCTGCTGCTGCTGCTGAGGCAGGGCTGCTTCTTCAGACGGGTCAAGGTTACAGAGGAGAGGATACGCTTCTGCCACTTGGCTTCTCGCACTCACTTACACACACAGACACCTGCTTGAAGACAGGAATACAAAGCAGTTCTCCCTCTAAACCACCAAGGTCAAGGTTCTTGTGCCTATTGTAAGAATAAATGTCAGCATGTTAATACAGTGACCTACAGTGCAGGAGTTCAGGGACGACTCTGCTAAGGTTTTAGCCTGTGTTGGGGAACATGAACACGTTATCTCACTGTGATGTAGCTGCTGATTACTGATGACCAAGGAACCTGCTGTGTATTTTAAAGATCATCTAGAGATAATCATCTCTGGAGCTTTGTGCACAGCTTATCCTTGACCCAGTGTAGCTGGGTGAGTAGACCAAAGTTGATATTGTCCCTAATTATATAGAATGAACACTCAATTATCATTTGGGTTAATTTTGACTGCCCTTTCCGGGACTGCTGCTTAATATATTGTGAAAACACTGCTTCTCAGAGCTGACCTTTGAATACACCACCTCCTACACTCATGCAACACGGCTACCGTATGTGATAATCACTGACATCAGCAGCCGTATTGATTAGCTGAAAAGAAAACCTGCAAGATGGCGCAAGGTTTAATCGTCGTTCAATTTCAATACAACAACAACAAAATCGGAACAAGTGGTAATGAGTTAGAAATGATAGGAGGGATGGTGTGGGAGTGTGAGGATTACTGCAGTACATGTACTGCACGTCTATTGAACTTATTAACTCCTTATTTACTGACCAACCCCCCCAACACACACAGCCATGCACACACTCTCCAGACAGCCTGTTATTAGCTGTGTTTATTGTTGGAGGCATGGTCAGGTCAAACCACTTGCAGACACACAAGCAGACCGATACAACACTGGGAATGGAAGGAGGGACGTCACTCAGACATGAGTGCAGACAGATTTCGACCCAGGAGAGACACATGAACCTGATCAAATCATGAAGCACAAGCCTCTGAAAACACAATTTGACCATACAGAAAGAACTATGGCAACTAACTAGAGAAGATTGAAAGTATTGACACAGTGTGAAGATGTTCTGAACTTTATTCGATTCATTGACTCTGTTAAAAACCATCAAATCCAGCTGGTGCAATGATTGAAATTCAAAAGCTACATTTGCACATTTCCTTTTAAATAAACAGAGATACTAGAAGATCTCTCACTGTACCAAAACCAAACATCCATGTTCAACCTTCATCAGAGAATATCTGTGCATTCCTGTCAATGCAGGTCAGAGAGTGAGTCACAGGAGGCTTTAACAGCATCTCACCACATTGAGAGTAGTTAAAGAGCAGGTTACATGTCATTGCTTTAAGATCGTCTGTTAACCCGTCACACTACAGGGTCACTTGGGCAGATGATCAGTTCAGGCCTGCTTCTTCTCATCCTCGATTGTCAGGAGGGAGAATTGGACCCTTAATCTACCAACATTAGTTCAACCGCTAAGACCCAGTGTGAGCTGGCCAAGGCCTGGATATAGTGTGTGTGGAGAAGCACACAGTAGTTGGATGGTTCTGGGTCATTAACCATAATTACAGTTGGCCTCTGTGTGGTGTGATATTATGTGTTTATGTTTGAGCCCATATTAACCATGTATTAGATTGCTGACAACCGAACAACCTGAGCTGCACAGAGACCCAAATCCAGAATATGTAAGTGATAAATGCACTCATGGCATGCTTCATGGCTGGTTCAGACTTTCCATCTACAGAACATAATGAGTGTGCCAGAAAAATAACTTAGAATATACATGATTTTATTTTGCCTTTATACACGATAAGTGTTATTCAAACATCAGTCTAATTAAGGAGACACTCAAGAGGTTATCTGAGCCCGAAAGTCTGCAAATACCATTTAAACCACCTGTGTAATCCTTTTCAGAGATGGTCTGCGTCTCCTTTTCTCTCAGAGTTGAATTGTGTTTGGACCCCTGCAAACCTGCTTGCAGGTCTAGTTTAGTAATGAAGCCATTTCTGCAGCCGGGATATCGTCAGGATTAACCTTGTGTTAAATTCTCATTTTGATCTGGTAATCACATCTGGTCAAACAGGCAAACACCACAGTCTCATCACAATGTAAATGTGCAGCAGACACAAAAGGTGTGATTAAAGATATGGAAAGAGCTGAGGATCTGTAAAAAGATAAAACAAGGGAGGCAGATGCCGTTTTATAGAAGAGGACGATGAGGAAGAAAACCAACAAACTGCATTGTCTGTTCATTTTTACAGATATAATAGAAATGCTGCTTTGGCTCAGAGACTGTGAGAGGCAGTCAGAGAGAGGAAGATCGCCTCGGGGCGAGAGAGGTCTGTGTTCAGTGTCTGAACAAAATGCCTGGTCTGATCGAGTGAGCAAGGCCATGAACCAACCATCCACCCTATAGCATGCAGCCCACCCTCATAACACCACTGACGCTGTGTGTGGGAGACTGTGTGTGTGTGTGTGTGTGTGTGTGTGTGTGTGTGTGTGTGTGTGTGTGTGTGTGTGTGTGTGTGTGTGTGTGTGTCTACTGTACCTCATATTTTATTGTACCATCTTGTTTGAAGATATGTCTGTTTAAATTGGGTGAATTACATATTAATCTATCCATATTATCTTGTGGTGATGCAGATTAAAGTGACCATATATAACTAATCTGGCCTCCACTGAAACATTTTAAGATTCTCCCAATTTCTCAAGTCACTGAAAATCCTGCACCCAATATACCCCCTTAAAGAAAACCCAGTTCTGAAACTGATGTGCAGTGCAGATCATCTTCAGCACTCTGCTGAGCCCAGACCTTCCCCTCCCTGCTCTGCTCTTCTACACTCCCACCTGCATTCACTCTGCTTCAAGAAGTCGTCGATATGAAATCACAGCGCTCTTAAACTTAAATTCTATGATTGGTGACAAGAGCGGAAAAAGAATGAATCTCTCAGCCCATCGCTGTTCAATCTGGGTCACACAATTTGACAGTACATCTCCAGATTAAGTTTTGGAGCATATTAATAGTAAAAAATTGATGATGAGGATCAGACCATAGCAAAATCCTGGCTTTAAACACCAATAACAGCTGAACCAAGTATGAATCTGTGAGTGTGTCTGAGACGGGGACAAGGAGACAAAGGGGACACTGGGTGTGGCCGATGGGCTGCACGGGTTAGTTTGGACGGCAGTGGCAGGGCGTTTTTTTGATGCTGAACCAAGAGGACAGGAGGAGGCCCGGCCATGACGCTCATCACATTTGAAGCCCCCATCTGTACTGGTGTCTACCCACCAGTCAACTAGCCAGAGCACACACACACACACACACACAGACACACACACTTGGCTCTAATCTTTTCTGACAGTGCTCACATTCAGTTAGGCCCCACAGTGCTTGTACATGTCACTGACCATAAACAAAACATACACTCCTCTACTGGAGATGCACCACAGTGCACGGGGCGTGGGCACCCGAGAAATACCACAAGACAAGGGTGTGTGGAGGGTGCGTTGCCAAAGTGTGTGATGCCCATGATGGGTGTCCATGTATGTGTGTGTGAATACGAAGCTTCCGGGGAAGGAGAACAGATGCCTGCAGGTCATGTCATATCTCTGACATTAAGGCAAAGTCAGTGGAAGCCAATGGAAACAAAGACGCTTGTTAGCAAGCAGCTGTAGCGGCTGCTGCATGTGGCCAAACATAATATTCTCCTTTTCTGTTAATAGTGGCTTTGTGTTCAAGCATGGAGCCAAAATAATTTCTTAAAGAAACATTGTCATGACCTCTATTTAAAACACATTATACATACAGTATACAACGTGTGGTTGCTGGCTTGATGCCACAACAGAAGAAAAAGTTACTATAAATAAGTTTTATTCTTGGCTGAATCTGTTTCACTGCTGCAAAAACAGTTCTCACTGACAAACAGCAGCTGTTGCTGGCTCTGCCTTTTGAATCCTTATGTGTGAATGCACCATAAGGGTTGGAGACTGAGGTGCTGGGATGCAGTGTATCTGAGACAAGAGTAACCACAGCCTTACACTGTTGCCTTAACCCTAAACATTCTTTAAGTAATCTTTATTTGCCACTAGGGCTCAACATGTTGTAATTTAATACATAACACACACTTAAATCTCAAAGCTGCTAGCAGGTCAGCACGGCCACCTACCAGCCAGGAGGTTTGAGAGCATAACGTCCTACAAATGCAAAATCTAAACGCCACAGGAAAGTTACTCTGTTGACAACAAGTTCACAGGGAAACACATGATGCCCCTGTAGACAGTGACCAAGGCCTTGGTGAAAATACTGAACACGTGGTAGGTATAGCATTCCCCCATGCGTTTACTTCAGCCAGCGTGCAATACTGAGCTTTATAAAGGATGCCAAGAGCGCGGTAAACACAGAACATCTTGCATTTTAAAAAAACTGCATGCCAAACACAGTTCTAGATATAAATTACAGCTTCATTATTTACTGTACTGTTCAGTTTTATTTGTAATGACCATTTTCTTAACCTGTCATTTTATGATATGAACACAAATTCCAGGCCTGAGAAACAGGAGAATCACACACACAAACACACACATCTCCATGTTTTCTCCATCGTTTCACGTATAAACTAAAGCAGCACTAGATAAAACTTCTCTTTTCAGAAGATTAACATTTACGTTGAAAGTCGAAGTTAAGAAAAATGACATTTTAAAAGAAAAACTAAATCATTTTCATTCTATTCTGAAAAAATATTGACACACACTCCCCTGGGGTTGTTTCTCATATTTTTAGCTGCTGTCAAAAATTATTACTTTAGATTCTGGTGTTGTGTTTTGAGTAGATGAGCTTCCAGTGTGGGTCCCTGGAGAAAAAGTTTGAATCCCACTGCGCCAGCTCTTTGGCTGCTGGCTGCTTAGCGAATGGAAACAGACGTTCCCACTAGAGAAACTGTGTCTGTTTACAGACTTTTAAAGCGGTTCTAGTTTTACTAAGCGAAACACAGCAGCGTGTGACAGGAAAGACGGGAAAAGTGAAGATGCCAAAAACAAAAGCTACAAGTTGGATGTGAACCAAACGGCTCCATGTTGATGGCATCTTTTTTATTTTTTATTATTACATAGCACTTTGTACTATTACAGGTATAGTGGGAAGAAGAAATATTATTCACAGTGTTCAGTTAGAGAAGTTTAGAATTAATTGCTAATCTTTAGATATTCAAAGAGGCAGTTTCTAAAATTAGGCTGTTAAATAATGACAGAGTGTGTTTGATTGGTCAGTAGGTTAATGTGAGTCAGCATCCTTTCTTACATTAGGTCTAAATTACTGTTCCATCAAACAGTAACAACATTTAAATCACGGACCTTTAGCAGCACAGTCCAACTCAGAGGAAGTGTGAAGAACATCCTGCAGCACTAATGGACAGAGCAGGAACTTCTTAATGTCTGCAGCTATGGCTGGTTTCAGGTTGCTTTTGTTTATTCAGTGCACACACACACATACCCACATACACACACACACACTTGCAGTCTCCACTTGATTGACAACTTTGACCTGAATGTGCACATGGCTCCTTTTCCCTCAAGCTACAAGCAAGGAAGCATACTCACACAATGATGCACATATTTTTGCGTGCATTTGTTAAGCCCAGTGAAAAACCATTATCTGTTCCATCTGTGTGTGCATCTTTTATGCCTGCATGCTTGTTTGCTGAATGCACGTCCAGTACTGTAGCAGGCAAATAAACAGCATTACCTCCAGTTTATCTGGGTCTCTATCAATATGATCAAAGTTTATCATATCAAATGTCATTAATATGTGGATGTGAATGTGAAAGAATGTATTGCATGTTTTAACATGTATGTTTATTTCTGCTAAAAGGTGTGCACTGACTCAGTATAGGCTAATTTGTTACCACCATAAAACTCTGGTGTCTTGATCTGTATATTATCCGAATATTAAATTACCTGGTTCTTTACAAATCTTGAAAGGGTAAAACTAACAAGATGTTACAAGAGCTACACGAGAAAGGACATTTGAGAAAACACTGCAGCATTTTTTTGGATAACTATGAAGCTCTATTCAAAGATAAATGGCATCAAAATTCATATATATGTGTATATACATATATATGGTCAAATAGAGTCAGGAGTGAGGGTTGTTGCGCAGTTGGAGCATTGTTTTGTCTCAGATCTTCCCTAAAATGAGCCAAAGGCGAGTTAAAATCAGTGCTAACAAGAGAAATACCACGCGCTTCCAGCACTGTGCCTCAACTCGCCTGCTGGAGCCAACAGTGGGCGAATATTCATCCCTGCTCACGTAATCATTTTGACTTCATTGTGGTAGATCCGAGGGGTTATTCTCATGACCTGCAGGGCTTCAGAGGAACTATAGTCCAGTGGCTTGCTTGGACCACATAGTATATGATGAGAGTTTCTTTTTTAAGTGTGTGCAATTTTCAGTGGTAAGAACATGTAGTACACCTACAGTAGCTACTCTGATAACTTTATGGTTAAATTTCAGCTTCAACTTCTTGAGGAAAGAATGTGCCTCAATTTAAGCAGTTATTTAAATTATCGTTTAATAAGCTTAAGGGATTTGCAGGGGAACCGATGCAAACATTCTCTCTATGTATCCCAGTTTTTTAGGCAAAAACTGAGAAAATTACTGCCTCATTATCCTGAAATCACTTTTTAATTTGAATGAATTGACTGAGGCATAAAAATATTACATGCTATGTTGTGACTGTGTCATGCAAAATAGTGATAAAGTGTAATAAAGCAGATGTGCCCTATTTCTAACTTTTTAAAAACAGTGCACACACATCCACACTCTGATAGCAAAGGCGGAGCGGAAAGTAGCAAAGCAGAAAGCGAGAGGAGGGCTCACCATCTTCTCCGTTAAGCCTGGCTGACTAATTCTTGCTGCTAATTTGCGTTTGGTTAATTAACTAATTACTGAGGATGTCTGAGGGCGAGGCTGTCTGTCAGCCTGTATCAGTAATTATTTTCATCGTTTTAATTAGACTCGCACACTTCTAGACTCAATTTCTCCCCTCCCACCGAACACACACACACACACACACACACACACACACACACACACACACACACACACACACTAGAGTATCCAGTACTTTGTAAACAGCCTTACAGCAACATGGAGACCCTATATACCTGTCTGCTGACGTTTAAGATAGAGGTTTGTGATATATTTACAAGGTAGTGTGATCGATTTGCTGATAGGTTACCATCATCATCATTAACCGGGCATTTAAGGTGCATGCCACTAAAACACTGTTCTCTGTGTGTGGTGCAGAGTTCATTTTAGTTTAAATAGCTGGTTACGTAGCAATCAATCTAGATTTTTTTAGACTAAAATATAACATTAAAAGAAAAAGAATATACCGATACACGAGACAGATATGTGGGGGGCAGTAGAGAGGAGGCCTAATGGGAAAAATAGTCAAAAAATAAAACAGATTGCACAAAATTTGGTGTTCCTCAACAATATAAAGCTTAAAATCTTCATCAATAAAGACATCCAGGCCTCAGCTGCAGCAGGTAGTGCATTGGTCAATACATTTATCCATTATCTAGGCAGCAATAAATACAGAAAATAATATCTCCTTTGTATTAACTTAAGTTTGAGCAGATGAAAAATGTGATCAGATAGACAATTTATTGAATGTTAGCACAGCAATTATGTTTTTCCCCACATTGCAAATTAATCTGCCCATGATGTGCACATACTTTGAGTTGTCAGATAATATTTTGTAGCTTCTCAGTAAAAGTTGGAAAAGTTGTGCAGGAGCCCACTGTGTCTATTAATACAGCGTCCGCTGAAATGAATGGTGAGGCTGCATTTTTTTGACAATGTCAATCTTAACAACACTTGTAAAAAATTTGAACTTTCCCGTGATGGTTTAATGCTGCTTCAGCAATAAGTCCAACCTAAGTGACAAACTAGATTGTCAGTGCTTTTGGCATCCGTCATCCACTAAATCTGTAGGGGGTTGCAGTGGTGCTGGAGCTGAAGTGAGGTACACCTGGACATACCATCAGTCTGTCACACGGCTGACACATACAGTAGAGACAGACAACCAATAAGAGGAACCAATTAACCCAACCGGTTTTGGACTAACTAGAATACCCAGAGAAAAGCAGTGCACGCCAGGCAAGACCGTGCAAACTCCACACAGCAGATCTAAACTCTGCTGCACCACAGTGCTGCAACCGCTGCCCATATGACCACTTTAAAAATGACCTATTAGCTTTCCAATAGATACAGCTACTGCACGTTAGTTAAATGTGATGGTCATGGTTAATATGCAACTCTAAACTGTCTTAGCATAAAGATATTACAGCAGATACAAGGTAAAACTGTTTTTTGTTTCTTTGCTTTGCTGTTGAGATGTGATTTTTCACATATTTTAACAGATTCTTGGTGTTTAGCCGTTTTCTGCCCAGAATAAGATGCCTCATCAGCTTTCTGTTGGGTCACACCTTGGCAAAGAGAAGGAGAGTTGTAAATAGTGAGCAGATCTCTGGCAGAGCAGCCACACAGCAGATTTCATCCCGAGAAGCCACCTTTAGTAAACAGGCAGAACTAATGAGGACACTGAACACACACACACACACACACACACACACACACACACACACACACACACAACTCAGTGTCTGAGCATTTGGAGGCCCTGGGGCCCTGGGGCCAGAGCAGCCCAGATACCTGATGGGAGCAGGAACATCAAAGCTGCAGGATTAGAGAGAGGAGAGAGGAGAGAGTGCCGCAGGGAGGAAATGCTAACTTATTATCCGCTTCCAAGCTAATCCTGTTATCTACAGAATATAGCTGTGTTTAACCCCCCTACACACCTCCCTCCGACAACACACACACACTGTGTACACGCACAGAATTGCAGAGTTTGGGGGTTCAACAGCTTCCCAGAGCGCCCCCTGGATCCACCCTGAACCTCCCAGAACCATCTGGTTGTGTATCTTAGTTTAGAATGGCGCAGATGAACCTTCACCACACATTTAAGTCCTGTTTCTTTCTAGATCCTTCTCAGCCACCCGACTTAGACCAGGAATGTGTTTCCACACTGGTCCTGAGGTCCATGTCAGCTTTCATAGGCTTTCAGGTGATGTAACACACCCTCTGGCAGACGTATTGGAGGTCCACAGTTCAGGGTTGCCTCCAGCCCAGTGAGGCACCAACTCTGAATATTTAGTTCCCCTCAGTCCTTCTTCATTTGTTCAGCTACATTCACAAACCAGCACCCTACAGAGACGTACTTCAACTAAACGGAACGTGAATCCATGTTGTTGAGAAGCTACTGTTTAGAGAACATGTGTCACCCTGTTCTACTTCCTAAGAAATACTTAAAATTGTTTATTACTTGATATTCTTACAGTTTTTAGATGACATTCCTAATTGATTTGATGAATTTGTTGACTCGTCTAAAGAAGAGCTTCCTCTGCTGTCGCTCAAACAGCTGGGTCAGCAGTTCTCTGCAGGTATGACAATAATGGAAGCTGTCGCAGTTCCCTTGGAGACGCCTGCAGGTGTGAGCTTTGCCACTCAACAAGCTTGAGTTATGGCGGCTGCAGCAGCTGAAGATGACAGAGGACTATGAGATGTTACCTCACTGAGATGGAAATAAATTGGTTTTGCAAGGTCCAACGTGGAACAAACCATTGTTCTGTGTTAAATTTGTAAAAACTTTATTTGAACTACTAAGTGGCACCACACTGGGCCTGTTCCAGCACCCGAGGCAAAAGCAGCATTGGGACGGGAGCGACGTGTATCACTTCCAGATTCGGATGCTAGTTCCTGTCTCAGTTCCTAAACCACAGCTAAAAACATCAGCAGCTTCACCTACCAGTGAGTGAGCATCACTAGATGACTGTGGAGAGTCACTATATGAGCCATGTTTTGTATTGTACTAAGTTCAGGTACCGGATCAAACAAATGATTTAAATAGTAAATAGGTCATAGTACTGAAAGAAAGGCCACACAGTACACAAACTAACAAAATATACCTGTTTTACAGCAGCTGCTACCTCTCCATCACTTAAACATGACATATTTGCAAACAGTGCAAAGTTATTTGTTTTTATTTTACACTTGTGCAGCCATTTATCCAAATGTTGGGTAATGGAAAACAAAGTCATTACACTTCTGACAGTATGTAGGCAGCACAAGAACTGTTAATTCTTCATGATTGAGCTACAGTATAATGTGATATGACAGATGATTAGCTGCCAAATAAACTTTTCAGAAAAGATGTAAAGTATAATGTCAATTACATGCAACCACAACATGATTACATGAAGGCAAATGTATAACGGCGTATGCCCCTACACACTAATTTACTGCAGGTACAGGAGTTTTCTTCCAGCGATAATTAGCTTATTGTCCTTTCTGACCATAACACCTGTAAAATAAAGAAGAAAAAAAAGACAGGGAGAAGTTGAAAGAGAAAATTCCTGGCTGATAATGTTTATGTGAGCAGCAGTAAAAGAATATGGTGTGCTAATACATGTAGATGAAGTGAAATTGTCATTAGGCTAATCAGCACTAAACTAATTGGGAGTCATGGACCCTCCTATCTGCTAATTCTAACCCTAAACCCCAGCCCATATCTGCAAGAAAATGGAGGAAGAGAGCAAGAAAAGTGGAGGGAAAGCTAGAAATGAGTGTGAGGTAAAGAGAGGAAGAGAGAGATGAAGCCTAATTAAGAGTGCTGGGATTTATGCAAATGAGACGGTGCTGATATGGTAATCAGAGCCTGCAGGGCCGTAACAGGCTGTGTGCTGTACACTCAGTGTGTGTATGTGTGTGTATCTAAGAGGCTGACAGCTGGCTGTGAGGAAGGTCAGAGCCAATCAGGCTCTTACTCTAATGCACACTGCCCTCTGGCCACTCTACCATCTCTCTCTTTCTCATGCGCTTGCTTTCTCTGTGTCTTGGTGTCTCTCTGCCCCTCGCTGTTATACTAACACTCTCCACACATTCCCTCTCTTCCTTTTCTGCCTTTTTCTCCCCCTTTTACATTTCACTGGCTGTCTGTCATGATGCATCTTGACACGGCACACAAACTCGAGCTTACACACAATTGTTTTCACACGTTTACTGGCACATTAATCACTTCCAGCCCACCTTATCCAATAATGAAACTGTGAATTCAGATTGTTTTGTCTTACTGTAATAACCTCGCTTAACTAACTTATTGGTAGGTGAGAAACTGCACACATGGTGATCTGCTAATGTGATTGTGAAGTTCACAACTTAAAAAAATGCTTTGTGTTTTCTCATTCTCAAATTAACTAATGGGTAATTAAACTTGAATGTGTGTAAGTTAACATTACTGCAAAAACATTAGCCTGCCATTCATTCATAATGCCTGAATGACAAGCAAAAGTTACTGGAAAGCAGAACAAATCTTTAATGCTGTCCACAACTTTTATATCAAATGCAAAAAGCTTTATTTTTCCAATGCTTTGCATTTATTTTTATATATATTTATATATGAAATACACAATGTTGAGTGGTAATCAGCCATCAGCATTGTATAAAGTGTTATATTTGTAGCAGAAACAAAGTTAGTTAATGATAAACTTACTGACCGTGTCCGTTTTGTGTAGAAAACACCATCCATATATGAATGCACTGCCACGTTTTTACTGTGCCTGCTCTGCTGTGCTATACCTATACCTGTCTGTGCCCAGAGGTCTATGTTCCCATGATGCTGACATGTGTCATATAAAAAGATTTAGGATTAAAACTTGAAAATGTTCCAGTTTTCTACACCTGGCAACATCTACTGTTGATACTGATACTACAAAATAAAATAACCTTCCCACTCAACAGGAAATGGGAACACACGAACACAACGTCAGAGTAAATTAACAGGTGAGTCAGTTGAGTCAACATCCTCTTAAGTACTGTGATTTTAAATTAGCTCTCCCTCATCAGTCAGAGTGGCTCCATTTGTCATTGTAGGATTTCTGGACCCCACAAGTGAAATGAAACGCAGAGCTTCTTGATAATTGTTAAATGCCCACATATCTGTATGTGCACGAACACACAATCGTACACACACACACACACACACAGAACCCAGGGCCATGTGGTCATATCAACACATCTGAATGTAATCCAGTTAACAGAGTATCCCAAATGACTAAATTAATCAGAGAAATACTATCTGGCTCATCTCTCGGTGCTGCTTTGATGTGTGTACACACACAAAAACACAGGCGTGCACATAGACACACACGGATGCACATACAGAGGAGGAATTAGTGTGGAACATTGGTCTAACTGAGAAATGACTTTACCTGCTTTTATAATAAGGCCTCAAACCCATGGAGGGGCCTGTGAGATACTATCATTATACAGACACCCCTGGGGCATGGAAACACACACACACACACACAGACACACACACACACACACACACACACACACACACACACACACACACACACACACACTTCTGTTGGATACATGGAAGTGAGGAAGATCAAAAAGCATGCATTGATTCACATCTCCAGACAAGAGAGTACAATAGCAAGAAAAGGAATCCTAACTACTCTGCTGTTGCACCTGTGAAGCGTAAATCTTCAGTTGCGTCCCTAATTGATGATTTTGCTTTGTAGATACAGCCGAGGTTATTGTAGTGTTAACATGGATCTGGCTTCCTCTGCTTTTCTTCCTCCAGATGTTTCAGCTGCCAACAGTTAAACAAAGGTGTCCTGATTGTGCTGTGTGGTTTTGTTGTGCCGGGATCAACGTCAAGGAGTCAGAAATCAGACTGTGACTGCCTCAGAGAGCAAAGTGAATGTTCGTACACCTGATCTCAAAGAGCTGTATGTGGACTGTAATTAGCCTTTAATTCTGATTTTCAAACTGGAAGACATTCAGACTTATAAGATTCTTGGTTGTGCTGTTCTTATTTAAATCTGTGCTTAATCATCTTAAATTCAATACATTTTCAAACATGCAAAGTGCAGCGATGCTTTTAAAGCTGAAGGTTTCACTGGAACAGATAAATAAATCTGCAGCTGGTATAAAAATCACTCTGATAAAACTCAGCTTTTCATTTACAGTTGAATAGATGGGACTCAAATCAAACTTGTAACTACACCAGAGCTTCAGTGCTGCTCGTCTTAATGGTGTGTGACAGAATTTAATTACCATTAGCTTAAAATAAGAGTCTCACTTCTGCTGCTTCAGAGGTGTTGCTCGTCCTGCCAGTGGTTGGTCCACTGCTGCTCCAGTTGACCCACACAGTGTCCCTATTAGCAGGTCGCTGTGTTGGAGCATCTCTGGACCGTTTTGGGTTTTTCTGCTTTGATTAAAAAGGAGCATGTTAGCAGAACCTGGTGGCTTTGAGCCAAACCAGCGCTCACGAGCAGAAACCTCCATTAAAATAATGAAAGCAATAAAAGCAACAACAACAACAACAATAAAACCTTTGGAAAACATTTCATAAACCATCAGCAGCCAATTAGAGGAGCCGGCACAGGCTGTGCAGCTCTGTGTGTGTGTGTGTGTGTGTGTGTGTGTTGGGTATTAGAGCGTTACAGCGCCCAGCCCAGCTGTGCCCTGCAGGCCCGACCTTCTAATCATTATCTGTCTGTCTTATTACGCTCCAAACCGGGCCACTCTTAAATAAAATATGCAAAGGTTTCTTAAATGATGACCTGAGGCTGCGCGCGCCGCCGCTGCTCTACATGCTGTTAATCTGAGAAATGCAAATTCCCTTCATCTCACACTCGCCTTTATTAACTTTTTTGAATTTAAAATTCCACGAACAATGAGTTCTGTCAGCTTCTGAAATGATATTTTCTCTCCTCTTTTTATGTGCGCACGGAAGCGAGTTTAGAGCATGAAATTACCAGGGGAAATATGAGCGGTTTCATCTCTCCCGCACAATTTAATTGGCTGCTTTGCAATTATTAGTTTTTGCTGCTAAAGTTTTTTTTTACTTTACTGTTACTGTTTCCTTAAAGTGGCAGCTCACAACAGTGTTTTATTTTTCCATTTATGAGTGTGTGACTGCAATTCCACCGCCCGCCGTTAGTCACTCTGATTGGATGGATGATTCCATGTGATTTGCACTGATTTGATATTCAAATTTTAAATTCAGCACTGTTGAGAGGATCATGAAACTCTGGAGAATACAATAAATAGACAGGTGTCACACAGGTGATATTATATCTCAGATTATTTTTATCATGATGTCTGTTCTCCTTCCTGCTGTGTCCACATTTTCCTCCATAACTTTATTCACACTGCTCCCATCCCTCTGTCATTCACCTCCCCTCTGTCTCTCACAGGACTAAACTCAGCTACAGGCGAGAATGAACTTCTGACCTCTTCAGATTGTCAAATCAGCGTCTTATTGCGCTTGTCACTGGATTTTTACATATTAGAGTTGTTTCAGTAAATATTCAGATCTAATTTTTGTGGATTTGATTTTAAATAATGATGAAATTCATTTAATTTTAGAGATGATGTAAACTGAACCCCTCCTTTATAAAAGTATTCAGAGTAGGTCTCTACAAGCTTTTCACCCTGAGATTATATCATTTTATCCCAGTCTTCCTGTCAGATCCTCTTAAGCTCCATCAGATTGGAAGGGAAACGTCTGAACTGCCATCTTCAGGTCGTTCAACAGACGTCCTATAGGATTTAAGTCTGACCTTTGAGCCACTCAAGGACACTGTGAGACTTATCCTGAGACTTTAGCATTGTCTTGGCTGCTCAAAGGCGAACTAACGCCCCAGTCTCATATCTCATGCCCTGTTGAGCAGCCTCTTTTCCTCACCTCCCCTTTTTTAATCCTTCAGCAGAAGTAGCAGGTAACTAAACAACCCTTTGCATGGATGGAGAAGCTCCACAAAACAAATGACTTTGATAAAATCCACTGCTGTTTGCATCCTTATATCATCTTATAGACAACATTCAACAATTTTTCTGTGTAAACCCAACCAAACCTCAAACTTTCACTGATCGATGGTCACTCTGGGACAGTTTTACAAATGCCATTATGACTACTGTTAGCACAAACAGTCCATTAATAATCATAGGGAGAAAACATTGGCATTCATTTAGAATTAGGTTTCTTCATTTTGGTTTACTTCAACTCCTGAAGTACAAAAACTAAAACGTGCCTCTGTATTCACTAACAAGTCACCGACCATGTTCACTTCAGAAAGCAGTGGCATTTGTAAAAAACTTTATTGACCTGTTCACCATTTTCCAGGCAGTAATGAGAAACCACCTTTAGTAACATTAACTTTATCAGATTCTTATTTTAGTGTCATTAAATTAAACCAAACGTTACTTAATTGTTCTCGCCGCCTTCTCCTTTTCTCTCGCTCCATCTCCTCCTCTGGTCTCCCACCTCCTGCTCAGCAGCAGAGGGTAATGGACGAGGTTATGAGTGTGTGGAAGCTACAATTGCTGCAGAGGAATAATGACTCTGAACTAATGTTGATTGGAAAAGAAATAAGAGGCAAACATAACGAGGACTTTTGCTTCATTCCCCTTAATCACCCTCTTTATTTACCTCTCTGCCAGAGTGCACAATCTGAGCTCAGCTTAGAGGAAGGAGCCAGGATGTGATAGAGGAACACAGAAACCAAAATTAGTGTGTAAAATTAAAGCTGCTACGTGTAGAATTAAATCTAAACCAACTAGACCCTTTAAAAGAAATATCAAAATGATGAGCAGTGTATATAAGTGTATGCTAACTAGACCCAATACTGTGCAATTCTCAAAGGAAGCGTGTATATGTAGATTTTAGTGTTGCTAAATGCTTGTGCAGGCTTCATCAACTTCTTGTGGATGAAGGATCAAGATGTTTAACTTGACATGAGATGCCACTGCTCTCACCACCTTTGTTCTTATGATAAATATCATTCCTAGAACATTAAACATTTGATAGGGGAGTGCAGAGATTTTATGCAAAAGAAGCTGCAATGAGGAAATCTCACCAGGAAAGTGATCATTTGTTCTGTAAAGTAAAAGAGTGGGTTGATTGAGGTTGATTTAAATCCTCTGCATCACAAACCTGGACAAAACCTCATCTTTAAACAAGTTCAAGTTACAACATCAGCATTTTTATCACATGAATAATGGGGTAGATGATGAAAACAAACTCGACTTTAACTCACAATTCAATCTCATTCCCTGTTCCCAAAACGACTTGTAGACAGGAGCCCACACCTCCTCTCCTCTGTACTGCATTGAAATTTCACTCCACAAGCATTGTTTCATTTTCAGCGTAACACCCTGAACCCCCCCCACCTGCAATTACAGCATTTCTCTGCTCTCATCAAACTCTTCCTATTGTCTTTGGTGCACAGCACTTCAAAGAACATTCCCCTTCCCTCCTCCTTCCCCACGATTCGCTTTGTTTTGCCACCTGTGTTCAGTTAAAGAACTTTCAGACATGAACATGCTGACACTAATTCATCGCAGCAACACAAAGCGGTGCTCGCTGCTTTGTTTTCCCAACAGTTGATGAACAGTAAGCAAAAATATGGAAACAAATATTGAAGCGCGTTAATCATGAATTTTATAAATCTTAATCTGCATGTCATCACTGTTGCTGCCATAGAAACAAATTAACTGTTGTGATGCTGGTTTGGGGAGAAAGTGATTAAGCCCACTAGATTAGTGCACGGTGGTTGATTGGGAGGAGGTGATGCCGCACTCGGTGACACCCACGCAGACGAAAAGTAAACATTTACAAAACATACACAGGTTTATCTGCCCTGTGATATTGTTGGTATTGAATAATTCAGTGATTTTATCAGGCACAACCACAGAAAATGACTTAATTATGCTAATCCGAGCCAGAAACGTGAGAGAGTGTGTGTGTGTCAGCAGGATTGACAGGAGCCTACAGGCTTCAGCAGGAAACGCTGATCTGGAATTTCACATCCTTATCCCGAAAGCCTTAGGACACACACACACACACACACACACACACACACACACACACAAAACTTGTTCTCACAGACAAGCGTACACACACACACACACACACACACACACACACACACTCTGCCCAAAGAGCCATTGGGCGATTAGCACTACCATACCTAGGGTCTTTTGATTTGCATACAAAGTCAGATGGTATTCATATCAGCGTGCAGCAAGTGTGACACATGCACACATGTATACATACAGAAGAGTATGCACAAGCAAAAACACCAGCAAAGCAGACACACAGGGAGTGTGTAAAGTGAACACAAAGCAGCTGTGAGCGCGTCGCTGACTCCACAGCGAGGTTATAATTCAGCGTGATCGACTGTCTGTGTCTGTGGTGCATCACCGTGGGGCAGCACGCACACATACACTCACCTGTGGTCATCTCACACTGACAACATGAAGAGAAGCAGCAGCAGGCTACACAAAAGGAAAGAAACTGTATTAAAACAGTGACATGGAAACCCAAATCATTTAAGCTTTTCAAGACAGTGATCTAGGTATAAAACAGCGGAAAAATATCCTTAATTTCTTACATTTATTTGTGTGTTAGGCTTTTAGTTTGCAGAAACTCAAACATCTTACAATAGAAGCAGCAGCTGCTCACTATACAATATTTAAAGCACAACAACAGTATCACTGTGACTAGATGGTTATGCATGCTTGTAAAAACTATGCTGAGTGGATTGACTTTTTTGTCATGCTTCAGTTGCATACAGTAGCTGTAAGGTGCATTATTAAAAGTTAATTTGACTTTCATCACAATGTTTCTTATCACATTCTGTAATAGTTCAGGAGAAAGCATTTGCTGATTAGCATTTACTTTAAATGTGATTCTCCTGTAACCAGTTTTAATTAATCTGTCCTTCAGTCAGACCAAAACTTAACATTTTTCACAGATTAAATGAGCAAATATTTTTTAAATTTAATGATTAGGTTGGGCTTTTATATGTTCCTCTACATATAACTTCGAATTTAAAACAAAACAGCATGCCTTCAGCCTCTACATTGTACCGTCCAGCAGCTCAGTCCAGACAGAAACACTATATTTCAAGCAGGCTATGAACGGTTTTATGGAAAACAGCTGTATTGAATCTGTTCCAGCTTCTTTTTTTTTTCCACCTCATGAATGAAATTTCCCATGCTGCACTGCTCCAGGGTCTGGCACATCTAGGAGGTAGAACTCTCTCTTTCGCTTTGTCTCTTTCTTTAATGCTTTCACACACCTTATTGCCGTTCATCAATTACTGCAACACATTTTGGCAACAAACACTCCATTAATTGAAACATTTAATTAGCATTAAAACGAGCAGTAATTAACATCTTTTCTCCAGCGCTCCCTGAGCCAGGCTCAAATTCTATTAAGGCTTTAAGCAGCTCACTATTTCTCTGCACTGACTTTCTGTAGCATCCACAGATGTGTGTGTGGGCGTGGGTTTGTGTGTGCACACACTTAGGGCCCCAGGTAAGGAGCATCCGTGAGGAGTCGAGCACCAAGGCCAGGCCTGCTGGGTGCCCAGGGGAGAAGAAGAAGAAAGGCAGTGGAGGAGGGAGGCGAAGACGAAAGAGTAAGAAAAACGAGGGAGGAGGTCAAGATGGAAGGGGAGGGGGAACGCTTAAAAGGGGGTGAGGGAGAACTGAGGTGGGAGGCAAAGGAAGGACATGAATGAGAGAAGGAGGGAGGGAGAGAAGGAGCGTCAGAAGGATTAAAGGTGGAGGAGGACGGGTGAGTGAGTGAAGATGAGGAGGTGGGGAGGGGGCGTGTGAAAAGACAGTGAGACACACACACACACACACACACTCTGAAGATTAACCAGGGCTCGTGTGTGTGCAGCAGCGTGTTTTATATACAGTATTTGTTTGCACATATTTCTGTGTGTGTTTGTGTGTGTGAGGCCTACTCGGAGCCAAAGCAGGGGCCTGTATTAGTTGCATTTGCCAGAGCTGGGGGGCAGGATTAGCAGGCCAGGCTGCTGTCTGACGCCGCTCTGCCACCACTAATGGCATTATTAATAGGCAGCTAAAAAATTCATTAAAAAATCCATTAAAAATAAATGTGTTTTACATAAGACTTTGCCCCAGGTAGAAGGGTTGGGGGAGGCAGGGGGTGAGATGGGTGCAGGAGGGAGAGAAAAGGGGGAGACACGAAATGGGCAATTGTTAGTTTTGAGGTCAGCTGAATATCACAAGTTGTATAGTGAAGAGAAAAGCAGCAAGGAGGTAAACACACAAACATCGTCTGACTGGAAACATGTCGGATGTGAGATAATGAGGTTAAACCAACAAGACCGGCGTCTCGGCTCTGTTCAAAGAAATGTCTACAAAGCTGACGGCAAATGTCTACAAGCCTCAAAGTGCACGTTAAACATCTGCAGCGGCTGCGGCATGCTGTCAGTCCACCCATCAGGAGGAACTAAAGCGTCTTCAGTCCACTGACAATGTGAATTAAGCCAGTAATGTGGACTGGTCTGGTCTTTTCCAGAAGACTGGAGTAACTGGTACCAGAAAGACAAACCACATTAGACCACATACAAACATCTGAGCTGGAACCTGTCAAATACATGTTTAGCATTGCCTTTTATTGTCTGTATTAGTTTCCCATCTCCAACTGTGTTGATTTAATTAGAATTTGTACAGTTTTTTTGTCAACTCTGGCGACTTTAAACATTTAACTTATTACAAGTTGAGTGTTCAAAGCAACAATGTCTGTTCTGACACTGGTTAATACAGATTTCTTAAAATAATGTATACATTTCCAACAATTAAATGTATGCAGATTAAAAAAATAAACTCAAACTTTTTCTAATTTAAAAATAGACAAAAACTCACTTTGACTTCTTTATTATGTCCTATACCTACTTATACTATACTTCCAATAACTATTGGAAGATAACTCATGAGCTTGAAAACTATTTGACAAGCATCTTCCTACGATTTTAAAACGAATGTATAGAAAAGGAAAGATCATTCTATTGTAAAGTTCAAATGTGATTCTATTAACTTTATTGATTTAAATTACTTTTACAAAAGGAGGAAGGACAAAGACAGTATTGATTGAACTGAGATGGTTTTATCTTTAGCAGCAACAGTTACTATAGCAACAACATTGAACAAACATGTTGATGCAAAAGAGAAAACGATAAAAAAATGAAAATATTGACACGCGGAGCTCGTTTTCACACACTACAGTATGTTGCTCCAGATTATTATCTGTACATCAGTGTGTTTAAACTGATTAGCCTCTTCAAATGAATGAAATGGTCAGGGGTTATTATGTGTGAGAGAGGGATAGATGATGAAGAGGAGGTTAAAGGTTCTGCTTTGTGTGTTGCCCTGGGGACATTTAACCAAATCAGATTAACAATAGAAGCATCTGCGGAGAGATGCACAGAAAGAGTGGGCGTAGGGGCCTCACAAAGAGCCCTGAGGCTCGCTGTAGCCCGAGGGATCCATACATATATGAAGAGTCAGGGGGGCATTCTCCTAAATGTTTGCATACTAACTCACCAACATATCAACACACACACACACACACACACACACACACACACACACAGACGTACATGTCCGATGCAATAATGGAATTTGAACGAACATGCAGTAAGATGCAGGTTTCAGAGCAATCACACAGATTCATTCTCATCAGGTCGCTGTGCCCCTCAGCCTGCAGCACACCAATACAACACTCATCACAAACAGCTTCCCAACACACAGTCACAATGTCACACGCTGCCAGGTGAAAACTGTATCTCTGCAAATGTAATTTATAGTTGATGTACTTGCCATCAGACCAAGTCAGCAATGACTACAGTTGTCAGTCACCATAAGTTGTAAAATGATTAAATCTATGAGGTTTGGAAGAGAAAACAGATAATAGCAAAGCAAGTTTATTATGTTTTCCCTATACATTTAAATATCGGTGGTGTCAGCATCCAGCATCCACCTAAACAGACCAAGAACTATGGATACATTAGTTCAGTACATATAGACTCATCTATGATGCAGGTTCATACACTTGCAGCTGGACTTTCCGTCATCACTGGTAGTAAATTATTGTGATTTTGTGCTACTTCAGATGAACTTGAGCTCCTCCTGCCACATCATCATTCAAAAGCATATTAGGTAGATATGAGGTGATTAAGAATAGGTCAGCAAAGGAAATCTGAATCAGAGCTGGAAAAAAGTTAAACGAAACTTACCAAATTTGGACGAGGGGCACAAAGTAAAAGGCAGGAAAGAGCACCTCCCGCTGTGCAAAGAAAAAGACAGCAAAAAGTCAGCAACATTCACACTCAAAGCAAACATCAAACATCATCAAACACAGAATGAGACACTTTGATCTCCCTGGCTCCACAGGAAGCCAGCATCTTTAGAAAATCCTCCAAATGTAAATTAATTTACTACAGAAAGAGTTCCTGAGGCGCTGGTGTGCAACCAAACAGCAGACATCAGAGGGTTAAACCCAAACTCTGCAGCTCAGCCTACAGAGACAGTTCAGCCCTGGTGAGTAAATCTTAACTCTGAGCCATGCATGTACTGTAGGTCCCCCACCAACAGCCAAACTAACACGCATGACAGAATTTTACTCCTGAGTCGATTACCGAACATACACAGAATGTGTTTGCGTTAGCATCTCAGCTCATCATTACTGACATTGTAAAAAAACTGTTTTTCCTCAGCAGGTTTCATTTCCAGCACAGGGTTTTTTTTTCCTTCTTCTTTTGGAGCACAGAGAATTTGGGATGTGTTAGCAAACAGAGGACTTTTCCTGCAGGCTTTTAGCTGACGTGTCAGTAACACAGTGAGATGGAGTTTCTCTCATGGTGGTGTATTTCATGCTAATGTTAGTGCAGCATCAGTCAAAGCATGGAAAATGGTCGGGCCTCTATGGTCAAAGCATTAAAAATAATTCGGCCTCTGTGGCAGTCGTCTATTATTTGATGATATTCATACAACTGAGCATTCGTGCCTCCTTGATACTCACCTGCTTTCTACTGGTCAAGCAAAGGGCTTCATAGAGCATCTGGTGCATCATATATACTTCCTGTTTGCACCATGTTTAAAAAGCAAAGGGGGGGTGGCTGCAGCCATGTTATACACAAAATGAGTTTTCTTAAAATTAGAGGTTATGCAGACGTTCAGTTCTGTAATTAGTTTATTATTTGTAGTTTAAATTGTACAAACTGCAAATATGTATTTTGTTAAATTCCAAGTGTTCATGTCTATATAAACTGAACTCCCCTGTTAATGGTTTACTCCACTCAAATGAATTACCAGTGTAAGGGGCGTTTCTTTACACCTGTTCTGTTATGTTCTGCAACTGGTGGTACAAGAAGTAATCACTTATACACTGTGGTGCATCTTTCAAGCCTAAATACTAAAACACAAACAGTCCAGCTTCGGAAATCAGAGAAAGGCCCAATGTGTTCACGTGCAGGGGGCAGAAAATTACTCAAAGCAGAAGGATTAAGAGTAAATTAAAATCAACAACTTGGAAAATGGAACAACTTGTTGTTGCTAAAACGGAATTATTTGCAAAAGTGAAGATTGTGGATGTTTTTCCACTAAAACTGTGGGAATAAACGACAGCTTTAACTAGGAAATACCAGTCTGAAAAGCATCTGTGAATTATTGTTGGAGCAAAAACTGTGTCAAAAGTAGTAAAAAGTTTGTTGTCACTGATTTTTAATGGAACATTTGTGTTTGCATGAACCTGCAAGACGTCTAGAATTTATTGGTTGGCCACACCTGGTTTAGGATTGCTGTTTACACAGTTTTAAGAACAAGCGAAAGGAGGTGCGAGACAGTGTTAGACACAACATCACCTCCAGCAGGATTCGACGCTCGGCATTCTGTCCAAACATCTGTTCTTCAAGTTCAAGGTGTGAGCTTATCCTCTGCTGACTGACATGCTTGTCTTTTCCCTGTCAGTGTAGAATAGCTGGTAAATGTGAGAGCAGGACTCTGTCTCTCTCTCCTATACCTCACACCAAGAGACATGCTGAGGCCCTGCTGCCCCTCCAACCTGCCTCGAGGTCCTATAATCTTTTTACAATGTGTTGAAACAGAGCAATAAATCTGTTAGCTTACAATCTAATTTCCCTGGCCTTTTCCAGAAATCCTCATAAACTTTTGGCGCCCCCATTAACGGCCCTATTGAATCAGAGCGCTTAATCTGCTTCCAGGTGAGGGGGTCAGAAAATGAATGCTTTGAGATCCATCACGCTGACGGGAGCAGAGAAAACTGGGCGAGAGAGAGCGCTGGGGAAAAGGGCAGCGTCTCTTCCTCATAGGTCAATAGCAGCCAAGAGAGTCAGTCATTCACTTTTTCCCTCAGCGCCGCTCTCATTTTCCATTTAATATGGACATCCAATTAATGTGAGCACGTCTGGGGCGGCCCGGATCCCAGTGAATTATGGTCCATCATCCTCCCAGTTATGGCTCAGCAAGAGTGAGGAGGACAGAGGAGAGGAGAGGAAACAAGGATGGAAAAAGACTAATGAGGAGACAAGATGAGGGAAAAGAAAGAAAGGAGAACGAGGAGAGGAAACAAGGAAAGGAAAGAAAAAACAAGGAGAGAAGAGAAGTGACAAGGAGAGAAAAGGAGGAGGAAAGGAGAGGAAATTGGAAAGATGGAATGGATGGAACAGAAGAGGAGCAAGAAAAGCAAATGAAAGGAAAGAGGAGACAAGAAAAGAAACAGGAGCAAATGAAGGGAAGGATGGAACAAAAGCGAAATACAAGAACAAGAATAAGGAAATAAGAGAAAGGTTAGGAAAAGGAAAAGGAAGGAAGGAAGAAAGGGAATAAGGAGAGATTGCACAAGGTACAGAAACAAAATAAAGGGAAGCAAAATATCAAGGACAGAAACAAGGAGTATAATAAATTAAATTAACTTAGAGAAACAGAAACAAGATAGAAAGAAATGGAAAGGAAAGGAAACAAGAAAAGGAGAGGGGAGGAAATTAGGAGAGATACAAAGAGGATGAGAAACAAGAGACAAGAGGAGAAAGGAGAAAGGAGGCGACAAAGGGAGCAGAACCAAGGCAAGGAAATAAGTGTGAACAAGGAAAGGAGAGGTAAGGAAGAACAATGAAAGAAAAGAGGATAGGAAAGGAAAGAGGAGTAAGAGAGAGCTTACATAGGAAATGAAATAAGGGGCCAAGAAGAGGAAAGGAAACTAGGAGAGAAGGAGGAAGAATCAAGGAAAGAAAATTAGGAGAGAATAAGGATGGGACTGAGGAGCGAAGAAAAGGGAAAAGGTGTGAGGAAAGAAAATGAAAGGAAAGGATGAAAGGAGCCTGTTTAGAATTAGAGATAATTGATTGGTTGTTGGGTCACAACGGCTGCTTCTGATTGGCTGCTAGGAGGAAGAGCCAGATTAGATTCCATGGTGGAGCGACGGACACCTGAGCTGTGTGTGTGTGTGTGTGTGTGTGTGTGTGTGTGAGCGTGTGTCCAAACAGCATTATAGCATTATACCAGGGCCTGTGATATTAAACCTGGACAGCAGCACCTTATTGTCGCAGCAACAGGGATTTGTCATTGTACCTCATTATCCAATTAACACCATGTGTGCCTGTGGCCAAACACACACACATACACACATTACACACACACACACACACACACATTCACACATGCACACAGATAAAGTAGTACACAGAGAGGCCTAATTCCTAACTCTAAATGCATAATTAACTAACAATTAGCAGAGAGATGTGTAAAAATTTGTACATTTTACTGATAATTTTTACTCATCTTCATCGTTTTGTAACATTTTATGACAATAATCTAGCACCACATTAACACAGAGCAAAGCAGCCATGTTTATTCACTGATTAGCAGCATCAATTAGCTGCAAAAACACAAAGCTCGGGATGACGGGCCTCCTAACGTCAATCATCTTAACTCAATTATCATGTTCAGAGTTCCTTTCAGATGGTCCTCACACCTGATATCTGTCCTGATGTAATGATGATTTATTTATTCAGTTTCAGGAAAATTGCCTCCATCTGCTTCATCAGACGTTGCTGCTACGCTGCATGCAGCTTCCTCCAGGTTAGTGCAGATCCATGCTGGTATATGAGCATATGTGCATGTGTGTGTACACATAAAAGTCTGTTTTGTGGATAAATGAATGCATGTTTATCTTTCTATCTGAAAATGTGCATGTGTATTTAAACTTTTTTTAGTTATGTACCAGTGTGCAAACATATAACTCTATAATTTTATTAAATTTGTCTGTGTGTGTGTCACAGCTACCATGTGGCGCTGCTGTCGGTAAAAGAGGCAGCCTGTGGAATTAAAAGTGAACGAAGCGAAGATGAGCGAGCTTGCCTGCTCCTCATAACGCCACCACAATAATAATAATAATAATCAGGGCAATAATAACCTCAGTGCTCATTTAGACATCAATACTAATCACTCTCATTTGGAGGACAATAATAATAATCAGGCTCATTTAGAGTGCCGTTTCTCCACAGAGGCTTTCACTGCCTTTGGGGTTGGTTGGTGCTTAACCTAATGATAATAGTCATGATTCATAGCTCAACTCTCCTTCCCTGCATGTTACTTTCACTCCACATGAACAGAGGAAGTGTGTATGTGTGTGTGTGTGTGTGTGTGTGTGTGTGTGTGTGTGTGTGTGTGTGTGTGTGTGTGTGTGTGTGTGTGTGAGAGAGAGAGAGAGACATGGGGGGAGAGAGTGTGAGGGAGTGAATGTGTTTGTCTTCTTTCACATGTTAACACGCACAAGCTTGTACTTTTGTAAAGCATTAAAAAAATTTGCACACAGTGAATATTACACCACATTCCATTAGTTTTGTCTTAATGAGAGCTCTCAGCCGACTCGCTAATAGTTTTGGGGCAGTATAGAATTAAATACTTTAGAGTATGTTTGCAGTAATGATATAAAATGACAATATGGCTATAGAGTACAGTGTGGAGAGCTGGACAAAAGTCACATCACCAAACTTCTGTCTTTTCAGTCCAGCAGGTGTTTTTGCTTGAGACAGTGGAATCAATTCATCTCCATCCTCTGCTGGTTCAAATGAACACTATGCACATACATATCAATATTTTGTTTTTGTGGAGAAGAAAGTTAGATGTTAGATGAGATGATTTAAACCACTTTAATAACTACATGGTGACTGTGAAGATATAACCAGCAGCTGTTCTAAACTCAGCTAAGCTAACAAGTTGCTGGCTCTGGCTTTAAATTTACTGTGCACGAGGGGCAAAAAGCAGCAAGTGTATTTCCTGAAACATCAAATTCTTTCTTTAAGGTGAAGATGCATGAAAATCTTTCAAGTAGAGGTAGATTATGTGTTCACCTGCGGTTGCATGAATCCAATTCAAGAAATGATGAAGACAAGAAAAGGAAAATAACAGAAAGAAGTAGAGGTCCTGTCGAGTTCATGAACTAGTCAGAGCGTCTTTGAGCTGTCTCTGAACAATTCTACAAACATCTGTCAGCGAGGCTACTGCACACTTTATGAGTCTTACAGTGGCAAGAAAAAGTATGTGAACCTTTTACAATTTCATGGTTTTCTGCAGTAGTGAAAAAATGATCTGAACCTTTGGAATAATTCATATAATAATAATGATGTAATAATTGATGTTGAGGGTGTTGACTAGAGCCACTTCAACTGACAAAAACCACTCAAACGTGTTTAAGTTTGCTCCGCACAAGAAGAATATCTTTACGTGAACCGTGGTCCATAAATAGGAGCTTTCAGATGATCTACGATCAAGAAATGGTGATTTACATGAGGCTGGGAAGGGTTACAAAGTGATGTCAAAGACTATAGTTCACCAGTCCACAGTTGGTGAACGATCTGCAAATAGAGACACTGTAGGACTGTGGCTACTCTACCAAGAAGTGGGCGGACAGTCAAAAAGACACTCATTAATGAGGTAAAGAAGCAACCCAGAGAGACAGCAAAGATTTAAAGGCATCTTTGGAACTGGTTAACATCTGTGTTCACGAGTCTACAGTAGGTAAAACATTGAACATTGTTTTCCAAAGAGCACACTGACACTCCACAGCAGTTTTGCCAAAATGTTTTGTGGACGGACGAAACTATATTGAACTATTTGGAAAGAACACACAGCACTATATTTGGCGTAAAAAAGATCATGAAAATCGTAAAGTATGGTGAAGGAAACATCATGATTTGGGCCTGCTTTGCTGCATCAGGGCCTGACCAGCTTGCAGTGACTGGGGGGAAGATGACTTTCCAAGTGTATCAAAAAATTCTTCAGGATAATGTGAAAACCAGTTATTACGGTTTTTATGGTTGTTGAATGTTTTTGTCTTATTACTTTAGGCACATTGTATTTGTTAATACTCTAGACTTAGATGAAGATCAGATCATGTTTTATGACAAATTAATGCAGAAAACGAGGAAATTCCAAAAGGTTCACATACTTTTTCTTGCCACTGCATTTACGTTCTCTGTGGATATCATTTCAATTACAGGTGATCACAATAACAACAGAACGGTTTCCGTTGCTCCTTCGGCTCCTTTTTATTTAATTTTCTCTCTCGTCTCTGTTATTGCCGTGTGAGTAATAAAGGCAGGTGACATTTCCACTTCTAGTCTCAGTGTGTCTCTAATCACCTCCAAACATTTCTTTTTGCTCCTCCTGATCATCACCCAGTCACGAAGTATGCTGATTAATGCCACCAGAATTTAGGTCTTGCCGTAACAGTCTGAGGCCTTTACAGCACTATATGGTCGTCTTCAACTCATGAAAATATTCTCTTCTCTTTCTGATGTATTGCACATGGGACAGTCAGGCACTAATGTAATTCCTTGCGAGTGGTGCTCATCTCATCTGAGCTCCAGCTTTGAACTCTTGGCTGAGCGGTTTTTCAGTATGAGACAGAAAATGGGGACAGAGGGAGAGAATTGTCCGGCACTGATTCGCTGTAAAAAACTCGGACAGAAGATCATTTCAGCGCTGCTTGGGAAGATCAAAAGCTCGGCTGGCAGAGAGCGGGCGCGAGGGGAGATGGTATCACCGGGCTCTCATTTCATTCACAGACGAGTGTGAAATGGCTTCATCTGTTGTGTGGACTCACACTAGACACCATTATACACTACTGTACCCTGACCCTGCCTTCCTCTCTCACTCTCTGCTGCACACTTGCAGCTACAGGCCAAAAAGAAAAACACCATAATACATCTGCAAGATATTGCTTTGTGTATCTATTAGCAACACTGTCAGCTTTTACCTACACTGACAATAAGAATATAAAAGAACTTGTTTAGTACTAATTGCATTGTGATAATGTCTCAAATAGAATCAGTGTAGTTTAGGTCTGGTGTTAATTGCCTGTTCATGGGAGCTTGAAATCTCCATCCTTAAGGGGAATAATGGAGTGCTAATAAGAGAAGTCCAAACCCACAGTAGCTTGTTTCAGGCCCACTGGTGCACATCGTTAACACTCTGTTTCCTGCACTTAAAACAGTAAGAAAGGCAGAAAAAGCAGTAATTTGCTTCAACTTCTGAAACTTAAACACTTGAATAATTTAGCTCTGACTGTTACAAAGCCAGCTCAGTTTTTTTTTTTTCCAGGAACGACAACAAACAGGTTTCAACGCCACAGTTTTCTCTCTCGGCGTTGCTCCTCGTGGAGATCGCAGCAGCCTTTGCAGGCACACACACACACACACATGCTCAAAGAAACAGAGCGTGAGTGGTAAAAACAGAAGGAAGCGTAATGAGATAATAAGAGTCGACTTAGCACAAGGATTTTCCTCCGCTTTCTTCTTCCTCCTTCGTCCCTCGTGTTCATTTCCTCCTTCATTAAAAGAGGAGTCCGGCACTGAGCCAGGCTATTATGCTGTGTGTCGGGTGTGAGAGCCTCCTTCCTCTGTCTCTGTCTGCTCTCCGTCTCTCTTTCACCCTCCCTCCTCCTGTCTCCCTCATCCTCTTCTGCCTTGAACACCCTGTTTAGCTGTTTAAGCTGATGACACAGAGAATATTGCATTGAAAGGCGCACACATACACTTACACACTGATTTAAACTCACACATGCACACACACACTCTTGCCCAGAGCGAAAGGCCCCAGGCAGTCTCTTTCCTGCTAGCCAGGGGCGATCATTCTGCCTCTATGATACTTTAACTGTGGGATGTCAGGAAACATTAAGCATTTAAAAACACAGCTATGATGCAGTGCAGACACACACTGACAACACACACACACAAGCACTTCGTCTCAGCTGTAGTAGCATTCAGTTTCCTCCGAGGCCAGGATACTCAAACAATCCTCCAGTGCAGAAAAGCTACAGTATGTTTGTTATGTTTTCTATATACGGCTACAATTCTTTATATTTACTGCTATTTATTTAAGAATGAGTCAGTTTCTCGTTTCATGCACATGCATGTGCTCTATAGTTGATCATTACTGCAAGAAACATGTTTTTTCCTTCTACCTTTAGGTGAATATATCACCTTCTTCTGGCCTTGAGGGCTCACCCAGAGACAGAATCAAATGAGGAAAACCAATACAAGCTACTGGTGACCTTTAAAGCTACAGTATGTAACTTTAAATATTGTTTTACTACAAACATACTCAAAAACTTGCTGTGACGTCAGCAGCGTAGGGATGTTTACCTCTAAATAAAGCCACATTATGGCTTTATTTAAAGCCATCGCCTACAAGCACAGTAAGTCTTTACTGTGTGTCTGTTGCTGAACTATATCTTATATCTTGCACATAAACTGAATGCATAGAGTTTTTGTTATTTAATATATTTCAACAAATTTTTCACAGAAGCCGTAACATGCTTCATCATAGTGAGTATTTAACATGTTTGCAGGATTCAGAATAAACAAAAGTGCCCATATTCATGGTAATGAATTAACATGTCACCCATACAACAGTGTGGTTCACCATGATGTGCAGCACATCGTCTTGACGTTCTGCCTCCTTGCTGTGCTAGAGATAAATAACAATAGCAATACGTTTTATTTTTACTTTACCTGTCATTGTGTCTTTATTAGAAATCTTCCGCAGTGTTCATATCTACTGGAGTTACTAGATGATCAGTGCTGAATCTAGCATTATGTTTGACTCCAGCCTGTCCCGTCTCCGTCTTTCTTCTCAGTCTTTGAGCCTCTGAGAACTGCAAAGAGTGGAATGAATGCTTCAGAGTTTTAATAATAAAACATCTGACATCTGGATTTAGAGGGCTCTGCACTGAAATACTTCCTGTATCCTTGCAATAACTTTTTTATTTTCCTCCAAAATCAGGGAGAGCTTTGTTTGTGAGCAGGGGCACAATCACACAGAAAGCCAGTGGAGCTCTTTTCAAATATTAGCATTTAATGAAATGGGCTCTTTTTTTTTTCATTTAGTTAAATCTGGGGGTAAACCAGCGCGGCCCATTTTTTTTTTTTGATATCCTCTTTATTAGTTTGTTTTGTTTTCATTCATTCTCCACTTAAGGTTTCAATTTGTCCCCTTTGAGCCCTGCGCGCCAAGCTGCTGTGAGGACGGCCTGTTTTTTCAAGTGTGTGAATTTGTGTTTGCTCTCTATGCGATCAGTGGAGTATCCAGCTACTACACTAGACATGATTCCAACTTGTTTAACTACAAGTTTGAGAAACGAGGATGATCTATGAGAATGAATGAATGAATCATTAGAGGTGTCTGACAACACTCAACCAGATTCTGAAGGAATTTCCCAAATCCTCTTAGACTCTTTTTGGCGTTAGTTAGTTAGTCAAAAACAATCCAGCTTCTTGCAGGAAACCTATAATTTCAGTCAGTTTCTCAGAGATGACACTTTCTTTTCCACAAAAACGAGTTGTCTCGGTCACTTTACAGAGTGTGTTAATAAAAGTGATGATTATATTTACTACATGACCCACATAGGTAATAACTATAAAGACGAAGTAAATCTTTTCCTTTTTAGAATGATGATGTCAATCCCTGGTGCCAGCTTTGTGTTCTGTCTTTTAAAACTAATTTAATTGCGCTACTACCTGCCATCCCAATTCACTGTGTACACCATCGTGCATGGTGTCTGTTCACGCCGGTGAAATCACCAATGTGCACCAGCGATTTTGTCGCTGTACAATATCTTGCACATAAACACGGAAATAATCATCAGTGGAGCGACATTTACAAAACAAAACACCAAACAGCAGAGAAAAGGAGACAAATTAATTACCTCAGTGGCTTTCGATACTCCATGTACTGCTTCCAAGAGTATCTGGGGAATTAGCACTGTGAATAAAACATAGGTAATACGTTAGAGGCACAAGCTGGACCTGAATTACAGTTACAGTTCTCTTAATTTAAAAGCGACAGCCTACACTTAAAGTACTTGATTGTTTCATTTCAGATCTATAGCAGGTGGTGTATATGGTAAGTGTGTGGTCTCTGAAAGCCTGATGAGAATGCACTTTAGCAACAAAATAATTAAAAGTCCCTCTGTCCTTCTGTGTCATGAATTTAAAAAGAGAATTTAGCAGTAAAAGCTAAAGGTTTCCTCTAACATTTCCTATTTTAACTTGTTAAACCACATATTACCACACACAGAGGAAGGTGTGTGTGTGTGTGTGTGTGTGTGTGTGTGTGTGTGTGTGTGTGTGTGTGTGTGTGTGTGTGTGTGTGTGTGTGCGTGTGTGTGTGTGTGTGTGTGTGTGTGTGCGTGTGTGTGTGTGTGTGTGTGTGTGTGTGTGTGTGTGTGTCAGGACAGCTGTCAGATCACTTCACTGATTGGCCAATATGACAGGCATCAAAAAGTGCCGTGGGAGGAGAAAGGAGGTGGGCTGCCCAGCTGTCAATCACTGCCAGACTCAAGTCCAGCTCAGCCAACAAAGCCTCACCTGGGCCCACACACACATACACACACATACACACAACCTTTTAAGCCTTCATGTACCAACATAATCCATAAATCTCCATGCATACGTCGTCTGATGCTACATTTGCATTGAAAACAAACACTTTCTACTGCTTGGCACACACTGACTCTGTATCATTCTCTCACAGACACACGCAGTCGTCCATCTTAACACGGACAGGCATTCAGCTTGACAGAGTAATTATGACGTCCAACTCTGAAGGAGCCCTGGGCTGAAAGGTGAGAGTTATCGATTCCACACAGGAGGAAATTTATCAATGTCCAAACGCTCAGCTCTGACAGGAACCCAATCCACTTAGAGCGCAGTGTTCAAACTGTTCAGGTCTGGTCTGAAAACACACCTCTGTTCACTTAAGAGGAGGAGCAGCTGGCTGCGGGGAAGGCACAGTGATGGTTTAAAGTGTCAGAGGCCAGCAAAGCAAATAGCTATAATGAAGGGACAGACGTTTTCCAGCTGAGATACTGTGCTCTGCTCTGGTCATATTGCCTCACGTGCTATTACTTTTACTATCTCTGAAGAGGCTGTATCTGATTTGACCTAATGTTTATTGGATTTCTCCTGGTATGATTGTCTTATTTGTTCTCTAGACACCAAAGACATCATACAGTAAGTTGGCTGATTTGCTTCTGCACACTGGACTAGTGTTCTGATCAAAATCAAGGCAAAAGTTACAGTCATCATCATTTTAAGGTTTTGGGCAGAGGTTGGAGTTCTCCAACAGCTACAAGCTGCCAAGTCGGCCTCATCAAAATAAAAGTCATAAGAAATGTCACTGATTCTAGTCATGTGATGTATTCTGAATATCTGTTTTTTTGTCTAAAAATAAAACCAAACATGAACACAATCAATTTGGTTTCTGTGCAGGAAATAAGAAGGACTATCACAGTACAGTTGTAAAGGAGCAGAGGGTTCCTGTGGCCATTTTCCTAAACAGTATGTAGGTTTTACAGTCAGTGCTGTAGCCAGCAACAGCCTATTGTTGGGGTAATTATTCAAAGACATACTGTAGAGTAAGAGAAAAATACCAAAGGCCACAAACAAACCATGCTGCATATACTACTACTGGCAAATAGCAAACACTGGCTCCATCACAGGCGGCTTGTAATAATTCAGTGAACACTAAATCATCAGCTCCTTAATCACAGCATCCTGATTGAATGATTGTTTCAGTGTTATTTTAAAACATAAATACATATATAATAATAAATAAATATTACATAAAAAATTCCTCACAACATATTTTAATCTAAAAATCACCCAGTGCATCCAATCATCTGTGCATTGGGCACTGAAAGCTTGTGACTTGAACCACTGCACTTTGGCTCCTGCAGTAGTACTTTCTTTGGTGAATGCAGTAATCATTATATTGAGTAAATCACTCCATCATTTCGTGTTATCTACCTGCACCTAAGCTGTATTATAGTTTCACACAACGGAAAAGAAATCCAAAACAGGCTATTTGTTATTTCCTTGAAACCATTCTAGCAATTTTCTGGATCATAAAGAAACTGATTGTTGCCCCCATTTATAGTCGTTTGGTCAATATTTCTGTCAGCAGACTGCTTTCAAAATGAGATTGTCATAAGAGAGGCCCGTCGACTAAAACGTCAGCGAAAGTGCAGTGAAAAATTCACCCATTAGGGACGTGTACGAGTGTGTGTGTGGACCTCTTAGTAAAGTTTTGATCCTATATACAACAGGACACACTCTTCGTAAGTGTGTCTGTGCGAGTGTGCATGTGTTATTCGTCTGCCCACTCATCAACTCCACCATCATACTCGCCGAGCACCTGTGGACATCCGCCCGAGGTGATGTCCACATCTTCATTTTTCTCAGACAATGAGTAGACTCGTTTGCCCCCTCACACAGACCTCTCCATCATTATTGACACAGAATTATTGATCAAGACCTCGGCCGGTAAATTACAACCTATTAGTCAAACTCTTTCACCGAGTTTTGAAGCGACCGTGGAGCAAGAGGTTGATGGAGTGAGATTATGAGGAAGCTTCGAGATCTGAGAGGCTTTCACGCTGATGGCTGGTTTTATATGTTGTGGAAACTCCAGTTTTGCTCCTGTTAAGGAGATTTATTAGGTGTATGCAGATTAGACAAACCCGACCCATTCCTCAAGGTGCTGCTGACACTGAATCAACATTAGTTCAAGGAAGCAGAGGTTCCAGGTGAAATCTACAACACCGAAGTTAGAGAGCACACCAGCAGCCTCACTTAATTTTTTTTTTTTTAGATGTTTTGCCTGAGGCCTATCCTACTAAAGAGAAGTAATTTGGCTTATCTTATCCCAGAGACCTAGCAGCTGCTTTTTATTCTTTTTTGTGAGGTCTTTTTTCTCATTTAGTCCAACAAAGATTGTCCTCATAGATTGACCTTCTCTGTGCCTGCAGGCCGTTGCCCTCATGCCAGTAACTAGATAACACACTCTATCAGAGATTTGAGAAAATCATTGGGAAAGCAGTGGGGCTGATAGTGGCATCAATCCTAACCTGACACCAGGCTGGGTCAACCATTTATCTCTCCACACCGCCTCTGGTCACAACAGCGGCCATCTTGCTTTGCTACATCCTTCTTTAATAACCTTGGCCACGTCTCTTTGCAGACGGAGAGGATAAGGCGCCACGGCACTCCCAGCGCCTCGTCTGATCGGCGCCGTTTTGTTTGCATCTTACCCGTGAAAATCACATCCAAACACACATTTACCATGGTTGTTACAGATCAACAAGATTCTCCACCACAAACACACACACAAGCAGTGGCGATGTGTCTAACAAGAAGGCCAAAGTTCAAAAACTTGTTAGCATAGCACTTACTGGTGACTCCACAGTCATTAATTCCCCATGGTGTTTGACTTAAATGCTTCTATATTGGTGGAGTGAGAGATTCCCAGAGGCCTCCTAGTGCTAAGATCATTGTTTTTCACTTACTAACAATGAACTTATGATCAGAGTGCTGCAAGGCTTTTAAAAAAATGCCCCGTAGGATCATTTTGTGTGTGTGTGTGTGTGTTTGTTTGATGCCAATGAGGCCGGCAGAGCAGCAGTGTGTCCGAGGCTCATCTTGGTGCTCTGTGGCGCAGCCAGGATGAGTGGGGAGGTTAAATGGGGCGTCATCAATCTCAATGAAGTGCAATTATTTTCTCACTTATTAATCATTGCAGGCTAATAGCTAGTGGCAAAGCTGGGTCCGCCATTTGTCAAACTTAGCAGATTTCTGTAATTTTGTTTCCCCGTTTCCCTCTAATGTTTGTGTAGACTCTGTCAGATATCTATGGAGGGCTGCAATAAGTCTGTGCCTCCAAGTATCTATCTCCTACCTGCACCGCAGAACTAACTGAACTTCTCGCTGTTTCTCCATGTGAGTGATTCTCTCCATTTCAGAGCTGAGTGACTATTTCATGGTCTGTGGCAGAGCAGAATGAAAAGCTTTATTTGCTGGGTGCAGCATGGACAGACTATTGATGGTTAACTACACCGAAACCCTTACGATCTTAACCCACTATTCCATACCGTGGGTTGCTTTTAATTCTACTCTAAAATGTGCATGCATTCACACCTTATTAGTCATCACACACACTCTGAAGAGAGAAAGGACCAAAACACTTTTCAGACTGAGCAATGTATTGCAACAGCACTGCAACATGGCAAAGCACTTTGACATTTATAGCACAGGAGATCATGGACACTTTGGCCCAAAAAGATCTCATTGGAGTAATGATCAATTAAGTCAGGAGTGAAGAAAGACTTAATGACATCACAGCAGTTAGGTGAGCAGCAAGTGGAAAAACTTTTATCTGCTGTTAATGAGTCTTTAAAGCTACATTACTGCGTTACTACACTAATGTTTTCAGATTAACAAATGACTGAATGTGTGTACTGTGAAAGGAATTAATCATGGCGCCAAACATTGTTATCATGTGACTCTGCTGCTTCCATCAGCTCTACTGAGCCTCTTTTAGCTCATTGTTTTGGTTCTGTAAGTCCAATCATAGATCAGTCCTTATAATAAGTTTATTTACCATCAGATAAATCTGCTGCACAAGCCTTCTTCAGAGCATGCATTATGGCAGTGAGCTCTCTCTTTATAGAGCACATGTGATCACCAGTCAACAAAAACACCTCATATAATATATTCCAGCTGTGTTTACAGCTTGTTCTTTTAGATCTTTGTGTCTTCATTAATATTTTCTCTGTGTTGTTGCAGCTCAGGCAACATATAAAAGAACAATAAGTGAGCACAGGGTTTAATTAACGTCGCAGAGCAGTGATAAAATATATAGTGAAAGCACCACAACCCTGCAGAACCTGTAGAATATATGTTTTAGGTTCAACAGTTACAGTATAGTGATTTGTGGTCAGGTGACAGGTGCTTCTGTAATCAGCTCTACAGTTGTTAGTGATGATGATTAGCAAGTGTCTGAAATCTCAGTATGCGGCTCACTTCTGAATGAACTACTGAGTGTACATTACACAGGTAGCAATAAATAAAGTTAAATAATACTACTGTAGTCAGCTACTGATTAGTGGGGTTCAGAAAAGATGAGCGCAGTGAAAACTAGAGCACTAAAACATAAGACTGGTGTCTTTGCTTTTATGATTGTCAACAAACTTTGTGTTATTCTGTCTCACCATACTGTCTGTGTAAACCAAAGGCCACTGGTGCCCTACGAAGATATAATATAATTTAAAAATAAACCTACCAGGGTTAATTACGATTCAGGAACATTTCCCACTGCGTAATGTCACTCTTTAATGTGTTTAATACACATTTTTACACAAGCAATTGGATTTAAATAGGAATATGATATATTAGTCTTTGACTTTACAGCTGATACTTGTCAGTGGGACCAGTTTTAATTACAGTTGAAGAATATAACATAACCCTAACTATGTTTACTAGTGGAAAAATACCGTTTGGATGTATTTTATATTTCAGACATGTACTTTTTACACCACAACCTTTACCTCTTCACCTACATCAGCTCAATACAACAAAGTATTACGAGCTTCGACATTAAAACCCCATTGAAATGTCCGGAAAACTGTAGTGATAATTGAATATTATGAAGCATAATTATTTAATTCTTACACAGTACTATGTCATTTTATTAAAGTAGTATTAAAGTGGATGTTGAGTGATCATTTACTTCAGTAACATATCAGCTTGCTTTTATAGCTAGTGCAGTAGCTTGTTACGTTTTGGATTTATATTCTGCATACAAACCACAACAGCCCCATCTAAACTAGCTGTATTATTAAAATATTGCTTAAGATGTAATGCTATGTATAAATACTACAATAATGTAATATATAATATCATAAGACTCTGACAGGGGTCACTGTGTTAAATAATCTGCATATTTATTCCACCACAGGGAATAATGGGCTGAATAATGACAATCAGTTTTCAATAACAATGATTTTTTTTGTTCAAGCACAGGTTGTAACAAACATTTTGTACTTGTACTTGAACTGTACGTTCTGTTGTACCTTCAATTTGCAGAGCAGCATCAGGGGAAACGTCCTGCCTGCAGCCAGAAATGTTGAGGCTCGTTTGCAGGATGCAGCGTCTCAGCAGCTCAGTGGCTCCTGTGTGTCACGTGTCCTCTGGACAAGACAGCACAACAGTTAGTGTCCATAACTGTGTTGTATTTTCTGGTGTTTTAATGCTTTAATTGTTTGTTATTAATACAACAAATAAAAATCTATCAGCAAGTGTGATATCTCTTTGTTTTTAAATCAGTAGTTAGTTCATTGTTTATAATTATATCACAATATAGACCTTATAAGACAAGGAGTATTAAATTATTGAATTGAACTATTATAAATAACATTAAATTGGGCATAAATTATTAATTTATTATTTAAATTGGCCTGTGCAGGAGACGGGTGTCACTTACATCCAAAGCATGTAATGTGGACAGTTGGTGATGATAAATATGCTTTGTGCAGGCTGCAATGCATAAGGACAACTTCACTGACAGACTGACATCTGCATATTATTAATACTATATGTTATTATATTATTAATGATTTCTACATCAACAGCATTTAATGTTGAAGCTGGCAATACTTTTGTGTTGATCAATTAAACCACTTGTGTGTATTTGTTTTTTTACTTACAAATTATATCAGAATATGTAAAATTGTGTGTTGTCTTTTCTTACACTGAGCAAATTATTACCATTATTACCACTGTGTAAAAGCAGGGCTTTACCTTTGAGTGTATCTTGTTTTTAATGTGCCCCACTCTTCTCCCTCATTTAGAAAATTACGCCCCTAGCAATTTGTGCAACTGTGTGAATGAGAGAACGAAAGATAAAAACGTGAATGAAGGAATAAATGAGTGAATACAAAGCACACATTCATTATATTCAACAATATGTCATCTGACTCACATTAATGTATCATTAACACTGCAGCACTTGATTTCAGTGTGAATGAAAAAACACTCTGATGCATTAGTGCAGATGAACAGACAGATGTGTTTAAAGACAGTAAAAAAACACAGCCCTGTGGACGTGGGTTTGATTTGGCAGAGCTGCTGATTGTGAGCGATGTGGAGTAAAAACGTTCTTCAAGGAATATGTGGTCAACGTGGGACATCTAGTGGCAGAAATGGGCACAGATTCTGCTGTAAATACCTACATGTGTGGTCTTTTTTTCTGTTTTTTGCTTTATTTAAACAAATATCTTCACTTCAGAAAGAAAAACTAAAACAGTCCATGTTTAGCAGAGAGGTCACAACAGTGTCAACAGTGTCACTCAAGCTGAGAAGTTACACTTAAAAACATTTAGTTGATTTAATCTAGTCCACAGAATAATTTAATTATGTCAATTGAAAGCAAATATTTTAAATTGATTCAACTTTTAAGTTGATCTATCAGCTGACATACATAATCCAATTATAGTTTATTATGTTGAGGATAAAGTGGATTAAGCCCAGGAAACACTGTACTCTATAATTACTAGTTATACATAGTACAGAGATACTAATCCACACTCTGGTGTGAGGTATAGGAAAATAAGACTTTGTCAAACAATGTTTTTTATTTCACCGCATCAATAGTTTTATAATAACTTGCATAACTTCACATTGTACAGATACAGAATATATATCTTGCTATACGTAAATGTTTAAATATTTGTCATCTAGTTTAACTTTATATCTAATTTATATGTATAGAAATGTTTAAAAGTGATGCTGATGGTAAAATAATTAATTAATTATTTGTTACCCTGTAGATTTTATATACAGCTGTTTATTAATTAACTCTAAACTGATGAGCCTACACTCAGTTACCAGTTTGTTAGGTACACCTAGTGCTGTTTAATTGATTTCTATAATGATTTATATACAATAATATTTACACAGTGGATTATTATTCCTAGGTTTAATTACCTGTAGACCTTCTGGTGATGAAAGGCTGTTATAAAAGTTATTACATTAACTTTGAGTGAATTTACAATGGTTTCGCTTAAATTGGGACAAATATGTGTCACATATGGGCCCTTGTGTTGTGTTTAGGTCACGTGGGAGGAAATTTTCTACCTCATACAAGGGTTTAAATTAGTGTTATTTGAATTATGTTGACTCCCAGTTGTGTTACTGCAGCGTTGGACTTGTGAGGGTTCAGTGTAATACTACATCCACTAAATTTCACCTTTTCATCGTCTTTAAATACCCTCTCCAAACTTTCCAGCCTGGTGTTGGTGCTTTTTGGACAAAATATCGTAATTACAATATGACCTGAACGCAGCAGATGAACCCCTCATCACATAGAGTATAACTTCTATAAAAATACTATAAGCCAAAAAGTATTTTTTAATGTATAGAAAGAATAAATGTTTGATTTCTGTTTTATTTCCCTTTTTAGCTAAATACCCTGTTTATTTTCAGTGTGTAATATCAGATCAGAACCACCAGAGGTCCTTCTGTGACAGGGAAGGTTTAAACCAACAGGTTAAACCAGGTGATAATCAGCCAGCAGCAGCTTGATTACAACATGAAGTGTGCTCCAGTCAAACATAATTACAAAGCCAAATGTTAGTGTGAAAAAACTAAAACCCTTTCACAGCCCGAGTTTACTTTAATAATCCATGTGAATCAAGATTAGTGGAGGGAACAATGCAGTTCGTTTATTGTGAAACGCTTCAAGCTCAGACTCCAAAAAACATCATGGAGATTAATTTTTATTATTTTATTTATTATTTTCCTGGACTTGAAAGTTCTCCTTTAATTGTCTGGAGACGTGTTTCTCACCACACACACAGAATTTCACATGTTTGACAAATTAGCAGCACGACTGGTTTCGGACTTCTTCGGGTGGGGTTGTTGTTGTTTTCTCCGAACTGCTCCTTTACTCCAGTCCACAGCTCCTCATATGGTCCCACAGTCTCCGCCCAGTTACACCAGTCTCCGCCCAGTTACACCAGTCTCCGCCCAGTTACACCAGTCTCCGCCCAGCGCCTGATGGTTTGGACTGGGCGATAACGCTGGAACATGGGCAGGGTCTCGCCAACACATGAAAACACCCTCGACGCGCACACGCAGCGCACTTTCTCTTTCGACAGATGAGGAGCGGTTGCGCCGACGAGAAGCTTTAGCTGCGCTCAACTTGGGGTCGGTGTGACGTTTGTTTGTTGCTCCTGTGGGCGTTGCTGCTGCGCTGACACCGGCTGTGTTGCTCAACTTTGGGAAGTATGTGGATTTGTAGTGCGCGCTGAGAAGGAACGCGCGGATGCGGTAGTTGTTCCTCTTGTTGTGTTCTCGGAGCAGCGTCGTGACCAGCCAATCGTGTCCGTCTGCGGTGTGTTTTCGACAGTAAGCATGCAGCATGATGTGGAGTTGCACCTCTGCCTCTAACAGGCTGTGGATCGGTGTTGAAACGCAGCACGGTTGCATGTCGTGCCTGTGCAGAGGCTCCGTGGGAAACCGCCGTGCGTAACGCTGGCTGTCCATGGAGAGCTGGTGGAGAAGCTGCTCGTCACAATCCACACTTTAAGACAGTGAAGCTGTGACACGTGAAGCATCATGAGTCAACCAGACCACGACGGGATATCGTTACCGGTGCCTTGCTTTGGCGCTTGTCCCGGCAAAGAGAGCCATAGTGGGGAAAGCACCCGCAACCGTAGCGGAGGTGGAGGTGGAGGTGGGAGTGGTGGCGCCTCCGGTATCCCCGCAGCCGGGACTTTCTGGCAGGACTCGATGGTCGGCAGCGGGGGACTCAGCCCGACCACCGAGAGAAGCCCGATGGACGGGGGAGGCTTGCTGTCCACCGGGAAGGCGTCCAAAAGCAGGCCGGTGACGGTGGCTTACGTGGTGAACGGAGAGCTGAGCCTGCAGAACAACGCGGAAAGCATGGCTCTGCAGTGTCTGAAGGACGCCTGTGACACGGTGGGCAGCAAGCTGGACACTGTGAACTTTGGCAAACTGGACTTTGGGGAGACCACGGTCCTGGACCGCTTTTACAACGCAGGTGAGTCAAATGAAGGAATAAAACTTCCGGAATTCACTCATCGAGTGAAATTCAGGAATCCAGGTGACTGACGGATGTAAATAAATATTTTAAACAGTAAACATCAGTCTAATAAAGGTATTTCATAGGTTCTACCTTCATTTATTATGATGAAACTGGAAGAGTCACCCAGTGCATTACTTCATGATGGCAAGGCACAGGAATGCCTGCCTTTCTTCCTTGTTCGTTTTAAGGGTCAAAGGTCACACCTATGCTGCCTCACCTCTGTTTTTGGAAGCAGTTTTCCTGTAGGACAGGTTCCTCTGGGCTCCCTACACACAACACAGCGCTCTGCGTGTCAGGGCTTGAGTCTACATCCTTATGTCACAGTGATTTCAACACTGCGTTTCAGAAAAAGAACAACATCTGGACCTGTTTCATTTGCTCCTCGAGTGTGTGTGTGGGGGTAATAGTTAAGTTTTCCCCCCACTCACAGCTTCCTCCCTTCCACTGTGCACCTCCAGTATCGTGCCCGAGTGTCATGGCTCAACCCGTGAGTCTGGTCTTTCCACACTGAAAGCACTTTTCCTGCTCTTATTCATTGTGTTTGTGCAGCATTCAGCTCTTAAGTCTGCTGGAAATGTTCAGTTGCATAATGAGCACTAAAAACTCTTCAGAAGTCAGGCCTTTGAGGGGTTGTGGTCAAATAAAGAGCAGCTGTAATGCACTGCTCTTTATAGGCAGCTTGTTGAGGAGCCAAAAACAGCAGCCAGTGTTTGCATTGCACTTGCATATTTGGTATCGGGGTTTGCTCAGCAGATACTGCAGAAGTGAGACGACGGCACATAGTCGAGATGCCAGTGGCTGCAAAATGCTTTGAGAGAATATCAGGAGAAAAACTTGAAACACTCTACTGTAATTTAATAAATGGTGTAGTTTGTTTTTAATTCATTAATACTTTAGACAAACAGTTAAAGAAGAACTTCGTGTCACCTTCTGCAACTTTACAGCCGATTCAGCCTCTTTGTGTTTCAGACGAAGGCACCGACTTAAATCACCTCTCGTTCTTTGACGTCATCTTGGTGTGTCACAGCACTTAGGCCATTACTTGAGTCATTAATAAAAGGTCAAGAGTTTTTCATGTCTTCACAAACTGTCACTGTTTAGTCATTAATGTGAGTACTATTAATAAATTAAAATAAAACAGTTTTTAAAGAAAAGCAGGTTAATATCAAACTCTAAACAAAAAAAAGGATTCAAAATATGTTTCTAACACTTAAATGTGGAAATAATGTTTTAATTTTACCTGCTTTAAATCATAAAGTCTTCCAACTATGCAAAACAGACAGTTGAATAGTTTCTGTTCAACGTAAGACACAATTGTTTCTTGTCATAAGCTGTACAAACACGTGAATTTCACTTTTTTTCATTTCCTCTGAACTACTGTGGAATTTTCTCATAATTCACATGGGAGGGCAGAGACATTTTCCCAGAAACACTCTGTTGTATCTGTTCAAACACACGCGCACACACACGGCTTCATCCTTTTCCTGCACAACTGTGTATGAGAGATGAAGGCCAAGCAGCAAAAAACAGTTCAACAATGACGTCAGTGCTGAACTGAAAGCTCATGCTCCTCTGCACATTTGGAAAGATGACTTGCCAAATTCAGATACAGCGAGAAGTTGTCCATAAATGTCCTCCCCACATGTTACTGTGGACTTTTGGCTGAGACAAGGGAGGGTCTGATTGTCTTGCCTCTGAGCCACGATACACAGGAAATGTTAGGGAAAACCCTCAATGCTAACATGACAGCAGTAATAAGAATAAAGTTTGCTTTCAGCTGTGAGATCACATACGCCGTCGTTGTTTACAGCCCTGTAGCCTCTGATATCCAGTGATAATAGTGGCCTTGCAGATTAATTTCATTCACTCTGTGTGAAAGGGATGTAATGCAACCTTCACACACCACATCACAGTCTGCATTTGATAACAGTTTTAAGTCGGGTCAGATTGAGTGATAAATGTTGGTTTAAAAAAATACAGGATATAAGCACTCACTCCCCCACTACTGAAGGCTAGGCTTTTTAATTTAGTCAAAAATGTGCTCATAACTCAAATGCTGCTTTCCAGCTTCACCCTGAAGTTTTGTCACAGCTGTTGATGAAGGTGTTTCAGTGTTAGTTTGAAATTATATTATATTGAATAAAAGAATTAACTGTTTATGCATTAGGTAAAAATGGAAGAGTAAGAGAGGGGGGATCCCCCCCCCCCCCCCCCGTAGGACAGACAGACATGCAACACATGCTGTGTGCACCAAGCAAAGCAGCATAATAGAATCACATCAGGACACTAATTACATTACCCCATGCTGAGCCCTGTCCACCACACCCTTAATACCACCGCTGGTCCTGATGTTGTGGCTAATATGTTGACCGCTCTTAATTCTGTGGCTGATAATTCATTTTGGCTGCTCCCAGTCAATTTAAAGAGACTTTACAACAAAAGCAGCTGCTAAGATCGCTACGCTTGGAAGCGTCTGTCAAAGCTGCTGGTCACTTCCATCAGGTGTAAATCAGGATTGAAGTTCAAAGTGATGGTGTTGAATATACCGACTTGTAACTGCTGAGCGAGAAAGAACTCTGTTTGTCAGCCGAGTCTGCATCACTCAGCTTCCAGATTGATTAATCATGGACCACATGTCGGATTTTCACATTTTCAAGACATTTAACAATCTGCGTTTGCTGTTTTCTTATGAAGCCAATCAACTGTGTTTGTAGGCAGGCAACTATCTGTTCCCAGCCACCACTGATTTGCCTTCTGTGTCAACTGAACTATGCATAGACAGACACACAAAGCTACGATTAATTGTTTATCTGTCTTCAAACGTGAAAAGGACATTGGGGAAGACACGGTTACTGATGTTCAGCATTTCTTCATGTGACATATTTGAGTCTCTACAGTGGCTGAACTCGGTTTCACAACATTTCTTGCAAGATGTTTGTAGGTGTGTGTCAGGGATCAGTTGTTGAGACTTGCTGTTGCACCTGCATCAGCACGGTCGTAGCTGTGGTATGCAGAGCTTTATCTCTTCATTATGTTTCATTGCTGTTTAATTTGCAGGAAGCACAATAGGCTTTTGAACAATTCCTGGTTTGAAAGCAGCTTTGCCTCAGTTTGAGTGTTTGCTCACCTCGAGTGCTCGAGTCGGCCACTCAGCACAGCAGCACAGATACAACTCGCAGTGTTTTCAGGCTGTTCACTTGTGTTTCTGCTCTTGGAGAGGAGCACACTGTTGATAACACGATCTGCTAAACATTTTCTCTCAGGTATATTTGTCTGTAAACGTCTGCTGTTTACACATTACGATTTCATCATTACTCACCAGATTTGACAGCTGTGTTTTCTTTTCATTGTTTTGTCAAGGCTGAGGCTGAAATATTTTTTTATGATCTGTCATTTATTAACTAGGTGATTAATTGTTAAGTCAATAAAATGGCCAATGCTTTGCAGATTTCCACATCCCAGGATCAAGTGCTTTTATGCAGCTAACAACAAAAAATATTTAACAGATAAACCAGGGGCTTGAGTTGGAGTATGTTTTGTACTTGTTAATTGATTGATTGATTGATTGATTAATGGACTAATCACCTTGACACTGCTCAGTGAAAACTATTAAGTGACATTTGGGTCTTAGCACATGGTCACGGCAAAGTGCAGCACAGGACAGTTCCTCCACAGGCTGATGGCCGCCCACCCTGAGCCTGGTTCTGCTGCAGGTTTCGTCCTCTAAAGGGGGTTGTTCATCTCCGCTGTCGCCTAGTGCTGCTCATGTACATAAAATCTCCTCTGTAAACCCGAAGAGCACAATGTAATTCTTCCACAGCAGGAGACTCCCTAACATATCCATTGTTAACACAGCTGTGCATCAGCTGACAGCTTCTTGAGCAGAGCGTTACCAGCATAACATCGTACGCTCCCCGTTTCCCCAAAGGAAGACGCGCTGTTCTGAAATCCCATCAGTTGGCTCTTTTGCTAAGTAGTTTATCCTCCCCCCTGTTTACTTTGCATGTTTGGCTGTGTGGAGGCTAGAGAGCACAAGGTCAGAAGGAATTAGCCCACAGGCCACTCACTGGCATTTGGGGGAAAGTGACTTCACCTCAGTGGGAGAGTTTGACTGAAGACAGAACCACAAGTGCATGTTGGGGAGAAATTACACTTTTTCATGCTGATATTTCTCAACAGGAAGTGTAGTGTGTGTATAGTGAAAATCGGAAGCTGACAACCTGTTCTCCTTTACGTATTATTGTTGTGAAATCCATGTGAGAGTGGAAGTTCATCCTGAACTTGAACTCTCTTTTTTTTTTTTTTTTTTTCACATGCTGTGTGGTCTAACAGTAATCTCCAGTGCTCCTTTTCATAAAGTCTGTTAAGAGGGGTTATTCTTCAATTCTTCATATAAGCAGAACATATGATGAGTGCCGTATAAACCCCAGGCTGCATCTCTTAAGTGCTTCTCAGCAAAATGAGAGGAAGTGGAGAAGCGGTGTATCAAAGCTCCCTTTCATGGCTCATCGGGAGTTCATTTGAGGTGAAAGACAGCAAGAGTGGGTAGCCAGGGCCTCTACGAGACAGAGAGAACTGCCTCATATCAATTTAGTATGATGAGAAGGCTGCAGTACCTACGCCAGAGATCTGTAGAGTTACTTTGGATACGTGATCCATTTTTGTTCCAGTCATGAAAACTATCGAAGGAGATTCTGCCAGTTGACCTTTTGACCTCTTACTGCATTTAGTTTTCTTCTACTACTCCTGCATACAGTAAAACACATTGCTGAGGACAAGTTCACAGTCGTGTCATATTTACACTCGCATTATATTATTATATTCAGGTAGTAGCTGTTACTCATCTTACCTCACAGCTGCGTGCAGTACGTGGCTTTGTCTTCATCTGGTATGTTTGTGTCTTGATGTGTGCTGCAAAGTTCTCAGGGGGAAGGGGCTGACCTAAAAAAAGATATAAACCTGCTAATCCTTTGTAGAAGTTGTAACCACATATTTGGTATTTGGTGGTTTGAGCTAAATGCTATCTTAACTCACTGTGTAACTCACTCGGATTTACAAAAGTAAGAATAATTCATGTAACATTAGTGTTTGAATAGAAGTTAATCGCAAATTATTCATATGCAGACATATTTCAGTCTGGGCCAAAGTGCTGAACGGACAGACGGACATTGATATCCCTGTGCCATGGTGATAAATCTGCAGGATGTTTCACATAACACTTTAAAAGTGCCTCAGAGAGCTTTATAATAAAAAGTCCCACCCATGATAAGAATTTGTCACACCCCGATGTTGATGATATTGTTGCATGATAATGTGTTTAGACACGTGCCATAATGTGGCCATTCCCATTTCACATGCTCCTACAAATGAAACAAAGAAGTGGAGCTTGCACATTTAAAGAGTCTGCAGAACAACTTGCTTCTTTTGTCGTTTGGAATGTGGTTAAACAACAACTCAGATGGGAATCAGATATCTCTGTAATTTGTTTTGGCATCCTGTACCAAAAAAGGGTAGAAATATGTTGCATCATCATATTTTCTTAATCACTGTCTGTTTTTGCATGACTCTACGTTGATATCATCATTTACAGTATAGTGTTACCACAAAACTACAGTAAAGCGTAGTGATATAGTTCATTTTCAAGCACAACTGTTCCTCAGTGAATCTGTTTTACTGGAAAATCAAGCAGGAAGTAAATCAAGTAGGCAAGTCAGGGCAACCAGCATAGGAGCACGGATTTCTCCCGGTGTGTTTGTCAGCCATGGATGAATTCACATTCTGTTTCAGCTATTTTCCCCCACAGGGCCATGGCAATGCAGTTTGTAAAAATCTCTGTGTGTGAAAAAAGCAGCAGAGGTAAAAAGGGACCCAGTCTGCCAGGAGAGCAATGAAAGCGGCAGGTTGGCCTCATTTCCTGCATCATGGTGTTTTCAGGGTTGTGTCTTTCGAGCACACTTGTCTAAAAATAAAGGCAGCATTAATCTCTGTGCTGGGCAGGGCATCTAAAGTACTGAATAACCATTGTCTACTCGTTCCAGATTGCCCTGTGGGAGAGAAGATATGTTTGTAGACAGAAATGCTCAGTTCAAAGACTTGCATGGTGCGTTTCTTCCATTCCCAGGGTTGTATTTTTGGCCTACATTTGCTTTTTAATGCTTTGTGTGGCATTTTGGCCTTAAATGTTGCTGAACCTGAGTAAGACATCTTCATGGACTCTTGCAAGTTGATTGTTGGAGGCAGAAAGCACAGTTTGGGTCACAAAACAAAGCAGTATGTCGCATTAAGGCAGAACACAAGCTAGACAACTCAAAACATAGAAATATATATTGAAATATAGAGGTAATACATAAATATTCAGGGATACACACAATACCATCATGCAGCTGACAGCAAATCTCAGATTTCCTGAAGGTTTGGACTCTTGAATTTTCCTTTTTTAAGAGGAGGAAACTGACTTCTTAGGCTTAGAGGGGAGTTTGGAGAGAGTATTTCCATTGGCGTCTTGTGTTCAGGGTGTTCCTCCTCTTCTGTATTAGAAATAAAGGAAAAACCTCTGCTAGACACTGGTGGCTTCACTGAGAGCATTTGTGATAGTTTCCTTGCTGAGTCTGCATGTGGAGTTGTTATGTAATTAATAATACTACTAGAGGCCTACACAGCTGGCCCCTGGCTGACCAGTGTAAACAGTGCTGCTGATAATGTTGCAGGGCTTTTAGCATTGCCATGCAATGACATTTTCAATAAGAAGTGTTGTTAGGCCAAAGTAAGGGCACATATCCACACATAGAAACATTTTATTCCTCTCTTACCCTCCTACATTAATCAGATAAATAGGCAGACACCATGTGCGAATGGTGCTCTTGTGATGTACTGGAACATGTTATCATGTTATCCTAAACAATATGCATCCTCTTAAACAGCTGGCTGAAGAAAACTGACAATCTATTAAAACAATGGGTGTTTTGACTTAATGTGAAAATAGTCCACGTGTATTTTTCCACTAAATAAAAATACACCAACTTGTATGTAAGTTGTGCTGATATTAGTAAAGATAGTTATGAAATAACCTGGAGATGATAAAGGTATTTAAATCAAAATGCAAACAGGCGCTTTAAGTTGTGTATCTGTATGTTCAGCAGCAGCAGCAAGTCTCTCCAAAGCCTGCAGGCAGCAGGAATCATTCAGCGGTAATATCCAGAGGCTGCAGCACAGTGTGCACAGGGAGTGTAGGGGACATAATCTCTGCTGATTCTCAGTTTGAATCAGTTTGTGCATTTGTGTACTGATGCACTGAAAAAGAGGCAGTAGCCAGCACAAACAGCCCAGAGCGGAAAATGTGTCAGTCTGTCTCTTACTGCACTGCTAAACTTGGTCATACACAATACTAGCTAGTTTTAGCACTATTTATGGTAACATGAAAGGCGAATAGAAAGGAGAAGGTGAAAGCTTTTGTCAGTGACTTTAAGTGCATCATACGGCTACAGGAACTGTATGCCTCTGTTGTTGTGCCTATTTCTTTACACGTGTTTTATCATTTTGGGGGCTCGTGTAATGTCACTAAAGGCGTCACAGATTTGAGTTGTGAAAGTGTCACTTTGGACCTGAACTGACGATGACAAAGGTCTGATATGGTCAGAAGTCCTGGACTAAAGCTAGTGAACCTTGAGTTTAGCTGTTTTGTATTTGCATACACTATACATGCAGTAGCTTTAGGGGTGTATACTGTAACTGATGCACACAGTCCCAGTGTTGTATGTAGCTGAAGGCTGAGCTACTGTTTGCATTTCTCAACAGCCCACACTCATTAAAATAGATTTCTTTGTGTCTAAATGCATGCTTTCCATTTGGCTTGCAGCATAGGAACAAAGGAGATTTTGAGTTGCTAAAATAATCCATACCCACTTGAAAAGTCTCCAGTGCCATCTAGATGCAGCTGTGATTACAATATTGAGCAGCCCCCCCTCCACAACAAGCACATGGGGCCGGTGGAGGCAGGCAAGGGAGGGCTGAAAAGGATCTTTAAAGAGGAGCCAGTAGACACCAGAACAATCCCCTGTGAATTCATCCAGCTCTCCAGACTTGGAGCTGATCATCACACATCTCTACCCTCTCTCTCCTTTTAGAGGCACCGCTGGAGCTGAGGAACCTGTAGCAACAGGCCAAGTGCTGCTGAAATCCAAACACTGGGAGAGAATATTGAATTGTTTTCTCTCCTCTGCTTTGAACAGTAGGCAGGAGAATCAATTTAGTGTTGGTCAGCGGTGGTAGGTCCAGTCGTAGGAGGTGTAGCAGAATTATCTGGGCATCACTTTGCATGTTTTGGTGCTGTTGATTTTTTTTATTCCAGCTTGTTTTATCTGTGCCTAGGTAGACTTGAGTTTACTGATTTGATCACAAAGACTGCAACAACAGCTGAAGGGAGAACATGTGATCAGGTTGGAGAGTCTGATTGCATGAAAGCGTGACTCAAGTGACTCCGCTACTGGCTTTACGCAGCCTTCTGTCAACACTATGTTGGCAAATCTGCTGTTAAGTTGGTATGCATGCTGCTCTTCTGTTGCATTGATAAGCAATCACGACATCTGACTGCTCTCCAAAAAAACATTCAGATGCTCTGCTGTTGAATCACAGTCACTGATTGTGTGATGTTTCCCAGTTCTTAGTTTGTCTCCATGTAATCAAGATTTCGTGATTTTAAGATAAGATTATTGTGAAGGTGCTGGTAGAATATAAAACACATGTAGGACACATTCTGTTTGTGTGTTAGTAGGTATTGTACCATGTCTAGATCCCTTTATCTGAACAGTTTCTTAATTCTTATACCTCAGTGCCGCTGACGGCCGTGGCAAAGGGCCATGTGTATGCAGACGTTCGTCCCTCCATCCCATTGTCATGATAACAGTATCTCATGTACACTCTGAGGAAATTCCTTTGAATTAGGCACAAACATTCCTTTGGACTGGAATAGCTGATAAGATTTTGGTGCTCAGTGGTCAAAGTTCATCTTTACCGTGACCTCATGTCTGCCCCATTCACCTGGCAGAAACATTTGACACTAACGATATGTGTTAATAAACTTAACACAAAAATAATATTGTGTCACATCTTGTTGATTGTAGAAGTTTCTCTTTCTCTGTCTAGCAAACAACAGGAAATGACATTTACTATTCAAATTAAAAGTGAATCCATCTATCTAAATCTAGATAGATGGATTTTGCAGAAATATTTAATACCCTATTCATAATTCAGCACAATATATACATGACCACAGAGTTTGTTTAAGTTTATTAAGTTTATTAACTTTATCAGCCGCAGAATAATAAAAACACTGACCGCACAGCCTACTGGTTAAATGTTGTCTCCCTTACAACGTATTGCTTCACCTATGTTAGCCCCCGCTGTGACAAACGGCAAACATTTTTCTTGGCTTGGACATATTTCCATTAAGCAGGTGAGATTTCCAAGCAGAGCACCACAGAACACTCTCAGCCAGGTCGCTGCAATTGAAAATACTGGAAGACACTTTTTATCTTTGTCTCTCCCTCAGCTGTGTATTACTCTTTTTCCCTTTAATGGCCTCTTTGCATTAAATTCTTGTTCAGATGTAATATTGATGGTGTCTCCTGCCAGCAGAGAAATGAGACAAGCTTATCTTTTATTCATCAGACATCCTGTGCTGTGTGGATGTTGACATGCAGTTGCACCTTAAAAAAAAAAAAAAAAAAGAAAAGTGAAACAGCCTGTTATTCCACGTATGGTCAGGATTGTTAAGGTTTATAGTGAGATTAAGCTTGATGTGCAAACTATTTATCTTGTTAACTCAAGCACACAGTCCAACAAACTAAACATGCTGTCTTTGTTTTTCCAGCACATGCCTGTCAGCTTTGCTTCCATGGTGGATTGATGTGCGCGATTTTGACGATATCATTGATAGAAATGCGTCATAGATATGGATCTAACAAGTGGTTGTTAAGCAGAGGTCAGCCCGACTGAGGATTAAGGTGTACTTTCCTTCTCCGCCTTATACGTCAGAAAGTGAAACCTAACTTGCACTCAATCAGACGGCAGGTATCACGATGGGGAGATGCCGGCTGCTCATCCAGAGAACAAAAACCTCTTGATATTCCACATCACTGCGCCGAGCCGCAGAGCTTAAAATCCCTCATATCCTGTCCTCTGCCTGTTGGGCTGTTAATGAAAATGTGAGGCTGTTTGACGGGGTTGATGATGAAAACCTCTGAGGCCATCAACAAGTACCTGCTTCCTGGTTGAATTTGCATGTGCTGATGATGAGTGCGAAGGTGCTGCATGGCCCCTGATCACTGACAAAAACTCTCCACCGCTACAACCAGCCTGCCTGTGATACTCTGCAGTGCTCTGCTGGCATTCAGCCACTGAATTACATTTACTGCTTGATGTTAATTGTGCATTCAAATTGTGAGCCTTCACACAGTTGCTCAGAGTGATTTATTCTGACAGACTGAGTGGTGTTAGAAGCTGGAGTCAGCTGTTTGTGGTGATCTGCTTCTTCAGCTCTCAGACGATGTATTTTCTTTTACTGGTTGGATTTAATAATGTTACAAAGCTTCAGTGTGAAACTGTTTTTAAAGCTCGATTCAAAGATTATTAAGATATCATTCACATATTATCACCTGATAAAGTTGGTATTTGGATGTGTTAGCCTACCCTCTTATTAAATAGGCATGGAGCAACATGCTAACCAGACAAACTGAGGTCCAATTCCTGAAGTTTCCTGAAGTAATCTGACTCCTTAGCTGTGTTGATGTTCACCAGCTAGTTGTTAACTTGGTCGGAGCAGAGACTTGGAAGCAGCTGAAGATGTAGCCTAGAATGCCTCTAAGTGCGCATTTGCTCATTTTTTATTACAGATGTAATATTGTTCTTGCATAGCTGAGAAAAGTCGATTCAGTGCACGATTCTCATTAGATAAAACACATATATATTGTTATACTGGTTTATCTGCTTTGCCCTTTATACTCTTTTGCCCTTTAGTCTTTATAAAATATATACATTTATACTCCTATCATTCATTCTTACTCTGGGCCTGCAGTCAACTCTACAGTTCTGTTTAGTTCTGATTTCTAACCTCTCTCCTTTGTCTCTTTGTGCTTTTCTTCTTACTCTTCTCTTGTGTTTCGCTGATTGTTTAGTCTGTCAAGTCCTAAACTGGCAATAATCATCCAGAGCTCAAGCAGTCACAACATGAATTTCTTGTTCAGGCCTTCAAATCTACCAAAGAATTGTACACAGAGGCAATAAAAAACTGTTGCACCACCTGTAATTGGTCCAAATAGAGTAACCCATCATCTGTGTTACTCAAAGTGCGTGAAAGCACTCACATTGCCACACTGACTTGAGATGACTGACAGAATGTTTTGGTGCTTGACTCATTACGGGTGAAAGATTCAGTCGACTGGATCAGAGATTGTCTGCTCTTAAGCTCTGTGTAATGTGTTTGTTTACACGGAGAGGTGGATAGTTGGAAACAGATGAAAAACGCAGGGTGCGGTGTTATCTCTGCGGCTCTCGGAGCTCTCCTGTCATTACTGGAGCGCAGCCACTGGGCTGGTTTGTTTTTGTTGTTATCAGCGGCTCGATGTGGCGTCAGGGACACCGTGTAACACTCCACCTCATGTGCGGTCCTCCGTCAGGCTTATTCTACAGGTTGATGAACGTGTTTAATGCCTCGTGCTGATCACAATAGTCCTTTAAATGCAAGAAAGACTTTGAAATGGTTTGTTTCAGTTCAATCGTCTGTGAATGAGTTGTAAATGAATGAGTTGTTTTTCCAGGTAAAAGTACAGGACTGTTGGTTCAAGGCTGGGAACTCTCCACCCCTTCACCAGAAGCTGCACTTCATACTGGCTTGAGTGACATTTTGCAATATTTGCTCACATTGACCTATTGATCCTGATCGTACGGTGGAGTCCAGCTGGAGTCAGTTTGATATTGAGTGTATTTGTATTCACTGGCAGCTCCCTCAGACCCCCTTCATATGTAGAAATCTGCTGTTTTTCAAGTGCCTGCTCCTGTATCGTCTTCACTTTCAGCTTGAACCTCACCTGTAACAACACACAGTTTGTGAAAGATATGATACACACATGATGTGGTTTAATGTATCTACATACCTTTGACGTCAAAGCTGTTGATTTTGGCTTTAATGAAAACCAGAAATCAACAGTTAGTGACATCCACCTTTGACAGGATGCCTGTGTCTGGTGAATCATAGACCGAACCGAAAGCACAAACACGGTGCAAACAGAACAAAGGTACAAGCCCGGTCATTAGACGTCTCTTTGTTGGTTCCATTTAACTTGCAAATCACAAATGTTTGATTCACATCCAATTTGTTGCCAAACCAGCATGACAAGTGCTAATCAGGAGGAGAAAATATCATGATATGATATGGTATGGTACAGTATAACATACTACTTTAAGATCCTCCCCTGTTTCAAGATGACAGTGTTGTGACTTTTCATTGACTTTGCACACAATTAGATTCTAGCCATGCAGTGAATCTGTATTTCTATTAGTCTTAGATTAGAAACGTGGTTCAAAAACTTAACACATGCACTTGTCTCTCACCATCAGACATTGCTGTTGTGGAGATGACTGATGCCTTCCGCCAGCCCTCTCTCTTCTACCACCTGGGAGTCAGAGAGAGCTTCAGCATGGCCAACAACATCATCCTGTACTGCGACACTAACTCCGACGCCCTCCAGTCTCTGCAGGTAACACGAACACAAACCAGGCCACAGTCCTGCCTTCATCATTTTTTAACACTCCAGTCAAACAATCACTGTGGTTCAGGAAAGTGGTGATTAAATGCTATATTTAGGAGGAGATGGGATTGACAGAAATGTAATTTGGTGGCAGCGGCACATAAATGCATCAGTAATTTGATGGAAGAAAGTGCACTTATGAAACACGATGTCAGCGGTGGCCTCGTTTAGTCGTGGATGAACAAAAAATCTTCATCTTCAAGGGAAAAAGTATGTTTTTTAAGTGGTAATTGACCTTCAGAGATCACCTGTCAGCCAGTTTGTCCCGTACCGTAACATTTTTAGCTCTTTTAGTTGGTAGTTGTTCATCTCCACCAGAGATCTTTTAATCTTAGTCCTAAATGTTTTTTAGTTGAAGGACTTCTCATTATTAAAAGCATTTTTCGCCATCAACTTTAATTAAATTAACCTCTACCCTCAAGGAAAACGTCTGTTTATTTAGGCTGTCACCTACCATCTAAACGTACTGCAAGATAAGATGCATCAGGATATTTGTGGCTTACCACCTCTGCTAAACAACTTCCTGGGGGAAACCCTGTAAATTCATGTAAATACGAAGGTTTGTCAGGATGTGACAAGTGTGTGAGTCTTATAGCTGCGGTGGAGCAGACGTAGTTCAGATAGTGAGAGATTCGTGCTGAACACATTTCAGAACCTCCTGCTCTAGGCGACTTGTAACAGAGGAACACTGAAGCCTTTATTCTAGGGAGTTTATGCAGTGAGTGTAGGAGTCCTATGCCAGCCACACTGCGCAGTCTGTGTATAGAGGTTTTGGATTTAAACACAAGACGTCAAGATAAACATGACATGAAAAACAAATGCACATTCTCAGCTCTTTTATTTCTGTTGCAAATTGCTTAAGGTGGAATTCGTTCCTGCTCTAATGCAAACTGGTACTAAAAATGGAGTTTTCCCTCCCTGTGGTCTGCCATGGTGCCCACCCGTCTGGCTGGGTGGCGTGCACGCTGGTCCTCCCTCAGTCTGAAAGGAGGTCTTTTCTCTGGTGGTTTCCTGTGGTCTCTATCAGGCTGCTGTTGTACACTGAGGCCTCACTGTACATGTCTTTGCTTCGCTGATGAATTGAGGATTGAGGCTGTATGATGTCGACAGCTGCAGCAGATGCTTGGCTTATCTTCCTTTGAATTCATTTTGAAACACAACCAACGTGAGGAAAACATTAATATTGATTTAGATTGTGACACATCCTAAAGGTCATCACAGCCATTACACGAGTAACTTGGACTAATGTGATATTGATTTTCATTAAACACCTAGTAGTTCCTTGTATTCCTCAGAGAGGATGTGTAATGTTGGTGGGTTTAATTAGCTGCTCTCTGTTTTTAGCTATGTGATCGTGTTGTTTTAGCTGTATTTACAATGCAGGGTCAAAAACTGGACGTCTGAGGTTTTCATAAGCTCCTAATGATAAACTTATTTATGATTCTGACTGATTTTACTTTATGCGACTAAGATAAGATTATTTCTTATTATTTGATGTGAGCTCTTGTTGGGAGGTTTTCACAATTTTATGCATTTGTTCTGTGTTTTATACAAAAATATGTGTCTGACCTGTTTGCAAAAACGGGTTCTGTAACTGTAATTCCCAGTAATGAAGTTCCCACAGTTAGGAAATTAAAAATCTAACACTGTTCTCTCTGCTAACATGCAGCAGAGTCTGCAGAGTCCTACCGTCTCAGTGTGCTTTAAGTGCAACTGTTCATACTTTGTGTTGAGTGTTTTATACCTGACCACAGTGAAAGGCATAGACGAGAACGGTGAATTGGGCAATCGTGGATAAGGGCACAAACTAAGACACTGCAGTTAAGGCATTTGTGGTGTTTACACAAAAAACATAATTATATGATGAACCTTTCTGGCCCCACACCTGGCCAATTACTGGATAAAGTGACTGGTGTTATGGAAGATTACCACAACAACCGCCACCAGCCACGGACTATGTTGAAATCATGTGCTAGACAGCGTCAGACAGCCCATCAAGCACTTATGTTTAAGTGTTATCCTGGCAAAGGTTTATACAGAGAACAGGACAACAGGCTTCTTGTAATTCTACTATAAACTTGTTTTGAATTAGTAGTAGTGAAACTTCTAAGCGGATCCTCATTTTGTCAAATCGTGAAAAAATGTTTTAACTGTATATTTTGCAAAGCATTGACTTCCTTCCCTAGAAAAATCCTATATTCAGCCCAACCTAGTTCAGCTTAGTCTTATGATACAATTCAGATTCTCTGCTGCCTGGCATATTCAGTTATGCACAGCGTTTGGTGTCAATGCAGGGCGCTTTTATTACCATTCATGCTTAGGATATGCCACATGCTCAACATATGCAGTTGAAAACAGTCCCTTATGGTCTAACACAAATGAATGAATGATATTTCTTTAAATATATTGAAAGCCACGTTCGTTACTTCAGCTCGTGCTCTTCTTCTGTTGCCTTATTGATGTAATTTCTGCATGTTGTGGTTCATTACTGGCAGAGACTGTTACACAAATGTGAGCTGTCATAGTCTTTCATCAGTAGCCTCCTCCCAAACTCCCAAAGAGACAAAGTCATGTTGATCAAATGTCACTGTGTCGGGTATGATGCATTGAATTGTACTGGAACTGATGTTCTGTGGTGTTTTATTCAGTTACACAGTGTCCACAACAAAATTGCCCTTTGGAGAAAACGTTCTTGTTGAATCTCTAAATGTATTTTTCTTTTCTTTCAGGAGATCATCTGCCAGAAGAACACTGTAAGTACACAGACCGATCTTCTTTTTCCCCCCTCGACTTTCACACGTTACTCGCCCAGTGCTCACACATAACACTATATTATGTGGTGCAGAGAATATGCTTTTTTACAACATGCAGTGAGCACAGTATCTAACACCTTATGTTTTTGTGCTCTGTTATAAAGGTTCTCTCCTCTGCAGCCCACTTTTGTTTAGAAGCTGTGAAATGTTTGGTTTCACAGAAATGAAAATATCTTCTCTTTCACTTTCAAGATGGGTTTTTTATCTTTCTCATCACAGAGGACAGCTGTTTTTTAAATTGTTACAGTAACTGCATGGGCGCAATCTGCATAAAAAGGCTCAAGCATTTTAAAATTTGACTTGCAAAATGTGCAGTATTCAAATAAGGTGCTGCCTTAAAGTTAAGGAAATCCTGTTCTTTACTGACACATCTTAGTGTGGTTTGTAATAAACTCACTGAAGCATGTTGGCTATACTGTAAATATCTACATTTTTAGTAAAAGCAATGCAAATACATGCTATGTTTTAGCTGGATGTCTCCCTGAGTTAAGTATGAGGACAAAGCCAGGAGTGTTCTTCTACAGCCCCTTTCAGAGATGCTCTTCTCCCCATGTTGGTTTCATGTCTGAATCAGCACCTTGCTTTTTTCCCCTAAACGTTGCATTGGTAATGTTACTGTGCCAGGCCGAGCAACATTTACATGACACTTTCAACACTTCAGGTGCACACAGTCACATTAACAGGTTTATTATCTAAAATGAAAACTAACGTAGTCCTTCCTGATGGAAAACGATGCACAGAGAGAAACATCAGCATCCGATAAATTATAGATGTCTGTGCATGAAGTGGCCTGAAACAAATATAATACTGCAAGTATGACAGATATCACGCGTGTACCTCGGTTCTCTCTGTCTCAGTTCGGGGAATGTGTGAAAGAAGCAATGAGGAACATGAACATTAACATTAACGTGATCGATGACAGAAAGCTGCAACTTTACAGAAGCAGTGTTGTACATCCAATGTGAGAAAAGGGCTTATGTCTACTATGACTAACTTGAGTTGTTTTTTAATCACAGTTAAACAATTAATGAACAATCGGCTAATTTAGCACCAGAGAAACGTGTGATTAAAGCAGAAGCAGAAACGTGCTGATTGTTGTCCAGGAGTCTGTGTTCAGGAGTCAGATGAAAGGCTTAGCTCTCCTAAGTGGCTTTTCAGAGTAGAAGGAGGTGGCCCTGTGCTACATGAAATGTACTGATCTCTGACACAGACTTGTTCCGTGTGAGTAGAGCTCATTATCACGCACAGTATGAGAGCAAGCTCACTGATCTCCCATATGTGCACTCACTGTCTTTGTTCTCTCTCTTTCCTGCTTGTATCAATGCACTTATCTGCCCTCTGCACCGGTGCGTGTGCTCTTAAATAACCCTCTGTGCTCGTAAAACTTTACTTAAAGTGAATTTTTAATGAGTTATTGATCATTTTTTTACATTATCCACCTGTTTGATGAAATAGTTGCAACATGCATGTGCCCTGATTAACATTATATCCACTTTTTATCAACCTTTATTTCAGTGCATGGACATTTTTTAAATTCATTCAAGCCACAAAGGTCACGAGGAAACTTTAAACTGATAGCAAACCTCATCTGTGGTGACCTGCCCTCTGCAAGCCACAACCCAGACAACACACAAACTGAAGCGGGAGGCTTCAGCCTCCTGTTGACATTAAACCAATATGACCTCTGTCCGTTTTGTCAGTTGAAAGGAAAACTAAGCTAACTAGTCTTTCAGTTAGCTAAAAACCTTTTAGTGGCTCCAGTTGTCTCTTTTTAATTCATTTAAACGTCACTTAAAAACTGCATGATCCTGGCAAAAAGTCAATTTCCTCAAAAACGACAAAGACATTGAACCTTGAACCCATCAAACCTCAAAGGTGGTGTCTGTCCACACGAATTTCCCCAAAAGGATTAACTTAAATGATATATATGTATATATTTAAAGCCTGACAGAGCTGTTGAGCCTGGTTACAGCTTCTACACTGTTAATGGACATTTTCTAGGCAGGGAGGAGGTCACTTAGCAGTCAGTTGCTCTTTGTGTAGATGACATTTAATTTCTGCCACTAGAACAAATGCGTATTTTCTGCTGCCAGCTTTGTTCGTTTAACACATTTCAAGTTTAAACTCTTTATCCACTCTAAAAAGTGAACGCGTTACTAATTGTCTAAGTAAGTGCATTTAACTTCCCACCAGGATTGTGGAAATCCAGGTAATTAGCCCCTGCTGGTGTACATCTAATTTCTGTAATTGCATGCACATTTGTTCCTCTATGTTGGTTTAAATTCACTTAATGCAGCTGATGTGGTTTACATCAGCCCACGGGTACAAACTCTGAGTTTCAGGCCTGGGCGGAAGAGGCCGTGGGTAACTATTAGTCATGATCGCTCTTTCTCAATGGGTTAATAGCTGTTGGAACAGTCATATAAATTAAGTGCTAACATCTAGTAACTACATCACAGGGCTGTGTGTGTGTGTGTGTGTGTTTCTATGAAGGTGAGTGAGTAGGCATGCCACTCCAATACAATCCTGTTATAACTGCAATTGGACAGATGGACTAGCGGCAAGGCTAACAAACCAGATGACTCACTCTTTGAATAACTGACTCACTGTCAGTCGCATTCTCCAGATTATCCGTGAAGCAGCTCTATAGCGTGCGTCTCACTCTCTGCTCAGAAACCTGTTACCTGTAAGCGACCGGCAGAGGCTGGGTTCAGATGACCTGCTGCAGCCGCTGTGAAAAATGCATCGACTTGTGAAAACCAACCTGTCATGTGATCCCCAAGATGGCACCAATCACACACACACACAAAGGAGCTAAATATAGTGTGAGGATTTGGAAACCTGTCTAGTTACACCTAACAGAAACTGGGGCTTATTTTTGAAAGCCATGCACTGCCACTGCACCCACCGCTGATGTCATGAACCGCCTGTGCACAAGAGGAAGTATTTATCTGTGGATGGCTTTCATTGCTTCAGCACCGCACCTTCCTTTCACTTCCTTTTTTTTTTTTTTTTTCTGTTGGCAGTGACAGCAGCAGCAGCGGGTTTTCTCAAAGAGGCTGCTGAAAAGCTGAAACCATGATAGAATATTAAAGCTGTCAGGGTGCAGCTGGGTTGCAGCCCAACCGCCTTCAGATGCTCTCATGTTTTGTTTCACCACACATCTGACATTCTGGGAATAGCTCTCCTTGAAAAGACCTCGGCTGTGTCTAGAGGATGTTTCCTACCTCCCTCCTCTCTCTGTGCTGTCTGTAAACACCACATGCACATGTCTCCTCTTTGTTTAGTTCGAAGTGGCAGGCCACCACAATTGGAGCATCACTACTGCTTTTGGAGTGTCAAGTTAAAACAGACACAGAATACTAGTAATATCTACCTCCAGACAAAACGGTGTGTAGAATTAGAGCTAAGTAAACAAACGACCGCTTTAGTGTTGTATCTGCAGCCACAACTCAAATCCACATAAAACTGAATTACTCCTGAATACCATAGGTAAGTGCCCTGTTCCAAGAGCGTGTGGTTAAGAGAAAGAAGCTCCTAATGGGGCTGTTAACGCTGATGCCGATCTGAACATGCAGCTGCCGCCTGTTTAGACTGGTTCAGTGAAGACAACGCCACATAAACAGAACTGTCTGCACAGACAGCTGGAGCCTCGTGTCACTACCCGAAACTGTTTCAAACTGGGGAAACTGTTCAGACTTCCTCCAGACAGTCAGCTTCCTCTCCATTCAGCACAGTGTTTCACTATAAAGTGACTATAACTATACATTACAAAGAGTGTTTTTACATAATTTAGATAAGGTAATTGTCTAATGAATGTGTGTAATTTATGGCATTATAAACACAGACTTCCTACTAAGACTAAACTGTTGTAGTGTGGTCAGTAAATCATCTACAGCTTCTAAATAACTGCAAAAACAGCCATAGCATGTCACATGGGATAAGCCATATGCATTTATAGCATAGTTGTCTTAAAGTTTATTTTAATATATCAAGCTGTTAGTATGTGTGTATTTAATATTACAATACTGAGACAGAATGAGAATCTGTCTTATACCCGTGTATTAAATATTGTTAACTACTATTAATTCTCTCTAGTACAGATATTTTTCTAACACAATGTCTTTTGGATCAGCAGACATGCACAGCCAACTACACTTTCATCCCGTACATGGTGACGCCCCACAACAAGGTGTACTGCTGTGAGAGCAGCCTGATGAAGGGTCTGACCGAGCTGATGCAGCCGAGTTTCGAGATGCTGCTGGGACCCATCTGTATGCCGCTGCTGGACCGCTTCATTCAGCTGCTCAAAGAGTCACAGGCCAACTCTCAGTAAGTTCAGGACGGGGCTGAAATATGGGTGGTTGGCGTTTATCATGGCTTTTCATAATGTGTATTATTAATGTGCAGCGGTTTTCAGTCAAGCTGAATTAAAATAAATGTTTCATATTTAATAATAACCATCTACCTACACTACATTTTCATATTGCAGCCATTAAATACAACGTAAGAATTAATGCTCAGCAGTAGCTTCCTATTTATGAGGTCAGTACCACTCTATAAAGATAAAAATAGCAATCACGCTGAGAAATAATGAATAAATAGGTTGGAATGCCTTCACTTTGTAAGCTGATATGATGTTGTGTATAAAAATCATTAATTCACTGGTTAAAAACTATAATAATAGCAATAACTGCCTAAAAGTAGTCTTACTTTCAGTCTCAGTTCTATATATTTTTAAGGAAAGTAAACATTTCTACATCATAAAAAATTATATATTATGCTAAAACACACAAACAAATATTGCTAACTACTGTAAATACGTCATAGCTCCTTCAGCTTGACTTTGTAGGACTAAACATTAGAAGGTTGTTTCTCCGCAGTCATGGAAATATTCATAGTGAATTTTCCTGTACTGGAAACTGAATGAAGCATTTTACCACTGAGCACAAAGCTATAGCTTAGAGCATGAGGAAACAAAAGAAAACATCTATTTAAAGCTATTCCTGCTCACAAGTTCCTCTGAAAGCACCGCAGCATGTTGTTTAATAATTACAGCGCGACGTGCACTGTACATGTAAAATTCCCAGTATAGGTGCAAACTAAGGTGAAGGTTTACTGATAAATGAGGCACTTCACAGGAAGAAGCTGTGAGAATATGATGTGGAAGTTGGGTTTCTGCAGAGACAGGTGTTGGTGTTTGTGCAGCACTGTGACTGTTCTCTACAGATCAGCCCTTTGTTTCCGTGTCCCACTCGTCCTATTTTTACTTGCTGTAATTATTTTTATGTGGTACATCCTTCAACTTTGACTTGCGTGGTCATCTACTTCTACATCTTCTTAAAAAATAAATAAATACATTTTACACCACCTCGGTTGCTGGGGAAATATTTCAGGCCTCACTGCCAACAGGCGCTGCAGCTGCCAGTTTGCGCTCGCTCAGCTCCAGGAATAGTGACTCAGATTTTACAGGCTGAGAAGAAAACTGCACTTTGATGAAGTGCACAGCTTACTGTAAAATGTCTGCTTACTGTAAAATAATCAGCCACTACATTCACGGTGCCTTATGCCTTTAAGAACTGTGCTATGAACTCACAGTGTTCATTTTGTAATCACTGTCTTTTTGTGTTTTGGACTGATATGAAAACATTTTTGCTACCAATAGAAAAATAGCACTTTATTTTGGAGAATACGATCAAGCTCATATAATTTCAATCGGTCAACACACATTGAGCAACCTAAATGTGTCAATATAGCATGTATAGTATGTACTTGTTAAGCATTTAGGTTTTTAACTTGTTTAAATTAGTTATAAATACATTTATATATCTCTGCTGTGGGCACATTTCTGGCAGCAGCCAAAAAGTAGTCATTGAAAATTCAAAATCCAGCCCACAGAGAACTTTTGGGTGTTGTGTAAATGTAAAAACAGGATAGATTAGTAGAAATATTGAAAAGGACCACGTGTAAATTGTGCTTTTTAGTGAAAATGACATAAAAACCCATTTATCTCTGTAATATAAACACCTTACATCGAGTCCTATTAATGTGCATTCAAGCTTCTAGTTTTAATAAAGCCCTTGTTTTCGTCTGAAAAACTAATTTAATACAAGAGGCAGAGAGCTCGTGTCTCACTGGAGAAGTATCAGAATTTATGGAACAATGAGGAAACACAGGAAGTGAATTAAGACTTAATTGTGTTAGAACTGCCCCTCAAGGAGATGCCAAACTACGTAAAACAATTTGGTTTGTCAGCTGTTAATTGGATTTTGTATTAATGCTGTTTATGAATAAAACAGAACATGCAGGCACAGAACATCAGCTGCCAGTCAAAGGGAGCAAGAGATGCTGATGTAGCTTTTACATTCACTGTTATATACTTAGAAACCGATCATTTCTCACATACATACGTTTTTGTTCATTTATTTTGTTGTTGTTGTTCTCCAGTCAGTATTTCCATGAGACCATTCTGAACGAGATACGAAAAGCTCGGGAGCTGTACACTGGCATGGAGCTGGCGGCCGAGCTGAGCCGGATCCAGCAGCGGCTGGACAACGTGGAGTGCCTTTCAGTCGACATCGTCATCAACCTGCTGCTGACGTACAGAGACATTCAGGTACAGCTGCTGTGTGTGAGCTCTGAGCCTCAGCATAATGTCGTCAGTGATACCAGTGATAACTTTGATGATTTTAGATTAAACAATTCATTTACACAGCTGCCTTTACTAGAAATTAGCTGCAACCAAAGTTTTCTCATCATCTTAATCAAATGCTTTCTTGGGTTCATTAACCAGTTATAATACAAAACCTCTGTATTTCTCTGTATTAACAAGTGAGTCTATCGTAGCACTTTTACAGTCGTGGCACCGAACAGGAGGTCATGCACAAACTGTCAGCAGAACATCCCAAAGAAGTTTGAAGGGTAAACTGTGATGGGGGGGGAATCAGACATTCAGCTTGCTACTACTGTCCCTGTTAAGTTCAAACAAATTGTCAACTAAGTGCAGATGATCCGGGTGTGTAATGACCTTGGCAGAGGCAGCTACTGTAAAAGCCTACAGTAGACATTAGAGAGGGGCCACTGCCTCCACATCAGTCTGTCAGCATTGTCACTTAGCGAGTGTTGTTTCCTCAAACGGGGCTATAGCACACCGCCTGTGGAGAGCTCTAGGCAAAGTTTTTGTAGTGCTTGTCTTAAATCTGCCGCTCTTTCCAGACTTAAGTCTCCACATTGTGATGGCACTCACCGTCCAGATCCTCCCACTCACCATAGGCAGCGCTCAGCCTCATGAATCATTTATTAGAACAACAAGCGTTGACATGCTGAATTATTCAACTCGCCTTGTATAGTGACTGTGGAGGAAAGTACAGTAGCAGCAACAGAAATATGATCAATTATTGAAGTGTCCTGGTGTTAGGAATACAGTTGGGTCTGAGACAGAGTGAGTAAGAGGACATGAGAAACTCCCCCTGTGGCCTCAAAGCTGCTCAGTACCTTGATGAGTTGGAGTGTACAGTAAGTTTGGAGGACATGCTGGGAATAAACACTCCCACTGTGTTTATGGTGCAACAGGATCTGAGTGTTTCCTATGTGTCATCTAGGATTATGACTCTGTTGTGAAGCTGGTGGAGACTCTGGAGAAACTCCCGACCTTTGACCCTGTGGCTCATCCTCATGTGAAGTTCCACTACGCCTTTGCACTGAATCGGTAAAAAGTTTGTTTGTTTTTTTTTACTTTTATGACCTTTGCTCTGTCTCCATCTTCATTTTAACCTCTATTCTCTCAGGTTTTAATTTATAGATGTTATGCTTTAAAAAAACTTCAATTCTTTGTGTGTTTTTTTACATAGTTTTAAATGTTTAACTAGCATTTCCTGTTCTGCTGCGTCTGTGTAACCTACTGTATACAGCATATTTGTGTATGGTCTTCCTGTCAACCTACAGCTTTTATTCATTTTAGTTATTCCCAATCATCCATTGCGTTGTGGTGTGTAGTATAACCACTTTTATGGGTCGTTGTTCCCGTTATTTTACCTATCTATTATGAGGAAGTGCAAGTTTAATGAGGGATGGAATAAGTGAATCCACACCAGAGCCTAAAAACACTACTTGTGAATTTATTCATATTCAGCATGAATACTCAACTTTAAGATTTATTCTCATTAGTCATTCTTATTATTATGTGTATATTAAAATAGGTCTTAAATTGCATTCAAAATGGTCTTTAAATGTCCTGCAGAAGCCCTGTACTCCATTAAGCAATAATTTCTAGAGTTGATATAAGGTCAGTTAAACTGAACACAACTGGATGATTAACTTATTTATGCCATAGCCAACGATATTGAAGATTGGTCAGCAGAACAAAGCATCTTTCTAAATCAGTACTCCAAGTATATTAAAGTAAATTCATATAGCAGCTAATCTATTTTGGTTATAAACGTAATGTTTATTCATGACATTAGACTAGAAACTGGAGTTTTCTTATGCTTTTGTGACATTTTATTTTGTGTTTTAGATGATAAACATGGGGGTGTGTGTCATTCAACAGTGGCTCTTGGCTGTAATCAAACCAGTCACAATGTGGTTTTCTGGTAAACCCAAGTTTAGGATTACAGTAGTCTTATATTATCAGTATCACAGAGCTTTGAGATGCTGCACTTTTGCATTTATAAGCAATTTATAAGGCTTTTTATGAGCCACAAGGCTGCAAGATTATTTTTTAAGTAGCAGCTTTCAGGAGATTCAGGTTCCCAAGCAGCAGTGATATTATTAGCAGCATGTGTGCAGCGACTCTGCTCAGAAAATAAGACAGATGTACAACACAGGAGGTTTTGACTGCCTGTTTCTCACCAGCTGCTTGTCTTGTAAACTTCCTTTGGTTTTCATCTTGCAACTGCCACAAACAGCAATAAACCGTGCTGTTCTTTAATATGGCAGCAATTGGAAAATGGTTCTGCAGGGTGCCAAGATCCCAGTGTGTTCATTGTCACGGTCTTGCCTTTCTCAGGGTGTGATACTCTGTTTGTGTTAATGGCAGGCAACTCTCTGTCTGTCATGAGGCCGAGATGCTTCCCTCAGGTTTAAACCAGGACTTCATGAATACGAACAGCTGCATTAGCTCTTTTGTGTCAGAATACTTCAATTGAACAAAGTAGGATGAGTCACCATAGCTCTTATGTGATTGTTATAGGATGTGCTATTTTGGACAGCACATCATGTGTGGTGTAATTACTATTTTTATTATTAATATTTTGTAAAGAAGAATTATGGAGCATGTAAATGTTAAAGTGATGAACACATCAATGCATCAGTAACTATAAAACAATTATATCATATTCTTACATTTTTAATCTGCTCTTCAACTTATTTTTTGAGCTAATGCTTTTGTACTTTTGCTTAAGCTTAACTTTGAAAGTATCATTGCCAAAGCCCCAAGATCATCAGTACTCAGCCTTTGTAAAAGCTTTTGATGGATCTAAAGTAGGTCCTCTGCTCCTTGATGAATCTGCAGGGTGATGATATGTGGACTAATAGGCTTCAGCCCCTTGTCTGCAGCAGGGCAGTGTCAGGCATGTGATTGTTGAGCGTAGCTTGGGAGCTGAATCTCCTCCATCTAAATACTCATCAGCATTCTTGAGGTAAGAAAAGGAGAAGCAGAGAGATGCCCAAGGAGAGAGCAGGACTCGTCTCCCTGAGCGCTCTCCCCTCTGGACAGTCTCCATGGTAATAGCTGTCAACTTATATGTTTTATTTAACCTTCACGCTCTGGAGAGGAGCCACATTATGTTTATCTAGACTTTTTCATCACTGTCACACATTGTGCCTGTGTGAGACTCAGCGTCTGCAGGATAACACCACTCATTTATTTATATCTGCATTTTGACACATTCAGTAACTCAAACGCATCAATTTAAAACCTTGAAACAAAAATTTGCCCAAGTGGAAGTTGAGGTTCAGAGTACATTTTGGAGTGTTGTCTGGCATAAATCAGTACAACGCTGAGGACGCTGTTCTTCCTGAAGCTATAAGGGACATTTGTTGAGATTAATAATCCATTTATCTTTACTGATTACTGTGTGATTAATATAAAATGCCCATTAATGAGACCACTTGGTGATTTTCATTCTATTGTGGTCAATATGTGGTCATATGGTTAAATTATGTAAGCTCATCGTGACGTTATCTGTAGCATGTTCTGTAATACTTTTAGTGGACATATAAATGTGGTGACAATGAACAATTATCCATGACAGTTTTTCACTAACACATCTCCAGGTAGATCGATTTATACAGTCGAAGTTGTCCTCTATTCTCCTGCTTGCTGACTTTGCACACTGTGTGTGCTTTTGTGTATGTGTGTGATGTAGGAGGAACCTGCCAGGCGACAGACAGAAGGCCCTGGACACCATGCTTCCCCTGGTGGAGGATGAGGAGCAAGTAGCCTCAGACATCTACTGCCTAGTGGGACGAATCTATAAGGACATGTTCCTGGAGTCTCACTTCACTGACACACAGAGCAGAGACAATGGCATACTGTGGTGAGAGAGACGGGCAAAATGTCAAAGTGTGTGTGTGTGTGTGTGTGTGTGTGTGTGCGTGTGTGTGTGTCGTGCATTCCTGTTCAGGCAAATGGTTCCCTCCTCCAGACACTGAGTCACACATAAATATTGTTAGAATAGATGTTTTCAAAGGATTACCTTCATGATAAATGGCTTCAAGGTGAGTCATTGAATGATGGCACTGAAGTATTAAGACTTCAGCATGAATAAAAGACTCAGCAGTTACTACAATCATTCAAGGAAACAGGCAGATCACAAATCAGCAGCTGACAGCTCATTATAGCCGTGACATCTGGATCTCATGGTACCGTACAGTAAAGAAAAAATGCAAAGGCATGAAAACAATACGAGTATCCGTTCCTGTCAGCTTAAAATAAATGGGAATATGATCCCAGTACCATCTGAAAAGTCGTACTAGTAGTGGGAAGACTTTACAATGCAAAATATTACCAGCGTGGTTGGATGCATCAGTTATGGCCGTTCTCAGAAGTGTAAGAGGAAGTTATTTTTCAGCGTCTTACTTCCAGTCAAGCCTCATTTGAATAGTAATGTACAGGTAAATATTAGTACAGGTGTAAACTTTATCCCCTTTGTTAGATTTTTCTTGCTAATGCACCACTCCTTAATTCATGCAGGTGCACACATGACGATACACAAACAGGAGACGATACAATGATGACAAATCGTCTGAAATATAAAAGGAGCTGACAGTTCAGTTATCAGTGTGTTGTTATTAATATCTGGTGGTACCATACTTCATAAAGGTTTACCGTAATTTAATATTGTCGAATTACCTCAAAAGCTTTTCAAAGATTCTGCATCACTCTCCTCGACCGCAGATCGTGACCAGTGGTTTGTGGGCTTTTTCACTACAGTAGAGTTTAAAGGTCATAACCTCTGAGTTGTAATTTAAATAGATGTGAAACTGAGTTTAAAAACTTTAAAGTAATCTCCTGTATCATCTCAAGTAATCTCTACTTGGTCTGGGCTGGTTTGCCGTCGCCTCGTGTGATGTGAGCACACAGTAGCTGACGCACGTTCACTTAATAATAACACAAGGCTGTCCGCTGGCTTCATCTTCATACTCAGTCTTTGACAATTAAATATGCTGCTTAGATAATAAGCTTCCATCTGGCTGTTATTTTCAGTTCCATGTCACAACTTGGCAGACGCCCCTAATAACATTCACCCCCCCTTCCCTCAGCAGAACAGATTGCTCATTAAATAAATGAAATTTCTTGTTAAGCGAGGGTCCTCACAGTTGCCGTTTGCCATTCTGTGGCCCCCAACTCAATATGACTGTAATTGTTTTTTCAAACTTGACGTGTCTCAGGAAGCCGGAGGGAGCACCATGTGTTATCTAAGAGATACTTGGGATTTGGAGTGACTCATTTCTTGGAATAGGAAATGTTTATTGGAGTAATTTCTTTCTTCTCCTCACAGGTTTAAAAAGGGGTTTGAGTCAGAGCCAACACTACACTCTGGTATCAACTATGCTGTTCTGCTCCTGGCAGCTGGACAACAGTTTGACACATCTTTTGAGCTTCGCAAAGTGGGTGAGTGAACATTAGACCTGATGTGTTTTATTATTGTTTTATTCCATTGAATCTGCTTAATAACCACTGACTAATTAACTAATAACCAACATTTACACATACATTTAATAATATAAAGGTGACTTTGTGTGAAAGTGTAACAGAATTATCAGCTGATTATAGAGACGTCTAGAGAGCCAATCAGAGTGTGTTCACACCCTTGAGGTTGGAAATTCAAGGCGGATGTAGTTATGTCATGCCGTGTTGTTTTGTGTGCCAGAGCCAGATGTTTTTCTGGGTCGGTGGAGACCATAACGGAGCCACAAAATAAAAATTGGACATTTTCCGTTTGTGGTTTAGACCACTCCCAGCTCAAAGGTTCTTTTTGATTTGCTTTTCCACTGTGTTGTTCATGTGAGCGCAGGTCACACCTCCTCAAACACACACACACCCATCCAGTTCACAGTGTTCCTCAATCATGTGTGCACCAAAATCAGCCACTAATGAAGACAATCCTTCAGTGACCTTTCTAAAATCTATACAAGACTATATGGGTCATGCTCATGCTGATAATGCTTAAATTTAACCAGCCACGGGGGACAGTCTTGTACACAGTCGCCCCTTTTCCCCCTCGCCAGTACCTGGAAATGGTCAAGACAAAGGGAAAGAGTTCATTTACGGGTTAGTAAGTTCCTACATTGGAAAAGATCTGCTCTTAGGCCTTTGTTCCCAATCTTTTGCCCTGAAATCTGAGGCTCAGAGGAGCTTAGGAATGTGAGAAACAGAGCAAGCAGTACTGGGAGTCCTGGGAGTAAGCCTGCAGCTCCCTAAATTGTCCCCGCCCTCCATGCCTCTAGATCCTGCTTCCCCCTATCCTCACGACCCCCACCTACCTCTGCATAAGTCTGGTTTCTGCAGCAGACTGCAGGACATGTAGCAGCAGCTTCCCTCAACAGACTCCAAGAACATTATCACAAGTACTTTTCATCTCTTACGGAGTACAAAGGAAAATTATAAACCTACGCAAACCTTTGTACTGCATGTCGTGACATATCCAACAGGCGTTTCAGCTATTTTGTCTGCTTGAAATCTCAGTTAGTGATGGTCCAAGAACAAACACAATAAGAAATGATCTTCCTATTGCTACAGATAGCTTGTATATCTGTTATCTTGTTTCCCAGGAGTGAAGCTCAGCAGTCTTCTGGGGAAAAAAGGCAGCCTGGACAAGCTGCAGAGCTACTGGGATGTGGGTTTCTTCCTGGGTGCCAGCATCCTGGCCAGTGACAACACCAGGGTCATCCAGGCCTCTGAGAAACTCTTCAAACTCAAAGCCCCCGTCTGGTGAGAACACAGATAAGCCGTTCTTAGATTAGTTTTCTGAAAAACACATCTTAGACAACATCCATCTCCAAGTGCATCTGCGTTATTGTGATCTGAAGTGCGCTCTGCTTCCCATTGAGACCACAGTGGCCATCTGTGGCCATTGTGCAGGCATTTGGTGTATTTCTCAGGAAGAACTGAAAATATCACAAGGGACTCGTTTTGCTCGTATGAGCAGCACATCTCTCTTTACATGGATTACATGGATTTAAGAGCCTGGTGTTGTGACATTTTTGTGACGAGTTTAAAATGTGTTACAGTGCAAATACTTTGTTCTGTGGAAGGAAAGAAAATTCTGCAGCTTCTGATTTGATTGATGGTAAAATATGAAAATAAGCCCCATAAATATCTTTATAGTTTTCACACAATGGATGTATGAAAACAGCTTTTCTAATATATGACATCCTCACATAATCCCTAATAGTAAAGCAATAAAGGGATAACTGTCTGACTTTATATTCCTCCCATAATGTTTTATGAGATGGTATCAGCTCTTCAACATGTGGAGGAAGACGGTAAACTGTCTGCAGCTCTTTTCTTGGAGTGCATAAAAACCCTGCTGTTATTTATTTGTGTTAGAGCTGTGGAAACTCTTTAAGTTTCTGATTAATATCACAAAGACAAGCGTTACCCTGGGAGGAAACACGATCATATGGTGTTGTGTGTTTTTGTGATTTTCTTAATCTGTGTTCATGGCTTCAAAGCAATAAAATACAAATGCAGATAATCTGCAACTAAGTTACTTTGTTTTTTATCATCAGGCTTTTTCTCTGATGAGAAATGAGACGTGTGTCACTCTGACATTTGCTTGCATTTTGTTAAATAAACCTCTTTTTGCGTCTCTGGTTGGTTTCAGGTATCTGTGTTCATTGGTGGAAACCATATTGATCTACCAGCACTTTAATAAGACTGCTGTGGAGCAACCATCCCCCAAACAGGAGCTATTAGACTTCTGGATGGACTTTCTGGTGGAGGCAACCAAAACGGACGTCTCCTCTGTTCGATTCCCTGTAAGGGACTCAAACTAGTAAAGCACAGATTAATCCAAAATGTTGCAGCTCAGTATAAAAATGCATTTTACAAACATTTTATCATTCCTCCAGGTGTTGATACTGGAGCCCACTAAAGTGTACCAGCCCTCGTATTTGTCCATAAACAAAGACGTTGATGACAACACGGTGTCTATCTGGCATGTGGCTCCTGACGACAAGGTGGGTGTCCAAATGCAGTGAAAGCACTTTAGTATAATATATATATAATATCCAGCAAACCTCGGTCTGATGTTAACACCTGCCAAGGACCAAATGTGGTTAGATTTTCCATTTGGTGAGTAAATCTGCCAAACTGGTGAGTAAATGTAGCACAAAAATAATAAAACCGTATCCTGAGAGTCTTTTCTGAGCTCTGCTTCTGTCGTCTGTCAGCGTCAGAGTTTGACACAAACACACACATACACACACGGTAAGCTAGTAACATCTGCCAATCAACCACCAGTGTTTGGACAAATGTTATTGGTGTGTGACAGAGGCTAATCTCCAAACTAATCAAACAGATTGATATTGATATATATTATATATCTCTGTATATAATGTATATCATATATAATATCGTATATAATATTTCTCTGTGCCGTCCACTAAGGAGGGATATTTCTTCTCTTCTTGTTGTAAGTGGACCCAGCATTTGTGTTTTGGGGTTTTACATTAAAATACCAGTGTGAAGCATCTGTTTCTGCCTGTCAGCAGTAGCTTTTGGTATTTTACCATACTGCTGCTGTGAGTCTGAACGTTTTGTGTAGACCAAAGATATCTCTCACGTTGCTCACCAGAAACTGATCCTAATAAATCAGCTGTATCAGCTACACTGACTTCATTTACAGTAATGTTTTAATTTGATTCATTCATTTGTGCTTAAGATACCACAATAAAAAAAACAACATAGACTTTTTATTACTGCACGGTCAATCTGGATACTGCTTCAGATGCTCCAATGCTACTGTCAGCCTGCTGTGATCAGTCACTACAGGGGAAACACATGACACATTAACTCTCCCTGAAGCTACAGTTTACTGACGTTATTTGTTTTGATCTGTTCTGCAGAATAAGGGGATCCACGAGTGGAACTTCAGCGCCACATCAGTACGAGGTGTCAGGTCAGTGTCTGTCGTCTTTAATGAAACACTTCTCGCGTGACCTCACCTGTCTCCAGTGATGCTCTGGTCTAAATTTATCAACAAGGGTTGTTTGTTGGAATAAAAGCAGATAGTATCATTAGAATGCTTTTTAGAGGCATGAATAGGGAACAATGTGTAGTATTTAAAGGTGAAAAATGAACAAAATCTATATTATTGTGTAATAATTTAACCATTCTACAACTCCTTAGTGCACAGGAGTCTGTAGGTTGTGCAGCTCGAGGTGAATTAGAAGTCACTTAGTGAATCCTCTAAATCTCTGTAAGCTGTGTTTGGTAGATAGCAGCATGTGTCAGTTGCATGAAGATGTGCATCGATAGCACCAGTACATACATTATTTGAACAGGTTTGATTCCTTGTTTCTGAAATACCAGAAAGAGAAACATGGAAAAACACATTGCAGTGTACAACGGAATAAAAATAGGATTTACCTCTAGCTGCATGTAAGGTTTAGCATTAAGGTAAAAGAATGTGCAGAGGTTTCCAAACATGCACCACTGCAAAAACTAAAATATATATAACATGCAGATTTGAGAGAAGTCGTGTACTCTACTGTCACTTCACCTCTTACAGCTGCAGCCTGCTCCCTTCACAGCACACACAGTTTACCACAGACCGTTATCATGTCTTGCTCTGCGCCTCCTTTTCCACGGTCCTCAGAGGAATTCAGTGTCAGATCAGAGAGAAGCGGAGGGCTGTGCTCACATGTTGCTAGGGAACGACTCATTCTCTGTGCCCACTCAGCCTGCAGACAGACAGCAGGACACAATAGCAGCTTTGCGAGCAACAGTACGACCACACATACAGTCCCTCCATTGTCTGGCTCAGCAGCTCAGGCCCTGACACGCTTGTGAAGAATTGGACAAGCGCTCATGTCAGCGTGCAAAAGTTTCAGTTAAGTTGGATAATTGACAGTATTTGTTTACACGTTGCATCTACCAGGCTAATATGATAAGTGTCCACACACAGTGACAAACACTTGTTTATTTCATATTCAGGATGTTTAGTCGTGGATTGTTGGCTGATGTCATGAGTCCAGTGAAAGGCTTAATTCATTCTGACTCACATCTGCTGTCAGGGGATTATTGAACGACTGACTGTTTCTGGACTGTTTTTCCTCCTCAGCATCTCCAAGTTTGACGAGCGCAGCGCCTTTCTCTACGTGCTTTACAATGCGGAAGACTTCCAGATCTATTTCTGCACAGAGATGCATTGTAAAAGGTTGGTCTCTCTGTTCTGTCTCTGTTTGTTTGACATCAGTTAACTAATAATAATACTGTGAATCTACAATTAATATGACAATAGGTTCTTATTGACATCATTTCTTATTACTTTGAAATTGATATTATTGAATCTTATAAGCAAGTAATTAAAAATTAGCTTAAAATCATAACACCATGGTTCATTTATTCACTTTGACTTTAAATCTGAAAAGACAGACTAATCTAAAATGTGATTTGAACGATTCAACACATTAATGGGAGTGCTTTATGTGGGAAAGACCACAACATCACTATAGTTGCAATTTTGGCTGAATTTGTGTGGCCTCAATTTCCCCTTGAAAACTTTCCAACTTGTGCATGTTCACAAATTTTATTTAATTTTAATTTTATATAATTATTTATATAAATAATATATTTATATTTTATTCCATAAATCTAAGCCATAATTGGCCCAACATCTCATCTAAACTCACTTTATCTCTTCTCTAGTTTTGCCCTTCCCCACAGTAGATCAGGCACTTTTGTTAGCTCTGTAGTCAGGTGGGATATTTCACATCCCCCTCTGTCACTGCGAACACACCTTGTTTCATTTCTATACCATCGTTTTCTTCGCTGGCTTCTCGGTGAAGCACTGAGTGTGCAGACTGTGACTCTCACATCAGAGGCTCCCGAGCACTTCCAGTTCCCATTATCTGGAGTGTGAGAGTCAGTGAGTCATGCCTGCTGTTGTTGTGATGCTGCTTTTCTTTTGATAAAGAGAAATAAGGAAGGACATGGTGGCATGGGAGGGGTGAAAAGAAAGGAAAGAAGAAATAGATGAAAGGCAGTAGAAAGAGGAAGAGATCCCATATGATGGTTTGCATGACGGGCATGTGAAACAGAACATGCGACGCAGTGAACACCTGCAGGCAGCGTGACGAGGTGTTGTGCTGATACACAGTGTGTTTGTAATGACTGTGGTAAAAGTCATATGCATGGATATGTGTGGGAGGTGTGCATGTAAACATACTGTAACCCCCCCTTCTAGAAAAGACCACCAGCCATTTAAACACCACTCAAGCATAATATGTGCTACTGTAAGTGGAGCTCAGACAATATGTGCTAATGCTGTGTGTGAAATCCTTCTGATGCTGATTTATTCTTGTTTAAGCAAAATACCAGAGTCCTGGTTGTTTTTGCATTCATTTTTACATGCTACAGACAGATATATGTAGGACCGGGTGCATGAATGCCAAACTTGTGTGTCCTAACTTTAAATAGAATATTAATATTTTTTTGTTTTTGTTTACATGTTTTATAGTGTAAAATGAAAAATGTGTTTTATTACATTAGCAGTCAGACAGCTGAGTGGTACACATTGTTGTATGCTACTGGACTCTGAGCTTTTCCAAAACACAGATGACCTACACTCTGTCCTTTCCCTGAATGCCTCACACTCAGTCCACCAGAGCGGCTGCTAACAGACAGCTCATGCTGCACGTTGTGAATAAACACAGTTACTTACAGTACTTTTCTCTACGTAAAACCTGCACATCATGTATAGTTCATTGAGCTGTGTGTGATTTGTACATTTCTTTTTTGGCAGATTCTGCGATCTGGTCAACAGCATAACAGAGGAGACTTGGAAGGGTCCAGAGGAGGGAGACTGTGATGGTGATACCTTAGAGGTGAAAATACTGGATTCTCTTTCACATGTTTAGCTGCTTTAGTAGCTTAAACTGAATATTTAACTTATTTCTGAAGCGTTTTATTTGCTTTTTTTGCCTCAAAATTGATTTTCATCCAGCATCTTTATAGCCAAACACATAATATTTCCTAATTCCGCAATTATGCAACTTTTTCAATGCATGGGTAAGAAAATGGTTTACCTGTTTCTTTCTCGACACTGTTTCTTTACATCCTGTTGTGTTTTTTTGCGGTGTACTTTGCCTGCTTTTAAAATGTCACAGGAAATATGATGTTATTTTATGTTTCCCGCAAAAGGATTGAAATGCTGAAAGAAGATAAAAACATTCTGAACTAGTGTAGGATTAGTAGAATAGTGTAGTTAGTTCTTCTGGCTATTTTGCAGAACACAGAACCTTTATCTACAAATGTATTTTTTACTATAAGGTAAAAATCTGATCAAGCCTGTATGAAATGTTTTCTCGTCTAGCTTTTCTAATCCAGTTCATCACAATTTGCATTATAATAACTGCATCCAAACTCAGCTGCAAAGCCGGAGAAGTGAACGGTGACCTGCTGGGATAAGTCCTGGATTCTGCTCGTGTGCTTTGTGTGCTTTGACGGGGCAGAACAGACACCTGCTGCTGCATTCACCTGTCTTCCCAGCAGAGCCTGGGGAAAAGAAAAGCTAATTAGCCTAAGCGCTGCTGCACCCTCTTTGACTCAGCATGACACAGATCAAATGTCTAACAGGTTTCATCAGACCTAGTTTTATATGTGTGCTGTTGCAGCATCAAGCTGGATTTACCTTAGGGTTTTATGCAGCATCAGCTGTCAGTCCCGTCCTACAACAGTCCTAAAACCAGACTCAGTCGGTTTCCTTTAAATATTAATCACACACCTCATCACCGAAGTGAAGGAATCAAAGTGTAACAGGTTTGATGTGAACATTCAATTAGCATAATTTAAAATGGTTGTTGCCCTTTGCCCCTTGTCCCCACAGTACGACTACGAGTACGACGAGCACGGAGAGAGGGTTGTTCTAGGAAAAGGCACGTTTGGAGTGGTGTATGCAGGACGAGACCTCAGCAACCAGGTCCGACTGGCCATCAAGGAAATACCAGAAAGAGACAGCAGGTAAGAAAAGAGAGGTTTTACAGTGTTGTCATGACACAAGAATATAGTATGTAGTGTAGTGGTAGTCGTATATATAGTATATCATTTATTTATTTATACATTTGTACTATTAATGATTCTTCTACAGGTCAGACATTTTTCTTTTGTAATTAAAAATCTGTTTACATTCAGTCTTTGTCTCTAAAACTGGTTGGTGCCTGGCGTTATTGGGTTACAGTCCACACATAAACTAAAGCAGCACACTTTCATTTATTTCCATTCATCCATTTAGTCCCTGTGAGTGGCTCCAAACCAACAGGAGCTTCTTACTGGAAAGAGATGGTGTTAATCACTGTGCTACCCTTAAATTTCAGTTCCCAAAACTAAACTAAATGACGGAAACGCTGCTGTACAACCTGATTGTATCCGACTGAGTAATACACGATGGGAAACATTTAGAAGCAAATCTCTTTGCACTGCTGCCTGGCTGAGTCTGACTTCTCTCTCTGCATTGGAGCAAATTTCTTCAAAATATGTTCCAAAAAATACAGGAAGTCTAGTATTTGGATCAAGTAGCTCTTGAAAATTACAGCGTGTCATAATATGTTAGTTGCAGCTGTTATTTAATTTATTTATTTGTGTAAATAATTATTATCAGATACTAGATATTACCTGTGAATAATGTACTAAAGTCGTCAAAAAGAGATTTTTCAGTGATGTGTGAATATTAATGAACCCCAGATGATGAATCACTACACTTCCTGGTCACCCACTCAACTTTCTTTGGCACTTAAATCAGTCCAAAATGTCACATTTCCACACAAGGTATTTAATAATCAATTATGCAGATTCCCATGGAAGTGCTCAGCTTGATGTTGTTTTGAAGCCTCTCAGTCCATTTTATGTATTCATTTATTTATTTATTTATTTGATTTTATCCTGTGCAAAAATGAAATCACAGCCTGTATGTAAACAGGTGTCTGAGCTGTTAATGCCTCATCTTGTTCTGCACTAGTTTTGAGCATCATTAAGCAAAGTGCTGATTTCCTCCAGCTGAGAGTGTGAACACAGATCAGCAGTGTCCCTTGTGGTTTCTGGCTTTCATTTGGGGGGCTGGTATCCACTTGAGTGAATTGTTAGTGGAAAGCTGTGAAAGCAAACCCCCACACCCCTGTCTTTTATTCCCACCACTCCCTCTGCTTGTTTCCGCTTGTCTTCCCATAGTTCCACCTACTCAACTCAGATTGCAAGACGCTCGCGGACTAGATGATTTCACTGCCTCACTTTCTTTCCACTAATCACATCAGAAAAGTCAGCGGGCGCTCGGCCGCAAAGAATGCAGGGAATTTATTCAGCAGCGGACAGACATCTCAAGACAGGCGGAGAGAGGGAGTGAAAGTGATTCACGCAGGGAAATAGCTGACAGGCATGGTTTCAGTTCCCAGAGCTACCTGTTGTTCTGGTCATATATCAGATTGTGTCATCGGTTTTTCTCGTGTAGTGTTTTGTTTGTCAGCTGCCGTCTTTATCTATCTTGGTCATTCTGGTGAAATGACGCTGAGTTCCAGTGGAAGCTCCATAAATAAAGTTTCTCTTCTGCAAAACTGAAATGAAACAATGATTTGATTAGTCATCTGACGGAAAACAAAACATCAACCGTTTCTCATAATACCTTTCCAGCAAAAGTACCACCTCGTAAATGTCAGTGTTTTCAGTTTTTTGTCATTTTTACAATAGTGAATTGAAAGTTTTTGGCTTTTAATTAGACACAGTGAGATATTAGAGATATCACAGTTGACTGTGAGAACTTGTGGCCATTTGTAAGCCCTCAGTGATCGGCAAGTATTTCATCATTTTTATTAAGTTTTCATTCGTTTTTTTGTCTTCTCAATATTGACCTGTGTGATTATTGAACACACACGGAACATATGTGAAGAAAATAAAGAGAACAATAAAAGACACTGTGCTATAGCTGTGTCTTTTATTTGTTCTTTGTTTTTCATCCATATTTCCTCACTGTTGTTTCCTGGAGCCTTGTGGAAAAGTTGATTCTTTCCATAACAAAGGTTTCATAAATTGTGTTGTAAGTGTGGTATGTCGAGTGTCACCAACAAATATCTTTAATAACATACTCAAATGGAGACTTTATTGTAAACTTAAAAGTTATTTTAATGCCTCTCTAAATTCTTTCACCCAACGTTTAACCTGTTGTGTCCAAACTATTGTTTCTGTCTGTTGTAACAAAGTGTTTTGATGTCTCGTGTTTTTAATGAAGATACTCTCAGCCTCTCCACGAGGAGATCGCACTTCACAAGCACTTGAAGCACAAGAACATCGTCCAGTATCTCGGCTCCATCAGCGAGAACGGTTTCATCAAGATCTTCATGGAGCAGGTGCCTGGAGGTGAGATACCCGTTGATGCTGTCACACTTTTACAAAAGGGAAATTAAAGAAAGAAGAGTAAGAATGGAAATGTATTCATACACAACTAAACCTGAGTGCCACTGCAAAATAATTAAAAGGTAACTGAATTATTATAAGGACAAGGTGCCTTTTGTGCAGCAATTTCTAATTAAATTCCTCCAGTGATTGTTTTTTTATTACTTTTTTTTTTTTTAGTTGTTACTTACTGATGTTGACTTTTGTGCATTTTCTTCATTCATTCATTCCTATAAAGAGAAATGTTGTCCACTTTGATGCCAAATGACTGTAAATGCATAGAAAATGGAGATTGCACGTTGTTTGTCAGCAGTAGTGAGAAACCTGAATGCCTTCATACTCTGAATTTGCAGGCTTGTCAGGCCTGTGTTGCTAATCTCAGGTCAGACTGAGTGTATTGATTGTTGGTGTCATTTGTCCCATTGTGTGCAGGGAGTCTGTCTGCACTGCTGAGATCCAAGTGGGGCCCACTGAAAAACAACGAGCCCACCATCGGCTTCTACACACGGCAAATCCTAGAGGGGCTGAAGTACCTTCATGACAACCAGATCGCACACAGAGACATCAAGGTGACTAAACAGAAGCAATAATTGAAACAGTTTTCTGTGTATACTGTCACTATTCATCTTATTTTTAGGGAGATCTTTCCATGGAAAGGAAACACTGCTGCACAGAAAGTGATGCATTTAGCATTTGCATTCTGTGGCAATAAGCAAATGAACGGTGAAGAGCTACAGTGGTGGATAGTGAGGAGTAAATTCAGATATCAGACATTTGCTACACTACAAAATAGTGATCTCTCTATAAAGTGCACTGTATAGTAAACAAGAGAGTGAAGAAAAACTAAACTTCTTTAAGCAGCACACACACATTAAATATATACGTAATTAAATAGGTTATGCTTATTTTTTTATTCAAAATCACATATAGTGCATAAACATGTATTGTATAATATTGAATAAGGCAGGTTAAAGTGCTTGCACAATATAAAAAAATCACAAAAACGGACATGGACGGTCATCAACCTCTTCCCCGTGTGTCTTCTCACAGATTATCTTTTCAATCTGCAGGGTGATAATGTGCTCATCAACACCTACAGCGGCATCCTGAAGATATCTGATTTTGGCACGTCAAAGAGGTTGGCCGGGATCAATCCCTGCACTGAGACGTTCACAGGTATGTCTGACCCACTTCCCCTAGGTACAGTAGATGTTTTCACTTTAACTTTGCTCAGTAGTGGCCATAAATAACTCTGAACAGTGAGGTAACCCCACACAGATAATAAGTGCCTTTGGCTGTGACCGGTCAGCATTAATCCAGCCCCAGCTCCTTGACCAGTACATGGTAACGAGAGCTGAGAATAGACGACTGTGGCTATTCAGAGGCTTTGAGTTTAGCATGAGTCTGTGGTCAGAGCGTGTGATTGTGTGTCTGCACCACTGCGGCCTGTTGCAGCCCAGTTTGACCTTGGATTACACCGTCTGACAGCTGATAGAAGCAGACAGGGACTTACCGTGAACGGTGGAGCTCTTTCAGGAAATTGGGCTACTCCTTTTTATAGCCCAGCCTTGCTATAAATGTTTCCCGACCTGTTTTTAGCTCTGAACATGAGCTTCTAAAAACAGCAAATAGGCAGTCAGCAGGCTATTATTAGAACAGAAGAGTCCTTTCAGCGCGGTGCTGAAAATGTTCTTTGTACTGAGCTGCGGGGTCATAAATCCTGGGAAAGCTTTTGTAACCCGACTGGTCATTTGAAATAATTGTGTCATCACCTCAGGACATCTATTTTTGGCATTTACATCAGTTTTCCTTTCACCTAATAAAGGCTGTGGAACACTGTGACCTTGTTTTTGCAAATGTATTCAAGTAAAACATTATTTTTAATAGTTTTGTACAAAAGCTGCAGTGAGAACAAGTATGAGTGACTAAGACTAGACGTCTCCACTAACTATCATTTTAACATCCGGCTGTGTGTTGCATGTTTCTAGGAACACTACAGTACATGGCTCCTGAAATCATAGACAAGGGTCCTCGGGGGTACGGCAAACCAGCAGACATCTGGTCTCTGGGCTGCACCATAATAGAGATGGCAACTGGGAAACCACCTTTCTATGAACTGGGAGAACCACAAGCCGCCATGTTCAAGGTGAGACACACAGTTAATAAGATATAAGATGGTCTTAGGGAGTAACAGGTTATTTTTAGCCACCAGGTTGTAGATGGCAGGAGAACAGCTGTTGCTGTGGGGACGTCTTCTAAACAGTGTTCGTCAGTCGTGCATAGGAACAGCTGTGGCTCTGGCATTTCAACACAACTGGTCAGTTTTCAGATCTGAAAGCTGATAATTGCTCCCCTGACGATTACGCTCGTACAGTACATGATGTTTTTACAGATTAGGCTAACGTGTTGGGTAAGAGCTTAACTTAACAACTCTGTTGTTGGAACATCAGATGTCTGCTTTTCCTCCAAAGACCAAATCACCTCGTCTATCTTGTTCTGAAAACCCACCAATGGAAATAAAGTGCATGGAAACTGAATTAAGCCCCGACTTGTTCTGGCACGAAGTTGACGACAGACTAAATGCTTCTCCTCTTACATAATTCTGTTAGCAAACAAACTCAATCAGCTGTTGAAATGCTGGACAATAAGTCACTTCACACAGATGTGCAGTAAGTAAAGCAGAAGGCTGCGAGGCGGCTGGACCAACTGGAGCAAAAAGCCTGCACAGTGACCGGACTGAGGAGATCCTTCATCCCCACAACCATCAGTCTCTACTTTCACTATCTTCTAACTACAAGACTACCTGAGCTCAACATCCCACTAGTAAACACCATATTTAAAGATGCCCTTTCCATTTCTATTAGAAAGAAGCCATCAAATAAAATAATGAACCGTTTTGTAGCCCGTCACATCTCGGTTCCCCTTTAAATGGAAACACAACAGTGAGTCAGCTGTTATGCACCTGCATTGTTTTACCACCTGTGTGTAGAAACTCCAAATTTTGTCTGCACACAAACTTCTGTTTGAACACAAACAAGTGTGTCGCTCGTTAGGAGGAACCTTCGCAGGCTCCCTCCTGTCATTATTATTATTTCCAGTTTCTGTTTGCACATGTCTTTGTGGGAAATCTCTACTCACGCATTGTGTATTTGCTTTGGTTTCAAATGTAAGGCGCTTCACACGAATGAAAAACCGTTCTTTGCCATGTGTGACCCATGAAGGGCATTTAAAGGCGTTTAAGGGTTGTGTTTAAAGGGTTGCAGGACTTATGTCAAAGTGCTTGACTGTGGAATTTTCCATATGATGTAATTTAATTAACAGGATGTGAATTTAAACGTGTGTGTGTCTGTGTCTGTGTGTCTGTGTGTGTGTGTGTGTGTTACTGGGCTGAATCTACCTTGTAGTAAATAAGACATTAAAGCAGAATTTTCTGGACAGGAACTTCGTGTACAGGCATTTCATCTTTAAAGGCATGTTGTGTCTGTACTTTATATATCATATTATATCATTTCCCGAACAGTCTCTGTATGCTCTTCACTCATCCTTGTGGAATTTCTCCAGCAAGAGGAATCTCCCTGGTAATCTTAAGTCAACATTCCTCAGCGGCAACAACAGGAATGTCGAACGTTCTTATTGTCCTTACCATCTTGAACTTTGAGTGTTATTGCTCTCAATGGGGCCTGAAGCACAGTTTAAACGCTCCCATTATGTTTGAATTGTCTCCATGCAGTTTATTGAATCGTTAATTCCAACAGCAGGAGAGTTTTCAGAGAGCTCAGAGATGATGTGTGATCTCAGTGTCTTATGTTAAACTGACATCATGGCTTCTTAACCCTTCAGTCTGAACTGATTGTTTGTCCTTTATCTTCAGGTGGGCATGTTTAAGATCCATCCAGAGATCCCAGAGTCCATGTCTCCGGAGGCTAAGGCCTTCATCCTGCGCTGCTTTGAGCCCGATCCCGACCATCGAGCCACCGCCCTCGACCTGCTCACTGATGAGTTCCTCACCGTCACCAGCCGCAAGAAGAAGAGCAAGAGCAGCTTCACAGGTGGGTACAACAGTCTAACAGATTCGATTAATAATGCACGAGATTCTGTTGGTGTTTTTCTCCTTTCATCTTCATTTGGATCCTCAGTAGCTTTCACAAAGTTGTTGCTAGGCATCATGGGGTCCACAATCTTGGAGTAAATTTACTTTAAATTCACACAGTATAAAAAACAAATGCAACGTAACCACCAGAGAACCACTGTAGAGTGGATGTTAAAGAACACAACATCCTGCCTTTGTCCAAATGTAATCAAATCCACCAACCAGCACGACAGAGGCTCACTATTCAGCCTGTCATATCTTGTCTGTTCCCGCTGTGCAAAAACTGAATTTTAAGAACAGGTAATAGTCCTGCACATAATTCACCGAATAAATACACAGAGCAAAACATGTGAGCATGCACTTGAGTGTCCTTAGCTGTACCTAATCATTGTCTGCTAATAATTGTCATGTGCTTAACCTGCTCCGTGTGAACAAAGTGTTTTTCATGCAACCTGAACACACCCTTGATCTTCATTGTCTGGACTTCAGTCTGTGTTGGGTTTCAACCCAGCGACAGTAATACTATCATGTGTGCTGGCACCAGCATAAAATAGTTTTTTAAAAGGCTCAAAAGCTTGTGCCTGCATACTCGAGAATGTTATCCTGCCAGTTTAACATGGAAATCTTGTTCGGTTTTGTTCTCAAATAACTGCTGACACATACTTTCTGCTTTCCCCCACAGCTCTGACGCCAGGGTCAGGTGAGTTACTCTACTCTCTCCACTTCTTCAGAATCTATTCTCAAACCTAGAGAGAGTATTTTATAAACTGGATGTCAGCTCCATGAAGCATCTGTCTGCTCTGCTGTGCAGTATCTAGGCTACAGTTTTCTCTTTTCACCTGTCAGTGGATACCTAGCTGGCACGACTCTGCTCTTTGCAGGAACTCAAAAAGACACGACGTCTTTCCTAATGCTTGAAGGTCTTTGTGATCTCTGTTTCATAATTTGGCTGCCAGCTACATTAAAAAAAGCTTGTCTTCCTAAACACGATGAGAAGGTAGCATCAATTTTAGGCATTAGATTGTGATTTAAGGTGTATTTGTGCATCGGTACTGAAAAGGAAGCCAATTTTCTTTCAGCAATTTTACTCATTTCATGCTCTTGCAAAGCCCACTTTGTTGCACAGTCTAACTCTGTGCAATGTACAAATAAATAATAGTGCATAAGTGATGCATCCTGCACCTTTTATGTTTGTGTCTTTCAGAGTACCTCCGCAGTATCTCCCTGCCTGTGCCAGTGGTGGTGGAGGACACCAGCAGCAGCAGTGAGTACGGATCTGTCTCCCCTGACAACGACCTCAACACCAACCCCTTCATCTTCAAGCCCAGCGTCAAGTGCTACAGTGAGAAGGACGTAAAGGGGCCCAGGTCCCTGTTCCTCAGGTAGAAACGGGGGTTGGAGCAGATTTAAATCCTGACATTAATTTGTTCTTATTTCTTATTGATCAAATTGATCAATCATTTGACCACTACTCATGACACGACCCACTGTCGTGCGAAAAATTATATAGAAACTGAACCCAGATATATGTATTATATGTTTTATTAAACACAAAGACATCAAACATTTTAATATATTACAGGTCATTTTTACATTTTCTGAGTCATATTTTTTATTTGCATACTCTCTGTCTGCATTTGGTGTGCTCACCTATACTGTACATAACAAATTTGTAATTTAAAACAAAACTAAATTAATCCAACATCAGCCTTGACATGCAAAGACCGAACAGGTGGAACAAACCACAAAGTGTGATGCTGCATTCAGGTTAGTGCCAAAAAGCTCAGAGTTGTTTTATTTTCTCCTCAGCATTCCTGTGGAGAACTTCGAGGACCACAGTGCCCCTCCATCCCCTGATGAGAAAGATTCTGGCTTCTTTATGCTTCGAAAGGACAGTGAAAGGCGAGCCACCCTGCACCGCATCATGACCGAGGACCAGGACAAGGTGGTGGCCAACCTGACGGAGGCCCTGTCACAGGTAGGTGATAGAACAAACCATCAGGAGAGAAGGGATGAACAGAATCAGACACAGCTAGATCAACAACACCAAGTGGGCCTGTTACTCCGTTCTAATGGCTTCTATCCCCGCTCCCCTGCCTCATATCTTCAGGGCTCTGAGGAAATTAAGCTGAAGCCTCAGCACATCTCCACTCTCGTGGTCAGTCTGGCCGACTTTGTTCGCATGGCAGACAGGAAAATCATCGCCAACACACTGTCCCAACTCAAGCTGGAGCTGGACTTCGACAGCACAGCCATCAGTCAACTGCAGGTCGTGCTGTTTGGATTCCAGGATGCTGTAAGTATAAAAAAAATTAAAACACCTAAAATGCTTCATCAGAAACAGAAACATCATGGAATATGGTGAAAGGAAGGGATTAAATGTAGAAAATCTCTGCTGCGTTTCACCTCACACGTCATCATCTCTTTAAATCAACAATGAAAACATTAGAAACAATCCATCATCTTATCGGAGATGAGACCAAACTGTTCCTTTGATTTGTTTGTTGCTGAAATTCTTCACATAAGCTGCTCATTTTCTACCCTCCTGCACCTGTAATATGTGATTTCCTGTCTGTTATCCATCTCCTATTTGTAGGCAGATGCTCTTTTACTGTAACCTCTGCATAAACCATGAGCTATGAACACATCATTCGTCATTTCAAAGAGCTGCAGGCAGCAGCAGGCTGCCATGATGCTGCTCTTCCTGCACAGAGCCCAGACAGTAAACCGTGAAAAACGTGTAACCTTTAAGTGAGGTGGTAATAAAGGGGAATCTATCAGGAGTAATTGCACATTCTCTAAAGAGGCTGATCTGCCCCTCAGAAATGCAGATTAAATGTCAATAGAGCAAGTGGTTGTTTTCATATTTCTAAGCGCTGTTGCATAATCCTACAAAAAGCTGAAGCTCCGATGCCTCCTGTTGGTCATCAGTGCAAAGACTAAAAGGGGGCAGAGTCATCAGAAAAAGTATTACCATAGTGTAGAAATAACAAAAACAGAAATAAAACATTTGTATAAATGCTGGAAATGAACCGTAACAAGTGTATTTTGGACTGTGAAACTCTTTCAGGTGAACAAGGTGCTGCGAAACCACAACATTAAGCCTCACTGGATGTTTGCTCTGGATAACATCATCCGCAAAGCTGTGCAGACGGCCATCACAATCCTGGTGCCAGGTAACATCATGAGCTCTAAATACTTTATCAACACTCCCTCAGGGCGCCACTGACTATCTGATAAACACAGGAGGTGTGGTGACAGGTTTTTGTTAAAGGTTGAGAGACTCCACTTGAATTAACATGATTATCTACGTCTCACTGTTGCTTCCTTCTTCATTTGAAGGAAGTACGAGCATTAGGGGAAAGGTAATAGGGCTGATAGTTGTAATCTTGCAGTGATACACACATGAATGCATCTGCACAGAATGACAATAAAATGAGCTGCTAGATTTAGCAGCAACATGTTACTGCATGTTTTTGCTCCTTGGGTTTGACTTAGATTTTTGTAGATGGTGTGAAGGAATTTGGACTTTGTACTTGCACAGGGAGAAAAACCTGCTCACTGATCCCTGTGTAAATATAAACTGGGGCCAGTTAATCGCTTAGTTTATAAAAAAGTCAGTTTATCAGTTGATCAGCGTTCAATAAATAATCAATTAAAGTGATCTCTCCTGTCTGTGTTCAGAGCTGAGGCCTCACTTCAGTCTGGCTTCAGAAAGTGACCCGGCCGACCAGGAGGACGTTGACGACGTTGAGCCAGAGAGAACCTCCACCCACCAGAGCCGAGTTCCTCCGGTCGCCGCTCACGACGACACTGTGGCCACATCAGGAGTGAGCACGCTCAGTTCCACCGTGTCTCACGAGTCCCACAATGCACAGCGCTCAGTGAGCATGGAGCTGAGCAGGCTGAAGCTGGAGACCAGCAGGTAGACGTGAACGTCAAACAGGAAGCTTTGCATTGTTCAGCTCAGAGCCTCTATCTATTATTCTTCCAGTTGTGCTTCTTGAAGTTCCAAATTACAATTTACGTCAACAATTGTCTGTCAGTGGCCTTCTCCAAGTTTCTTTAAGAGCTTTTTAACTTTACTTCAGCAGCTCAGCTCTTCTCCAGGATATCATAGTTTTCTTCACCAAACATTTGCTATCCTGCCGTCATCAGGCATCCTGAGGTTGTTTCCTGTTTCCGTATATGCATCATGTATTCAACATGTCCCCACTGATACCAAACATTATTACAGAACATCGCAAAAAGTAAAGAACAAATATTCAGTAAACACATGAATGCAATACAGAGATCCATCACGTGATCACATTATCTGCTCTGCTCATTGCTTACAGTAAATCTTTACACAGTTTTTCATTTATCATGTCATTAATTATTCACGTTGATGATAATCTCTCATAAAATCAGAAAATAAACCCGAATATTAAACAGGCGTCTGTGTACAGTATATGAATGATACTGTATATTAGAATATTTCCCCAGATACCTGATCACAGCCTGAAGCGCGACAGTGTGGTAGTGTTGCATGTTTTGTATGATAATAATCAGTGAAATAAATGCTGCTGTTGTGTTTCCTCTGACCTGTTTTACTTCAGGCTGCTGGAGCAGCTGCTGGAGAAGGAGCGAGAGTATCAGGCCATTCTGCAACAGGTGCTGGAGGAGAGAGAGCAGGAGATCAGACTACTGAGGCTGCGATCTGAGCCCGCAGGTCTGTACTTTAGTTTTCACGCTCCTTTCTGCTGCTGCCACTTTACATTCACAGCTTATGTGTAATAAATAAACCAAACTGCATGTTAAACATCGTACAGAGAAATATCCAAGACTCACTTTCACACTTTGTCTCTGCAGCTTGTGTAATAATTACATACAAGTTATGACATGAATAGCACACAGATAAAGCTTTTTAACACCTGTTGGAGGTGCAAATTGTGTGATATCTAATTCTTTATCCTATCAAATGCATCCGGATTTGTGGATTTGATGTTATAGCTGTGTGCTTTTTCATAAGACGTCATGTATGTGTGCTCATAGTATTATTTGTACATATCTTTTGCGTACCTATGGTAAAATACTTTGGCTACTGTGATTTCCTTGTGCAAATGTTTTGTGACTTGAACCTGAGTCTGTCCACTGTTTGCTGTAGGAGACATCCAACCATGTTCCCCAGAGACACAGACGAGTCAACCTGCAGAGACGCATGAAGACTCAGAGTTGACCAGCTGGCTCAGGCTTTACGGTGCCGATCAGGACGCTATTGATCGAGTGAGTGCCGGATATTTTGTTTTTCTTTTCTCTGAGGTAACATGAAACTGTTCTGCAGTTTAATCCATGTTGTTTCTTAGATACTGAATGAGGAGTACACTCTGAACAACATCCTTCATGATGTAACAAGAGACGATCTGAAGAGTTTACGACTGAGGTAGCAACACCACTTTTCTTATTTTATTTTTAAAGTCATAGGCAACAGTTTTACTTGTGGAGTCGGTAACAAAGACATCTTAATGAGCAGTTCTTGGGGTGGAGTTCCAGTTAAAGTCTGGGTGATCAAATCATGTTGTTGAGCGTGTTTATTAACTGGGTAATTACTTCAGTTTCCATCCTTTTTAAATGTCTGTTGTGTCACGTTGACATGAAGGTAAAACACAAAAACCTTTACTGAAGGAATACCTCACTGTCTGTGCAGCATTTGGTTCCCTCATGTGGTTGTTTGAAGTAATGCATCAAAGCCCACAGTATAACGTGCACTGAAAGGGATTCTGTTCATTATTCAGGGTATCTGTCACCTGTGCAGGTGTTAAAGCTGAGTAGAAAACAGTGTAAAGATGAAAGAAATGATTTAAATGGAACTGTAAATGTTTTAGTTATTTACCACAGTGTGTGGTCTTAAAGTGGTAAGTAAATAATGACATTTACTCAAATGCTGTACTTAAATACAGTTTTAAGTTGCTTTTACTTTACTGGATTATTTGCATTTTAACTTTTTTGCACTTTTACTTGAGTTTTGAGTTTGTTCTTCTGCCACCTCTGAATGAAGTCCATATATTACAGTGTGATACATGTCTTCCTGTCTGTTTGTGTCCTCTCAGAGGTGGGATCCTGTGTAAGCTGTGGAAGGCCATCACAGACTACAGGCAGAAGCCGACCTGACGCCTTACGTGGTGACAATCACTCGCTCAGAGAAGCCCGACAGCTCAGCGTTCTCCTCTTTACCTCAGTATTTTATAAGAGTGAGACGTTCAGGGGAAGCGCCTTCGTTCGCTGTGTGCAGAGCAGCTCCTCGACTCGACTGCTGTTGTCCGAGCACTTTGAGCATTTTGGACATGAGGTCAATTTAAAAGCAACAATCACTGAGAAGTGCCACTCGTTTTTGTTACTTCCTGACGGACGTGACGCCGCTTTTTGTTACAGGTGTGGTTAAAGAGAAAATCTACAATGAAAGTTTTGAAAACTGCCCAAAACATTTTCTTTACAAGATGTTTACAAAACTGGAGACTGACAGTTTTCTAATTCAAGCCTGAGATACAAAATACTACAATGAAAATCATCTGTACTAATGTTTTCATCATATGCATCTTATCACTACTTTTATTTAAATGTGCATTTAATTTAACTGTGATGCTAACCTGAAGGATGTCAGTGCATATCCTATTTTATTTTTTATTTTACCTGTCTGGAGACTTATTTAAATTGACAGTGCTTTTATCACATTTCCTTTTATAAAAACGAATCTACATTTTTATTTTCCTGAAACGTGTAAATATTGTGTCATAGAATTATATGTGAATGAATTTTGAGTATTTTAAAGACATGTTGACAAACATAGTTAAACGTCCATGTGGACTGGACCAAGTCTGTAATGAACACTTGACAAAATGAATTGTACATATTTGTATTTTCTAGTGTCACTGATCATAGGAGATAATATTCAGTCAGTAATTAACATTACATCAGACCATCTGCTGTTTTTTTATTTGGTTATACACTGACAAACTTGTGTTTATCTTGTTTGTGTACGTGTAGATATGATCATGTATATTGTATTGAAAATCTAAAATACAAACTAATTTCACATAGAATAGTTTGTTTGTTTTTTAACTGAGATGTCAGAAATGGGGGAAATAATCATGAGCAGTGTGTCCAGTTTGTTTCATGTCTAAAATAATACAAGAATTTCATGTCACATTGTTGAATAAAATTTTTATCATCTTGAAGCTGTGTCTGTTTTACAAATATGTGCATCTGTGGTTCAGCCTCACCTCAGCAGTCTGAATAAAATACAGCCTCCACAATAATTAACTCTGTTTTAAATGATAACTGAACATCATCATCTTCATAATTTGGTTTCAGCGAAATAACCTGAGCTACAACCCATGAATGGAAGACGGAAACCTGACTGAAAGAGACTTAAAATGAGGCCAACATGTCATTTATGGTCATTTTCTGTTTCTCTGTTGTCACTTTTTGTGTCTTTTGGGACAATTCGTATCTATTTTAAGTCATTTTATGTCTATTTTGGTGCTTTTTTGTGTCTGTTTTCTATACATTTTGTGACTTTGGGCTCTTTTGCATCTATTTTTGCTCCTTTATCTCGTTCGGTTGCTGGTTTTTGGCTATTCTTGGTCATTTTTGTGTCTGTTTTCTCTTTCATTTTTGTTTTTTTACTACTCTACCTGCTCGGAGTCCCACACTGTGAAACACATGTAGATTTCTCAGGGCGTCAAACATAAAGTGGAATTAGGAGTAAAAGTACAATGAAACACAAGTACCTGCCTCAAAGTAAATGTACTTCGTTACTTTGCAGCATCGTTACTCATCCTAGTGACGTCAGTGGGTGCCCCCCCCCCTCACCATGACAACGACAGATTTCCAGCATCGTCACCATCGTTACCTCCGCCGCTCATCATTTACGCACAATTACTGACTTCAAATATCGTTTCCCGTGTTTTATTTTACTGCCACCGGGATCACAGCTCATGTAGCTCGGAGCCCCATGCGTGGCAGAGCCGCTGGAGGCAGAGGGAGACGCCGTGTACCAGCGGAACAACATGGCTCTGCTGCAGCATCCCCGGCTGCTGCTCGCCTGTGTCGCGCTGTCGCTCGCAGTGTCCAGTGTCGGCGCTCGGTCGTCGCCGATATCGGACTTAAAATCCAAAATATCAGGGGTGGAGGAGCTGTTGGAGGAATTCCGCAAGCAGCTCCAACAGGACCAGGCGTCCAGGGCTGGCGATGTGATTGACTCTTGCGTGGGCGACTTCAGCGCCGTAGGGGAGCGCATCATCCGCGCCAAGGCCTCCATCGAGCAGGGGGCCGCCTTCCTCCTGGCCCCGGACAGGGTGTACACCTGGAAGGACTGCCTGCACGCCTGCTGCTCCCACCCTCACTGCACGGTGGCGGTGGTCCAGGAGGACCTGAGGCAGCCCGGGGACGGTCTCGGCTGTTACCTGTTCAACTGCACCTACAGGAGTAAAAATGTCTGCTCCTTCGCTCCTCAGCAGGGATTCAGCACCTACAGCTGGGCCCCCAACGCCACGCAGGGACACCCCCCTGTTTCTCCCAGCGGTTCAGCCACAAGGCTCGGAGAGGGTGATGTGGATGAGACACAAGGTGGGAGACCATCATGTCACACATCCTGTATATTAACATTAGTGGTCATAAGGTGTCATAGGCAGAAATGAAAACGATGTTGATCTCTGTTTACAAAGGTTTCTAGACTGTATAGACCATACTTCATGCAGTTATTCATTAATTATACCTAAGGATAAGATATGATTTTATTGATCCCTAAGGGGAAAGTTCACAGTTAAGTCATGGACATGTTACAGCGTCTAATAAGTGTGACCAGTACAGCTTTTGATTATTGGATGAGGCTCATATTTACTCTTAGTATATGTAGAAGAGAAATGAGGAATAGTGGTTTAATTGTCAACTGTTGGAACACAAAACTTCATCAGGCTTAACATCATCATTTATCATGATCTTCCACCCTCCCAACATAATTAGATTTGACTTTTATTTAAGCTTACTGGTGCATCAGGGTTCGCCATCAGCAGCTGCCACCTAACCCGATAAAGCCTGCAGAGCAAGTTAATGATTTGCCCTATAGGTCCCGGCCTCGCAAAATTCAGGATACTGAGACCAGCTGCAGGTGTGTCTGTGACACACAGTTACCTCCCCTATTTATTTAGAATTATAGTTATTAAAGTAAGTTAGTAAGATTAGCCTCATTACACCAACTACTTTTACATTTTTATGTACAAACACATGACAATTAAGTGTTTTTTTTCTCTGTTTTTACAAATAACCAGCAGAATAATTAATGCTGAAAGAAACTCTTAATTGTAAATACGATATTTAAAAATATCTACATTACGTTTTTATTCTTTATACTAAAACACTGTAATATAATAATCTATTTTTGCCCTGCGTGAGTGACATTTTTAAAAAGTGATCATGTTGTGCACATCTTCCACATAACAAGGATTTTTCTGTTCGCAGACACAGACGAGCCTCCTCGCAGTGACGCTGGACAGGATGTGGTGATCCAGCTGCCCACAGACTGGGCCGTCCTGGACGGTCGGGACAGTGTGGACGACCACGGGATCAACCGCTACGAATGGACTCTCGTCAAGGGAGATACAACCATCAACATGAAGGTCAGCGGGGACATCTGTTTTGTTGATGCGTGCAGTAAAATGACAGCATGCTGTTAAATTTGGTTCCTGATGATGAGGATGAAACGTTCTGTTATTCTCTCCTGTCTACTGGGTTCAGGGGATTCTTACATTTGCATTTGCGGTATGAACAGCCACTAAACGTCCGGACACCAGAGTCAAATTGCATTTGTGTGTTTGCATTAGTTAAGTCAACAGGGTGGCTTGTGTCCAGAGCTCCATAACACAGTGCTGTATCAACAGAGATAAGAGTTTGCTATGCTGCAGAGGCGACATGTAAAGCTTGTAGCACAGCACTCCCTGCCTTTTATATACTCAGACTATATTCTATACCTAATTTTGATATTTTTTAATTATTATTAGCCACTAGAGTCCAGTTTGAAATACAGAAACTGATGCTGGAGCTCATGTAAGCGGCTAGTACAGAATGTAGAGATGCTGAAGTGACTTATCTCAATCTGTGATCATTATATGTGATTCACTGAATTGAATTAATGGTTTTGTTTGTATGTTTGTTGAAGGCGACCCACCCAGGGCTGTTAAAAATCAGCGGCCTCCAGGAGGGTGTGTACACCTTCCAGATGACTGTCACTGACACTGCAGGCCAGAAGAGCTCCGACAACGTTTCTGTGACTGTGTTGGCCCCGAAACACCAAGCAGAAGGTGAGCAGAAGGTCACCCAAACGTCAGAGAAGGGTGTAAAGTTGTTGGACTTTTGATGTTACAGTGGAAGATTATCACAAAGTCATGTTTGCCTTTATCTGTGCACAGTGTGCACGGGTCACTGTTCAAACTACCAGTTCAAGTGCGATGACGGCTGCTGTATTGACATCACATACGCCTGTGATGGGAAGCAACACTGTCCCGACCGCTCTGATGAAGATTTCTGCCCAAACTGTAAGAAACATTTGTCTTTTATAATCTCTTGTTTCAAGAAAAGCATTCATGTAAAAACATACACACATCCCCTCCATTCTTTTCTCTTTTTGTGATTTCTTTAGTTGACAGCAGCCGGAAGTCAGTGACCCACCCTGTCGACCTACCCAGCCCTCACAGACCTGTAGTCCAGACAGAGGAGGCTGAGGACAGCTCCATGCTGCAGTCTGGGCCTAGAAAGACCCTGCAGAACATTATACCACTGCAGGAGAGGACAAAGACTGCTCCTCCACAAAGTCCAGGTCAACAAGAGGCTTCAGTGAGTCAAGGTGGGGTTGTGTTTATATTTAAAGGTCTGTTTGAACACAGGAAAATGATTCTCTGAGTGGAAATAGACCATTGTCTGTCTTTTACTGCAGCTGTACCGCTTCAAATGTTTGCTTAACATGATGATTCTCTATTATTGCTGTGTCATTAGTGCAGTGTCTCTTTGTAAAGAGGCAAAGCTGGTTTTAGTGTGTCTCTGGACATGGAAGCAGATGGAGCCCCTGTGGGCAGCCACTGAGTCGTAGCACTGAGCTCAATGCTGGCGAAGCCACGGGGCCACTCTGCATTCCCTGGGAAAGCAGCTCTGTTCCTGTGTCCACTCTGAGTGCTGGAACAAAGCAGCTCTGTCCTCTCTGCCATCTGATCCCTGACTGAACAAATTAGCTTCATCCACCATTAGTGTTTTACTTTGGGTATTTCAGCAGTGAGATGTGCTCTCAGGAGTCTAAAATGACACCATGACACCTCAAACAGTCCAAGAACCAAACTGGTTTCACTTTGAATAACATCAGAGAAAGGTAAATGTTACCATTTATTCTTTATAAGTGATTTTAATAACTTAGATAATAACTAATACTTTTTAATCAACACAATAGTTTATTTAGCAGTTAAGTTAAATTTACTCCACATCACTTATTCCAGTTCAGGATTACTGGTAAAAATTCAAACTAATTGAAAGATGTGATGTGTCAAAAATATGTGAACACAGTAAAAATTAAAATATTTACTTTGGTGTTTATGTAAAACAACAAATAAAAATACCAGCTGTGAGAGGCCATATGCACACGTCACACACTTGTGAGTCACTTGTGCAGTGCGATGAAAACTACACATAACAGTGAGGTCAAAATGTACTATATACCTAAAAGTAATGAAAGAACGAAAATAAAGTGAGGCATCTGACACTTCTCAGTGGTAGGAATGAAACTGGACCAAACCTGATGACAAAAGATGCTGAGAGTAAACATCTGTATTTCAGGATCTCTGTAAAATGTTGTAGTGACAATATTTTCTTGCAGGATAAGTGGTAAATCTAATGCATGGAGGGTTAAATTCATATCTCTAAATATCGTCCATGTAAGGGCAGTTCAAATGGACACACATGGAACAGGCCGGGTGGTGTCTTTGGAGCTATATAATCATGAAGTCAGAAATCACTGCACACACGACGTGCTGCACAGGACCTGATCACGTTTACCTCCCTCTGTTTGTGATGCTGTAGATCCATGCGCTGCAGCTCCAGTCGTAGGACCCTGTAAAGGCACCTTTCCACGCTGGTACTATGATCAAAACGCCGGCCAGTGCAAACACTTCCTGTATGGGGGTTGCCAGGGCAACCACAACAACTTCCTCCAGGAGTCTGACTGTGTCAGTGAATGTATACAAAAAAGTGAGAACCAGCTTGTTGTTGTCCATTTCTCTGTTAATTCTAATTAATTAGTATTATTTTATGTCTTATGTCTTATTTTGACTAATACATCTAACTAACGTCATGTAGGTCCAGTTTTCAAACCTGCAACTGTGGCCCCTCCCGTCACCAAACAGACTGAAATAGGTAAATTCATTTTATAAACTGGGGGAAAGAAGCTTCAGAGAAATATTAGTATTAGTGCTTTCTAAACTGGGTTGTGTTTTTGTTGAAGCTGCTCCTAAAGTCTCCCAGAGCCAAGTGCAGAGTGACACCCCCATCTCCAAACCATTTCCAGTGATGGGGGGGCATCCAGTCCCAGAGTCAGGTAAGAGCCAATGTTTGTGTCAAAGAGAACATTTAAATTTCTCTCAAACATTTGGGCTTATAAATAATTTCTGTAAAATATGTATAATATAAAATATTACAGTATAAATCCAGAATGCAGATTTTTAAATGTGCTGATGTCAAACATACATTAGTCACCACACAAACTGAGACGTACTCTTTATTCGTTTGTGTGGTTTCTTCCTCCAGGTGCCATCCTTCCTCTTGCACTCGGTCTTATCATCACCGCTCTCCTGCTGCTCATGATTGGCTGTCGTCTGAGACTTGTTCGTCACAAGCTGAAGAAAGCTCGACCCCTCACCACAGAGGAGTCGGATTACCTCATCAACGGCATGTACCTGTAGCCAGGTAATCAGCCTGGGGCAGCAAATACAAGAGAGACGTGAGAAAAGAGAAATGTGGGGCGTTGTCACCAGAGTCTGAGCCAGAACTTTTTGAAGTTGGGCTCTGTGTCTCTAATTTGTCCCAACGATCATAGATGCTGCCTTCAAAGCCAGTGACACATATTCAAATGCTTGTGAATTCATATTTACCGTCTGTTGTCTTAAGAAAATCTGATTTGAGCCCATATCGGTGAGATATCAACAGTCCTAAGCGTTCAGAACTGCCTAAATTCCACCAGTAACTTCTGGGTTATTAGATTTTTCATTGTCATTGATTTTCTGACATGTGCCAATCAGTGGCCCGGATGTATTTACGTTATGTTTGTAGACTGTACCCGAGTGAAACTGGAGTGCGGACTTTACGAGTGCCTGTTACTTAAGTTATACAAATATCCCAGAATAATAGAAAAGCCATAGCAAATTCTGTTGGTTATGTTCCACTCCTGCCTGATTCTGCTGCATATTTTGCTTTATTTAAACAAACGTGAAGTATGTACTACTACAGTATGTTTGCACAGATGTATTCTCTCAAAGTCCAGTCTTTCACCTGATATATTAAAGTTTATTATATATCAAACACTACTGGTGTAATCTGTTCACAAACTGTTTTACAAAATATCTGTTTTCCCATATTTTATCACATAATTAAACTACTTTTGATGATCTAAGGTCATTACCTTGATTTTTATCGTTACTATCGCTAAAATAATTCTTAGATTCCTGCTCAGTCTTTTAAGTTGCAGACCGCACACAATAAATTAAATAACAGATGACAGACAAAAACATAAGCATCTCTTTATTTTCATATGCCATTCCAGAAGTGTCCATTACTTACATCACCCAAAATAAAATGTGCTTTTTTAATTTCATGTATTTATTTATTTTTTTCAAGAAAACAGACATTCATTTGCTTTATATTTGTTGGAGTTTATTTTGGCAAAGCAGTGACTATCCCATTTATTATCAGTCACCAGAAGAGCCTGCACAAATTGTTAATGGAAAACCAGCGGCAGAAAGCAACACATCACCAAGTGGAAAAGCACAGCCCTGCATGTGCACGTGTGTCTGTGTTATTAGCGCTCCGCTTTCTTTGGAGTATGCTCACTAAGATCCAATGCGCTGCTTATTCTATGTGTAGAATGATCTAAAGAGTGCTGCACATCAAACAGGATGTGTGGGTTACATGAGCCACTGTGCTGCCTGTGTGTGCGTTAGTACTGCAGGGAAAGAAAGCTGTATGTTAGCAGGGGAGTCTACAGTTAGATGATGCACACACACAGTAGCTAGGTGAATTATATAAAAATCTCAGCATTTCCCCATCGATGCCCGTGTTCCTCCTACATTCAGCTTTGATGCTGCTGAAATGTAATACTGTAGAAGTGGCTGATTGCAATTCAGAAGATGAAACCAGAGAAAAAAAAATCCCTAAAACCCAGTTGTTTAAAAAAAACAACAACAACAACAAAAAAAAACATAACCAAAAAAAATATGCAGGCCTGAAAAGAAAACAAAAAGCCCTCTCCAAATTACTGTGCCGAGCTTCAAGCAGTCTTTTCCGCAGCCGTTCTGGGCTGTGATCATTGAGATATTCTATCGTTAAACTTGAACAAAAACAGCATGTTGAGTATGCTTTGAACAAAATGTCAAGGGTTGATAGACCCCATCCGAGTTCCCTCCAGGTTCGAACTTAAAGGTGGATTATGTTGCCAGTCTTCCTCTTCAAAGTTCATCCCTACGAAGAGCAGAAATCAAACGTTAAAAATAAGAAGAGGACGAGCGTCAGCCAAGAAACACAACTGTCCTCCTGTCATGCAAACACGATGAAACAGAATCATGTGAAATGTTAAATCCAAACAGTTAATGTGTTTGTCTGCATCTCACAGAGTAGAAGATTGGCTTTTAGTGTTTAGTATGAGCATCCAAATTGACGTAGCAGTCATACATACGTCTTCACACTGCTGCCATTTCAGTTAATTGTTTTGTTTTTAGGTTCCAAACAGACTGGGATGTTTTTTTTTTTTTTTATTTAACCAATTCAGGATTATGGTGTTAAAAAAAAAGATGTAGGAAACGTGCAGCTGGTTGGTATGGTATGGAAGAAGCAATAAATGCCAACAAGCAGCAAAATGCAGCCCCTTGTGATCCATTGCCTGCTCCATCCCACACCATTTCACCTTTGCCACTGTGAGAAGGAGAGAGGGAGAGGAGGGAGAGAAGGAAGTCACTTCCACCTGGACCACTGCTTGTCTCTGTCTGTTAAAGGCACATAAATCACCCCCATCAAGGGTTTCATTTTGGTGCTGCCGTCCTCCATCTTGTCGTACTGCTCCAGCATCTGGTTTCCTCCCGCGGGGCCGACGGGCAAAATCAGCCGCCCACCAGGCTTCAGCTGGTCCAGAAGCTGGGTGAGAAACGAGGGACACGGGACCAAACCGTCAGGGTGGCTTTAAAGACATTCCAGCATTGCTATTTCAAGCCTGAACAACTGCTGTGTTGTTCAAATTCAGAACTGCTTTAAATTTTAGGATATTTTAAAAGGTAGCATTCATTCCTTGTTTAGAGTGAAGTGGAACAACGGGACCATAATCATCACATTTAAAAGGATTCAGAGAGACTCACAGCTTGGGGGACGGTGGGAGCTGCTGCGCCAACATGGATGGCATCATAAGGCGCCTCCTCCGTGTGGCCCATTCGCCCGTCTCCCACTGAAACACAGGCAGAATATCACTTACAGGCTGCCAGCAACGGCACATGGATGGGTTTCCTCATCAAGCTGTCAGTTACACATTCAAAAGTGGCAGTGATATTGCAGTGCTTCTCTCAGCCTTGAATTCTTTGACTCTACTTAATTCTTAATTATTAAAGCTAAAAACTGTCTCAAAAAAAGACAAATAAGTGGGTAATACTAAGAAAATCTCAACATCTTTTATTCATAGCACATCAAATTATTCCTCAAAGTACATTTCTTAGTCTAGCATCTGCTAAATACACAGCAGCTCTTCTTCTGATGTTACATTTTGACATTAAATAAGTTGTGTATTGTATTAAGGAGTACACATAACAAGCTGTAGTGTCAGCCTAAACCTTTTCAGGAGTCATTTGTGGGGTCTTTTTGTGATTTTCTTACATAATTGTTTGTGTAATTACTGCAAGAGCAAAATATATTATAAATGAGAAACAGCATATGTAGAAATATCCAGAAAATGTTGTTTTTAGATGAAATGATTAATAAAGCAAAAATATTTTTTTCTTTATTTAGCATTAACACAAGGAGGAAATCCCTGAGTTGCGATTCCACGTCATATTACAGTTGTAAAAACTAAATATAGAGTGTTTTATTCATAACTCAGTTGTTGTCAGTGCGACCAGGCTGCTGCAGAGCAGGTGAAAGTAGGTACACGCTAGTGAATTATTTAGTGCTGCACAGCTCTGTCTACTGAGCTACTGTAGGTTTAGCCTCTTCTCTGAGAGTCTGACATGTGCTACATCATCCCTTGTTTTTAAAGGCAATGAGCTGCAGTCGTCCCTAAAAACATTTGACAACAGAACGAAAGCGTGCACCACATGTCTGTAATCTTTCATCATTGACAGCCTACCTATTAGCTTGACTCGGCCTGATGTAATCAAACTGGGGTCATCTTTCTTCACATTGTTTATAGAATCGTCTACCAGCTCTTTGATGTGATCAATTCCTATAACTTTCCCTTTAGGACCTACCTGTAAAGCGTGGAGGGAGAGAATGAGGTGCTCAGTTTATACACAACATTAGAATTTCCCAACATTGATTTCCTGTTGATTAGTTGGCTAATTAAATAATCGGTGTAATAAATCAGAAAGCCACCAAAGAGAAATTGTATATGATTACCCGTCATGTATGAGGCTCACCATTCGTGCGAAGCAAACGGACAGGATTCCACTGCCGGAGCCGACATCCAGAGCTTTGGCTCCCTCATACAGCTGGTCATGTAGAAGCTCCAGGGCATAGGCATGCTGGGCGGAGGGGGCATTGACAAGGAAGCCGCATTACAACCCATCAGTCAGCATTCATAATGCATCTAACACTGACTGTGACTAGGTGCAGCTCATCCATGTGGTAAAGCTAAGTGACAAACATCCCTACTTGTCTGTTACTGTGCGCTTTCAGTTAGATGACATTGGTTAGAGTCTAATATTAGAATTCAATTAATATCTAATCTCTAATTAATATTAGAGCCAGGAATCAATACACAGAATGACTTTAATTATCATTATAGACCACAAAAAAATAAGATGTCGTAAAGATAAATTTGCACATTTCTAACTGCTTCTCTTGACTTAATTGAAAGGAAGCAAGCTGTGAGTGCAGAAATGTCTTTAAAGTCATACCATGTGTGGGGCGCTGATCGTTGCTTGATAGCCTTTTAGTTAAAAGAGAGGCACAGATTTGGTTAGAAGTCAGACTATATTTGGATTTCAGACTGAATCACTGCACAAGTACACACAAGTACACATACCTATTGACTGCGGCGAGTCCATGTAGGGATTACATCTGGAGAAATGGGCTCGGTCTGTGGCTAGCATAACTTCGTAGACCTTGTCGGACTTAATAATTCCATTTTCTGGGGACAGAGCAAATTCAGGGATATTGTAACTGTATTTGTACATTTGCGTACCTACACTCTTATAGTTCTCAGTTTATTAGACTATTGCAAGCGGTTTTCTAAATAAATAAGTAGCACTGCCTAATTGTTTAAATAATTTTTTACCAATGTGATACTGTACCTTGAATTGTAATTTTGTACAATATAAAATTGTACATATCCTGGTAAATAAGTGAAAGGACTAGATCCCTATACTACTGGTACAGTACACACAAATTAAGCATACTGTATGTGCCTAACTGTAGGAAGTAATTCATCTAAAATAAAGAGACAAATGCAAAATATATTGAAAAACATGTAAATAGTTGCATATTGAATATGCAAACCATATTATTCCCAGTAGGGAGCCACAAGCATACAAGAAACCACAGAATGAAATATGGGCTGCAGCACACAAACACATAAAATATGTTTTACAGAAAGCCACACATCCTGTATCTGTGGATGTATTAGATGACTGCGGTCGATTCGCTAAACGGGGACTGCCATGTGGCAACGTTTCATTTTTATAGGCTCCAGGTCTCAGTGGTGGAGAAGAGGTTGTGTGGCTCAGGTCTGTCTGTGCTATTACAAGCCTGTTTGTCCTGGAAGAGGATCCTCTCACTGCTCTTCTTTCTGCAGTTTCTCAATTTTTGTCCTGCATTCCTAATCTGAGCTGAGGCTCTATTGACAGAGGGTGTCATGAACTGTACAGATTTTAAAGCCTCTCGAGACAAATTTGTCATTTGGGATTTTGGGCTATAAAAATAAAACTATTTGATATGCATTTTTTATATTCACATTGCAACAGAAAGGAAAAAAAAGTAAAAGTAATAATGTTAATATTTTAAAAAAATCCCTCCTAACAGATTCCTGTAGCGGCAGGTGCCAAAAGCAGGAGAAGCCAGCAACAGCCGGTGCTGCTCTCATTACTGACTCCCCTCACCCTCAGAGCTATGTGCCACTTTGAGATACATTACAAATAAAATATACAAGATGCCAAATTGAAACCTACTAGTGAAATTAAAATAACCAGTCGTGGCAGTTTTCCTTCCATCATTCTCTGGATTTAAAATTGTCTTTGCCTTTATGTATTCTGTATGCCTTAGGAAAAGCTAATCAACTTTATGCTGTTTCTAGCCTATGAACACAATTTGTGAGTTATGTGGAGACATGTTTTATTTTCCTCCAGCACATAGGTTGAGGATGAACTTTAAAAATGCACGTTTGGTGTTTATAAAAACTGTAACTGGATGTACTCTTACAGCGTGTAGTGACCAGTCCTGAGCTCTGGTCAAAAGGACAGAGTCGCTGACAAAGTAGTGATTTAGCATAGTGGGGCCTGCTTCCATCCAATTTACACATTCCCAATGTTATATTCTTGTTTTTAAATGGGTCAGTCTCCAGTAAGGTGTTCATTAAGATGTTTGACTTTTATAACATACATCTTAATTTACATGTTCTACTGTATCTGCAACATTTCTTCATTAGTGAAATGATGAAGGGATGCCGCTGGATTTAACTAAAGACCATACAATGAAATTATGCTTCTTGCATATTTCTGGCTTTCAAAGTTCAATTTCATTATGTCGACAACCAGTCAACAATTTGTCCTTGCTCAATAGACAAGACCACGCATATTCATATCTGTTATAGAGGAAGTCAAACAAACAATATGCAGATTATGTTTTTGTTTAAAAGCAAGCAAACCAAAACAGTCACGTTTGTTCTCGCACTATACAGCTTTTAAAAAAAGGCTTGCAGCTGAACTGTCTGTTTCAATACTCTGCTGAACTGCACAGAATATAAATAGCCTTGGTAGAAGCTTTATATTTAAAGTGGACTTGCATACTGAATACTAAAGATGTCATCACGCTGCATAACATTTTGCTATGGGCAAGTAACATTGCATATCTGATCAGTGCTTGTATGTTGTTACAGAGGCTGTTACACGTATTTTATCATACAATGCAGTGCACTATCACTGCAGAATTAACCATGTGGCATCGATAATAGTGGGTTTAGCCCCACGTAACAGCCGTTTAGCAGGGTGTCACACTGAGTCACTGCTCCTTTTTGCAACTACCAGCACCTATGACACAGCAAGCTGTCGTTTAGAGCCATGCACTACCAAGGGCACTGCAGAAACTAGCCTCACATGTCCAGCTGTCACTGTCATTCAGGTAAAAGTGAAGTGAATGGTACAGCGATAGCCATCAATGAATGTGGGCAGGGCACTTAGCAGCGCGGCTAACGCTAGCTACAACCTCCCAAATGACGCACATATAGCTAGCAGGCTACGCTAAGTTAACACAAAACTGTAGGTAATTGGTGTCTTTATTGTTGATTTAGTCTTTGCAAAAGGGAGGCATGCATCTGCTTCGCGGCGTAAACGTGGTCAGGGAAAGGGGTGGAGAGAGGTAACGCTAGGTCAACAACAACATAGCTTAGCAACCGCCTAGCTAGCTAGCTAGCTACCAACGGCTCCTGTGCGTTAACCACAGCCAGCGAACTAAACCGTCTTCAGGCGAGCTCTCGGTGACAGCGCCGGGGCTGCCGCTTTACACACAACGTTTGGACTTACTGCGGAGGTTGTTGACGAGCTCTGCGTGGCTGGCTCCTCCAGATTTCCAGGCCATTATTAAACAGACCTTGCGGAGTAAGTAGACAGCAGCTGTCAGTGCCGCGCCTGCGCCAACGGTTTTCCCGACGAAGCTGACAACCTCCAGAGGAGACGGCGGAGCGGCGGACGCGTCAGCAGACATCCACACAGGTTTTACTGCAGGGCGGCCTTTAAAACGCACCCCCTGATGCGGAACTGCGCCATTTCACACATTAGAGGAGTCTGTTTGGATGTGTGCCCCAGCCAGGGTTAAAGGCAGAGGAAAAAGCAACATTCCTCACTCAGCGCAGTCAGATTTGCCGCAGGAGCGCACACGGTGGCCGCTAGGGGGAGCGCGCCTCATGTTGGTAACAGATTTGTATAAACCCACTCAGGAGACGGGTTCTGGTCCAAAACCCATTGAAACCGGATCAGAGGTCTATGGAGAAGGTTTGATTGAGGGGCCAAAGTGCGGCACCAGCTCAGAGAAGAAGAAAAATGGTTCAAAAGGTTCAAAAATAGTAATATTAATTATATTAAACACCCACTTTACATGTTCTCAAATGAAATATCAACCTTTTGTAACTTGTGCAATAATATGACAACAACTACAGCGGCATGTTGCAGCTAAACAACAGACATTATTACTTCACTTCCCTTTATTGTTACTAAACTACTGCAATTAGTTGAATGGAGTTTGACGAACACCACCACCGACCTGCACAGCTTACTATCTTTTCCCCTCAGCTGTAAGTTTTCAGACACCAGTGAGAACATTTGCACTTATTTATCCAACTGTATTGTCATAGTAGTAAATTGCCAGGTTGAGAAGGTAACATGTCAGATTAAAATAAAGCCACTGCCCTCATGATGTACATGTAAGAACTAAAATCAACTGAATAATAAACTGTTTCATATTGTTTTTAAACATAATGTAATTCAGCTTTATTTGTATAGCGCCAAATCACAACAGAAGCCATCTCAATGCACTTACAGTGTAAGATTTAATACCTTACAAACCTATATATACCTATATAACCTATATAAAATGTCCATTTACCTCCTTAAGTATCAGTAATTTCTTTTCTTATTGAAAATCTCTGGTCTTTACATATTTAAATATTATTCATTTTTAAGTTTTCAGGTGTATTTTTGAAAACTCTAGATTTTATCCCTCATTTCTTCCATTAAAATATAATTTAACAAGACAAAGGATGACAAGCATAAACTGTAAATGTTTAGTATTCCTCCTTAATATTGTGCATGTCTAGTCTGCAGCTGGTATTTATTTGAAGTTATTGCTGGCAAAGAAGAATCAACCAGGGTTCAATTACTTTTTCCACCAGCTCTTTGAAAGTTTAATGAGTTAATGATATGAAAGATTTATTCATAAGATTAGTGTTTGGCAATTTGACTTACATCCTAGAAGTTTGCATACATTTTCTTGCCAGTGTATTTGCAGACAAGGATCAATAAGGCAAAAAATTTAAAGGCGGACTGAAAGAGAGGACCTAAGGTGATATTAAAACAGTTTGTTAACAAAAGCAGAACAAAGAGTTGACTAATGCTGTTGTGTTTCACAATCTGCTGCTGTTATGGAGCCTACATGTACCATATGTGTAGTCATGTATGTATGTACAGTTTTGTACTGCATCACTGGAATTATATTGCACACTTGAAATTACTGCAGTATTTATGAGTAACCCTAAGATTAAATGTTGTGTATGCCAATAAAGAATTTAAAAGTTAAGTAGACAATATTCCCCGGTGAATGTTTAAAACCAGCTGGTGGCGCTGACAACACGTTTCGCCAAACACCAGCGGCTGATGAGATTTTGTAGTTTGACCTTTCAGGGCTACCGTAGTTACGTACGGCGTAACAGGCGCGTACATTTCGGTTTTGCTCATGAATGCTAAGCTAACACCAGATTTAATTTTTAATTTAAGTGTGGATAGGCCTATTTTGTTTCAATGGAGAGTATAAATGCGAAATACGTGTCCCAGAAAATCAGCAAAACGAGATGGAGACCTGTATCGTATTCGTCTTTGCAGCAACCAGATATATTTGCGACTGGCTCGTGGGACAACGAGGTTGGCAAGTTGACACTTAGTGTTAACTAATATTTAATGAGAAATGAACTTCACACCAAACATCATAGGAAAAACTCACAATTCTATGTTATGTTGCTAATTGTCGGAAATACATGTTTGTAACTGTTAAAACACATAAAGAAATTGCAAGGTGTCCTTTCGGCATGCATATAGTGTGTATATATATAAATGTTATATATATATTAATATCTGTTACAGGACAACAAGATTTCTTTCTGGTCCATTGGAAGTCATGGAGTTCCAGGGGTGGAAGATGGATTTGAAGGTGACCCGCAGCTATTGTGTGAACACAAACATGATGGAGATGTTCTGGACCTTCAGGTAATGTGGATCACCAGTACCTAATTTTGGCTCCCTAAAGTATAATGGATACAAAGCTAAATACTGTCATTGAAGATTTCTGCTGTTTATTGTCATCTGAAAAAGCATTAGATGTGGTTTTGAGAAAATAAACAAAGCATCTTTATGATAAGGTAAAAAACATTAACAGGGATTTAACAAGGATAGCAAGATGTAACATAAAACATGTTTAACCAAATGTTTATTTTTTTATTACAAATGAATGAACCTAAAGTACCAGGGCTCACTTTCAATTCTGTTCTCTTACATTTTACAGTTTCTGGACCAAGACAGAATTGTCACAGCATCTTCAACAGGAGCGGTTACCATCTTCCGCCACCACCAAAACAGTCAGGTCTGACTTACACTCGCACATAGTTCGTACATGTAGACTGTAGCCATTCCCAACAGAACCTGGACAGTAATAAAATGTGCTTCCACTTGTCATGACACACTTGTTTTTCCAGACTGAAAGTTGATTTCCATCAAGCAAAACAAACTGATCTTATGTATTGCATTTTGAAGCTTTTAACAGAGTTATAATTCACGTTATGTTGTATCTTACTCAAACTCTTAGTCAAACATGTTCCACACAACATAAATCTAGTAATGATGTTAAACTCTTGACCTCAACCCATATTTAACAGTGGTCAACTCACCTGAACCAGACCTCATCCTGCATTTCAGAAGTTGTCATAAGCATTTTTACACCTACTGACATGGGCAAATAATAGTAGTATTATAGTTGGACTTGCAATAATATATTTTTGAATTTCTAAAGCTCTACACAGTATTACACAATACTACACTCTGCACTCTGGCTGAAGTAATTGTATATAGCTGCAATATACTTCTTGTTCAGTGTCATTCTTTAAACTTAGCTGTCACCCTGTAATTTTTCAGTGACGATTGGATTCACATTAGTATGTAGTGATACTTGGTTGTTCTACTTGGGAACTGAAGAATTTTGTTTTATAAAATGTGCCAATTCTCACTGAGTCAGTGTGTCACTGTGAGCCGCCTGGTTTCACCTTTCTCTGCCTCTCAATGATCCATGCATAAAAACATGACTGATATAGTGCAGTTCTAAGATGATAATTTTAGACACGACATCCTTTATGACACACTTGTTGTACTGTAAATCGACTTATTTCCTTTGTCTTCTTTCTTTTTCTCGACTGCAGACAGTATCAGTTTCTCAGCACTGGGAAAGAGCACATCGTTACCCTTGTGACAACGCCCCCTGTACTGGTGTTGTGTGCAGCAGCCCTGAGATCGTCACAGTGGGTGAAGATGGCAGGATCATCGTCTTCAGAGCCGACCAGGAGGGAGTGATCAGAGTCATAGGTAAGATTAAGATTAATGCCAGAGAGTTCTTAGCATAAACTAGCATTTATAAGTCATGTAGAATGATTAAAATTGTTAATGTGACTAACGTTTTTTATTCGATTCTTTAATCACTGCTAGAAAATGCAGACAGCAGCACAATTCATGCTGTAACTTACCTGAGGACAACAGAGATTTTGACAGTGAATTCTATTGGACAACTTAAGCTGTGGGATTTCAGACAGCAGAGCAACTCACCATCCCAGATTCTCTCACTGTAAAGTATACTCAGTTCTCTTTTCTGATTGCATTTAATGAGTTTGATTCTAAGAAATTCTAGTAAGTGGATTTCTTCTCAGGTCGGGGGACAGGGTTCCTCTGCACTGTGTGGACAGACATCCTAACCAGCAACACATTGTGGCCACAGGAGGCCAGGACGGTATGCTGTGTGTCTGGGATGTGAGACAAGGCAACACTCCCTTCTCACTCATGGAGGCACACACGGCTGAAAGTAAGATTTAATGATAATGATGATGATTAAATTGACCAGATCTTAACTTACAAGTTTATTTTGAAAAGGTTTTACTGTATATTGATGGTTAAGATTTACCTTGTTTCACTAACTTTTGTTATATACGATTTTTGCTCAGTGTGGGAAGTCCATTTCCATCCAACCAACCCAGACCATCTCTTCACATGCTCAGAGGACGGATCGCTGCTGCACTGGGAGACTTCATCACATTCAGACTTGCCCTCCTTCCTGCAAGGCAAGTTAGATTATTCTGTCTGCTTTTTAGTTTGGCCAATGGCAAACTAGGTGTTGCCAAGGTTAATTTATAATGTACCCCTCTGTAGCAGTAATATAAATATTACACAATAAAGTGAAAATGATGCCGGTGTGAATTACGATTATAAAGTGGACTCATCCATTCACAGGAGTTTAAATGAAGTGCAGACAAATGGGGTAACGGGCAAAAACAGACTGTAATGAGTTAGCTTGAAGCTTAAAGTCTTAAACACTAGCTTAAATACTAGCTTAAATACTAATGACATATTTGGATGCTTACTAAGCATTTTAAGTAAAAGTAGTAGTAAGTGTCTTTTTTTTATTTGCAACATGCACAGTTTATTGTGATTAAACAGGTGAACGTTATTTTGAAATTAATGTGAGTGTAAAGGTTATCTGAAAGTTGAGTCATGGCAACTGGAATTCCTTCTTGTTAGGTAGTTTCACTACTCATCAAGTAGCTTCTTCAGGTCTGAGGATAGTTGTATCCTCCAGGTTGGTTTAACTTCACACCTGGCCTGAATAGACTCATTAGGTGAAATGATGAAAGAGGAGGTTGTGAAGGTCCGACCTCTGCCAACCCTCCTACCCCCTGAAGTGGATCATTAGGTGTGTCCAACCTGTGGGTGTGTATTGGGCCTGATCTTTCTGGTGATGGATGAAAAGGCAGCATGATAAACAGAAGGCAGATTATGTCTAAGGCCTCCACCTCTGTTGAGCGAGGAGGTATTTATTTGCACATACAAAGCTCCCCTGGTGGTTTGAGAGAGGTGTGAGGGAAGCTTTTGTCCAGTTGCCATGATTCAACTTCCAGATAACTTCACCTGGATGACTGAGAATCTTCGCTGGTTAAAGTTCACATTTTCTGAAGAGCAAGTTACTTGTACTAATTGGTTTGTACTTTCCATTTTAGTCAACAGCAGAGGTGGTAGAAGTACACAAGGTCAATGCTCAAGTAAAAGTAATTGCCTAAAAAATATTACTACACTAAAATTCTTTACTCAAGTTGTAGCACTAAGTGCATACTCAGATTTGTTTCTCAAACTTGGTGTGGACCAAAAACAGTTAATTGCCACCCTTGGTTACAGTAACGGTGACCTCTGGCCTCCCAAAACTTTATCAATCACCTAATTTTATCAGCACGCAGCTGCATGAAGTGTCGACAGTTACACAAAGTGCCTTTTTCTGTCTTTTTCGTAGAGTATTTTTATATTTTATGCAAGAGTCATACGGATACAGCTGTGCCTCAGCTAACCTAATACAGATGCCCAAGAGCTGATAGGTTAGAGAAGAAAGATGGAGGTTTTCCAGTTCAGTCTCCGAACTAGCTAGCTGTCACATCATTATGCTTTTATTACTGTATTTCCAGGTGGCAGAAACAGCAGCATGATATCTCGCAGTGCAGTGGCACCGGCCGGAGGGAACCAGTCGCTCATCAGCGCCTGGCTCAGCGGAGACTCAAGCAAAGGCCGCCTGGAAACGACTCACATGCTGCCCAGCCAGACGTTGTCCGTAAACAGTTTGGATGTACTGGGACAGTGTCTTGTTTGTGGGACTGATGGAGAGGCTGTTTTTGTCAACAGACAGGTGCCAGTTTAGAGGAGCTGGAGAAGATGTGGGTGATGGTCTGTTTGATTTCTGGTCATTTTAATGACTGCTTTGGTCATACAAGTTGCCAACCATACTGTTTGATTGAAAGGGCAGTTTGGATTTACTGTGTATTATTTTTCTGTGTATAATGTTTCTTACAGATTTTGGAGCCAAAGTGTTTCATTGTCAAGACTCCATATTTGTGTTTATTCCAAGCAGAGTATCAACAACTGTACTGTTTGTATGGACATAGTTTAAAACAATTTGAAGTAAATAAAATAAAATAAAAACCTCAAGGTTTGTCTTTCTTTACACACGACAACAGATCCAACACAGGCATCACCACTACTCCATTGTAGTGTAGCAGCTGTATTATTCTGTTTCTAGATGTAATGTAATGAAATACACCCCACAGATATGGATTGTTGTTGATAAATATACAGTCTTAAAATACTAATAACATATAAATAAATACTGCAGCTCATCCATCATCGTACTGTGGCCCTAATGTTTTTAAATTGAATGAGGTAGAAACAATCTTCCGCCAGTGGGATTTTATTGTGAAAGACGCAGTAACCGGAAGTGTAGCGTTATCTTTGTGCTAGCTTGTCGCTGTTGTACTTGTCATTCAGACATCCCAGGAATTCAACACGACTAGGAATCAGCCAGCTAGGCACAACAAGGAGTCAAAATCGCGCCCTTGTGGCTGAGAAAGGTCGAGGGATTATCGTTTGTTTGTCAAACTAGGAGAAGCATCGAGGAAAGTGGCAGCTACAGACACTGGTAAGTTGACAAACACGGCTAACTACAGCTAACTGTCGCCAGTTGTGTCCGAGCTAACGAGCTAACTGTTGTTGAGTTAGCTTATCAGCAAGGGATGCAGTTAGCACTCAGGGCCGCGGAGACATGGCTGCGCCGTTTGATTTTAAATAAACTGAATTTAAGAAAACTAAAGCTTTCAGCTCTTGGGTCGCTGAGTGAGAATATTTAGACGGATGCGTCAAACAACTTTACCTTTTACTTGACGTTGGAGAAATGGCTTTAAAGAAGCACTCTGCTAGCCTGACATGCTAACGACGCTAACAACCGTTCGGGATAACGTTAGTGTTTGTGAAGCTGTAGATGGTGGCAGGGTTTTCTACAAACGAATTATCTGTGCACTTTCAGAGTTTAAAACAACATAAAGTCGTAAAAGAGTAAAGCTCTAAGTTGGAATTGTGTTAATATTTAATGTGTTATTAATCACCTGCCCTTTGTCGTATTATTTGCTGGTATTTATATTTACCGATTGCAGTTTGCCAGTATCTCTTGTTATTATAGTCTTCGTCAGATTGTTGTTAGTTATTATTGCTCTTTATTGACTTAATTGGCACTACTGTAGGTGTTTGGTTTGCAATGGTTTGTATTTACTGTACTGAATAAGCTACTGGATACCTACATTTACTTAGAGATTAATTTAATATATCTCTCTATCCTTCTATTTATCTATCTCTTTATCAGTTCCTAAAGTGACAGCCCGACCAATAACAATCAACATTACCTAATATTTCTTTGTGCCCATGTGTATAAATACTTTATGTAATTTGCTCAACCTGTTAAGTGACATGTCATGTACTCTGATAGACTGATTTTCTATATTGCTTTCAGCAGCATGCAGATGTGAAGTCAGATAACTGAGACCCTTGCTACCCTTTGGTGCAACCCTGGACTGAGACACATCCTCTTCCACTTCTTCATCGTCATCATACATGCTCTTACATGAAGAGAGGGGAGAAACCCGAAGGATACAGACAGATGAGGCCCAAAACATTCCCTGCCAGCAACTATAGTGGCAACAGCCAACAAATGCTGCAGGAAATAAGAAACAGCCTGCGCAACTTGTCAAAACCCTCTGATCCACCTAAAGTGGACATTGCTGTAGCTGGAAAAATGATCCCTGAGGATCCGAGGCAGCAAGGACGCTGCATCAACCCCAAGAACCCCTACCATAAGGCCTTACAGGAAATCAGAAAATCCCTGCTGCCTTTTGCCAACGAGTCCAACACTTCAGGCTCAGAGGTGAACAAACACATGTGCCTGGAACCCCCCTGTGCAGGGTTTGAGGAGGTGAGATGAGTGTTTTTGTGTTTTGTCACGAAAACTTGTTGTTGTGAAAGATTGCAGAGGAATGTCATTCTATACATAACTCTGTAATAGAGAATAATCACGCTGTGTACTTTGTTGAGGGGAGAATTATTTGGAAAATGAGAAGCATGCAAAGTGGAATGACTAGATTGTACAGTTGAGAATACAAAGTACTTTCTTACTTAGCAGAACTGGTGTGTGCAATCCAGGAATGAAGTATTGAGCAGTTTCAACAAATATATTTTCTAACTATCAAAGCTGCAAGTTTATTCATCTTTTAGTTCATCACAGGAGATTTAATAGGTAGCTGTTTTGATAATAGATTAATTGATTTAACTACTTTGAAATTAAAATTTGCTGCTTTTGGCAGTTTTTTTTTATTATTAGACTGTTGTTTTTTCAAAGCAACACTGAAAAAACAAACTATAACAAAACAGAAATTAGTCCAATGAAATAATCTGTAAACTGAAACTAATGGCGGTGGTACACCTAACTAAAACTAAATGGAAACTCAGATTGATTCCAAAAATATTTGCAAAACAAAAATGGAATTTGAAAATTGAGAACTATTTGGACCTTTCTTGGAATTCATCATCTTGGGTTTTCAGAATTATTTCACATTTTTTGCACTTTGATTGCCTAAATATTAAGCAATATTTTTCATCTTTTTAACTAAGCCATGCAACAGTCGAGGTGTGGGGGTGGCTAAAGTGAACTACCAGGACTCTATGAGGGACCAGATGACTGCTGCAAATCCCAACACTACAGGCCTGAAAGCCTCAGGTACGTTAACAGTCCACTGGGCGTTACAGCAGGCTGTCCTCTTTTATCCAGGTGTGTTCTTTCAGCCCTGATATTGTTTGCAGGATTTATTTAAAGAAATCACAACACATGTTGACAAAAAGAGTATTAGTCACAGCACTTACAGAGGAACTTGACAGGAAACTAGGTTTTTGGTTTTCACATATGTCAGTATTAACACAGTAAAGGAGGAGTTTCATTGTAGTTGGGTGTTTTCCAACACACTAAAGAATTACATAGTTTGTTTATGTGAGTGTTTTGACAACTGTTCTTGGTCTTTGTTAAAAACACAAATTAAGTACAGGGTCAGGAAAGGTAGCCAGTGTACATAACAACAAGTAACACACATTCAAAGTATTGTGCATTATCTTAAGAATTCAACTGTGTTTAGCCTAATATTACAGTATAATACTTTAAAACATAGATGGATTACTTTAGATTTTTTGGGCTCTCACACTTTTTTGTGACAAAGATTCTGAAGTTACTCTGTTAAATTTTTTATTTCCCAGGACTGATAACTTGATATCGCTTTTTTCACAGAAGAACAAGTGTGTTTTGATTGTTGTTATTATGGTATAAATATGTTCACAAGGCCGGCTTTTAAATGGCAACTATTGATCGATTTGGGTTTTTTGTCAAAAGATTTTACTTGTTGTAAACTCAGCTTAACGTTTTATGTCTGTAGGTGCTTCCCATATGCAGCAGCCAGTGATGAGGAGGCCGAGTTGGAAAGGCTCTAAAGAGTCTTTGGCTCCTCGACAAGGTCCCTTAATGGTGGATGGAATAATGTATCGCTCTGACAGCCCTGGACCACCTCCAGCCTTCCTACCGGTTCAGCCTACTAGCACTCAGAGAGTGAACCCTCCACTGCCGCCTCAGGTGCGCAGTGTCACACCTCCTCCGAACCGCAATGCCATGCCAGCTGCAACATCCTGGGACAGCAACCCGTCAACAAAGCGCTACTCCGGCAACATGGATTATCTTGTACCCCGCATCTCTCCTGTACCCCAGGGGGCCTGGCCTGATGGATACCCAGCTGCATCTCCTCAGAATCAGCGTGGGATCAGCCCAGTGCCTGTGGGTTACCAGCCTATTATAATGCAAGCCTCAGGGGGGAATAAGTTCACTTTCTCCTCAAGCTGGTCACAGAATGGCTCCTCTCAGCAAGACTACATGGCTGGGGGTAGCAGGCAGCCCCCTCCCCCATACCCGGTTAATCAGAGCAACCGACACAGTCCAACTGACCAGCAGATGCAGGCAGGAGGCCCTGCATCTTCTCCCTCTTATGTGAATGGTGGAAACATCCCTCAGTCCATGATGGTTCCCAACCGTAACAGTCACAACCTTGACATGTGCAACATAGGTCCTCCACAGTCCTGGTCCCAACCCCCTATGGCCCCTAACCAACCACAATCTTCCTCTGGCAACAGCAGCAACCAGGATCTGTCCCCGTCATGGCAGCACAACATGCCAGTCCGCTCCAACTCCTTCAACAACCACCAGCTGAACGGGAGAGCGGCCCACCCAGCCAGCTCCCAGCCCTCCGCCACTACAGTTACTGCCATCACCCAGGCTCCCATCCTGCAGCCAGTCAAAAGCATGCGTGTGCAGAAACCGGAGCTACACACCGCTGTTGCACCTACGCACCCTCCATGGATGCAACAGGCTCCACCACCCGCAGCTGTACCTGCCTACTCAGAACCCTCAGCCCCTGTCCCACAGATGCCAGTAGCAGAAGTGCCCAGCTACCAGGGTCCACCTCCACCTTACCCTAAGCACCTCCTCCAGCCGGCTAATGCACCTTGCCCTCCTGCATACGATACAGGGGCCAGTAAGCTCCCATCAGGCAGGGAGGAGTCCACACCTGAAGAAGAGGGCAGCAGTGGGGACAGCTCCAGAGATAAGACGACAGAAAGTCCCAAAAGCACTGCAGCAACAGAGAAGGAGAACAAACAGATCACAACATCACCCGTTCCTGTGCGTCGTAACAAGAAGGATGAAGAGCGCAGGGGGGAGTCCGGAAGAGTCGCACTTTATTCCCCTCAGGCCTTCAAGTTCTTCATGGAGCAACATGTAGAAAACATTTTAAAGAACCATCAACAGCGAATTCGGAGGAGGAAGCAGCTGGAAAGTGAAATGCAAAGGGTGAGAAATAATTAACAGTGATGGGTGAAGAATTTTTATTTTTAATCTTCCTGAATTCTTCTGGTTTTCCAACTATCTTGTCATCTCTGCACTATTTCTCTTTAAGATGACTTTTTCATGCTATTCTATTTGTTCTTAGCTGTTCTTTCTCTTCTTCTCTTTCTCCCCTTGCTGTCACTAACAGCTGATCTAAAAGGTAAATGTATCTTTACCGTCCTGTGACACAGAATAGTCTGCGCACATCAGTCATTCAAGTAAGCTGTTGTTGAGAGACTGCTCTTTTTAATTCAAATTCACTACATCTGATTATGTGCATGTCCCTGTGGTGGAGGGAAATGCATGTCTCCATTACCGCCATCTCACTGATACTGTCACTGCTTGTGAATATTGTTTTGGACTAAAATGATAACATGTAGGGGAAAATATTTTTGTGTTTTATTTTAATTGCATTGGTTTTCCTCAGTTGATTCCCTTTTCAGTTTCTAACCAGGCATATGTGTGTTTGTGTGCATAGTTTCAACATTATCAGGTTTTAAATCACTTTGATTTTGTCTTGTGCACAGGTGGGTCTGTCCTCAGAAGCTCAGGAGCAGATGCGTATGATGCTCTGTCAGAAGGAGTCCAACTACATCCGGTTAAAGCGAGCCAAGATGGATAAGTCCATGTTTAAACGAATCAAGACCCTTGGCATCGGGGCCTTCGGTGAGGTTTGTTTGGCCAGAAAAGAGGATACGGGAGCGCTGTACGCCATGAAAACCCTCCGTAAGAAAGACGTGCTGCTGAGGAACCAGGTAGCCCACGTCAAGGCAGAGAGGGACATCCTGGCGGAAGCCGACAACGAGTGGGTGGTGCGTCTCTACTACTCTTTCCAAGACAAGGACAACCTGTACTTTGTCATGGAGTACATTCCTGGGGGGGACATGATGAGCCTTCTCATTCGACTCGGCATCTTTAGAGAAGAGCTGGCTCAGTTTTACATAGCTGAGCTCACCTGTGCTCTGGAGAGCGTTCACAAGATGGGCTTCATCCACCGGGACATCAAGCCTGATAACATCCTCATAGACCGAGACGGACACATAAAGCTCACAGACTTCGGCCTTTGCACTGGTTTCCGCTGGACGCATGACTCCAAGTATTACCAGAGTGGTTAGTATCATTTTTAATGGACTGGTAGTTAATCTGAAATGTTAACTGTGTCTCTTAGTGTACAGTAAAAAGTGTTAACACACATATAAAAGCATATATTTAAATGCTGTAAAACAAAAAAAGGAAGCTAAACTTACTAATGTATTGATTGTTAATGTTGTGTGTATTTTTGAACACGTCTACAAAGCATCAGAAAACAGTCAAACTAAAGCTCAATTTGATTCTCACAATTGGCACTTTGGTGGTTACAGAAGTTTGAACTCTCAACAGATATTCACATTTAAGTATCTGGAACCACAGGACTGTTGATACTTGACTCTTTTCCAGTGTTTGTCCCAAAATAACAAGTGGCTTTCAAAGATCCAAAGACACAGTGAGAAGTCACATAGTCAGATAATATAGAACAATAATAAAAGTGTAACAACTGATTTTCATTCCCGCTCAATAATGAGTGTTGTGTTTTGTGATCCGTCTGCAGGCGACCATGTGAGGCAGGACAGCATGGACTTCAGTAAGGAATGGGAGGACCCCGCGAACTGCCGCTGTACAGACCGTCTGAAGCCCCTGGAAAGGAGAAAGGCCCGACAGCACCAGCGCTGTTTGGCTCACTCACTGGTGGGGACTCCTAACTATATAGCACCAGAAGTGCTGCTCCGAACAGGTACAGTGGACCAGAAAGGGAGGGAAAACATGTGAAGGGCAGTATGTGGGAACTTTTACTGTGTGTTCCTGGTTTACTTCTTAGACTTCCTTTCTCCTGTTTTTTACTTCATAATGTGTCAAAGTCCATAGATAGATAGATAGATAGATTGATTGATTGATAGATAGATGTGCAGCTTTACATTGAGAAACTTTCTATGAAAATCACCTGAATGCTTCAGCTTAAGGCTTCTAGTGATCCCAAATTGCCAGTTCAGTGACATTTTTCTCTCAAATGAAAAATCGTAGTCACCTGAAATAATGCCAGGGATTTCTGTGGCATTAAAACAATCTACTGAATGTGGTTCGGTCACGTCATGGCCAATATCTAATCCATTTAATAAAATCAGATCAGTTGAGATTATCTGTGCAACTTTACAATAAATTCACATCAGTTTCTCTGAGTGGAGAAGAGATAATAGTCTCACTAACAAAGTATAGAAAGGACTAAAACCTCTCAAGAGATGTTGTTTCAGGATGATTGATGTAATAATGTCTTTAATCTTTTCCAGGATACACCCAGCTCTGTGATTGGTGGAGTGTTGGCGTCATCCTGTATGAAATGGTTGTCGGACAACCTCCCTTCTTAGCGACCACACCCCTGGAGACGCAGCTGAAGGTATGTGAAGCACCTGCAGTGAAATGTTGTGCATCTGCAGAATTCATTGTTTGTTAATATCATCATCTTTCTCTTGAAACCAGGTGATAAACTGGAAAAGCACGCTGCACATTCCCCCACCAGCCAAGCTCAGCCCCGAGGCGTCAGATCTCATAGTTAAACTGTGCAGAGGCCCAGAGGACCGCCTGGGTAAGAACGGTGCTGATGAAATAAAAGCTCATCCTTTCTTCAAAACCATAGACTTCTCCAGCGACCTGAGGCAGCAGGTGGCGCCCTACATCCCCACCATCGCCCATTCCACAGACACCTCCAACTTTGACCCTGTGGACCCGGATAAACTGTGGAGCAACGACAGCGACGGCGAGGACAACCACAACGACACCCTCAACATCTGGTTCCGTAACGGCAAACACCCAGCTCACGCTTTCTACGAGTTCACTTTCCGGCGCTTCTTCGATGACAACGGCCACCCGTACAGCTGCCCCAAACCCATCGAGTATGAGGGCTACAATGAGGATGAGGCAGACTCAGAGGGACCGGTGCAGGAGGCAGCTGGTAGCTCAGCAACACAGGGCCAGGATCTGGTCTATGTGTAGCGCCTGAGGCCGGTTCTACTGCTTGTACATATGAGTCTGTGGAGGGTGTTTGTGTGTGGAGGGGGGTTGCAACCGTAAAGCATTTTAAAGTGTAAAACATAGGAAACGCTGCAGCACCGATCACATTTGCAGGTTAAAGGAATAGTCTGACATTTTGGTTAATGTTTGTGGGAGTGACGTCAACCTTTGTCAAGAAAGGAAGAGAGTTAATCTTCTAAAATGTTTGAACTGTTCCTTTAACGTGTGAGCGGTTCGCTGTGAGTGTGCTGCAGAGGAACAGGAAGCAGAAAAAGATCTGGGTGCTCGCTTTGACAACTTCTCACAAACGCCCTTAAAGCCTTAATTTATTTGAAAATTGTAACAGGTGATGCTAGTGTAGATTCTGTTTGAGTGTGGGAATTCTTTATTGTCTTAATTTATATTTTAATTTCTGTTGCAATGGGGGATTTAGTGTTGTGACTTATAGAAATTTGCAGGGATAAAATGCTAATTATTCATTGCTGTGCCTTTTTTGATTTTTTTTAATTATTATTTTTATCTTTCACCAAATATAAAGAGGGTAAATAATCAGAATGGCATTTTAAAATGAGTAGCAGTAGCATGATTGAACTACAGTAGATTTGTTTTATTTTTCTAATTTATACCTAAAATGTATTTATAAATTAAGTTGTACACAGTTGATGTAAATATCTTTCCTCTTCCCTCTCAGCTGAGTTGTTTTCTTCTTAGGGCAGGCCCTCGTCAGTGTCCACTGCTGCTGCCTCCTGTCCACACGTTGTGTCCTTCTGTCTCTCAAACACAAAAACACTAATTCACAGGACTCTACGTAGGTTTAACTGCTCGTCTGTCAACCAAAGCACTAAATGGGTGGGTTTTCTGCATTAATCCACTTTTAGGAAAATGTTTATCACACTACCATCAAATTATTTTTATGGTGATGCTACACTATCAACCACAAATGTTTTGCTTTTAGGACCCTAATCACTACCTTCTGTGATACTCTGAGTAATTGTCTGCACTACAGCTGAGGTTTTTTGTGCCTCTGTACTGGATTGATGGACTGACAGTGGAGAGAACTGCTCCCTATCACATATCATGATGTTTTTGGGTTTGTTTTTTTGTAACCCGCTGTCTTTGTGTAGGAAAAGATTTCTGAATGTAGTTATCATGGACTTTAATGGTGACCACTGGCATTCTGCACTGGTTTTGTGTTTTCATTGTGAGAATTTTATTTTGTGTACATTGTGTACTGTTCTGGGTCCCGGGAAGAGGGTGATAAATAAAGAATGTAAAGAACAAAACATGTTTCACCTGCACAATAACCGTGTCGTATGTTTTTAGTATCATTCAGTAAAACACAGAGAAATGTTTGGAGTCAGATTAAATCTTTCCTCCGGTCATGAAACAGATCAGTCACTAGGGCATGCTGCAGAAATACATGTTTTAAAGGACAAGGCCACAGTTTTTCTCTTAAAACAACATTCAGGCGCCCTAAGTTAACACTAAAAGATGTTTTTCTTGCTATAATTCCTCAGTAACATAGTAAATTACTGCCTGTTAATTACAGAATAATTACCCAGTAATTGTTCCACAATTTAAATTAAAATGACCAAAAACCACTTCATGAAGAATAAATCTGAATTCTTTATACAATTACCTGTAAAATATGTCACACAATGTGAAAAACATCAGAATTTCAAAGGTGTTTTAAATAATGTAGTTTCATTACATTTGTGAGCATATTTTTGATGATATTAAAACTTCAGACCTGTGTTGTACTTTTCATTTAGAGCATAATTACAGTGTAATCATTATGTAATTAGTGAGCTATAATTTACTAGATAACTAAATCCTCCTGTTAACAGCAGTTTAGTCTAAAACAACAGATGTGTGTTTCCCCGTTGAGCTGCAGTAGAGGTCAACTTTAAGTGACTAATCTGAACTTTATCTTATATCACCTTTAAATATATTTTTACACAGGTGGAGGACAGGGATGATTACAGCAAGAAAAACCCGTTTCACTGTTAACGTGGGTTCGACTGCTGTTTAAACCTCTCTGTGTCAGCAGAAACATTCGGTGGGAACAAGTGACATGATCGTCAAACGAGTCCTCAGTGGGGATTTCTGGCTAATTCTCCACTGGCATGAACTGGACCTCTGACACTGTAAATGTAATTTTACTGTTGCTTCTAAACATTTTGTTGTTTACAGTAAATGCAGAAATATTCACAACCTCCAAAAAAATGCATTTTCTCTTATTGGAGAAGTTTGAACCCGACAGTTTTGGCAATTTTAGCTCAAAAGATGTGAAAACTAAATGATTAATATGAAAATTGTGGCTGTTCTTCTACACTGTGGTTTTCCTACTTTAACTTAAGTATAGAGTCAGAGTACTTCTTCCACCACTGCTGGTCTTAAAGGTTTTTGTGAGTTTTTGGTTTTGTTCACACTACATGCTGAAGACGACTTTTTGGTCAATTTGAGTTTTGACAGACGTGTGAACCAATCAGACCTCATTCATGTCTGATCTCTGTATAAAAACTGTCAGAACATGAGGCGAGGAAGATTAAAACTTAGACATTTATGTTGAAGCTTCTGTTTAAATCAAAGTGGAAGAAAAATAATTTCTGAGCTGTTTGTGATTAAACTGTACGTTATTATTACTACAGCAGTTTAGGACCTCAGTGTCCAAGGCAGAGTCTGTTACTGTAACATCAATGAAAATCAATCAATGCAAAAAAGATCAGATACGACATAAAATAATCAGAATTGAGCTTCAAGCCCTGTGGTGTGAACTCGGGCTTAAAAATCTACTCATGGATGGAAAGTGCGAGACATCAAACTACACACTGCACATCATTGAGGACAAACAAATTAACTTAAACAAGCTTATTTTTTAATGGATCTGCAAAATTGTTTGAATTTCCAAAGAGAACTTCTGTACCTCCCGCCCACAGTTAACCAGTGGCAAACGTTACACGACGTTACAGAAACGTTACCAACCCAAAGAAATCTGCATGCAGGAAGACAAAAAAAAAAAAAAAACTAATACGGAAAACAAGTAAAATAAATCTTACAGATAAAAATAAAACATCAATAACAGGACATACTGTATAATGCCGTTCTCTTGGCTGGAGGAGAAATTCAAACGTTTCTGCTTCAGTCCGGCGTCTTCGTGGTGAAAAGCCGGAACCGACAGATTATTAAACTGTAATATAATTGGGTGGATGTGGCTCCGCCCATCACGCAGCCCCGCCCCTGTCTTCCATATAAGGCACAGGACAAAATAAACCCCCACATACAAAAGGAGCTAGCCACGCCTCTGTCACTTGGTAACAAATTGTAAATGACCAAATACGGTTAGACAACAGAAACCTCACTAAGTGTACAAAATGTTAATCCTACATTTGTCTTTTTTCTTAATTTATTTTTGATTTCCTCCGACTGAAGGTGAGTGCTGTTGGTGGGGTGGGGGGTGGGGTTAAGGGAGGGGGGAGGCGGGGGTGAGGGTGTCCAACCAGGTGAGCTCAGGCAAAGGAAATATTAAAAACATGAGTTTGTCTTTCACACTTTTTTTTATACAACCTTTAAAACAAATGACAAGAAACGCAACTGAATTTCTCTTTTTTTATCAGAAATAAAAATGATCATCAGGTAAAGACTGGAAAAATATGGAGGGGTGGGAGGTGTAGGAGGAGGAGGAGGGGGGTATTAGACGAGTGAAGTGGTTTATTTATTTTTTTTTTTTATTCTGATAAAGAGACAGAGTGTCAGTGTGCAAGAAAACTCATGTATGACAGGTTAGAGGGCGAGAGAGTTAGAGTTAGCAGTTAGAGAGAGAGTGTAAGTGTGTGTTCACGTGTGTGTGTTTGTGTGCATTAGTGTAAGTGAAACCGAGGAGTTGTTCAACTGCAGCACTTGCTCTTCCAGCCTGTGACTCCACCTCCGCTGCTGATGTCGACGTTTTCACTGTTGGGCTCTTTTACAGGCGTCTGACGAACAGAGAAAACAACAGGTTGTTAAATGCACCAGGAAAAAACTCCAAACAACGTGATCAACATCAAACACATCGTCACTGCTTGTTGGCTCCACGGTGAAGTAAAACAGTACAGTGAAGGAAACCGTTTCAAATGATTAATTATTAAATTCATCAAAACAGTTAGTGAAGTTGTTGAATTACGTTCCATCATTAGCAGCTGCAACATTAAAGAGATGCTGTGTTGAGCCAGTGTGTTACTTTTGAAACTATAAATATACTAATGTACTTCATATTTTCGATTTCACTACACTTCATCATACACACCTTTCTGAGAATGTCTTCTGCTAACGTGAGGAAAGCCTTCTCGATGTTGATGTTGGCCTTAGCACTCGTCTCAAAAAACCTAATGCCATGCTCCCTCGCAATCTGTGGAGAAGAAAGCGAAGCGAGAGACAATGAGTGTGATGATCCAGATTAAGAAGGTCCAGTCCCAAAATAAAGTGTCACCTGCTGTGTAGAGAGAGATGAGTCAACCACACACTAAACTGTAGCAGGTCTGTGTGCAACTGTTGGCGTTTTGATACTGTGAACCAGATCTCCTCTACGTTCTGCACACCCACATGCACGTTTTTATTTGTTCTAGCTGATTAGATCTCTGCTAATGATGGACGTAAGTGCAGAAGTCACCATGGTCAGGTCTGTGTTCCCCAAACAGAGAGTTCTCTAGGTGTCAAAAACAACCTGAAGGGGATTTTATTGTAAAACGTGGATGTACAAGCCTCATTTTGTGCCAACACAACAAGTTTGGAGGTAAATCGTGGTCCAGTTTGAGTAATGTGGAAACTTGAAACTTCCAGCGACGTGCACTCAGAATGCCGTTCTGCAGTTTTCAATGAGAGCAGATTTTCAAAAGAAAAAAACTTACCTCAACTTTATTTTTATTCAAAAGCAGAATATTTTGAACCTTCCACCACTCCTAAGTGACTCTATAATGCATATGATTCAGTTGTATTCTGCTTGACTTTGTGATTTGGATTCAGTTTTGCTGACTAATCCTGGTTTTATACTGGCATCAGCTGTTTAACTTCTATAATTTGAGGCTTTGCTTTGCCATTGTTAAAACAAGCTACACAGTATGCGTCAGGAACCTCATGCCTCAAGATTTACCAATGCTGTGTAGGATCTCCTATCTCTGCAGTGATCAGAGATTGTGGTGAAATAGTAGCATGAACCTTTATCCTCTATCTCTGTTTCCTTCCAGCTGTATTTTGTCTGACGAAGGCCTCACTGATCCTGATTGTGCAGCCAAATATTGTACAATAATATGTCAAAACACCAAATATCTTTAGAAATCGCAGCAAGTAAAAGCCAACTGAGTCTCTGATACACAGCATTGACTGGATTGGGCGTTACAGAAAACACTCAGCATCAACAACTCGAATTGTGGCCTTTGCTTTTCTTAAAAACTAAAATCCAATATACACTTAAAGGAGATATCTTCACAGCTCAACATAAGCTATTATGTCCTATAAAGACAAACAGCACTTGCTGCACAGTCTCTATATAAAAGCATGCTTTTTGTGATGCGTTAAGCTGCAAAACTATTTTCACCAGCTCCAATTTCTCACTTTAACACTCATTGTGGTCATCTGTGATGGTCTCTCTTGCCATTTTCCTGCTATTTCATAATGTGTTTTCAAACTTTGCAGTGTTGAATCAGCCCAAAGTAAAAATGCTAATTCAAACCTGTTCTCACTGTGTCCCGCTGCCAGAGCAAAACTATGCAACTGATGTGAGTATGTGATTAGCTGCAGGGGACTTAATGAACAGGAATCAAAGACTATGAATTTACTCCAATTTGCTCCAAAGCGGCAGCAACAGACCAGCCAATCAGCACATAGGACAATGGTGATGCGGGGCTGCTTATAGCTGCAGTGGACTGCACCATCTCACCTGCTCCCCCTTGGCTTTTGGTACGACCCTCTTGTCCTCCATGTCACACTTGTTGCCTAGCAGCATCCTCTCGACGTCCTCATTTGCATGCTGAAAAAAAAATAAAGAAGAAAGAGGATTATTATTATTTTACCTTTTAATATTAACTTAAGCAAAACTGACATATGATTGTTGTGACTCATTTGTTTTTGGACTAGATCAGTTAATCACAGCCATTGAATCACATTCATAGATAATTATTTAAAAAAAAAAAAAAAAAAAAAAAAAAAACGTCTTTATTTACATTTCAAAGCTTTTAATGGCCACTAGACGCGCAAGAGATGTACACAGTTTCTGAATTAAAGAGCTCTTGATCTCAACAGAGGAATCTATAACTAGAGATCTAGGAGGTCTCGAGATAATGTATAATATGTGATGCCTTGCAAATGTTTTACAGAATAAAGAAAACCAAGGGAAGGCATATTTAAAAGCACTGATTTGTTTAATAGTCAAGTAACTGAAATGTAATTAAAACTCAAATTATTATCTGTTTTAGCCCGTTTTCATTTGCTAGTTAAAGCACTCGTGAGGATTTACTGCTTTACTTTGTTATACCGGTTTTGAAGAACTTCATAACAACAGGGACCCTTTTACAAACATAACTAAAAAAAAAGTTCTAAATAGAAAAGAAAAATATGTAATATTAATCATTAGTTACTAGTTTAATTTAGACTTTTTCCTACTTATTATTATTATTTTTCAATCTTTGCTAAAGCTGCAGTTATCATATTTTAAACATTGCAACATTTATTTAACTTTTTCAGAAAATACTGTAATAAGTATTCAATAAACAATACATAATCACCCGCAGAGATAGATCTACCTCTAACAGGGGTGAGCTCTACAGCAGATAAAATGACCACATTACAGACAGCTGCTCTTATCTAATAATCACCCTATTGTTTTGAAATGAATGAGATCTGTTGGAGACGTCACTAAATGCTGCGTAGAGTCGGCTACACCTCCTCACACTTAAAGCCTTACATACATTACGCCAAAAACATGTGTCAAACAAAAAGACACGTGTTTTTGGCACTCATACATTACCGTTTAGATACAGTAATTTCAAGAGTAATTTAACAATTCAACACCATTACGAAGCTTCCTAAAATAATATTAACATTAAGGTTGGGGCAATGTGTCAACATTTGTTCAGATGATTATTAATGAGACCCCTTGCAAATGTTATCCATACCCTGCAGTGCATGCCTTTTGTCTAAGAGAAGATGACCTAATAAAATATTGAAATATTTGAAGTATGCAAGTCACATCAAACCACACAGTGTTATGGTCGTGTTGTTTGTTTTACCTCATCAATATTGCGAAGCCACTTGCTGATGTTTTCAAAGCTCTTGGCATTGGTGATGTCATACACCAACATGATACCCATGGCTCCTCTGTAGTACGAGGTGGTGATAGTGTGGAAGCGTTCCTGGCCTGCTGTGTCCCTAAACACACACAGAGGATATTTTATTTGTTTGCGTTTACTTGTTTCATTAATATGCAAAATATTCACCTTAATATGAAACCAAACAACAAATGTTTACATTTTCACTAAGTCACTGTTGCTTGGAATATGTCTTTCATGATTAAGATAAAAAAGAAATCTGCTAATAATGCCAATAATTCTTCTGTCAGTCAACAAATCCTTTCAATAATTCAGCTCTAGTGTCAGCGTAATGCAAATGATTCAATTTAGTCACCCTTCAATGCTGATAAGAATACAAATATTTAATTTAATTCTCATTTTCTTTTTTCCCCACTTGAAAAACTTGCCAAGCCGTTCAAGTCAAGTTAGATCTTGATACAAACAGTAAAATCCCCCACAGTCCCTCACACGTCTGCAGAGCATGCACCTTAACAATGACATATTCCCACCTGGGGAAACTCTGCCAACATGCATCTATCACTGTTGATTGAGGAAAAGAAGAAGAAGCCCAGCCTCACATCAGTAAATCGAAACTTAACTTTGTTTTATCATTGTCTTTGAATACTAAAAGCTGTGCAGAAGTCCGATCTGGGGAGTATGACCACATGTCTGAGGTATCAAGCATTACAGTACAGATTTAATCCAGACATTATGTGTTACATACATGTCACTCGGTGTCAAATCATAATAAGTAATACAGTCAATTGAAGAATATATTAGACAACGAATATTATAAACAGCAAAAGACAGAAATACGTCTTTCTAAATCTCTGAAAGGTTTATATAAATATGACTGACAATAATAATTTACATAATTTTTATCATGGTTTCCATAATCCCTTTAACCTAAAACTGGTATTATACTATTACTAATACTATTATTTCATCACAGATTAATATGCAAATTACATATTACTATTACTAAAACAGTGAAAAGCTATAGCTATGCATTAGTTAAGCTGATTTTATTTGACAGTCACAGACTCAGAGATACTCAGTTTACAATCAAACAAAACCTTTATTGCTTAAATATGTGCTCTAATGTTAATATATCACCCTATTAATAAAAGAAAAATCAACAAATAGTTTCTGCTTTAGGCGTAACACTCAGCATGGCTTTCACTACCAAGTGTTTTGTTTCTATTGTGTGAACCTTCTCAAATAATAGTGGGTGTGTCTGAGCAGGTGTTTTTTAGATAACACTGAATGATAAAAAAGCGTATATGGCATGTAACAGTAACACTTTTGTGTTGCGCCCTTATAACAGCTAAACCATTGTGTGTTGTTTTAGAAAACATTTGTATCGTAATGATATAATATTCAACTGTGAATTTCACACAGGCATTTCGGTGTTTGGACCGGCACACAGCAGCTTGTATAAACTTGAAAATGACCGCTCTGGCTGAAATGTGGAAGTTTGTTCTTGACCTTGCATCAAATGTGTCTTGATGGATAGAGAGCCTACAAACTGAACTTGTTATTGCTTTGCCTGGCAAGCCTCTGCAATAAGCAAACAAACAATTCAACCTGAAACAACAGAAAACTCATATGTAATCATTTTGCACCAAAACAACAAAATATTGCTGTTAAAGCTCGTCTTATATAAGGTTAAGAATAAAGACCTTTTCATTGGTAAAAACCATAACCCTGCCTGACTAATGACCATTTACTGTTCTAGTTTTTCTGGAGTTATATCAGACAGATGTTTCACAATGATATAACAGGACAGAAGAGGCCAAAACGGAAGATCATTCTCACAAAGATGAGTGTATCTTCTGCTTGGATACTAGTGCATACAGAGCCTTGGCAGTATAGTGAGTATACAAAAAGAAAAACCACACTCACCAGATCTGTAGTTTGATCTTCTTTCCTTGTAATTCAACAGTTTTAATCTTGAAGTCTATTCCTGCAAAACAAAAAAAGTACATGTGAGACCACAATAATAATATAGAAATGACTAGATAAAAATGGAGACTTTGGCACAGCTGCAAACTGAGACAACAACCGAGAAGAAAAAAGGCAAAGAAAGACATCCAGGAAAGGAAAATGGAAAGTGGGTGACCACTGTTCCCATCAGAGCAACAAGAGCATTATCTCTTCCTGATTCTGCAGTGTCATGCCCAGAACTTAAGTCCATCAGCAGACAGCTGTGGCATCAGCAGCTGGTTGACAATGGGCACAGTCTCACAAAACAGGTTACTGAGAGAATCAGGTTAAGGCAAGAAACTTACGTTTGTTTTGTTCACAGTGTATTTGACATCGTCACAGTGAAACACAACAGGTTAATGTGTTTTAAGACAATGGCTCGGCAGATGGCGTATAGTAAGTGTTACAGTGACATCTGACACTGAAGGGTTAAAAGTTTATTGATGCAGTAAGAGGGAAAAACTGTAGAGACAGAAAATTTTTGTCTATGTGTGCATGTTTTTGATTTTTACAAATCAAATGTTCAGAAACAGTGGAAACTTGGGGATGCTTTTTATCCTGTTTCCATACTCACAGGACTTTTAGTTTAATTTCTCTGGATAAAGGACAAAGTAATTACACAAGTACTGATGCTTTTCTTTCCGTCAGGCATTTTCTGCCCAACTGTCTATTCTTTTCTGTCATACCTTTTTAAAAATCATAAAACTATTGTTTTAGGTTTTACAACAGAGATACTGCTGCCGCTTCACTGTTACACCTGAAACAGGCAAATAATCAATAATAAGGATTGTGTAACTACCCAGGTGGCCATCTCACTCTCAAATTTAGGACTTCCTTCTGCCAAAGCAAACTATAATTTACTAAACAAGCTAAAGGTAAATGATCAACTGAATCTATATCTAGATTATCAGAATCTTTATCAACAGTAAAATGGTAGAATCATTGTTCTGAAGGTAATTATTGATCAGCTTCTGAAAGGTTTGTATTTTCTGCTGTTTTTGCTTCATGTCATTGTAAACTGAACATTTTGGGGTTTTGTTGAGTCAAACAAAAGAAAGGCCTCACCTTAGGCTGTGTGAAACTTTAAGGATGTGCATTCATCACTGGTTTTCTCATTTTATTTCTACTACCACCAGCTGCTAACAATCATGTTCATGTTTTCAGTGAAATATTTCAATGTTTTCTCGATGAAATGTTAAAATTGTGTTGTGTAACTAAAGAAATAATTTAAAATAACAGCGACGGTTCTAGTTGAAGCTAATATGTAAAACTAAAAAAAGCACAAGATGCAGACGTAAAATATAGACAAATAATGCTAATGAATTATCTAGTAAGGTTATCAAGGTTATAACTGCAGAGGCCTAGAGGTGGTCACTTAAAACTGTGATGAATCACCCGTTTTAAGTCGCAGTCAAGAAAATTTTGTTTTCCAATTTAATGCAAAGCTGTCAGTTCTGCTCTGGTCAGAAACTGTGGTTTTGTTAAAAAGTACAAGAAACAGCTGTGCTCTAGGTGGGGCAGGGCCACAGAATAATTAAGGAACCGGCTGCCAAAATGTGACTCACTAAATAGTATGCACACCCTTGCAAAGAGGGAGGGAGAGAAAGAAAGATATAGCTGGACAGAAAGGAAAAGGCAGTGGGAACAGTGGAGATGGACATTTTCACAGATTAAACACTCTTAGGTTTGTTTACTCAAAATCTATCTAAAAAATATGCAACAAGAGCACCTGCATTAAACACTGGAGACAGTGCTGAGGTAAAAAAGGTGGAGTCTGCTTGACAAACATTACTAAAAGTTAAGCTCTCAAAATCAGGCTCAGCAGGGGTGACGTAATATTTGTGTGTTCCTGCTAAAGAGTAAAAACACTACGTGAATCAGTTTTTTTTTTTTTGTCCTGGTGAAGTGTGCTGGCAATCTTTCAAGAAAATATGCACATTGTGTAATCACATGACATTTAGCTAATCACTGGAAAAACGCCACAGCAGAAAGAATGACCCTTTCCATAAAAGCCAAACTGAAGGTTTATGGCCAGTTTTCCTTTTAATCCCAGAGGAACCATTCCTTCCACAAATATGAATTCCACTGTAGCCGTTTGCCAGTTTCCATGCAAAATTAATGGTGTGTTGTGGAAAGAGATGAATATTCAGAACTCTTAATCTGCATAACTTCTTGTGTGCAAAAGGATAACGGCAGCTAGATGGACACTGAGAGGATTGAAAATGAGTCGCCGATGAAGTAAGGGGGGGTTTCCAGTGGGGGTATTTTGAGTAGCAGCTGTGCATCTGTGTCTCCAAAGGTATGAGTACTGTGTCACAGGAAGAACACACTCCTGTTTCACATGTTCCGATTCTGCTGGTTCTTTCCAAAGTTCAGTTTATTTCAGACTTTCTGGTTTTTGATATTTATTAAGCTCTAAATCTGGCTCACGTAGGGCCTTTTTCTAAAAACACCAGGGAGATTTTCTTGCCATCATTTGTAAATTCTTATGTATAGACGATATATCTTTTGCAATATTTCTCCTCCAACTTTTAACGTTGCCAGTGGCATGTCTCTCTTACAAAAGAGGGTTTCCAACATCAATAGGACTTACGTAGCAAAGTAAATCAAAATAACTTTTAAAAAATTGTTAACATAAAACAGTATCCATTTTGTTTCTGATGTGCTACTATAATCATTCTTCTCTGCTAGTTTGGAGCATCTGCTAATCATACCGAAACATCAGCAGCAACTCTACTCAGCAAAACAACATCAAACAGAGATGAAACCATCAATTACGTGCCCTATCACACACCAAACAATATGTTGCACAGAGGCAGTACATACTTTTGAAAAGAAGAAACAAGAAGAAAGCTTTTTCACATGTAAAACCAGCAGGAAAGTATAAATACCAATACCTATAAATGTCCTATATATCCAACTTTTGCTCATCCCATTGCATGATGCTTTGTTTTTAATACAGAAGAAGACGAGAGAATCTTGTGAGTGGACGACAACTGTTTTATACTTTTATTTAAGTTCAACACCTTTTTAACTAAATATATGTAAGGCAGACAGCCAGTGAGCAGTTCCTAAGTTACAGTGATGACTAGTGTAGACAGTTTCAGTTCATCCTCGTTTCTTTGCAGGCTGATTTTTAAAATAACATTAAATTCTGCTGCATGTTTGCCCAAGATTTTAGATAGTAAGTATGGGCATGTAAATAATACACACCCACAGCAGGGTCAAACACATAGTCAGTGTGTAACCGCAGATTATGTTAGACAAAGAGTTATTATGTTTTGTTTAAGGTAAAGGAAGTAGCTTCTGTAAATGCACTGAGTTACTACGAACTTGTCCAGGAGATCACCCCTGCATGGAGCAGAGGTCACTATTTGTCTCCGACTGCTGAAGATTCTCTCAGACACAACTGCTGTTTCTCACCAACATCACATCGCAGAGATCCAATATGGTGGCTTTAAGTCAAAATAAAGCACATCGTCATCACGATTTTGGTTCTAATTTCACCGTCTATTTCTACATTTTCAAACACTAGACTGGACAAAATATAAAGCACTCTGGGCTAATGATAATAAAATAACAACAACAAAGACTAAATATGTGCAAAACTGTAAACCAATACATAAAAACATACATGTGACAGCAAGCAGCAGAGCAATAGTTCATGGCTGTACTTCAACAAATCCAATATTTCCTGGATGTCACTAGGAACCCAGTCATAATGGAACACCCAATATAACTGTGTGTTCTTATGCATACAGTTAGAAGGAGTTGTCAACACTTCAGAAAAAAATTGTGGGGGGTGCTTAAAAGTATGTTCAACACAGATATCAAGAATATTATGCCATCACCTTAATGTGCTTCAGCAAAACACATCTAATGTTACTTTATTACTCAGCACTGATCTGAAGCAACAGGAGTAAATGAGGCCTTCACTTGGGCCGAGCAGAGATTTGACATAGTTTGACACTTGACTCATGTGAACACAATGCTAGACGCATGCGTAGAGAACAGAGAGAAAAAAGCTGATGATGCCACTATGATGAAGTGCTTATGACATTATGAGCACTCATGGAAAGTTAGTAAGTACTTAGTACTTGAATATAAACTAGTGGTACAAGTTCCTTAGCACATTTCATTTTGGTTTCTGTCAAATACTTTTCACTTCACCTCAATTATCTGACAGCTATAGATACTTATCAGAATCACATTTTAGATATTGAGGATGCAAATATAGAGATTTTTCCTTATCAAATACTTTTCAATTAATCAATTGTTCCTTTGACATATATAACTTCAAGAAGTAACAAAAAACAAACTCTTTAACTACATGTCATTGAATATATAAAGCAGAAAAGCAAAAACATTTCAAATCTAAGACATTAAAACTAGCAAATCCTCTACACTTTTGCTTGAAATGTGGCTGAAACCAACAAATGGATGGTTTTAATAGTTAGCTTTAGCATAATATAAACTATTGTTCTAGATCAGAATGAAACATGCATAATATTCGAGTAAGATCATATTTATTAACGTATACTAATGTGTGTGCATTTACCCACATATTGTTGTGTGGGAAGGACTTTTAGGTGTAGCACAGTACTTCAATAATATACTATTTTTTCCTTAGTAAAGAAACTTAACGCTGCCTTTGCTGCTTTTAATTCATATGTGCCGTTTAATATTTTAAACAAATATCCTGAGGATCATGACAAGGACAAATCGAGCAAGATGAGATGTAAACGCCTGCGGTTTCATGAGTTTTATTGCTGGCATAACAGCAGCACGGCCCTGTTCTGCTATTAGCCTGGTTAGCTCAGTAGCTACTGGGTCAAGTGACTTGACAGCAATTTATCTAGTATCCAAAACAGCCATAGTTGCATTTTTGGCAAGCTAACCCTGAGCAACAATCACGCTGTGTTATTAGAGTCACACTAATTTGACAAAGATGCGATTGGGGTTTGGCCTGCAGCACTAGCTTTGCAGCTGACCTGTGCAGGCCTAGACAGCCGATCCATGCTAATAGCATACTAGCTAACCAAATCTGTCCTGCATATCATTTCCAGCTGTAGGGTAGCGTCAGGCTAGTTTCCCCAAGCTGTCAAGAAGGGGTTCCACCAAAACCAGAAACATCTATAACCTCCCAACACCCGGTGCTTGTGTCCCCTGGTCTTCTTACCTATGGTGGAGATGAAGGTTGTGTTGAAGGCGTCGTCAGAGAAGCGAAACAGCACACAGGTCTTCCCCACGCCCGAGTCTCCGATCAGCAGCAGCTTGAACAGCAAGTCGTACGTCTTCTTCGCCATTGGGAAACTGCTTGTGTTCACCCGGACAGACACAAAACTGATAACCTAGCACGCCTATGTGAAGTCTAAAGCCAGTCCCTTAGCCAACCCGACCAACTGCCCCGCTCCCCTGTGCTGTTAACAGTTAACAATCTGGGATTTGTTGATTAGCTTGGCAAGCTAGTTGGCTAAATACCACCCAAATAACGTGTCCGTAGACGTTTCCGTGAAGTTATATTCCCGAGCCCGACTGTTTCCCCCTTACAGCATGAGAACAGAAAGCAAAAATAGTATCTCCTCCCGTGTGATTCCTCTTTTCCACTCTTTCTTTTCTCCCACACAGTCGGGACAAAATGGCTCCCCTCTCTCTCTCTCTCTCTCTCTACCCCGACTCACTCTTTCTTCAAACTAACGGCGAGCTAATTCAAATTCTCGGCACACCCCGTCATTCCAGAGCTCTAACACAAGCTCGACCGAGAAGAATTTGGAAAAAATCTCAACGTGAAAGTGTCTCAAATGGACTGTCTGTCCGGAGTTAATTCGTCTTTTAGTGGAGAGATTAGAGCCGAAATACAGACGACCGCCGTCGCCTTCGAATGGGAGCCACCACGGCGACACCCTAGACCATCAGGAACGCCTTTTCCCCGCCCATTCTGTCAAATTCCCCTCCTCTGATTGGTTACAGTTGCTGTCATTCTACTAAAAGCAGCAGCGTGATTGGATATCCGTGCAAACATGAAGAGGGTGAAAGGGCGTCGTAGAGTGGCATGAGCTGTAAGTGCTACTGAGTAAGCCGTGTGGACATTTTGGCTCAAATCGGGCGTCAAATCAGCGGATGACATGTTTCGAGTGATCCAATATGGCGGCCAGTTTCACACTGAGCTCTTTTAGCCGGGGTGTGTTTCAGTGCTCATGGCAAGCTGGCGTTTGGTGCGGTTCGTATCCCAGCTGTGAGTTAGGCCAAGTGATGTCATGTAGCAGGACTTATGTGCTTGTTACGGGCGTTTCCCACATCCTTTCTTTTGTGGACTTAACGACATGTATCCTCTAAAGTCTTTTAATTGTTGTATTCAAATGGATGTGTTGCTCTTTTCCTTCTCCTGCCTGTCAGAGTAGTTTGACTCTAAGACACTCCTTAGGAATGCTGAGTATGCTCAGCTTTCTACTGCCAAGTACAGACTGGATACACACTATGAAGAAAGAGGAATAAAGAGTCTGCAGCCAACATGTCAGCTCTGTGTTGTAATGCTCATTATAAATAAACCAACCTTTGAACAAATAAACCTTAAAGTATTGGACAAACTTTTAATTTAAGATTGTGGATAAACAGCTAAACCTCAGGCAAAGTGGACCAGAGACTCACAACAGGATCACAAGACCCCTAGTTTGAAACCTGTACCAGTGTTGGCTCCTTCTTGTGGGGGAATATATGTCAAAATCTAGGTCTAAAACTTTAAATTGCTCTAAATTTGTGTTCTTCTTTATTTGCTTCCACATTTTCTGTGTTTAAAAGAAGCAACAAATGGAAAATCCTTGGCAAGGTAAAATATTTATCACAAAAACTAGGCTGCAACAAAGATCTTTATTTTCATAGGTCTGCTTTTTTTCTTTTTCCTGTTTTATAAAGAAATACAAAGTTGATGCGTTTACAATTAAGGAAAACAAGTAAATAGCAAATATTCTAATTTTTAAGGTAAGAACAAGACAGTTCATGATTTAATTTTCCTTTACATCTATAATGAACAAATACATAATGAGGAAAAGATCGAACCCCAGGGGAATTATAAAAGCCACACAGCTCATATAATATAATATAATATAATGTAATATAATATCATATCATATCATATCATATCATATCATATCATATCATATCATATCATATCATATCATATCATATCATATAAATAGCTAATGAATCAATAATGAATAACCTTCAGAGATTATATGTTGATGCAGATGTTGCTGTAGATAATGACTATTGCTACCTTCACTTACATCACGTACATTATCTAAGTAGTTTAGTAAAATTTTTGACTTTGAAGTGCTGATGGAAGAACAGTTGACACGACAAACTGGCTAACTCACTAAAAAACAAAGGTTCATTGATTAAGGAAAAGCCGAGGTTTCCTACTGGAATGCCAGATCCTTTAAAGGTGATATTTTAACCAACTACTTCCTCTTGGCAAATAAACATGAGAGGAAATGAAAAAGATGTACACAACAAAATCCCCTGTGACATCATACACACATTCCCCTTGTTAATAAGGCAAACAAAACATTCCCATTTATTAATTATTAATAATTACCAATATTTATGTCTTTATTTTTGTCATCATTGTTCATTGCATTTCACTCCTGACTAGTAAAGACATAATTCGTCCACATTTAGATTTCCTTTGTTCATATGGATTATTTCTTTATTTATTTGTAGTGGTTGTTTTCTGGATTTTCTCTCCTTTCCTTTTCAACTGAGAGCAGCTGTAATGAGGCAAAACAATTTCTCCTGGGATTAATAAAGTTTTGTTCGATTGAATTTCAGTAAAACCACTGACAAAACACCAGGGGGCGACATGTATTTAAACAGATGGATAGACAGATACTTTAAGGTTTCCAGAAGGGAAATTCTGGTTTTGCAGAAGCCATTAGACAGAGAAACATTCATACACACAAAAAATTATACGTGAATAAATAACACATCTAAACACATCTAACACAATAAGACAGAAATGAATTGCACCTTAACTTGCACACCGTTGTCAAATCTACAGAACAAAACTAGAAACTATTAAGCAGTCTGTGCAGTTGTATGTGGAGATGATTGTGCAATACAAAGGAGGAAAAAATGCATTTATTTCATTTATAATTAGTTAATGAATGTAGTCACTAGGTAGTTTAGCAGAGTTGAAGCAGAGCTCTCCTCTGTCAAGAATGACTTCCTGTATCTTTAATATCACAGCGGAGCTGGAGAAGTCCCTTATTAGAGCTGCTCCTCTGTTTGACCAGCAGGCTGTGAAGGGGATGTGAGCCGCTCTCCACGATGTTCGACAGCTTGTTCAGCTTGTAAAAACCTGCTCCAACTGTTCTAGTGAAGTCCCCAGCACAGATCCAGCCTTCTTGATCACTTTGTTTAGGTTGTTGGTGTCACTGGATCTGATGCTGCTGCCCCAGCAAACAGCAGCAAAGACTACTATACTGGACAATTATACTCTGTAATGTCTTAAACCTTACACTGTAAAGTGCCTTGAGATGACTTCTGTTGTGATTTGGTGCTGTACAAATAAAATTTAATTGAAATTGAATTGAATGGTTGCATTTAATAACAATAATAACAATAATAATAATAATAATAATAATAATAATAATAATAATAATAATAATAATAATAATAATAATAATAATAATGTATACTTTATTCATCCCCTTGGGGAAATTACAATCCAGTCTTTTGTCCAGCTGAACTCCCAGGTATTTGTACCCCTCCATCACCTCTACTTTTCCCATAATGGAGACTGTCTCTACTCCTCTACAACATCTCCTTGGTCTTTGTCACATTTAAGGTCCACCAGGTCTCTGTACTCTGCCTCCTCTACACCACTGTCTGAAATGTCTTTGTTTCTCTGGTCACATTCAGTTTGGCTCATGTGCCTCAACTGTAAGGATGATTTCTGGTCTGAAATGTCAGGAAAATGACTCAAACAAGGTGACACCACAAGCACCTGAATTACTACACATATGGGAAATTTTCTATAACACTCAAACAAAGACACTGAAGATGCTTGTATCTGCTTCCACAGTACAGGAATAATGTAATGTGCTGAATTCCCCATGTCGCTGAGTCTTTGCTGTTGTGACCACTCAGGAAATGTCTGTAATTTTATAGTCACCCAGAAAACCCCACAGTTCACACTGATGAACTGCAGGTCAGAGTGTACTCCACAGATGCTGCACCAGGTGGTGCTATCATGTTATTTTTGCTTTTACAAGTATTCTAAGGATGTTAATATAATATTGCAGATTGGTTCTGCATTCAATTTAAAACATTTTTAGATGTTTTAAAGCGACAGAAGGTAAAAATAGACTCTTTTAAGTGGTTTTAACAAATAATAATAATGAATAATGTGCACAGTGGTTCAGTTTTAACAATCAACAGACACAAATGTCGACGAGTTGGAAGAGTCAAGTCTTCGATGTGACAAAACTTCATTTCCCATGAACCCCTGTTCCACTCCGCAGTGATGTGGGGTGTGGTGGTTCAATGACTGTGTGTGTGTGTGTGTGTGTGTGTGTGTGTGTGTGTGTTGCATATTGGAGGAGAGGAGAGCTCTGTCTGTCCGCACAGACCCAGAGCCGCAAAATCCTCATCGGAGCATCTGTGAGCGCAGGACGGGGAGATGCGTGCAGCGGTCTGCAGCTGATCCACCGGCTGATCCACACCGAGACGACATGAGTGTGATATCTGACATCGAGCTTTTCATCACCGGCGGTGTGGATGTTTTTTTGCACCGAGTGAATCTGGACATGTAGCAGGACTGCAATGGAGCGTCGATCCAACGCATGAGAGCTGCGGACCGTATGTAGTGTAACATTACAGACAATTAGCCATTAGAAACACTGGCATCTCCACATTTACACTGGTTCATGTTAGAGTCTGTGTCATCGGGCGCTGTGGCTGTTTTTCTTTGTGATATGATCGGGAAGCCATGCTGAATTTGTTATTAGTGGTTTAAAAATCAATGGTTGCACAATTTAGACAGAGAGGAAGATTTTCAGGCTGATTCAAGGCCTCCTTAAGATCTTTTTGCCTGTTTTGATGAAAATAAGATAAATTGTCCTGTTGCTTAAAGAATCAAAGGGCAGTCATGTCAAAAAATAAGAGTAGTGAGTCAGTGAAGGTGGTAGTTCGATGCCGCCCTTTGAACCGGAAGGAGGAGTCCAACGGGCCTGGAGGGGACATCATCCAGATGGATCTGCGGCTGGGGCAGGTGTTCCTCAGAAACCCTCGAGCTCCAGCCAGCGAACCCCAGAAAACCTTCACATTTGATGCAGTTTATGATGCAAAGTCCAAACAGCGAGACCTGTATGATGAGAGCGTGCGGCCTCTGATAGATTCAGTGCTCGCAGGGTTCAATGGCACCATATTTGCATATGGACAAACGGGAACTGGAAAGACGTACACCATGCAGGGTGCGTGGTTGGACCCTGAGAAACGGGGTGTGATTCCAAATGCTTTCGACCACATCTTCACACACATCTCCCGTTCACAGTCAGATAAGCAGTACCTGGTGCGGGCGTCCTACCTCGAGATCTATCGAGAGGAGATCCGGGATCTCCTCTGTCCCAACCACGGCAGTACCAGGGCTCTGGATCTCAGGGAGAGTCCAGAGACCGGGGTGTACGTCCGAGATCTCACATCATGTGTTTGCAAGAGCATTAAGGAGATTGAGGAGGTGATGAATGTGGGGAACCAAGCGAGGGCGGTTGGGGCGACAGACATGAACGAACACTCGTCCAGATCCCATGCTTTGTTCCTGATCACGGTGGAGTGCAGCCAGCCAGGACCAGATGGAAGGAAACACATTCGAGTTGGGCGCCTAAACCTGGTGGATCTAGCTGGCAGTGAACGTCAGGCCAAGACCGGCGTCCAGGGAGAGCGCCTAAAGGAAGCCGCCAAGATCAACCTCTCGTTGTCAGCCTTAGGAAACGTGATATCTGCACTAGCAGACGGGCGCAGCGGGCATGTGCCATACAGGGACTCCAAGCTGACCCGGTTGTTGCAAGACTCTTTAGGCGGGAATGCAAAAACAGTCATGGTTGCCACTTTAGGCCCAGCCCCCCAGCACTATGAAGAGACTCTGACCACCCTCCGCTATGCCAACCGAGCCAAGAACATCCAGAACCAGCCCAGAGTCAACGAGGACCCCAAAGATGCTCTACTGCGAGAGTTTCAGAAGGAGATCGCTCGCCTCCGGGCCCAGCTCAACCACAGGAAGTGGAGGAACAAGCAGAAGAAGGATCGGGTGGATGGAGAGAGCTGGGAGAGAGACAGAGAGGAGGAAACAGAGGGTGAGGAGGAACAGGAGGAGGTGGAGAAGGCGGCAGAGGAGTATGTGAAGCTGGAGGAGCAGCGGCTGGAGAGGGAGAAGGAGGCCATCAGAGAAGACAGGTTCCTGTTGGCCGAGGAGAAGCAGAGGCTGCTGGGAGAGAAGGAGAGGATGATGGGAGATCTGAGGAAGGAGCAAGAAGCCACGGAGCAGCTGACTGCCAAGTACAAGGTGAGAGGTCGGACGACTGAGTCGCAGGTTGTTGTTTATCATCCTTTCCTCTTTTCCATTCAGTCATTCTGTGAATGTGCACATTCAAAAAGTCATAAAGACGTCAAACTATACAAAGATCTGGTTCACTGATAACATTTGAGTCCCAGCTTGTAAACAAACAAGTTTGAAAGGTTAAAAATAGTAGATGAAGATTAAGATTAAGATGCTTCAGATCTTATTTTAAATTGTGGGGAAATTGAACAGTCTGGCAGCAGCTCACACCTTTAACCAACAGGGTCACGTTACTGAAAAAGCTATTATATCATTTTACTAATTAGTCATCAGAAAAACCCCATCATATGTCTGTAAACGACTCCAAATCCTTCTTACCAAAACATCTGATCCAGGATTCGCGTGTCATTCGTTCATTTGTTCATTTGTTTTTAAATTTAAAAACAAAAGTAAAAAACAAAAGTAAAAAACTGAAAAACTAGAGACAGTTTTTTTTTTATTTTTGTTCACAAAACCAAGATGAAAAAACAGATAACGGTTCATTTTACAATTTACAATTTTGTGCACAAATCAAAAATAGAAAAAAAATGATAACATTTTCATTTTTTATTGGGAATTAGTGCAAAACAGCATTAGCATTAGCACATGTTAGCTCCCTGCTATCGCTGTTCATAATTTCAACCTTTGTGATTTGGAAACAGGAATGGGTCGATGTTGTCAAACACATGTCTGTAAAGTACAGGCCTGCACCCCCCCATCCTCCACCAAAGCGACCTCCTTCACTCTACGTTCTTAATGGCCTGCAGTGATAAACTACATCTATTAACGTATATGATACTTGAGGTTAGGTGAAAAGCTTTATTTACATGTTCCCAATGAATCTGGAGCTCTCTTCCTGTATCGCTCTGTCACACAGTCCACTCCAGCCAGAAGTCAGATTAAGGACATGTGGTCCACAGGATTATCATGTGTGATAATCTGATGAGCGGTTATTAAACGACATTATAGGCCGGAACCCTGGGAGCTTCATGATCTAATTACACCTCAGTGAGTGTGGGGACAACATTTCCGAATGACATCAAACAACTCTGAGCGCTTGTGGTTATTTCTAGTATCTAAATACACAAGATTAAATAACCTTGATAATAATTATTATTATTTAATTAGTCCAGAGCTAAAGAACACATTAACTAACCTCTGTGCTCTGTGCACCAGGTTGTTTTGATTCAGGGATGATAACTCGTGTTATAGTCGAACTAATACGTTGGAGCTGGTCTTACGTGTGTTTTTGGGGCTGGTTTGTCCACACAGGAACTCGTGGACACTGTAGCTTCAAATGTCAGTTCTCTCTTTGCCCTTTTCCAACACACCATCACACAGGAAGCAATCAAAGACTCAATCAGACCAGCATTAATTACTTGCTCTGATTCATGGGTATATCCAGTCAATAAGTCAGCTGTTCAGAATGACTGCATGACTGACTACAGTCTATAAAACTGGAGCTACAGCCTGGACCATCCAACAGAAGACTCTGCTGGATCAGTTTACCGAGCTGCAGCTAACAGCCCGAGGCCTTAACGTGGGGAAGAGGAAGAAGATATTTTCAGTGTCACTTCTGTAAGAACTCTAAAAAGGAAAGTTGAGCATTGTGCTTAGAGGACAAATCCTCTCTGTCTTTGATCAGTTTGTGATGTTCTCTGTATTTTAGGAGAGATTAAGGTTTTGTACTGTAAATGTTTGGCGATCCTATATTTCCCTGAAGCTGCCAGAGTGTATTTTATGCATTCAGCTGTGGGTAAAAAAAACTGGAAAGCAGCGTAATAACACAATTTAGAAAAGGTAGCAGTTATTCTCAAAACACAACATGTAAGTTAACATCAACATTACACTACATCAGGACTGAGTGAAGAAACTGAACCTCGTCCTTAACATTCAGCTGTAGAATGCAAAAAGGAAAGCAAATAATATAGCAGAAAAACAACTTAAAGACAACAACAACTAATCTGGAGGCAACTGTATTCATATTGCACCTTTCAAACTAAATAAGAGACCTGAGTTTAAATACCAAGCTCAGGTCAAAACCAGAAACTTAAATACTCTAAGAACAGTGACAAGCAGATAAAGAAGACTTCATCGTAGAGTTTACAATGTCCTTGAATCCAGTGTCTGATACAAAACAGTTTAATTTCCCTCTGCAAACTATTCCAAGTATCTGGAGCAGAAAACACGAACGCTTTTGTTCCCGTCTCTGTCTGCACGTTAGGCACAGACAGCAGAAATGTGCAGAATAAACGCACTCGCTTGAAACAAAGGGTCTAAAATCCCCAAAACACACAAAGCGCTTGTACCTTAATTCTCTTTGTATCACCAGTGTCTGTTGTGGCATTTTATTTTCTGGGTGACGGTATGAGGTCTGGGAAAGTCCCATGAGACAGAGCTAATGTATATCCTAATCCTTCCTGTGCCCTTCACACTGAGTGCTTTCACATGCATTTCTCTGTGTGGCTGCTCATATTTCTTCCCGTCACGTTGTCCTCCAAAGCACCGTGAGGCCAATACTGTGCTAAACCGTGTAAAATCTACTGTGATCAGCAGCTCAGTTTAGAGGGTCTCCGTGTTTGATGCTGACTGGGTGGCTGCCGAGGTGATGTCAGTGAAGAGAATCAGCAAAACTGCTTCTCCTCTCCCCCCGAGGAGGAAGATGATTATGGATGAGAAGCATTTCCTGCCTTTGATGCATCAGCCTGTCGCTGGTGATTCAGAAAAAAACCCTGAATACTTTCAGAACAGTGTCTGTCCCGTAGGATACAGGTGAAAGGGTTGGTCGTATACTTTCAAATGCTATCTGAAATCTTCCCTAAATGATTAATAGTTGTATTGTTATATTATGTAAAGTGCCTTGAGATGACTTTTGTTGTCCTGCTACTGTTAATGCTCCAGTAATTTCCAAATGTTCCACAATATTTCTGACTTTTATTTGTTGTTATTAGTACATCAGCAAATGTAAAGTGATCTGATATCATTATAATTGTTGTCACAGTATTGTTGTTTTTAAAAATATCAGTAATAATTCAATGTAAACAAAACAGCATAGATGTAACTAAGCAAAATATAGATAAGGTTGAAATCTTTTGATGTGGAGACCAGAGGATTATTAATTTATATAAATTAGCTTCGCTCTGATTGGCTCAGACTGATAATGGCCGACCAATCACACAATTAACCTTAAGGTTCTATTTTTTTGAGTCTGCTCTATTGACCAATGAGAGAGGGGTTGCTAGGCAGAGAAGCAACCTGAGGGGGAGAGAGAGGCTCTGGCTGGAAACATCAGTGGAAATGTGCTCACAAATAACCAACTATAGACGATATCAGGATGAAATGCAGTTCAGGGCCTTCTCCTGTTTCAGTTCACCGTCACCGCCACACACACACACACACACACACACACACACACACACACACACACGTAAGTAGGTCAGAAAGCTGCCTTGGGTCAGCTGGTGTTTCTGCAGGGTGGTGTTTGTTAAAAAGCCTCCAAGGTGCAGCGCTCCATCTGTGGATTGTGATGTCGGTGCAACTGTTGTTTAGCTGTTGCAGGTTCCGCCAGCTTGAATTTACATGTTGATATATAACGTGGGACAGACTGTTGGCTCTGCAGGTCAAGATGCCAGCACCAGGGTGTTCACAGTGTCACAGGTTTATATTTAACGTCTGACCTTGTGTCCACGTCACCTTGTTTTCACCATTTCTCTGGTAGAAAATCTGTGAAAAAGCAACGACAGATGGATCCAATAATGTCCCTGTGTTCTTGATAGAACATCCATACATTGGAACATGATAAAGGTCCACAACCTCCATTTTTGCTTCTTTTACCTGTGCAGAAAGGAATAAAGAGGTGTGGGCACCATAACATTGAATTACTTTAACAACTGTACTATGGTAGAGACCCAGTGTATTAGCTCGATGTACAGTAGTACTCTGTTCTGCACAGGAGATTAAGAAACTGCAAGATCTGCTAACTGCTAACAGCAGCAGCAGCAGCTGCAGAACTGTGCTGTAGTTCTTTCATTACAAATCTATGAAGTCTTCCTCTGCCAGTGAGGAAAACTCGTACTATGCAGGCAGCTGATGCACAAAATGTCTATTAGCATAATTAAACAGTTGATTCATTTGTTTCTCAGCTGACTGTGGATGACACAAATCCATGTGTGCATCTCTGAGACTCTACTGTATAAACTGAAACATCGGTTTCTACATTTATTGAAAATGACGATGAGCAGCTTTCGTTTTTGTTTAATGCTCAAAGTTTTATCTAGTTGTGTTTTGTGATTTACTTTGTGGAATTTTAACAATTAGAAGATCTACAGTTTCAATCTGTGTCGCTCAACCACTTGTCCACTTGTTGCTTTACGTTTATATAAGCCGAGTGTGGCTTTTAACAGTAATGATGATGTTATGAAACAGAACGTTATCGGTACAGACACAGTCGAGAGCTTCATGCAGAGCAGCTTCTCAAAAGGAGGCTGCTGTGTCCGACCCTTCAGTGGACTATTCTTAGATCCACTTTTCTGGGTCAAAACTGAACTACGTCCCCCTTCTTCTTCTTCTTCTTCCTCTTCTTCTTCTCCTTCTTACTGTCTCTCCAACGATGTGATGTCTGTCTGCTCGTCTTAAGTTTCCTGTCCATTCTTAAAGCAGATTTAAGTCTGGCTGAACTGAAGACTCTAAAACATGCATTTGTTTGTTTCAGTAACGTGATTTGCTTCTGATAAGCCTTCATATCCACTCTGGAGCTTTTCAAACACATCACGTGGTGTTTATCAGCACATTGGGAGCATGAATTCTGCTGGGTGTCGTAGGATTGTGCTGTAGGTCAAATTTGTTTAATGAAGATCATGTGGAGCGATTTAAAGCTCTAGAACAGCTGTTAAATGGGTCTTAAAGCGAAGTGAAGATCAATCTTTAGACCAAACTTTGACATTATGTTTCTCAGATTCACTTCCCTTTAGCATATCCAAAACTACTACAGCTACTACATCTACTTATAGTTAAGTAGTAGTAAGGTACTTTTACTATAACAATCATTTTATTTCACAAGTTACTGAGGGAATAGTCAACAGCATTTTGTTTTCCTTCAACTTGCCTTGACCACTATCAGTTTTCTGAGAATTATTTCTCAGAGAAGCACAGTAATAAATTGTCCATCTTTGATTGAAAGTGTGAAGTTCGTGTTTGAAAAATGTTGCTGCAAACACTTTTTCATTTGTGGTAATAGGAAAATTAGATTCCAGCAGACTGCTCTCCAGAGTGTGAATCTAATAAATTGAGAGTTAAAATAAAACGCTCTTCTAAGGCGAGCTGCCCACAGAGAGTCTGTGTTGGGAAACACTGGCTTGTTTCTCTCTGACTCTTTTATCTTTTGATTTCTATAGTTAGAGGACTAAAATAGATTGTTGCATTGTCAGCATCTCCAGCAAACACAGGAAGGCCTGAAGCAGCGTGATAATTGAAAAGAAATATGTACGGAGTGTTTGAATCACGAGTGTTCAGACGACATTAACATATTTTTACCATGAATGTGTTTTACACACTGTGTCTTTTGTTGTTGGAGGAAATCACTATTAACATCTTTCCTCCTGTACATCCTGCATGGTCAACAACAATGGGCACTGCATCATGGGAAAACACACACATGCACAGCTTTCTACAGTATACTACAGTGAAGTGGGGCCTCTGCCCTGTACTTCCTGTCCCTGGCTTTTATTTTGACACTCTAGTTTAGTTCTAACCATGTTTTCCACTTTCCAGCTTCAACTGTTCGTCCCTCGTGGATCGCACCTGTTCTCCCCTGTCACTAATCACCTGCTCTGTTTCACCTGGTCTCCTCTGCTCCGTGTTAAGCAGTTTTTCACCCTGATTCCCAGCTCTGTATCTAGCATTTTGTTTTGCCATGTGTTTGTACCCACACCGAGCCCCTGTCTTGTCCTGTCCTGTCCTGACCTTGTGCCGTGCTTTGGACCTTGCTCTCTCCTGGACTAACCTTTTGACTCTCTTTGATTAACCCCTGGATTTCGGACCTTATTGGTTTTGTCTGCCCATTTCCCTGTGCCTCTTCGCTTGGCCGGTAGTTTCTCTGTTCCTTTTTGTCCCCGTTTCTCATCGTGACTTTCCTGTGAGTTTACTTTGTGAGTCTAGCCTCTGTGGTACGTTTATTTCCTTGTCCTGACATCCCTTTATTTCATAAATCTTTCAATTCAATTCCATTCAATTAAATTTATATATATATATATATATATAGCGCCAAAAGGCGCTTTGTTTAAGGTTTAACACCTTACAAAATATTATATTCTGTATACAGAATTATATAGAAAACCCAACAGCCCTGTGTTCAGGTTTTATTTTTGTGACAGTGTAAAAACTATGGTTCCAAGCTGGGACTCCTGGACAATGAGGAAAACACTAATGCACACATGCCGTTCTTATCTCGCTCATCTGTTCTCTGCACATGCCCAGTAGAAGCAGATTTATCTTTTCTCACGTTTTAATGTTTTAACTAAAATGCATATTTGCCAGGAGGAAAATAAATGTTCAGCTCAAAGTGGTCCACACAAAATTCTCCCCCACACAGGTTCGCATACATGCACGGCTTTATGGATAGAATGACTATTTCCTGTTTATATAACTGGCTTCCTGTGTAATGAGAGGAGGAAAAAGCCTGGACAGAGAGCGGGGTGTGTGTGTAGCCATCTTTCTGCATGGAGGGATACATCACTGAAATATTGATGAATCAACTCTGTGTGTTTTCATGTGTGTACATGATCTCTTTGAGTCTTGGGAGCCATTTCATTTCTTAAACTATATCTTTATAGAATGAAACATTAGTGAAAAATGTCTGCACGTAAACATGAAATATTAAATGTTTGTTTATCTTTCGAGTCACACAGTGAAAATGATCATTTTGGATGGGAGCGAGATTAAATATTTTGCTAATTTAACCGCTGGTGCCTCATAAAATCCACAAAACAAATGAATAATTAATTTAATCATATTTATGCTATATTTAAGCTGTGTAAAGACTTCTGTGAATAAACGTGGTTAAAAACAAACGTCCAAATGCTCAGACGTAGAAAGGTGTGTGGTGTGTTGCAGGATAAAGTATGTTTTCCAGGTTAATCTTTGTTTGGGATGGCACTGATTGCACCTCTCTGGATCTCCCTCGAGTGTTTGTTTGATGCAGGAGACGACTGACACTGAGTGAATGATAATGAGATTTTAGGCTCGAAGTTGTGGATGCTTAAGTGCTTCTTGCATCGACCGGGACTGATGTGAAACAGATTCTCAGCGACGGCCTGACCTTTGTTCTCTCTCTCTCTTCTCTACGTCTGTCTTTCATGCTCAGATGCTCAGTGTCTCTTGCCTTTGTACTTCTGCCTTTCTTCATCTTCGTCTCCGTCTCTTCCCGGTACTCTTTCTGTCTCTCTGCACACACGAGACCTGTTGTCGTCACGTTGTATTTATAGCCCGGTTGCTCCCTGCAGGCCCCGGGCCTCGCCGTGATTGGCTGGCTGATGCTTATTGCTTCTTCTTCTCTTCACTTTCCCATCAGGAAATGGATCAGTCACAGCCAAAAAAAATTCAAACACCCACTTATGGGCAGATTATACATCTATGCACAAATAGGCAAGCTGGCACTCACAAGCTCCACGAAAAATGTAATGCGTTTAAAGGCTTCAGTGTTTCCCTTTTCTCCTTCTATCATACTCCTGCAGCCTTTCAAAGTATAAACAGTAAAATGTCTATCACTGGACCACAGCTGATTATACATTTTGATGATTTTGGAATAAATAATGCACAGTAGAGGAATCTCAAATCTGAACAGGTTTCACAAGTTCAACTTAATTTTTCCTGCTTTAATCCTGAGACTGCACACGCCAGAGGATCCAGGAGGCAGGACCACACACTTGGTGTTTACACCAAACAGTAATAAACAGTGGCATTCGAGGGGTTTCACAGAAACGCATGTGATCAAATGTGACTACAGAGCAAAACAAACACGGATGCCGACTGTCGTCATCAGCATGTTCTGCACTGAGAAACAAATGAGAAAACTGTGGGTGAAGTCATGACTTAGCAAAATAAAATCTTTAACTAGTAGAGTTCGAGGACGCGTCTGTAAACAAAAATGCAAAAGTGCCAAATACAATAAACATTCAAACTGTTCAGCTTATTTAAACCTCTAACAGTATAACAAGAAATGCAATTACCAGTTGCAAATATGCATAATAATGAAATACCGACTGCTCTGTCACAGTTTTACCAGTATACCATCTCTGTTAACCATAGCAGCTTGAACAAGCCACACGGCGAAAAGATTAACTAACATTTTACATCGACATGAACAAATTACCAGACAAAGACAAATCAAAAACTAGTGACGTGACGCCTTCGTCAGAGCTTGATGCTAATCTTTTTCTTGAAAATAATATGATTCTTTGTTTGAGGCAGATACATAGCGCAGAAGTACATTTGCCTTCTGTTTTTAGGATAACTAGGGGGCATGTATGAAGCTACAGTACAACAAAACATTGTTTGAATATAATTGGGTATCTGTGAATAGTTTGACACAGTTTCACAAACCCAGAGACTCTCACAGTGCATCTTTTATGCTTAAATTAAACCACTAGTAGGCATTTTCTCCACTAGATAATAGCATAGTGTATCCTGTGTGACAGTTTGTGTATGTGACGTGTAAAGTTGTGCAGCCTGTACATATTTATTTAAGGGACGTTAATCTGCATCACCAGCATGGGATGCATGAGAGAGACAATTCCTAACATGAAGCAGGCCTTAAATGAAGCTGAAAGAATATGACAAAACACAAAGAGCAGCACACGAGGCAGTGTCTCACACACGCACAAAGACAGCTCGAAACAAAGAGGCTCTCTGTAAAACGACCTGCTGCAGATGTATCCTCTCTGTAGGACGCTCCTGCACAGCACTCTCTGCGTGAGTTTGAGTGTTGCGTCCGCTCACATAATCAAGCGGACAGTGTGGTGTGTGCAAAACGTATGGGCTGCACACAGTTGACACACACACAATGTCTTTTTGTATAAAGTCCTGACACTGGAATGTGGCCAGAACAAAATGGCCGGGGCCCCAGTTTGCTCCTTTTTACACTTTCTCATGCCGTTTCTCGTCTTTCACTCGCTTCAAGTATTTCTATATTTTCCTGCCCTCAGGACAGAGATCAGTGAGTGACGGATAATGACAGAGAAGCTTATGTATGTATGCCTTTAATCTCCACAGTAACCAGAGACGCTGTAACCAGAGGCATGAAATGATAATGATTTATGTAATTAAAAACGGCACCTTTCATTTTAAAAGAAAGAAATAATAAACAGCAGTTTTTTATTACAATGTTTAGTTGCTTACACTGTTTTTTTCCTGTGCATTAGTCACATTTAGTTATAAACACATAGGAGGTTGTCTTTCAATCAACCCAGAAATAACAAAAAAAAATTCAAGTAAATAATATGGAGCTGCACTCACTCAGAGGGAGTCACGTTTTCGAGGTCTGAAGCGCTGCAGCCTGATGTCGTGGTGTCGATGTTAAGCTGTCCACTTGCAGCTCCATCTGCCTCATCAGCACAAAGTCTGCACCGACACACACTTACAAAGACTTAACTGTTGTAGCTTCAAATGAACTTTGTCTGAACTCTGTTCAGCTTCGGAGGCAAAACCGGTTTGTGAGTTTGATGCACAGTTTTGTGCACTGGACAAACAAAACAATCATTTAACAAATGCATGAGACAATACAGGAAGGTTAGCGCCTCAGGATAAGACGCTTCTGTGTCTGTGTGTTCACGACAGGATCAGTACAGTTCAGATACTGACTGATAATGAGTGAACTGGTTGGTCATCGACTCTTCAGCAGGACTTTTAGACAAACACTGTGCAAAATAAACTTATTAATCCAGATATTGTTCATGTTCTTCCAGGCGATGGAGAGCAAGCTGCTGGTTGGTGGAAAGAACATCATAGATCACACCAACGAGCAGCAGAAGATGCTTGAGGTGAAACGCCACGAGATCGCTGAGCAGGTACATACAAAACAAGAAAGTCTTAATGAAGTGATTCAGTGTGGATAGTTTAGTATAGAGGTTCTTTAGAAGCAGAGACGCTGACAAATGTGAAGGTGACATTTTATCAAATGCTTTCAGTCACGTAATGAGAGGGAGATGCAACAGCAGATGCTGGCGCAGGACGAGGAGACGCTGGAGCTGAGGGAAACTTTCACCTCTCTGCAACAGGAGGTGGAAGCCAAGACAAAGAAACTCAAGAAGGTAAAATATGCACAGATACTGTATGATACTGTACTTTAAGTGAAGAATCACACATGCAAACATAGTTGGCAAAGAAGACAAAGCTGTCTTATTGTACATCAACACACAAACACACACAAACACCTTCCTTCTTGTTCCTAATGTGAGTATATCCCTCTTTACCCCTCTTTCAACCCTGAACCCATTGAACTATGACCTGGATCTTAATGACCAACCTGTCGGGACACACGGTCCGGTCCGGACACACACTTAAATCCCAGGTCCTCAAGGTTTGTCCTGCCTTCCCCTCCTTGTTCCTGGACTCTTCCCTTCCTCCATCGCTGTATCTCGATTTTCTGTGTCTGTTTTTTTTTTTCTGCTCTTCATATTAACCTTCTCAGTTCATTCCTGCACTAATTGCTAAGGAGTCTCTTGGCTACTTGCTCCTAAACCCTTCTGAGCCAACACTTAAAACAAACCTCTTAAACTCTTGCCTGATCCTCTGCTTTCCAGTCTGTTGCACTGTCCATCAGCAGGGCTAGCAACCCTTTGAATGACAATTTGACTAATGATTCTTCATTGATTTTTGCTCCCTTGACGCCCTAATGATAATAATAGTGACGCCCTAATGTGCCACATCTATCCCTCCCTTGCTGCATGTAGTCGTCACTCTCTTACACTGTGTATTATCTTGCATATGCAAGATATAAAACAGCCAGTGATGTATCCTCCTCATTGTTTCATTTCCAATTCATGAGCAAATCAGACATCTGAGTGAAGGAGAGGCTGATGATAGTTGTTTAGCACTTCTTTAGCTGGATATACAGTGGCCATGAAATGTGTTGGGACATTTTACTTGGGTTGCAGTTTGCTGGTAGTGAAAACTGTGCTGAGCAGGCTGGAGAAAACACACACACACACATCTAGAAAAGCCATTACGCTGCAAAGCCTTGCGACAATCGCTGCCTTTGTCACAGTGAAAGCAAGTAAACACTGCAACTGCACATAAGTACAGAACAAAAACACTACTAGTGTGATATTTTTAATTGACAATTAAAATCACATTGGAAAAAAAAAGCGGCTCAGTCCAAACACAGTGAAAGAATCAACCAAGACGACCTTTCAACATTTTCCTGTGCAGGATTGATATTTCAGCTCAGCTCAGGAGTTGCAGGAAGAAAAAGGAGCAATGAGCTGAAAGGAGGCAGGGTTGCCATGTTTGTGTGCTCCTATTGGCCCATTCTCCAGACACCAGTGCCTCCAGTGCTGTTGCTATGGGAAACCAAGCGGCAGCGTGTTGGAGGCCAGTTTATCAGCGACCTCACCGCACTGGGCGACATCGCTCCTCCTCACCGTCTCTGTTCGTCTTGCTCTCTCTCTTTTCTCCCAGCTGTACGCCAAGCTCCAGTGCATCAAAGCGGAGATCCAGGACGTGAACAACGAGCACGTGACGAGCCGCCAAGAGCTGGAACAAACTCAGAACGAGCTCACACGAGAGCTCAAGTTCAAGTGAGTATCAACAATCACAGCAGTGAGGAAATTGCAATTTCCTGAGTTGAATGGAAGCATCTAAAATTAAACTTCCTCTTCTCTGTGTTGTCCGCTGTGTTTCTGTATTAATCTAATTGACAATAACTATCTAATAAATCTTCTTTGTGGCCGATTGAAGTTCAGCTAAATGCAAAACAAATTATATTTAATCATAGTGAACATTTAAATATCAAACCACAAATCAAATAGAATAAACTAAAATCACAAGAGACTCAGTCGCCATAAATCAAGTTTTCTTAAAGTCATATATTGATGAATCCTGGTAAGTTCTAGTTGTTCTAGTTGTTCCTAGCGTAGGTAAATACTCTGCAGGCGGCAGGACTTTGTGCATCACAAGGCTTGTATTCAGAAATGAGAAGGAAAGTTGAAAACAGTGTAGTGTTTTTTAGCTTCAACGGACGATAATGCTCTGTAAAATAATGGAAATATGATTAAAAAATGGCTTTAATTTAAATATTATACTATTAAACAGCTGTAGAATTGATGAAAGTGCACTAACCAGTTATTTTGCACAAACATACCAGCACCGAAATGCGGGGTGGGCTTTAAAAAGCAAATTTGTCTCAAGAACAGTTGGTGAATGAGACTTAATGTTTTCTGCCTCAGGTTTGACTGATGTCCAGCGGCATTGTTTGATTATAATAACCAAAAACTACATGTTGCCACATTTGAATTAAACACATATTTAGTTTGCTCATCATTATCGGTTCAAAATGTCTGAGTAGTACGAGGATTTTAGTGAGGATCTCAAACCGATCTCAGAATAAACCTCTGCGTTGTTGTGTTCCTGCAGATATTTGATCATAGAGAACTTCATTCCTCCAGAGGAGAAGAATAAGATCATGAACAGGCTGACCTTTGACCCAGAGGAGGATCAGTGGAAGTTTCAGCCTCTCGTTCCTGCTGAAAGGTCAGTAGTGTTGTTTTTAGATGTTGGGCTGTTCCCATGGTGTTTGATCGGTGACCTGAGGTCAATATAATGAACTCTGAGCTTTTGACCTTTGGACCACGCCTAATTCCTCTGCATCACTTCTTATTTCTTCCACTCCACCAAAAATATAAAAGCAGAAATCATATTTATTTTGTGGAAAATTGTAGATATCAACTAGTACAAGTACATGTACTGTATTTAGTCTTGTTTCAGCTTTTTGCATGAACTAAAGCTCGACTGATGATCGAAGAGGAAGACACATTGTCAACTTTAGTTTTTTTGTTTCTCATTCATCCCTTTTTCTCAGTAAATCCTTGCAGATGAAGAAAAGGCCGACGTCTGCAGTCGGATACAAACGACCCATCAGCCAGTACGCCAGGGTTGCCATAGCAATGCGAGCTCATTCCAGATACAGGGTAGGTTTTGTTAGAGGATGTCTGAAGTTGAGAAGTTCCCACTTCAGAGGCTGAACACGCTTTAAGCATGTGTCATTCAATAAGTACGTAACTTTTACCTCTGCTTCCTTTTTGTGTATTTATGGAGCAGGCTGAGAACATCATGTTTCTGGAGCTCGACATGACTCCTCCAAACGCCGCCTCACTCGATCGCTCAGCGGAGGCAGAGCTGAACCAAAGTCCCTCTCTGGACAGCTCGCCCACCAAGGACAGAGGCGTCCGCAAGTCTCGCTCCTGGTGAGGGTTTATAATGCTCTCTCTTGTTGGAATATTCTCATAGTGTCAAAAATTATATTAGTATTAAGTCATATCTGCAGATTTCCTTTAATTCTTCAGTTAATTATTGTGATTTCTATTCTTAGTTAATGTGACGTAATATCTTATCTGCATGTATCAGGTTTCACATCATCTCTTCAGTAAATGGGATTATTCAGGATTAGCCACGCCCGCTCTCATTGGTCTTAATCTGTCGGTTCATCTCTCGTTTGCTCAGCAGGCTGTAATCTCGCTGCTCTCACTGGATAATCTCATTAACCTTTATCGAAGTGGTGTGATTGTACTTTTGTGTTTTTTAATTTTAATTTTCGTTTCCTTTTGCAGGTGCCAGACGCCAAAATCCATCCCTTCGTCTTCTTCCAATGTTTCCTTGGCGGCGTGTCACGCTGCCACACCCACGGCGGCACAGTGAAGCTTTAACGAAGAGGGTTTTTAACTGTTATTTATTTTATTCCTCAGCTTCCTTCCTTCTTTCTTCTTCCTCTTTGCTTCATTTGAAGACTTGTGAATGATGGACAGAAACATGGCACCACCTCTGCTGAATCCTAAGAGGTCACTTTAATAAAAAATATCTTATGACAGGAAACGAAATGACCTGAAAAACCTCAGAAACGGTGTAAAACACCAACTTTGGGACTTAAGGACCCACCAGAACCTGTTCTTTCCTGCATGTTAGAGACCGTTAGTCCTCTTCTTTAACAGCTGGCTGTGGTGCTGTACTACCCAGACTCTGTGTGTGTGTTTGCGTGTGTTTGGATGTGTGTCGTGTACATGCAGGGCTGTATGATTGCCTGTTTGTGTTTCCTGACTGATGCAGATCTGCAAACTCACAAACTGCTTGAGTCCCCTGTAAGATATCAGTGTAAATATTTCATGTATTTGGGGGTTTTGGAGAGTAATGATATAGAAGATGATGTGTACTGTTGTTGGTAAGATGAGATACTTTGAAGCCTGGTTGGTGACATTTATCACACCTGTTGACTCACATTATTCCTCAGTCCCTCTATGATGTTTGATTTATTTGAAATTCTTTCAAATAATCTCTAGAAAAACTGAAATATTGAGGCGTGTCACACGCTAAAACACTAAAACAGGACTCTTGAAATATGGTTCCAGTCAAACATTTGACTTTTTTATAACAGCACAAGACAAAATAACCTTCTCTAGTTGGATTTTTTTGAATGATGATGATGATGTTTCACCACAAACAGCCTTCACCGGGACGTGACTGCAAACATTCACCCATCTGGTTTCAGTAAAATGTTTATTACACTTCACATCCACCTTTAATCACGAGGGATCCCAAGTGCAGCGACTTTAAACACCGCTCAGTGTCCTGTTTATTAGGTACACCTGTAAATGCAATTGACTGCAACAGCTCAGCGATATATTTTCAGTTGAACTTATTATTTTAACCCTTATTTTAACAGCTGCAGTGCTTGAGGTGTTTTAATCTTATTCCCACTCCATTTACATTGACGATTACGTATTTTGCTCCTTGTTTTTTGAGAAACACCACAGCTGTTGGACCTGTTTGCATTAAATTCTATATAGTAGATATTAAAGTGACCATGGAGTGAAATGATATAGGGAAAATATAAAATAAAATGAACGTAACAAAAGCTGCTGTGGTAAGAAGATCTGTAAAAACCTGCTGTTGTCCGATGTGTTTAGTGTGACAGGGTCCTTTACCTCCTGGGGGTTAATAGGAGCAGACAGTGGGGGGTCAGGGTGACTGACTGTCACTGTATTATTGATGCAGGTATTCTGTTGCAGCTGAACGCTTCAGCTGAGAGAGTGCATGTGGAAATTTCTCCATCCATTAAAAGAACAGAGACATTTATACGCTCGCTCACTACAACCTGCTCCTTATAGAGCTGCAGATAATGGTTATTTTCACTGTCAATGAATCGACCTACATTTTAACAAGTAAACAATCTATGTGTAAACAGTTATTTAAAATGTCGTTCGTGGGTGTTTGGAGCCCAAACTGCTTGTTTTATCAGAGCAACAGAACAAAACCCCAACGATGCTCAGTTTACAGAAACAAAACAGAACCCCTGAAGCATTTTGAGAATCTGTGGAGCAGGAACCAGCGAGTATCATTCAGACTCTCCACAGTCATTCAGTAAATAGTTTAACATCAGTAATAGAAGTGTATTAATATAATAAAAGGATTTGGATGGGTTACAAGTAGAGAAACAAGACTTGGTGTGGTACAAATTATGCGTATGCTGTTTTGACTAAATTTAAATCTGCGTAAACCTACTTTTAATTTATGAATGAACGAGGATTTTATGTGTGTAGTCGTCAGTATCTGGGCACATCGTTAGTTACAAAACAACAACAAAAGATGGTGTCTTGAAATATTTTGATGCTTTATCCAAATGTTCATGTTTGTTCAGTATAATCGAGGTTGAAAAACATGCAACTATACCTTTAATTTGAAGGATTTTCTGCCGTTTGTGTGTTAATAAAACTGTATATTTATTTGCAAAGGTTTTTAAATAGCAGAGGGTCTGTGATGCCACACTCCAGGGTGCTATCAATGAGATAAAGACATTAAAATATGATTATTCAAGCAAAGAACTGATGGCTTCAATACTGGAAGGAGCTCCTTTGAATGTTTTTTTTACTATTGTTGTTAATTTTTCATTCATAAAGAAGCTTCAGTCACATCTACAGCCTGAAAATATACAAATTATACATTCATGAATTATTTTGGCTGATTGTGGTGGAAGACTGACTGATATTGATTTGGATGTTTTAGGAGCACATTCTGATGAAAACAGGCAGATATTTTCAGCATTTTTTACATTTTCCAGTCCGTCTAAATGTTGCTAATATATAAACATGTTTGTCACATTAGTGTGTAAATTCACTCCATCTGTGTCCAGGCTGTAAAATATTGTATAAATGTGTGTGTGTGTGTGTGTGTGTGTGTGTGAGGGTTGTGGGGGTGGGGAGAATAGTGATGGAAAGAGGGGGAGGGATGGACGGATGGATGCAGGGATCCAAAGACAATCAGGAAGTGAGGAATAACTGTGGAGGAGGTGGATATGGAGCCTGTTTCCATGGTAACCTGCCGGTAAAGCATGTTGGAATGTGGACGGGGATGAGGATGAGGATGAGGGGGGTCTGTGAGTCTATGTGTATGTATATGTTGGTCCAGTGGGCTGAGCTCATGTCTGATGGGAAAAAAATCCAATAAAGACAGTGTCACAGGCGCCTGCTCGTCGATCATGTTTAATTCTCTCTGATCAATATATATAGATTTGTTTTTGGCTTTTGGAAGTGTGTGTTTGTATTCAGTCAGCACAAGCACGAGCGATAATATTAATACACCTATTTCATTTTTTAAGATCCTATTAGCCTCATTTAATCAGGTCCTGCTGGAGCTCAGGCAACACCAGCAATAATAACAACGGTGATACTACAACAGTACTGCTGCACAGCGCACCAGCTCCAACAGAGTATCTTACAGTAGGATGGAGTTTATTGATTATGGATCAAGTGATGTTGAGTTCCTCTAGCACCGATATACAGGTGAGATGAAAGCATCGACTAAATCTAAATGTTTTTTTTTTCTTCTCCCCTCAAAATTGTAAACACAGACACAAACCCAGATTTCAAAAACCTGTCTAGCAGCAGGGCGTCCGAATGGAAAAGGAAATATACACCTGCTTGTTTTGACCATAATGTTTGATAAATAATACTAAATTTACATTTATATAAGAGAGAAAACACATATTGGGGTATGTTCTTTTTAATTAAAAATTAATTAAATGTTTTTCTTTCAGTAAATTCAGTTTTTTTTTGTTTATTATATTATTCTGCAGATGGCGGCTTTAACAAGCAGAACCACAGTGACAGTACTCAAGTGTTTCATCTGAGGTGTCTGACGTGTATCGGTGACCTTACAGCTTTCGATGTGCAAACTCAAGCCTGTGATTTATGAGCAGCTTTCTCACATATCACACGATCATGTGTGATGAGTTACAGGTGACACAGGTCTATAAATTCACTCATGAGTGTTATCACCAGCTGACTAACAGAGGTCTCTTCATATTTCATAAGCAGAGAGCAGCTTTATCAGGACAGCAGGAGAAAATTAAATGACTGGTTTGTTTCAGACGGTGTAGAAAAGATGGACGCTCATTAGTAACTACCTGCACTGATGATGCCCTCTGCTGTGAGAGCAGGAAGAAACTGCTGCTGCTGCCTCCTCGTCATCATGGAGCATAGTCCTAGTGTGTTTGTGCATTTAAGGTATTAGACTCCAGCTTCTAGTGACTCTCAGCAAACTCATATTAACCCTAATAATTTGATAATAATATTATAATAATAATAACAAAGAAGATTCACAATGACACACACATGAACTAAGCTAACTTGTGCAACACACAGCAGAATGCACAAGCAGGTAAGTAACAATATAAATGACTTTGTACTGTATACATGCGGTACAACAGCATTTATAAGTGCAACAGTGGATAAAGGTTCTTCATTAATATGTTAAACATGTTTTGTGAGGAAAAATCTGGTCACAATAATGTTTTTAATGGTTTTCAAACAATAATTTGCTTAATATTATACATTATATTATAATATTATATATTATACAGCTAAAATCTGCTTCTGAATTCACTTCCTTTCACGTTTCTTGACATTGAGTAGACACAATTCATTATTTGTTCCAGTGTTTTTAATGGGAATTGTTGTCTACAATAATTTAATTACCATGCTGTATGTTTTTCAAGCAACATTTCACATAATTCGTTAATGTGAAAAGTAACTAGGACATAAAACTTTTAAATTTGTGGAAAACATGCGAAACGTAGCATAAAATTAAAAAACTATAGCACCAAACTAGTGGGTACTGTGTTGGGGGATAATTGACTAAATATATATATTATATGTTGTTAAAAATCTCAACTAATCTGTTTATTTGTTCCTGTTAAATTGTTTGTTTGCCCTATTTTTCTTCTGTGTTGCACAAGTTAAATATTAACTCAGGCTGTCATCAATTGGGGCAGAAGAAATTGATTTAGGCCGCAGAGAGTTGTCTGTGTTGTACTTTCAGCGTTTAAGTCTTTTATATATTTAATGTAGTGCTCGCATGTAAAAGTCTGTCAGCGTTGAGTAGAGGACAGATGGTGACTGTGTGTAAAATGAAACTGCAGCTCGGGGTGAATAGATGGAGAAGAGCTGTGATCAGTTCAACGAGGGAGTGAGTCCAATCATTTAAATAAGATTGAAAATAAAGTAAATCTAATTTATTTAGGCCAGAAATGGTTAAAGTGATCATCGAGGTTACTTCTCAGTCTGTCTCAGATTGAGGGGACTGCTGCAAAAAACAAACATCTGAATAAAGACGCTTGTCTTGTGTATAGAAAAGAGTGTTGTACATTTACCTGGGCATGTGCAACTGGGCGAAGACCCCAGGGTGGAACCCGAACAGACTGGACTCACCTGGAAACACCTCAGGATCCCCCAGAAGGAGCTAGAGAACATGCTGGGAACAGGATTACACTGCTAAACCTGCTGTCACTGTGACTTCATCTCAGATACAGTGAGGAACAGAAGTATTTGAACACGGGTTGAACAGGGTGTTCAAATACTTCTGTTCCTAACTGTAAGTGGCAGAACAGACAAGAAGAGCGAGAGAGACATACACAGCCTGGATGATCATGAGCTCGGGAAATAAACCCGCAGGTCTGAGAGAAGCTGTGATTTTCCTAAAAATTAAACTAAAAATTAAAGATTTGAGCCTCGAGTTATCGAGTTTAGATAAACTAGATTAAATCCATCTGTGGATTTGAACCTTACATGTTACATGTTGTTGTTGGGATCCTGGACAGGCTACAAGGGGGAACTCTTGGATTAATTTGGAGCTCCATCTGCTGGTGTTGAAATGGCCAAACACACGATTTGCATCATACCTCGTATGTTCAGTCCAACACTTTACTGCCCGACAGCATCAGGAGAAAATCTCTGACGGTTAGATGTTGACATTTGGCATCTACCTGCATACTGTATACAACTTTAAACCTACTTGTATTTTAAATCTGTATTTAACTTTTAGGCTTTTATTGTGAAATATTGGATGGAGGGGAAATCTGAAATCTGAATTAAAGGATTCATCTTTAACAGTGTGTTGTATAATTTGATTAATTCTAGTAGAGTAGAGGTTTAAAGTATCACCAGTGGCAATAATTACAATTATATCATATATGTTTTACTACAATACAAGAAAAAATGTCTATCTGAATCAAATCAAAGCTTTTTGAATAAGTAATAAGGAAAGATATTTTTGTAAAATCATATGTACTCAAGAAAATAACAAAATAAGCTCCTATATTAATCACTAACTTACACTTTGTTAAGTAACAAACAATGTACAATAGAAAATATTCTATTTTATCAGATTTTCTGAAAATTTAATACACTTTATTTAAATTGATTAACACATTTCAGGGTTTATTTTCTGACACTGAGAGATTGAATTAAAACAAAATCATCACCAAATGCATAATTACTGATTATACATGACGCCATCATGCTGATCAACAAGAGCAACATATAAAAAAAAACACATCTGTTCACTTTGAACTGCTTTTACTTGTGTGTGTGATCCGAGAATAAAAATCTAACAGAGGAACGTTGCGGAAACGAGAAGGAAATTCACATTGGAGCTGCTCAGCGGGACTCAGGAAGGTGACGTTGGTCTTGGTCATCCAGGTCAGGAAACTCTTCAGGTTACTGTTGCAGTGGAATCGATTCATTCTGAGGTCAAGGAACTTAACAGAGCCGAAAGCATCTGGATTGGGAGAGGCTATGAAGTTGTTGGCAAGGTGGAGCAGTTTGAGACTTTTGGGTAAGACGCCGGGCTGAAGATACGTCAAGGCGTTGGATGAGAGGTCCATCTCTGTCAAGGAGGTGAGGCCCTTGAAAATACCTCGAGGGAGAGTCTGCAGCGCGTTGAAGCTCAAGTTGAGGCCGAGCACATGCCCAAGATCGTCAAACAGACTCAGGCATCTGCCCTGAGACCAGATCTCCTGCAGGGAGCTGCTGTGAAGATCCAGAATTTGGAGACTGTCAAGAGCAGTCGCTGAACTGCTGAGCGTGCACCACCTGATTGTGTTTCCCCCGAAGAAGAGATGCTTGAGGCGTTTTAGCGAAGTCAACAATGTATTAACGTCATTCAGGTTTGTTAACCTGTTGTCCTGGACGTCCAGATGCATGATGTTACTGGCCATGCTGGGGATGCTGCTCACTGATGACAACTTATTGTCCCTCAGCAGGAGATAATCTAAGCTTGGTAGAGACGCAGGGAAGCCTAAGTCTCGTAAGGAGTTTCCTCTTAGATCTAACCACGTCAGGTGGGGAAGTCCTTGAAATGAGCCATAACCCAGTACACCAATGTGATTATGAGACAAGTCCAACACTCGCAAGGTTTTCAAGGAAGCAAAAGCGTGAGAATGGATTTCTCCGAGCAGGTTGTGTGACAGGTTGAGCAGTTTTAAATGATCCTGAAGACCTTCAAAAGCATTTCTGTCGATCTGATTCACTTTGTTTTGGGAGACATCAATGTTCACAACCTCCTTAAGTGCACTAAAAACGCCCTGCTTCAGTGCGAATATCCGGCTTTTAGACAGATCCAGAGTCTTGACTGAGCTGCTCTTCAGGCCTTCAAATGTGCTGTGGTCTGGATCAGGGAAATTATTAAATGAGAACCCCTTACCCATTAATCCTGACAGCTTCAGATGGGAGATCTTTGTCCCCTCGATAGCTTTGAAGAATTGCTTTGACGTAGCTATGCTCAAGCCGTTGTTGGACAGGTCGAGTGTGTCAAAGGACATTCCTCTGAAGGGATTCCCACATTTCTGCCAGTCGAAATCTTTATTATACCGAAGCTGAATACTCTGCAAGTTCAGGACCTTGAAATGTTTGCCCTGGAAACCAGCGAGATCTGACTCGCAAATCCTGTCAATTTTGTTGAGCTTCAGATTCAGATCTTTCAAATTAGTCTTGTTTGCAAAGAACATCGAAGGCTGGAGTCTCCTTATCTGGTTTCCAAAGAGGTTGAGTGTCTCTAAGGAGGACAGGGGCTCCAGGTAGTTCTCTGTCAGGATAGAGTCATGAAGCGAACAGAAATCCAGATCGAGCTTCTGCAAACTGGACAGTCCCACGAAGGCTTGTGGTTCCAGCTGAAGGCCGATGTTGGAACCGAGCACGAGCCTCCTCAGGTGTCTTTGGGTCCTGAAAGAGTACTTTCTGATCACGAGCGGCACATGCTGTAGTCCCAGGTCCAGATCCTGCAGCTGCTCGAGACCTGACAGGGAGGTGGAGTTGATCTCACTGATGTAGTTCCTGTCCAGAAACAGGTGGGTGATGTTGGGCGGCAGAGCAGGAACCGAACTGAGCCGACGTGACGCACAGTCAGCAACAGAGCCAAAAATGAGGCATGATGGGAAACAACCGGGCACCTGCATAAAGAAATATTAATAATGTAAGTTTTATTAGCCAGTTCCACTTAATGCTAACATTTGTTGCACAACTTTTTAGTTTAATATGAGTATCTTTTTTCTTTGAGATACGTTTAAAATTAAAGAAATAGCACCAAAACATCTTAAAATGAATTGTGACAATAATGACATTTGATCCTACTGCCATTGATTTCTGCCTTTTTGGACTGCACACTTATCTAGTTGGACGTTGGACGATATTTTGCTGTTGTTTTTTTTATTTTTTTCATTCCATTATACATAATTTTATTGTCTTTAGATGATGTAGCACATGTAAAGGTTTTTGTTTTGCCTCATGCACACAAAGATACTTAAAGATTACATCACACAAAAGTAAAACATTTAGAACAAGCTGTACCTCAGATATAAACCATGTTTTAGTAATACCCAATAAACAGTTTTTGTAAAAAAGGAATATATGCCATCAAATAAAGTATTTATAGTATTTATATAGCACAACTACTATCTTGAGATAGATACACATTCTGCATAAAACGTATATTGCAAGATTTTTGAATGGAATATTATTTTGTGTTTAAGACTATTACTTGTCTCAAAATCTCTTACATACAGTATAAACCTTGTTAATGTACATTTACATTAAATCGTATGTTATTGCAAGTGGACCTACCTGTAGAAAAACACAGACAATGACAACCTGAACACCCAGCGTCCACATCCTCACAGCCCTCAATGATCCACTTTAAGCCTTCAATCAAAGCTTCAGTCTCTGAGACGTAAATCTCAGCTTCTGATTCTGCAGAAATTTCTGTCCGCTTTTTATACATGAGTGTTTATGCTACTTGTGTCGGGCGTTACACTGACCCTGCAATGTAAACATGACGCTGTGTGGGATTTCCCATTTCACAATGAAGGGAAGTACATTTGCATTCGTTGTTCGTCGTTGCTATGGTCTGTATGTTTTGCTGTTGTGTACTAGGCTGACGATAATACACAGGTTTTACACAACTGAAAAAATAATTCATGTTGCCAGGCTGTTGTGTGAAAGTACAAATATATTAGTTTAAAAAATATTTCACTACACTTTCTGCACACAGGCTCTATTCCCATTATTGGATTATTTGTAAGTTTCCTCCATGTTAGTATTCATATGTTGAAAATAAAAATAAAATAAATAGAATAAAACAAAGAAAGAATAGAATAAAAATAAATACTGAAAAGGAAAATGTTTAGCACCAGCATTGTAATAAAGTCCTTTGCTGTTGTTTTCTTTGAAAACCCAAATCAAACTACTTATACTACAGCTGTAGTGGTGTCTTCCACTATTTTCATCTTAATCTTTTTACTTTCTTCCCATGTGCTTTATTTGTTTGTTATTGCTTTGAATTGCCTGTTTTTATTATGTACAAACACTTTTGTTGAGACTTTCCTTGGTTACGTCTTTAATTTAGTCATATTATTGTCACAAACTATTGCATATTAAATAAAAAAACATAGATATAGTAAGTGATGATCACGTGTGAAATTCAGTGCTGAGCACATTTGTACTCGAGTAACGAGTGACGACATCAATTCAGTAAGTTGTAAATCCGTTACACAACTTCCCCAAAAGGCACTTCCTGTTTATTTCCTGTGCATTTTGAAACACTGTGTATTTTCTTTACATTATACTTCAAATATTGTACTTTTTACTGCGCTACAATCACTTGACAGCTGTAGTTATCAAATTAAAACTTTTTACACACAAAATAAAAGCTTATAAAGTGTGATGTTCTGTTATTAAAACTACTTAATAATACTAATGAATGACTGAATTAACTGACAGACAATTACCTGACATGTATTTAAATAATCATTTATTTTTTTTATGTATTTCCTGGTTTCAAGCAGAGTATTTTTATATTTTGCTAGTGACTATTTAGTCAATTTAAATTGAATGTATTTATTTATTGCTTGGGCTGCACTTAGCTAAATTGTGATGGCTTTCTTACATATTTAGCAGATAGTGTAGTAGCATCAACCGCTATGTGCAGTTGCAACGTAATTAATGACGTTTATCATTATTATCATTTTTAAAAATGCTCCGCAATGACAGGGGTCAATCTGTCCTATAACCTTTGTACTTTAAGTACATCGAGTCTGACATTTTATACTTTTCGTACTTTTCGTACTTTTCGTACTTTTAGTACTTTTAGTACACTGGAAAGTACATGTGTGATGCATGCAGAACTTGTTCTTTAATCACACAGGGCTGATGAATTTCACAACCTTGGGAGAATAGGACTGGTCAAATACAGAATAGAGAGGAAGAGAGACAGACGTAAATAATGTTACTGCTTAAACCAGAACTATAAATTATTATTTTTCATTTTCCATGATACTTTTGACTTCACTACATTTCATAAACAGTACATTTACTGCTTCACTGCATTTACACTTTCCTGTATCGTCAGCATCTAATACCTAAAAGTAGCTCTGCCTGGTTCTATGTTGTCAGGGGACCATCTAGTATAGTAGTACTTTACAATAAGTACAATCAAATCAAGTATATCTTATATAATAAAAAATCGAGTACCGAGTATAATAAAAAAATAAAAAAATAGAGAGAGAGAGGCATGAAATTACTGTATAAAGACACAACATAATCACAAAAATCTGTGTAACACAGCTACAGAAACAGAAAATAGTGATAAGATCAAGTACAAAGGGACTAAAAACTACTAGTTAAGTTAGGATGAGTGGTTACAGTGAATACAACATGACTCCAGCATTCTCGGTTCATGTCCATCTGGGGACCTTTGCTGCATGTCACACCCCTTTCAGAGACCACAAGGAGACGTTTAAAAAATTTAAAACAACCACAAAGAGATGCACAGATAGAAAACAAGAGACACAAAACAGCTATGAGATGCAGAATGAGGACAACAAGACACAAAATGACCAAGAGAAAATACAAAGACGCTTAAAATGGACAAAATAATGACAAAGACATGCAAAACTACAAGAACACACATGTAAAAGGACGACAAAGAGACAGAAAAGGACAAAACATCTTAACAGACATCTAAAGCAAACAATCAAAAGAAAATCAAAACAACCATGAAGAAGCAAAAGACCATAAAAGAGACACAAAACTGCAAAATTAATGAAACAACAAGAAGATATTAAAATTAAAAAGAATAATAAAATGACTACAAAGGTACAAAAAATGTGCAAAAACTGGAATTTAATGGGAGAAAATGACCATAAAAACACAAAATGTGTCCAGATAAACATAAAACAACCACAAGAAGAGTAGAAAACGAGTTATCTGGAGTTTTTTTGTCTCTTTCAGTCGGGGTGTCCTCCAGTAGGAGGAGTTCAAGGGTCTTTTCCAGGTCGGTGCCCGGGGCCCCAGTGCGCCAGAGGCCGCCCGTGGAATAAACCAGTGTTTACACAGACATGTTATTATTTATGTTTTTTATAATGAAGTTAGTTTCTGTGCAGCCAGACTCACAGTGCACATGTGAATGTGAGGTTTTGTCCTGGTGTCAGCAGCTCTGGGTGTCACAGAGGAGGAGGAGGAGGAGGAGGAGGAGGAGGAGGAGAGCAGCGACTCCCTCAGAAACCAGCTCTGCACTTTGAGCGCAGCAGCAGCGGGAGGGTGTGAAACATGGTCCGTCACGGAAATAAATAACGGGACCGGGACGGAGACGGTGTTAGAGCAACCAGAGAGGCCACAACACGAAACAGAGCCAAAGGAAAAGAAAAGAGGAAGCGGATATTTGAAGAGAGAAGAGCTGAAGTCGGTGCCACACGTTTCAGTGTCGATGTCGGAGTTTGGACACGAATACCTGCGGAAAAGAGTCCCGGTGCGTAACGAGACCCCGTCGCTCCAACACAGGTGAGACTTGGTTTAGTAACTCACTGTTTAATGGGGACAATAATGCACGGAGAGATTCACATTCATTCGGGGGAACAAGGTGAACAGGGAGTTCAACTTTTCTGCAACATGGCCGCTCAGATGTCTCACAACTTCCCAGAAGTAGGCAGCACTGTACGGGACCCCCCCCCCCCCCAGTGTCCACTGGACACCTCCAGACTTATTATACATTAGAAAGTGTGTCTAATGCCGTGTCCCTGCTCGTCTTCAGTGCTGTAGCACACAGAAGCCAGGCCCACTTTTCAGGTCCAAACTTCTATTGGTGTTCTCTTCTGTGGGAGGAACGAAATTCCATTCAAAAATCTTGTCATTTTACGTTTCCTGGCCTAATGCCAAGCATTCAGAGTTTTTTGCAACAGAACTTAGTGCTTTACTAAAACAGTTAGTGTCCACTGTGGCATTCGGCATTACTGTGTTAAGTGTGTGACTAAGGCTTAGTGGCACTTACATGTGCTCTACTGGGTGTATCTGTGTGACTTCGAATGGTTTAATAAACACTCTGCAAGATAAAAATCATTGTATCTGACCTGTGGGGTTAGGTTTAAGCATTTTCACAGCCCACAGTACCCACAAACTGTAAAATGTGTTAGAATAGATACTTAATCAGCATAGAAACAAGCTGAGATTAGTCTGCTGTCCACATAACAACGTAAATATTCAAGTGTGCAGATATGCACTCATGCAAAGATCAGTATGATGTTAGAGAATAAAGAATAGAAGTGGGTTTTTCATGTTAATTTATGATTTGTGACAATGCAGTAAATGTACTTTGCACTCATTCTCACACCATGCATTACAATGATAGATCTGTCATAGGCTAAAATACTTAATGTTAAGTTAATATTAGTTGGCTGGTTTATTCTTTGTATTTTATTCTATTTCAAATTACACTCTGCCACAAATTAAAATTCAAAATATGGTTGTTTCATCCTCCAGCAGCTGTAACTTTAGCAGTTAAAAAGGGAAACAGGCCTTCAACCAAGCAGCTTTTTATTTACTTAGTGCAAACATTCAAAGAATGGTCAAGTTCATTAACAACAGGTACAAATAAAGACCATGACGGGACTTTTCCGAACTGTTGCTTCCTGTGGAGGACGCTGGAAAAGGGATGACATAGAAAAAGAGAGAGAGAGAGAGAAAGAGATCACAGTATGTGATGGAGGGGAAACAATTAGCCGACTCAGTAGCCATTCACCCCCCTGCACACGATAGCCAGGTATGTGGTATTTCACCTGAATATCTCACCTGCAGAGGCTTCTTAGTGGTTTCTTGAGTCGAGCTTCTACTTTATTTCATCTTCATCGTCTCCATATGGAAAGATTTTATCTGATGTTGATTTACAGTTGGTGCTGGATTGCGGTTGATGTCTCCTCTGTGTGTGGGGAGATAATAGCAGTGACGGTGAAACCTGTGATTATAAGAACAGTAATTCCGATCCAGCCTCTAGTTTATGTAATTTCTTAAGAATTAAATTATAGTGAAATCTAAGTCATTTTTCCATGTTGGAGCAGTTAGATAGCCCCCTAACGCTCAGATCTCTCCACTTGTTTACTGTTTGGCATGAGTTAATGCTCAGGTGCAGAAGCTTGAAGCTTCCCAGTCAACGTTTTAGCAAATAAAGACCACTTTTTGTTGCATTATTTGTTCAACAGCTTTGAATTTTATTTGCTGCAGTGATTTTTCCACGGTCCCTGATGCACTGAGAGGCCTTCAGCTTATCTCTCCATTGAATTACATTCTCAAGGATAAAGAAAAAGTCAAGTTAGATGTTAGATAATCAGATGTTTTTAAACTACCTCAGTGCAACCAACTTTCACTTCCTATCTCTACATCTTTGTCTCTTCCTGTTGTTCTCATCGTCTTAGTTTCTCATTCTCTTCCTCCTCTCCAGTACCTTCATCTTCTGTTCTTGCTCTATTTCTTTAGAGCCTCTTTGCATTTGTTCTGCTCTTTCTTTACAGCTGGCGTGATCTTCTTACAGTAAGGTTGCAGTCTCCAGACAGGAGTCTGAAAACAAGTCATGCACATGCTATTTTCCCAGAGCCTGCTACTGCATGGGGTGGTCAGACTGAAAGCAATAATAAAACAATGTCAACTGCTGTGCTGGTGGGGACATGTTGCTTCAGGTACCAGTGAGACAATGAAATATGATCTGAGAAGGCCGCTTTGTCTCTGAGCCATGAGTGTGAATCGCATTAAAGTTGTTCTCAGTAGCACAAGTCAGGACTGTATAACTCTAGATAGTTATCTTGGAAGAAGTTGTTTTATCTTATTTCCTCTTAGTTGCCAGATAAACAGTGGAAATGTGAGTAAGCCATATTATCCAGCGCTGGTGCTCGTCAGACCCCATTCAGCATGTTGAATTAGCAGCGGACCTGTCGTTGGGCCACACAAATTGATCGTGAGGCACCGCAGTCGGGGCTATAGTTAGCTGTGGCTCTTTGATGTTGGCCTTGGGTTCTCGCGACCTTTAAAGTGAAGACAGTCAGTTTTATAGACATACCAATGACAATCCCAGGGACAGCCACAGCATGCATGTTGAAAATGACCACTGTGATCAGACATGAAGCCGAAATATTAACAGGAAGGAACCCATGTCTGAAAGAGGCTTTATTTGAAAGTTCCCATGAAGACCTCTTTAGCAGCCATCGTATCTCCACATTACAATAACCTGTAGCATGTGGAGTCCTACAAACACCCCTGGCACGCTAGCTGTCCATCCTAAATTTGTAATCTGATAAGCGCTGCTTCTGTTTTTACCTGCCTGGTGCCTGGTGCCTTTGAGGGATCAAAGGTCAGGAGGGGTAGACTGGAGACTGGAGAGGCCGGGGTTGGAGAGAGATTTGCTTTCGGTTCAATCTGCTTGACTCTGCTGCTTTTTGAAGGTGTTTCTTTGTGAAGAAAAAGTTCAAATGAAGGTTTTGTGTTGAACTGTTGAACTGCCTCTTACTTTAACTAAAAGTCTTGGCTCAGTAGATCTTCAGTCCACTGTTATTGTCTTCAGAGTGATACCTCTTACTTCATATTCCATCTTTGGTTTATAGACAGCGGTCTTGTTAGCTACTCTTGTTACTGTGAAGAGTTGTTTAGGTTCATAGGTATTAATGCATCAGTGCATGCAGCAGTGTACTGCTTATTATCGTGACCTGTCAGGGCTGATGGTGAGAATACAGAGCAGCTGCAAGTGGTAATGCAGTCATGTGGTGTGTGTGTGTGGGTCACGCTCTTTAGTACCCCCATGCCTGCCTGACGCCTGCTTGTGTACCGGCGTTCTCCCTCTGTCCCACTTGTGAATATTAGGTTTGTGGATCCACTCACAGAGCAAAGCGGTGAGTCCAGTATCTGCATTTCTTTTATTTGTAGTTTAATATTTGGCCACAAATCGAAGCCTGTAGTTATTTAAGTTCATGTTTTCACAGAGAGCAACAGGTGTATGTGCGTGGGACAGAAAGTGAGAGAGGGATGTTTGTGTTAATGTTCATCACCATTTGCCCTGCTCAGGTGTTGGGCCTGCCTGATCGTACCCGCTGTTGTGACAGAGTGTGTGTGGTTAATGCACAGGTGCTCTGATTGGGTGGTCAACACTGATGTGACAGCCACTTTACACACACAAAACTCCTGCAGCAAGATTTTTGCAGCATGCAGTCATGAATGAGTATGTCTGTGCAGGACTAAGAATGGCAGCACCAAGGGGTCACCCACTATTTTTATCATCAATCCCGCTGAGTGTCGTGTTAGATATTTGTACCAAAGATGGTACAGATGCTAAGTAATACTTTACTACTACTTTATACATACATGTCTGTATGGGTTTTGATAAAAAATCTTCTTAATTATATGATCATTTGTCATTTGTTGTTTAAAAATGTCAAACATTTGCTGTTTAAAGCATCAAAATATAATCATTTGATGCTCTTCTTGATCATAATTGGATTTTGGTCTGTTTGTCAGAGAAAACAAGAGGTGAGTTAACAGCTGTCTGCAGATAAAGATCAGACTGACGTCACATTAAATGGTGTAAATTAGTGTAGATTAATGAACAGGCTTTCAGTTTCTGTCCTCTCTGTGTTCATAGTCTTAAATGATTATCACCGTACTATTATTTCCCCTCAAAACATGAAACGTTGCATGTCAGTCATTTTAAATATGACAAGGACAGATTGTCAATACACTTTTATATTTAAGGAAACATCAGTGATTCTGCTAGTTTTGATAAATAAACATATGAAGTTTCCAGGATCCTGTGAACCACGTTTTGCAGCAGTGGTGTTCATCTCATAAATAGGTCATTTTGAATTGGACAAAATCAGGATACATTCTCTCCACAAACAAGCTTATGTGACACTTCTGCAACTACGAAGGGCGTAAACATCTGCTGGATAAATCATGAAAACAATGCTGCTGAGAACCGTGATGTTCTCCAACGTCCAGTTTACAAGCTGCTGCTGCAGCTGACAGACGTTGAAATGCGATGATTAAGTTCACATGTGGCAGTTGAGAGTTGGAACCACATCCTGAACAGGAACATTGTTTTGTTAGAACCGATATGTCAATATGTGTGGTGACATTGCAGGTATGAAGAGTAGGCGTTGAAATATCAGCTGACAGGAAATAAGTGCCTTTTATACTCAGGCTGCCTTCAGTTCACTTTGTTTTTTTATTTAGTATAATGCACATTAGAACTGCACGAGAAGTCTTATCACAGTCGTGAGTGAACGTTATAACCTGTTCTCTCTGTGATGATGTGATGAGTCTGTTTAGGCAGCGGTGCACGTGGCACGTGTGTGAACACATGACTTTACACTGTGCAAAGTGCAGACGGGGTCGACATTGATGCCAAAGACTGTATTAGTCTGTGTCCCCTGCTGTCTCCAGAAACCCTTTTTTAATTTTCTCTTCTCTGTCTTTCTGCCAGACGCCCTTTATTGAAGCTGCTCTGTTCTGTGTGACCCCCGGACACGGAGAGGTATGACCACACACACACACACACACACACACACACACATCGACACTCAGTCTCTACTTAAGCATTCAGCTGTTTTCTTAACTCTAATGGGCCTTAAGTGAGGAGTTAGTGTTAGACTGGGAGCGGATCCTCTAATTCAGACTGTGTGTATTCAGAAGTGTGTGTTTTTTCTTTGTTTTTGTTTGTGTGTTTGTTTCCGTAAAGCTCAGCAAATGTCAGCCACAATAAAACACCACGGTGTAACAGCAGTGTGCTTTGACCACACAAACACACACCGACACACATGCCTCTTTCTTTTGCTCTCCCCTGTACTTTACTCTCTACAGCTCTCAAGTCCTGAAGAGAGCACAGAGCCCAAAGTAACTCCTGTCTGTCATCAGTCAGATTAACTTTTATAGCCGACTGCGTGGGGGGCTTTTATTTCCACTGGAAACAATTAGACAGATTTGTGATTCAGGAGTAAAATTTACAGTTCGTTTTGTGAACAAAGCACTTCATGTGATTATCTGATTTGTGTTTTACGTCTAAGACAGCAGTAATTTGAAGTCAGTACGTTTAAAACATTTTACTGTCTACACACAAAAACTTCTTCTGGTAGTTTTAATAGCTCAGCAATAATTTGACAGATCCTCAAGGGTCTGTCTGTTGCCAACTATCTCGATAACGGCTCTAAAAGGTTTTATTGTTTATTCAAGTCCCCCTCGGGATAAATTTTAAGACCTATACCTTAACATATTTATTTAGTGGAAATTAGCACGTGTTAGCAAAGTAAACTGATGTTGCAGTATGCACTTTTGCAGTTTGTTCCCAATTTTAAATGGAGCATTTGCATTTTATGGCAAAACTAGGCACCAAACTACTGTCTAACATTTAAATTAACATAAATATGTAAAGATACCTAACTAAGGACACATTAACATGAACAAATTGTCTAAAATAAAGTAGGATCTCTGCATCGCAGCTGTGCCTCCACCAACCAGTGAAGTTATAGTTGTAGTTTACACATGTCTGTCTCATGGTGGTTTCCTTTGGTTCTGATTGAGGGCGACTGTTCTTAAATACTTTGGAAACATACAAGTAAAACAATTTGCCTATTTTAGGGTGAGTCAATAAAGAAAATAATATTGGGCGCCCCTGTTAAAGTTTTTAACTGTGGGTGTTCAGGCTGCTGCTGCAAAAGATGTTTAGCAGTGCAGTACTTAATGTTTAGGATTTTAGTTTTCTAATCACTTAAATGAACAAAGAGTCATTTCAGTTGTGGTTTAAGGACCATCTGTAAAACCTAAAATGTCTGACAGTAACCTCTTCCATCACTCACATTGCTTCTTACTGTTGCTCAACTGCACAATTAATGCAACTTGTTTTGATGAATAGCTAAATATGACGTCAAACACCGGCTTCCAGGTTGAAGATGAACAACTGTAATTCTCAACTTTACAATTTACATGTATGAGACAAAATGTTAAAGCATATTTTCCAAACATAGGTATTTTAACTAAATAGAACAAGATCTAAAACAGGACTTGATATCAAAACCCGTCCCTTGCCAAGCTCTTCCTGGCGCTCTGACATGGGAATGATTGTGAGAAGCGTAATTATATCTACGATGATTTAAAGCTTTCAGAGTTAAAATAGGAAGCAGACCTCACAGACCAAATGTTCCCCCATGTCAGCTTTACTCAGACAGACAGACACAGACAGACGGGGCGCAGTTATCACCCAGACCAGGCTGGAAATAACACTTTACTCACCATAGGAATCCAGTGTGGTGGCTGATGAGCAAGTGAGACTTTTGGAAACAGTCATAGGTCTTTATTTGGTTCATGTAATGTCAAAACTGAATCAGTCATTAAACTTTTTACCTGCCCCCAGTTTTTAGACATTTACTTATTTTGCTTTCTGCTGTTTAGTTAGAGGCAAATGTCAAAATCACTCTTGTGTTAATAGCAGGTGTTAGTTTAGCAACAAGACTGGAAACACATTACATCTCATTTGTTTCATCTGTACAGAACAATTAAGCATAAAAAGCACAATTTACAGTTTTATGTGGGTTACTGACGTGTGCATCAGACTGAGCACCAGATGTGTATTTGTCTATTTATTGAACTATTGCTTTAACACCTTATTGTAGGATGTTTTGATAACCGGGGACAGTGTTAGTGAAGTTTAGCTGTTAAATCTGAATGATGGTCACAGTCAGGAAGTCTTGTTCCGGGAAGTCTCTGGACTATTTTTTGATATCTTGCACTTTGCCTGTCATAATATCTTCTTTTGTTGACAGAGCACATGAGAAGGGTGGAGGGAGGCCTTTTATTTTTTTTAAATGATGGTGAAAGGCGCTGCCGTATGTCTGGCACACTGACGCATGCCCAACCCTAACCCAAAAGGCACTTTTCAGTCAAGAATCAGTTTAAGCTAAATGTCGACCAGGTTCAGTTGACATCCTGAACAGGGCTTTTATAAAACCATTATATTTAATTAAACATATTTAATATTTTCAGCTGTGTTTTTACAGTATGACTGTTACATAAGTGTAACATGAGACGGTGGTGGGCTCAGCATGGCCGTCGCTGTACTCGGTGTTGAAAGCACTTACAGAACCTGCACATCACTAACCAGCATCCACAGCCTGACAGGAACGAAGCCGCTGGATCAAGACGTGGACGAAAGTGAAGGAGAGACTGTGTTTCTGAGCGAGAAGGAGTGACTGAGAAGAGGGATCCTTCTTTTGTGTGGATGAAGCATGAAGTCTCCTGGGAAGCTTTCAAATCCTCTCTGGAATGTGTGTGTGTGTGTGTGTGTGTGTGTGTGTGTGTGTGTGTGTGTGTGTGTGTGTGTGTGTGTGTGTGTGTGTGTGTGTGTGTGTGTGTGTACTGGGGGTTGGCCTGTCACCACATTTATACAAGGAATGCAAATATTTGTGTGTGTGTGAGTTTCTGCTTTGTGGTGTAGTGTAACTGTTACCATGACGACTGTTATCCTCTGGTGCTTTCGATGTCACCTGACGGCACCGACTTTGTTTATTTCTTTCTTTCTCTATCTTTCTTTGTTTCTATCTTTCTTTTTACGTACAGTGCAGTACAGTAATATTGTGTAAATGCCACTCTGCAGATCAGATTTCACCAGCTGCTCTCGTTAATATGTTTATTTAACAACCACTCAACCCGTCCTCTGGTGGCCCTGAACTTGACTCTGAAACTAGTTTTCTAGTTTGTGTGTGCAGGTGTGGCTGTGTCAGTAAGTAAACCATGGGTGGGTTAATGAACAGCCCCCCTGGGTCAGAGTCTCTTTATAAAAGGATTGTTAATATATATTTTTATGTCGGACAGCTCAATTGAAAGATCCAACATCACTGGGGAAATGACAAAAACAACCAATTACAGGCACCACAGGGCGCCATAAAAAAGAACAAAGAGAGACCAAAGGGAAAAGAGTACAACAACATAAAACATAAAATAAGACTGTGAATAAAAAGCAAAAACAATAGAGATTAGGCAGAAAATGACTTATTAGAGACAAACACCAACACAAAATGACAGTGGAGACAATTTCTTTTCAAAATAGACACAAACTGACAAATAATGACCAAAAGGAGACAAAAACAAATATTAAATGATGATTAGGAAGAAAGAAATGTTGAAAAATGTTCACAAAAACACAGCACAGAGTAAAAAACAACCAATAACTCGTACAGAATTATTCAGAACGAGGCACTAAAAGTCCAAATCACCACGAAACAACCAAACGTAAGTCACTTTCTCATGTGAACTCTGTCTGGAGACTCAGGCCTGGACATCATGTGGAGTTGCTTTGAGGCATGTAGAACACAATGGGAGATTGTCCGAGTCAGATGTGTTCTCACTTGGGGAAAATCCTGGGAGTTTTGGCAAAGTGTTCCTGGGGAAAAACGTGCAGGAGCCACCACATGCTACAAAATGCAGAAATCAGTGTTGTGTTTGTTGCACGTCAAGGAAAAGGCAGATGCATGAGTAGAAACAACAGCACCAAAGAAAACAAGTACGATAAATACTACTGCTGTATTCACACCTGGGCACAGTTGGACATTACCCAGACTTTATACTAGGGAGCTGGTAGGTTGGTGTCTGTTTAAAGACCAGGCCAAGTGAGTCGGACGTTTGAGTTGTGACACACAGCTCCTCTGGGTAATGAGAGGTTCAGGGTTCCAGTGCATATCTGAAAACAACTATAGACACAAAATGACCTACAGGCATAAAAAGACCACAAATAATGTTTGAAATAAAAACAAAACATCCATGAGGTGGGCGCAGCAGTAATCCTGGAGCACTGTTGAGGGTAAACAGATATTTTACCCTAAAGATTGCACGACGACCGTGTTTATTTCATCAGTTCAGACAAACATCTTTCTCCGCTCTAGTCGTGCATCACGAGCTTGAGATTTTTTTAACGCTTGGATGAAACTCCAGGTGCTGAGAGCCTTTCTCTGCTGTTTTGTTTTTGTTTTTCATGCAGGATGGTGATGGAGGAGGGGGCGCTGAGCGACAGAGGGAGGGGGGCCCCAGCAACAGCAGGAGCAGAGGGGAGACAGATCTTAGTGGCGCTTGGTGAGTTGACCTTTGCACCTATAATAAGCCTAACATATCCTCTGCACGGCACACATGCAGCTTGTCGTGTCTGTTTCTGACATTTTGATTTTATTCTTTCAGTCCATCTGATCTGATTGGTTATGATTGTTTTGATTGCTTTCTTCTTACTCATACATGATTTTCTGTTTCACAGCGGAGCAGAACTTTGATGCCTTTTGTCTCTCCACGTATCGAACAGCCTGCAAGCTCAGATTCGTACAGAAGAGATGCAACTGTAAGTCACCACTGTGGGATTATCACTAACATGACAGCTGGGATTTTAGTCTCTTTTTTGTGAACGTTAACATCATCATGACTCTGCAGCTCTTCAAGGTGAAACCCAACTTTGTCTTTGTGATAAATATCTTCTCTCACTGACGTCACTACATTTGTTCTAGTGCATCTGATCGACATCTACAATGTGATCGAGGCGGTACGGGACGCCGGTCTGAACGCTGTCGAGCTCAACGCCGGCATCTCTGTGACCAGACTGGAAAACCTGGTGTCCTCCCTGTTTAACCAGCTCAGCAAGCGCCTGCCCACCACACACACCATCAACCCACGAGAGAGCACCGTCCTGTTAGTGGAATTCCTCCTGGCTGCTATGGACAGGTAGCTACAGTCCTGTTATCGGTAAACGTACATCCACATACAGAAATGAGGGTGAAACAAACTACTGAGAAATATGTGTTTGTATGTTTTCCAGTGAACCAGACAACCGGCTGACGGTGCTCTCTGTGAAGGCAATGCTAGCAATACTGTGTGGAGGGAAACTGGTGGATAAGCTTCGCTGTGAGTACCAGCCTGACTTGGAGTTTGTGTTTTTACATTTCCCTGAAAACTGGCATGAGTGTGTTAATATCAGACGTGGACTCTGCTTGTAAACAGAGATGATAAACAGGCATGATCGTTATAAAAGCAAAAGTAAATCCTGCAGCCTTTCTGCAGAACACTATATCACTACAACACGTTAAAACAGTGACATAGGAAAACAACTAACAACCAGAAACTTAATTCTGTCTCTAATATATAAACAGAATTTCCAACAAAATCTTTTTAATTTTTGTTTAATTTTGCACAAATAAAAAAACAATAAAAAACTGTAGCTTAGGAAAATGATGCTGGTGAAACTTTTATTTAACTGAAAACTTTAATTTTCCAGCTATTTTCCAGATATGGAAAAACTTCTGTTGTTTAGTCATAAACACAGGAAAAGAAAAAAATAGGTCAGACTTAGAAAGTAGATAACAAGATAACTTTATTTTTTCCACTTGTCTTTCAGCGTTTCTGTAATTGAAGCTCTTAAGTGAGAAAAACATTAGACAAATCCAAATCATAAATAAATGTTCTCCTCTGATATTTTAATTAACCTTGTTTTTATCCTAGTTTTCTAGGGATGACTTCAACAGCAAAGTGAGAGGTTGATCTGATTTCTGACTGACAAGATTCATCCAGACTTTAATATCTACAGTGACATGTTTAGGTGGAGCACCACATAAACAGTTATGCTAAATTAAATTTGTAATACAATATATGTAACATATTACTACAGAAAGAGGAAAAACAAGTATGACTATTTGCAAAAGTCTCTAAATCTTAGTCTAGTGTTGAAGTTTTCATAGAGACCTATAGATGTTACATATGTGCCATCTTGTGGAAAACACATGTCGGTGCTGCAGTTAGAGTAAAAGTTGTGATAATGGAGAACTAAAATGGGACAGTTTGTACATATGTACAGAGTTAAACAGGAACTCAGTGTACAGATACTAAATGTTCAAGGCTATTTATAGCTTCAGGTTGAACAACACCAGAATCCCAAAGGTTAGTGGTGCACGGTGAGACAAACGTCATAGAGAACAAACTCAACCTTTGGAATGGATTTCACCTGGTTTTCATACTCGTAGAGAAATGCAGATGCAAATTACTATTTATATCGTCCATGTCTGCTTAAGTATTGTCAGATGCTGTTGTTTGATTATGACCTGTGTAGTGTGAAATCTTTTTAAATTCATTCCTTGTTAACTGTTTGTTTTCGTGTTTGTGTGCAGATGTGTTTTCTCAGGTGTCTGACTCCAAAGGTGCGTTGGTACAGTCACAGTTTGATGCTTTTCTAAGGGAGGCCCTCAGGCTGCCCACTGCCGTACATGAAGGACCGTCCTTTGGCTACACGCACACATTAGCACGCTCATGCTTCACACAACAGGTCGGTCCATCTGTCTTTCATTACACAGTAAATCAGTGCAGTTTCATATTATGTATGTATGATTTCTCTGCACAGGTTAATAATAACAGATTCCAGTGGCTCTTTTTTTAATTGTGATTTATTCTGTGTTTATTCACGTAGAAGAGGGTGATGCTCAACATGTTCCTGGACATCGTAGCCAACCCTCCCGAGTGTCTCGTCTGGCTGCCTCTCATGCACCGCATGGCCAACGTCGAGCATGGTACAAACACACACACACACAAGGAATTCAGAAACACACCGCCAGCTAATCTTAATAGCTGAAATTCACTTCAGTTCATGCATCCCGGTGTACAGGTTGTTGAAAATGGAGTTCTTAGTCCTTTTCTGATAGGAGTTATATCCCATTTTCTTGATTTCTGCCTGGAGATGCAGTCGCCAGATGCATCTGGCAAAAGAACTTTCTGCAATTTTTAGCCTTGAGTTGGGGAAGAGTCAGAAATCACAAAGGTACAGATCAGGTGAGACATTCAAAATAGGTTGCACAAGTGAAGATGGTGGCTCTGGTGGCTTGATATGCAGGAGCGTCGTGGTGAAGGACTCAGTGTCTCCACTCAGACTTGGTACTGGTGCTGTACTTTTCTTAGCTAAACTTTGGACCAGTTCAAACTGAGCCAACTGCTTCTGGACGCCTGCTGTCTGACAGGTTCTCTGTCTCTCGCCCGTCTTCCCCCCAGTCTATCATCCTGTGTCGTGCTCCTACTGTCGTAGCAATGGCATGACGGGCTTCCGCTATCGCTGCCTCCGTTGCCGTGGTTACCAGCTGTGTCAGGACTGCTTCTGGCGCGGCAACACCAGCGGATCACATAGCAGCCAGCATCACATGAAGGAGCACTCATCCTGGGTGAGTCACTGTGTGGTTACTCATTCGTGTGTGTGTGTGTGTGTGTGTGTGTGTGTGTGTGTGTGTGTGTGTGTGTGTGTGTGTGTGCATTACCAGCAGTAATTGTCAAACTTCACAGCAGCACTTTTAATTTGAGTCTGTTGATATTTTGTGTGGAGGAATTATTTGTATTCATGGTGACAACCAGTAATAGAAGAAGTTCAGCTGCTCACCTGGTTTTAGGAGTAATAACAACTTACCATTCTTAACTGAAAAACTCATCCTCGCTCCACCAAACCCCCTGATTAACTGTTTAGGAGCTGCCAGGAGATGGCGTTAAGACAGAGATATGTGCAGATTCTGTGGGAGGAGAGATGTTTCTAACCCTCTCTGACAGAGTTCATTTAACGATACTGTTTGGACCACAGTTTAATAGTTTTATGGTAAATGTTGTGCAGGATGAGATTGTTTCGACCAAGAAAAACACACGTGGCTGTTTGGACAAATAAATCTATTGTAGCTCGACAAAACACAGAGATGGACAGGAAGCTCTAATCCAGGTTTAGATAGATAGATAGATAGATAGATAGATAGATAGATAGATACTTTATTGATCCCCAAGGGGAAATTTTAGTATTGCAGCAGCCATTACACAGAAAACATTTGAACCCTACCTACTACAGCAATATAATTGGTATAAATCATGTAACTAAAACTTTTAATATTTATTTCATCTTCTATTATCTGTGTTTTTGCCCAGAAACATAAAACTTTTACTTTGAAAAGTGATGATTTCAGCATTTAAACTTCCGACTGTCTAGAACTTAAGAGAAATGACAACACATCCGTATGATTCGTACTTCTCTGGTTGGAGTATTGTAAAACCTACCCCCTCACTAAATGGTAAAACTACTCCACTCTAATACTCCTACATCAACTTTCAGTACAGTTCCTATGTAAGTAAAAAGGTCCAGTTTGACGTGTTGACTGTACAGTACATCCCCTGAATTGCAGTGGAGTAAATGGAGTTGCTGTAGCCTTAAAGGAAAAATGTTTACCATGAAGGACCAAAGTATGATTAGATGGAAACATGGTTGTTGAATTATTCATCACAAAGTCTTGGAATAATTTGTCTTATTAATGTTTCACTAAATCTCCAGCTCCTGCTTGTCCGACAAAATCTCCTCATCACAGGCTCATCCTCCTCCTGATAATCCTCAGCAGCAGACTTTACATATCATTTACAGCAGGATTCAGCTTTGGGCTGCAGTTTATTCTCAGTTTACCTGATTTTCATGAGGAAAGTTAAATAAAGTACTTTTAGCAGCTGCAGGAAATGTTTACACATGTAAATAAACAGAAAACTATTTATGAAGTTTGACCTGATGTGTGTGTGTGTGTGTGTGTGTTTGTATAGAAATCACCGGCGACAAAGCTGGGTCGAGCCCTGGGCAGGACTCTGGGCTGTGTGTCTTCCAGAGAGCCCCCCCACCCCATTTACCCAGAAGAGCCTGAGAGGACCCTCAACCTCGCCAACTTAGTGTAAGACCTATTTGTTCATAACAGAAGGTTAAACTATAAACACTGAGACGTATCTACTACCACTTGTGGCTGAGTTGATGCTTCATTTAAAAATAAAAGAGAAGCTCCACCTCTGTGGACGAACGGTCCGGCTGCTCCGCCCCTTGCGGTGGATCTCACGCGGTTTGATTTTCCAAACATTAACAGACTGGATCATTACAAACCTGCAACCATTAGGCACATATTCAGTCAGGCACACAGAGGCTGCACTTGCCACAGATGTGAGTATGTTTCCAGCGACGCTCCATCAGATTTCGACCCCTCGTCAAACGTAGTTTGTTGTGAATTTCTGCTGCTCTGAATCTGCGGTTCGTTCTTTCTCTTCCTCTCCTTCTTTCATTTTCTCCCTCTGGTGATCTTTGGCCTGTCTGTGTTTGCTCAGACCAGTGCAATTCACTGTTGCATGAATGCACTCAAGAGCACGTGAGAGCGTGTGAGTGTGGGAGAATGTGTGTTTTCTGATAGGAGGGCCTTTGTTAGTAAATGATTCAATGCGGTTATGCTCAGTCTGTGTTTGAGCTGTTGATCATGTGGGTGTGATACTTTTTCTGTGTGTGTGTGTGTGTGTGTGTGTGCACAGCCCTTCTCGACCTGTTGGAAACACCAGTGAAGCCATGTTGTTGTCCTCATCAGCACCCGAGTCTTCAAAGAGGTAATGACTAACATTTTTCTGTGGATGAAGGCCGCGAGTAATGACTCGTTTGTTATGTTGTAAATTGGATTTTCTTCAACATGGAGTTAACACCAATCAGATCAGAGCGCTCCGATCTGATGAGCAAGAGGTTGACGGGGTTGAGAAAGGTGGAGGAGGTTTGAGTCATGCAGCACTGAAACGACAGCTGACAGAAGCAGAGAGGGAGGTGTATTTATAATAAAACTTTGACAGCTAAGAATTGATTTAATCACAGAGACTGTGGCGGAGAATGATTGGGTAGAAAGGTGAGGCACCCTGTGAGCGAAGGTGACAAAGAGACGATGAGACAGAGAAGGGAAAAAATGTAGAGTATGAGCTGCTCAGTGAGTCTGAAGCTTTTTTTTTTTTCATTTTAAAGTTTCCTCAAATAATTTTTAATTTTACTGAAAACTAAATGTAAAATCCCCAGTACTGTTCTTATCTAGGCTCAGGGTGTGTTTAATGACGCATTAAGGACATTATGTAGAATTATTTTAACTTGAGCTAAGTTTATGTCACCATTTAAAAAGATGAATTTTACTATAATTCTGACATTAAATGAAAGACTCCAACCTTTATGTAATAAAACAATAATAAATAGTGACAGCAATGATAAAATAATAATCGGATCAAGACTTTATGACTCCATTCTTGATGAAATTGGAATTTATTTTCCTAAATTGAAGCATTTTTAATGATCTTTTTAATGTTATATTTTGGATTTTGTTACATGTATTCTCTGCTTTTAATGATAATCAACAGTACAAATGATATTTGGCTGTGAAGATATGTGATTTATAGTAAATTGAAATATATAAACATCTTAAAATAGAGAATCTACAACATGTTCATTCAGAGCAGATGCTGTATTGACAATATCTTAGTAACAATCATGTCTGTCAGCGTGAACTCGAGTTGTTTCTATGAAAACGGGTGAGATGGGTCAATAATCGGCGTGTGTTACACTGACGCTGTTTTCTTTCTGTTTTCTGTCATCCAGTGTGTTGGCGGCTCAACGTATGAACGAGGAACACGCTCTGATCGCGGCATATGTGAATCGCCTCCAGAGCAGCCCACGGTGAGGGAGGTGCAGGGGTGCAGCAGGGGGTCGGTTATGTAAGAGACTCAGGGAGGGTGTCAAGAGGAGAGCAGCACAGTGAGGCTTCAACTGAGTCAGAGTCCAAATTTAATCCTATGACTTATTAGCATTATGATAAAGAGAGCAAAAACAGCACAAGGGAAACGTGCAGTATCATCTAGAGAGGATTATTTTTGATACTCACTCAGCTGCCACCTATTACATGTACATTCCTCTAAGTGGATATACTTTCAAAATCAACCTTTGCTGAAGCTTTTTAGTTGAGCTGCGATTCCCAGTCTTCTTGCTCCATGACTGTGAATCACAGAGCTGCTGTAACGACCAATGCAACAAACGTTTTGTTCAATTTTAACTATATCTGGGTGAATATTTTACCCTGTTCCACCTTCTGTGTTATTGCCTGTTTCCATATTAGTTATGCTTTTGCTCCGTGCAGCGTTGGACCATTCATACTGGTGATATTTTATATTTCAGTCGGCTGTGTTTGGTTTTGTTTTTCGTTCCTGAGAGTCTGGTGTTAGTTTTTGGCCATTTAACTGATCATTAGCGTATTTTGTTGCCTGTAAAGTTGCTCATTTTCCTGCTCCTGTGTGTCAGTAGTGTGGACAGTCCCAGCAGACAAGACGAGGAGCACAAACTGATCGCTCGCTACACGTCACGACTGGCCGAGGCCGACGGCGCAGGAGTAAGTCGACAGCACCTTATTTTCTGTTACACACAGTAACCTGATAAAAGAGCGAGTACACAGTCAGGTTCTTTTCTTTATTTTCTAAAACTTAAATGACCAACGAACTAAACCAAAAGCCTTTAGAAACTAAGAGGTGTGATTCTGTCTGTGTGTGTTTCAGGTGATACCTCAGCGCAGCATCAACTTTGATGTGAACAAACAGAAGAGGGAGCTCATTGCTCAGCTGGAGTGCAAGAACAGGTTAGAAACCATGTAGATGAGTTAAGTCGAATACGATTACTAACTAGGTTACTTTTCCTTATTCGATCTGTCACTTTGTAGGTGTTTTTATGACTGTATGAATGTAAATATGCAGTGCAGGATTATTATTGTATACGACATTGGAAAATAATACAAAGACTATTGATTTGAAGCATTTTCACCAATTGGAATGAAAAAATTTACCAGAAAAAAATGTAAAACATTGAAGAAACGAATAATGATTGTTTAAAAAGTGCAGCCTACAACCTTTAAGATGGTGATATAGCTCTGCAGGTCCTGTATGAATGTATGTATGTATTAATATGTATTAATATTAATGTGTATTAATATTAAATATTGATAGTAAGTGGTTAGACTACAACAAAAACATTTTGATAAAAAAACTAACTCAGGTAACAGAACCTGTGCTGTAGAAGCTTGATCTTGACAAAACAATCTGTGTGTTTTGAAACGCGTCGAAGACCATTACTGCCCATTTACAGTGGTGCTGGAAGAATGTTCTGTGGACTCGCATATTTTTGTCACACACAAATGTCTTTTGCGTTGTTTTAGGACTATTATCAAAATCTGCTCATGTTTTGGGTCATTTTTATGGAAGAAATACTTTAAGGGGTTCACAGACTTTCTGGAGCCACTGTGTGTGTGAGCTTGTGTCATCTAAATGCAGCTATTTATTGTAGCTTTATTATAGATTTAAACTGACTATCACTTATATTCCACTCGTAAAGCATACAGAAGTCTGTTTAGTCATGTAATGCTCCCACACTTTGCTGACTAGTACGTTTTTTTAATTTCCCAGAGAGATCCTGGCAGAGATCCGACGTCTGCGTGCAGAGCATGACGCGGCGTGCCAGCCCAGCCCGGAGAAGGGCAGTACCAACCCGACTCTTCTGGCTGAGCTTCGGCTGCTCAGGTAAACACAGACACCATCACGGATCAGGAGTTACTGTAGCTTGATGTAAATATACAAACAAGCGGGTGGGTGTGACTTGACCCTGTGAGTCAGTTCCACAGAAATGAAACCCAAATATCATGAAAGTTTGTCCGTTGTTTACCACAGTGGAAGGTTTGGCGGGAAATCGTGTTGCTTTGCAGCACAGAGGGAGAGTGCTTTAGGGCAGATGGCCGTGACAGATGGTGGATTTTCTAAAAAACAAATGTAAAATTCTTGTTCAATGTGTTTATGGTTTTCTGTAAGAACAAAAGCTCAGAGGAGCGGGAGAAGTTGGAAGAGATGACGTTTAATCGGTCTTTATATAGAGCAATAGTAAATCTGCAAACATAGAAAAGAGCTACCAGTTTATCCACTGGGATCTCATTTGTTCAAATCATTTTATTTATACAGCTCAATGTCACAAATTTACCTCGCGGGGCTTTAAAATCTGCACAAATCAAACATATCCAATGTGTCTTTTCAGCATCATCTTAATTGAATTTGCTGTTTTTTTATGTCTCTCACCAGACAAACAAAACACAGTGACTTTATTTTGGACAAATCCAAATCTGTTTAGTAGATTGTTTGATTGTAATCTTTAATCTTCACCTTTGTCTGAGTTTAAATTGTAAAAATCCCACTTTAAAAACAGACACCTGTGGATGAATGAGTGTAGCTACTGGAGTTATTTATGTGACACGATCACATGCATATTACTTTGGATTATGGAACGTTTTCCAACTGAAGTTTGGTGAAGTTTGCATCCAGAGCAGATTGTCTGGAAGTCTGTTTGAGCCCTCAGCACTATTTGCATTAAGCCTTTGATTGTAACTTGCTAAACTGACAGGACCAACTCTCCTCTCTGTCTTCTGGAGTTGTCCAGTGGTATGATATCGTTTGTATCATAACATAAAACACAGTTAACTTTCTAGTGGTCACTCGCTTTAAGGATTTTTTAAAATATATATTAGTACACATGTAAAAGAGGTCTTAAATGGACAAAAAAATAAAGTAGAACCGTTGAAGCTTTATTGAACTCTTGAATCACAATGACCCAGCTCTGGATCTATTTTATGACTCAGACTCTCTTTGTTTTAAATGTTTATTTTCTCATTTATATCCTAGCATGTGAAGTGAAGCCAAGTCAGAATGAGAAGAGTTGTGTTCATGCTATAATGTCACATCCAGACCGCAAACTGTGTACAACACTGTTACTCTGGTTTGATGTGAGTCAGCACATCTGATATCAAATGTAGACTCTTAAAGCTCAAACTCTTTCTGCTTTCAATTCACAGTAAACAGTAAATTCATCATTTGGATGCAGTGTGGACCTACTTTGTGCTCCTGCTGTTGCAGGCGACTTAGCTGTATTTAGCCGTAGCCTGTGTTCTGTGGAATACGCTGGTGGTTGCACGTAAGATCTGAAGGTCTAGTTTCAAGGCCTTTCTGGTGTGACATCAAGAAAATGTCATTCTGTTCCCTCATCTAATTACTTTATGGTTTCATTTTCTCCTGGCAAAGCTCTCATCGGAGCTTCTGCTGCTCGATCTCCCGAGTGTCTTTCGACGAGGATCCGGTCCCATCGGTCTCTCATTTCACTAACTAGACAACTTGACAACTGTTAGGATAAGTGCAGGAGGGAGATGGGAGCTTTTTGGCAGGTTCCCAGCTTTGATTCAATCACTCATTAACCACATCAGACACAGTGCAAAACGAAATAGCCAGGACTGATGATAGATGTCAGGACTGAAATATTGCGTATTAACTCTGAAGGTCTGTAGTGTGAGAAGTGTAATCTCGCCACATGTTCTTTTAGTCTCACTACGCCTTTGGCCTTCTCTCGGGTTATTTTCATCCTGCCGGCTGACGTCCTGTGATGTGACAGTAATGGAGGATGTGTGTTTGTGTGTGTGTGTGTGTGTGTTGCAGGCAGAGGAAAGATGAGCTGGAGCAAAGGATGTCGTCTCTGCAAGAGAGCAGGAGGGAACTGATGGTGCAGCTGGAGGGGCTGATGAAGCTGCTCAAGGTGACACACACACATTATTGTTTTTTGCACGGTGCGTCTTCACAAAGTTTCCCTTTTTTCTCTGCACCTCCTTTTCCCTCTGATATTTCCCCTTTATTAGTTTCTCCCTTTTCTAGCTCCGACTGTATCTGACCTCTCCTTTTCCATCCTTTGTGTCTCCTGATTTGTTTCCGACTGTTGTGACCCTGTAGGATGAGGAGCAGCGTCAGGCAGTAAGTTTATCTCCGCTTATGCTGGTGTCAATGTGCCATTTACCTCCTCAGCAGAACCTTTTCTATATAATAGAGATGAAATGTATGTGTTATAAATGAACAGTGACCTGTAGCATCTCTCCTAAATCTGTCTCATAGGCGCAGGCAGCTGGATCTTCCCACGCTTCTCCTTCTCGGCCAAGCCCGTCAGCCTCCCGCTCTGTGGGTGCTGCATCTCCCCAGACTCACATGTACCCTCCCCAAGACTCCCTCGCCGGCGTCGGTGGTGATGTACAAGAGGCTTTTGCTCAAGGTAACTTTGAGTAAATTTCCTGTGTCACTGTGTTGACCTTTTGCAGTATAATTATAATAACAACCTGGATAATACTGATGCTCAGTGTTCAGCAGGTGTCTTAACCTAAATGTATGAATATATCGCTGTGTATCTGTCAGTCTGAGCAGTGTGCAGGTTAGTTAGGTCAGTTAGGAAAACTAGAATCAGTGGATGGAGTTTATCAACATACACAACACCTCAGCTAGAAAGTAAACAGTGAAATACAAAGTTAAACTAGGGGAAAAAGATCAACCTAATACATTTGAACCGTTTGCACTCGTCACTTTACACAACGCTGTGCAAAGTGAATCAATTGTGACATGACAGTGTTCAGAATGTCCACATTTTTCCATATGTTACCTGAATTTCTGCCCTTATAATTGTGCATTTACACGTAAACACAGATCAGATCCTCTATTATAGATGTTCAGTCAACAAAACTGAACATCATCACCTTCATGGTGACAGATTTCTTTTTTGCAGGACTGTTAATCACCTGCATTATAGAGGGGGTTCCTAATAAAGTGGCTGAGTGTATATTTTCAGATTGAAAAAAACTAAACTGTAATTGATTTTAATGATTTTAATCGTCATCTGTAAACAATTGTTGAGTCATAAAGGGAGCTGTGTTTTTACCACATGTATTTATTGAATCTCTGCTCGGCTACATGCAGCAGTTTCCCATCAGCTGGTGTTTGAGAATAATTTCAGACCACAAGACATGAACAAATATTTCAAGAAGTGAATTGTCAAGGAAATTCTGTGTCATGGTAAAACATGTTTTTTAACAAGAGCACATCTCTACAGAGATTTGTTGTGGAGCATTAAGTCGAGTCAAGCTCTCGACTATTTGTGGTTAATTAATTCTGGTTTGTTTTTAGATTTACTCTTGAGAAAAATGCTTAATGTGTAAGGAAGTGGAAAAGGAGGCAGTTTTCAGATTGAATGCGATTCACATTAGCTCATTTAGGTGATGATGATTTTATTATAAGTGGAGCTAAAGTGAGACAGTTTAACTGCATTTTAAATGCATTTCTTTGCCTGCATTTCTAAACGGTAGTGAAACATTGCTTTTATTTGCTTGAATCCAGTAGGATGTCACACACTGTTTTAATCAGCTAGGAGGCGAAATTCATCCTAGTGTCACACAAAAGCAATTAATGCTTACAATTAATATGGTAATAAATGTTTGGAAAAATAAATTTACTCATCAGTGTGTTAGATATTTTTGAGGAGTTTCAAATTGGCTTTTCGTCAAAATGCCCGGACTCATTATGACACCGACCAGTGATGTTAAATCTGCATTATGTGATACTGATATGATAAAATGGTGCTCTCTCTCTATTTAGGCCCAAGAAGGAACCTGAGGAACGACCTCCTGGTAGCAGCTGACTCCATCACCAACACTGTGTCTTCACTGGTCAAAGAGCTGCACTCTGGTACAATAAAGACACACAGGACACACACACCTCCTTAGTGTCCTACAGATGTTTTCTGTGATCTCCTTTGTAGTTTCCAAATACAAATTGAGAGAAACATCGTGTTCCCTGTTTCTGTGCGTCAGTTGGTGTAAAACTGATCATTAGGTTCATTTTTTATGTTTTTGTTTTCTTTTAAACTAATTGATGTGTTTTAGAAGTTAATGAAATGTGGGTTAGATAGATGTCGGGTTCATGTGCTGACATTTTACCCTCATTTTCTGACTAGATGATGGTCGAGAGGAAGAGGAGAGATTGTTGAACGGGAAGGACAGAGGTATATAAATCTCTCACAAGTGTTTCATTCTCTCCTGACTCTACTTGCTGCCTGAAGTAGAAATCCTGTCACACTAATGATCATTGTAAAGTGTAATGCACCGAAAGCCTTTGGGAGTGTGGTGTCACTGTGTTGGTGAAGAGTTAGTCCCTGAAGCCAAAAACCCCATATGTTTGGGTTTGTATAACAGGAAATATGAGCAAACGAGCAATTTACATTTAAGAAGCTGTTCACTTTGGTGTCCTCAAAAATGACTAATAATTATCCAAATTGTCAGCTGACTAATTTCCTAATCAACTAATCTATTGAAGTGTAGAGTACAGGTCAGGTTCTCGTTGCAAGAAAATGTTCCACGTGTGTCCAGTTACAATAATCCAGTTACTTATAAACTACGTTACTAAAAATCAGATTCTTCAGACCCCTCTAGTGACTGTGACTGTCCTGAGATTAGTTCCCTGAACTGTGCTGTGCTCATATTCAGTAGCCCAGTTCTGCCCCTGATAGTTCCCTATTAACCATGATGTAGGCATAACTTGTACCGATCAACGCCAGAAGATATCTGGTGCTTCGGAAAGCCTGGAAATACCAGAACTATTCCTTTAAATGTTAAACTTTCCCCTTGTCTGTGCGACCACGTGCGCTCTCGCTGTACACGCTCCACTTATTCTGCAGGTGCTGTGGTCGTTACAGTAGCAGGCTTCATTAACGTGCCGTCTCATTAGCCGTGCTTTATGGAGCCCCTCCTCTTTACGAGAGGACCGCCTGCAGAGACGAAGTGGTGAAACTGCTTCCTGGTCGTCTCCCTCGGACTCAGACTAAATACTCATTAGAATACTAACCCTGAGTGCAGGGTCCAGACGCCATGTTAAGTCTTAAAGTTGGTGAGGCTGCTCACAATAAAGTATTTTTTCTCTGGAGTAAGTCGGTTTGTGTAGCACCTGCCAAGTACAGACTTGTTTTATGTTTCTATACTAAGAGCTGGTCTGGTTCTTGTTATAGTCTCTGGCAGAAACCTGTATCAACTTCCGACTGCTAACTGCTCTCTCTCTCTTTAGCAGGTTAAAACGATCACAGGCCAAACAAAAACGGTAAGTCGTAGCATGTAACTCTCTTTTTACTACACAGTTCAAGCTGAGTTCAAACTACTTTTTAGCACTAAAGTATGGTGCAAACTGCCATTTTTTTTTTTATAAAAAACTTTTATTAGAAAAAAGGCTGTAATTGTGTTGCATGTGGAAAAACTCGACGGAACAACTTGTTTATATGTTTACACAGCCCCACATAAAGCAGCAACATCCCTGTTGCAGCACCCACAAGAAACAGGAAAAAGGAAAAGCACAGTTGTGTTGGGAGTTAGAATCAATTTCTTTAAAGACTAATCAGAATGAAATTTTGCAGCAAATTCGGTTTCAAAGACATAATTACCAACTTAAACTGATGTGAAATGTTTCCTAGTGGTGTCTTCATTTTTAATAGGTGTACAGCGTATTTGGGACTTAGATGAGGAGATTGGTGCTACTCTCATGATTGAACACTGTCATAGACATAGAAACACAGACTTCAACGATGCAGAAAGACCTCAGAGACACAACATGAGTACAAACGGATACCAAAGTACAACAAAGTCATGTAGTAGCTACTTTAACTTGAAGTACTTGCATATACGTATTGTGCACTTGTGCCTCCTCTGCTAACACGATAGCAGAATCAATCTTCTTATCTGATGCTCAAAAAGGAAGCAAGGATGCAGAAGTTACCCTTTTCCTGTAGTCCTACTGTGTATGACAAGAAGATGTTTGTCGCTCTCTCCTCAGGCAGCGTGATATCTCATCTTGGCCAAAGAAAACCAACCCTGCTGGGATTGAAATCTATCTGCTTTACACATCGTGAGCCAGTTGGGGGATTAGCGCTCCACTGCCAATCGGCCGATAATGATGCTGGTCACCAAATGACCCTCCCGGGGTCCCTACTGATGTATAGCTGTGATTCTGTGTGTGTCTTGTCACTGTGGTTTTACTTTTGTTTTGATTTGATCATGCATTGCTAAATCTGAAACCTACTGATTTGTACTGTAGCGTGTGTGTGCGCTCTGCGTTTTCGAGGTGCAGGAGGGTCGAGTAAGTGAGAGGGACACCGTGAAGAGACAGAAAGGTGTTTTGAGGAAGTATGTGAAGGATTAAAGGTTCAGGATCGGGTGGAGATAGAGTATGTCACCATATTTGAGAGAAAAAGAGGCAAAAAGACCAGAAGTGAGTTGTAAAGTTTTACGTTTTGGCACTGTGTGCTTAGTATTTATTGCTTTTTTTTTTGCTCTTTAGTCATTCAGTTTGAGTGTTTCTGTGTACATGTGTGGTCAGGTCCTGCTGAGACGATAAGCTTTAATAGGACATTTCCTGCTGCATCTACCCCAGACTAGCGCCTGGTTGTGGATGCTGGTTTGATAGCAGCTCAGGTTGTTCAGGACTTCAGGACTCTGTGGATTCCCGGTACTGATGTGTGTGTGTGAGTGTGTGTGTGAGTGTGTGAGGACAATAGAAAATTATTACTGAACACTTTGCTTCAGAAGAATCCATTTATTTGTAGAGTAGCAAAGTGAGTGAAGAACAGGTCTTCCAATTAAAAAAAAAAAAAAGTGAAACCATTAAAGGTTCAGTTCACCCACTTATCTCTAGGACAGTGTCGTCCTGATTTATCTCAACTCAAAAAACACAAAAAAATCATGCAAACAGACACAGATTTTCTAGCAAACCAAAAATAAGTTTAAGGAGGAGGTGGGTGAGTCTTCAGTTCTTAATGCTGACAGTACATGAAGTGAAAAACCATTTACTGTATTCTGTTTCATTTAAGGCCATAACCTGTGAGTCACAAGTGGTTAATTTGAAAGGGTCAGAAAGATCAATGGTGTCAAACCACGAAGATAGTTCTGAGGTTATTTGTCAGAGGTTAGACATGAATGTCAGCCTCCTTAATATGACTGAGGTGAATGACATTAAAAAACAGAGCTGCAGCGTCTCTGCTACTCTGGAGACTCCACACACTTACTGTGGACTTTTTAATTGTTTCATTCATTGATTTCATGTTTGGTCTCCTGGTTAATATGAATTACAGTGTTATGTCAGCACCATTAGATGTAAATATTCGAATGTTATTCTAACGGGCAGAGACAATTAGACTGTATGAAAATGTACCCATGATGTGAACTGGAGTCTCCATCATTTACATTATCTATGCAAAACAATTCGACTTCTCACACTTCATGCTGCCTTTAAAGGTTCATGTAAAATTCACAGCATCGTGGCGTCATGTACATTTACTTTCTTTCACCAGCCCTCCACTCTGTCTGGCTGCCTGCTTGCAGCTGGGCATGTCACATTGTCATTGTGGCAGTACGTATGAGGGGATGTAATAAATGAACGAGCTCATGTTTCAGAGTGTATGTGAAGAGAGTGAGCGAAATCAAGACTGACAGGACGAACGCGCCCTAACACGAATCTGTAAACACGTTCAGCTCTGAACCTGCACGAGCTGACGGCGTGAGTGAAAAGTGTGGATTATTTGCAATAAATGATATTTAACGTCTGTCTGCTGTCGTCTCTGTTGCTCTACTTTCTCAGGACACATGAAAGCCACACAGCAACATATAAAAAAATAGATGCAGTGTAAAAACTGCATCTAAGATGACTTTTCATTACTCTGTCAGAGCTTTTCTTTTGCCTGAACATTTCTTACCTCCCACTCTTCATGTTCTCGAACCAGTCTGTGTTAGAGAACCACAGTTTGGGTTAACAGCAACAACAAAATGCTAATTTGACTTAAGCGTCTGAACATTTACAGTCTTGCAGTTGGAGTTGACAAAAATCCTCATTTTAACAATATACCGCCCATTTTGAGGCGACTAACCTACTAGCCTACAAAACTGAACCATTTTAGGAATGCTAGGAATTTAAAGGACCATAATCCAACATAAAAAATAACACGTTTTGATCCAGTGTGATTACAATTATTCTCTTTCCACCTTCCATGTAGTGCTTTTGGTGATAACCCAGTTTCTATTATTAACCCCCCAGCATGGACATACACCAGTTTCTCTCCTTCATGTTAAGACTTTTTAACTTTCTCCCAGATTTAGTGTCCTCATTACTATGGATGAGCGCTTCTCACTTTTCCCAGGAGCTTCCTTTAGAGGTCATGACTCTTTGTGTGTATTGTTGTATATCTGAGTGCGTGTTTGTGGGAATGTGGAAGGTGGGGGTGTAAACTATAGACTGAATAAAGCTCATTGAGGTAGTCTGCTGCTCCTGACCTTACGGAGTGCCATAAATAACCCCTCACCCACCACCTCCTATATTCACACACCCAGCGCTGCTATGACCCTGTGTAGTAAAGATTAGCAAATCTTTTTTTCCACAGAGGTGAAACTGAGTTTAATCTTCTCTCATGGAGAAAACGGGTAAAAATCATCATAATAAAAGTCTGTTTGATCAATTAACTCATTCAATTTAAAACAGAAAATTAAAAACCTTTTAATTCTGTACAAGTTCAAAAAGTTTGCCAATTTAAATTTACAAAATATGAATATTTGCTTGATTTTCTGTTTTATATTGTTGCTAATGAGACATTTTTGGACTCATTGATCAATTTGAGTTAAAAAATAATCAAGAGATTAATTGATAATTTGCCAGGGTAATATTGTATATAGGGCTGCAACTAATGATTAATTTCACTATTTATTTAAATTAGTTTGTTTATATTTCAGGGACCCTGCACATTAATCATCCTTACTGTTAAATCACCAGTGTTAGTTTTCATATAAACTTCTACAACATGAAGTAAAGAAAGACACCCCTCATTCGTCTTCTGGATGCTGTGACGTCTGATGCAAACCTGCAACTCTTTTGTAAATGACTATGATTTTCCTCTTTGCCTTCCGTCTGCCCGCTGCTTATCTCCTCCTATATTTACTCTTTTCCAGTGTTTCTAGAATACCATGTCCACAGAAGTGCAGGTTTCAACATGTTGAAAAGATCTGGGAATGGAGTTAGTCTTTCTGCTCGTGCATTGGGGGTGGAGATGGGTAACCTCGCCAAAAACATGACTAAAGCATGTTTGTACATCACAGTCTGACTCCCAACATGAGTCATGAGATGATTAAAAAGACAAACTACACAACTTGGGTGTAAAAAAAGGTAATACCACCAGTTAAACCAAATAGCTGTGCCTGAAAATACTAAAACTAATCAGTGAGTTGAAAGTGATTATTACTAAAAGGGATGCACGATAGTAAATATTATAGTTTAAAGGTTTATTTTTTGCCTGGACTTCATTCTCATCCCAAAATAGAGATGGCAGTTTAGCCTCAGGTTCTTAGCACACTGACATCAAATCTTTCCCTTTCCAGTTATTATGAGTATGACCAGTCATTAACCTGGGTCAAAAATAAGCAGCTGTGCCTCTGCTGCTCCTCCCACCGCGTCTGCATCGTGTACTGGACAATTACAGTGATTACAAGGCTCCGTGTTTACAACATGTTGACTGTATGCTAGTTTAATTAAAGTCAAAATAACTAAAAGCCAGTGGATACTGACATTTCAAGAAATCCAGTAATGAAATCCAAGCAGCCTGTAAGTGATGCACATGAACAAGTGATGTAAACAAACATTATTAATAGGAAATCTTGTTTTCTTATAATTACTACCACATGGATACCTTTCCAAAATCTGGAAAGCCACTTCAGAAGGTATTTTATGAAGGTATTTTCCAGTATCTCTCTGGACTCTTCTAATGATGTGGATTTAAAAAATATATCCATGCATTTAATCAGGTTGAACAACATACTATTTGTGAATGCTATGACTTTTTAAAGGAATTAAATTGCTTGAAATTAAATATAGATTTATAAAATAGTTGAAGACTTTCTCAGAGTTTCTTCTTTGAGAGACCAGAAGAGGTCCAACAAGGACCTGGATCAGCATCTGGCAGCTTCATTTGGATGCTGAATTGATCCTTTCACACTCTGAAAAAGCTTGAATGGGAAGGAGAGCAGCCAAGAAGCCACTTTTTGGGTTTCTATATGTTTTCCAATGTAAAATCAGAGAAATATGTATCAGCGTCAGCATCATTACTAATAAATCTAATGTTGGCCTAAGACTTTGTGCAGTGTTCAATATAAAAATATCAGTGATTTCAATGGGAGGTACAAGCCAGAGCTATTAAAACCAAATCAGTTCTTGTTTAAAATCTCATTTCTGTTCTGGACATTGTTGCTGTATCTAAGATACTAATGTTCACTATGGAGTATCGACCAGTACAGTGTTATTTAAGCCTGAATAATCAGTTTTGCACCTTCTTATTTATTGTAATTTAATAGTGACTAGTAAAACACTACACTAAAAACATCCCTCGTCAGTGCCAGATTAATCTAAATGTAGACATAGGTGCACTCATTATGTATTAGTAATTAATTAAGCTACGATATATTTCAGAAAATGCATCGTGTAGGTACAAGATAAAAGCAACCATGAGGAAGGGAGGTGTTATTTGGATCCCACAGTGATGTAACACAGCAGGTGTTCCTTAATGAACCAATAAGCAAACAATGTTCTCAAGAGATTGTCTTGTTTTAATCGTGTAGCTGCTAAAGTGTTGTTGAATATTTTCTTAGTCATTTTGGTCTATTTATAGTCATGTCTTGACTCTTGGTCAATGCATTTTGTGTCTCCTGAGGTTAATTCTGTGTCTCTTCTGATTGTTTTGTGTCTCTTGGTGATACTTTTGTATGTCTCTGGTATTTGTTATCTCTGTGTGTTTGTTTTACTTAATGTTATTTTTCCATTGTTGTCGTCTTTACTTTGTCATTTTCTCTCTGTGTAGTTTTGTCACGTTATGGTAACGTTTTGTGTCTTTGTACTTTGTACATCCATGGAGTCAAGAGGACACCATGTCATATGTCATAGATAATATTATATATTTTGTACATTTAGTATATATATTTTTAGAAATTGGTCCACAGAAAGTTTCAATATAAATATGGCTTATGGAAATCTGCTGAAATAAAATAAAATTAAATGGTGCTCCCTCCTTTGCGCTACTTTTATTTGTTTAGAGAACAGTCTTCCCCTGTCCAATATGGCGGCGACGTTGACGTACGATCCCGCGGCCGGTGCACCGTCTACGCATGTCTCCGGAAGTGTCAGGCTCGTTCGGGACGATCCACTTCTGCGCAGATTCGATCGCCGGTGATCGGCGCGCAGTGCATGCCGGTTAGTTTTCTGTCCGACTTGATCCCGACTTGCTCTGACGTCATGCATACGTAACGAACGCCAACTTCGTCTTAGCTTAGTTTTCACAGTTTCTTTAACATAATAAATCAGATTTATCATTAATTAGCTCGTTTTAATTTAGATAATATAACAATAAACAAATAAATAAACAAACGTTAATTAACATTTAGCTAATTCTGTATTTGTCACAAACAGAAGCTTCAGACGTCACAACCGTCCTGGCTCCGCCCACTGAGCTCGTCTGTTTTCAAGGAGCACGATCGTTCCGGTGCGGCAGCCTCCTGGGGGGGGAGACAGAGGGGGGAGGAGGGGAGAGACAGAGGGGGAGAGAGAGAGAGAGGGGAGGAGGGGAGAGAGAGAGACAGAGGGGGGAGAGGAGAGGGGGGAGGAGGGGAGAGACAGGGGAGAGAGAGAGAGAGGGGAGGGGGGAGAGAGAGAGACAGAGGGGGGAGGAGGGAGAGACAGAGGGGAGAGAGAGAGACGAGGAGGGAGAGGAGGAGTCAGAGGGTGAGAGAAGAGAGACAGAGGGGAAGAGAGAGAGAGGGGGGAGGAGGGAGAGTCAGAGGGGAGAGAGAGAGACAGAGGAGGGAGGAGGGAGAGTCAGAGGGGGAGAGAGAGAGACAGAGGGGGGAGGAGGGGAGAGAGAGACAGAGGGGGGGGAGGGAGAGACAGAGGGGGAGACAGAGGGGGAGGAGGGAGAGACAGAGGGAGAGAGAGAGACAGAGGGGGGGAGAGAGAGAGACAGAGGGGGGAGACAGAGGGGGGAGGAGGGAGAGTCAGAGGGGAGAGAGAGAGACAGAGGGGGGGAGGAGGGAGAGTCAGAGGGGAGAGAGAGAGACAGAGGGGGAGAGAGAGAGACAGAGGGGGGAGGGAGGGAGACAGAGGGGGGAGACAGAGGGTGGAGGAGGGGAGGCCAGAGACAGGGGGGAGAGAGAGACAGAGGGGGGAGGAGGGGGAGAGAGACAGAGGGGGGAGGAGGGAGAGTCAGAGGGGAGAGAGGAGAGAGAGAGAGAGGGGGGAGGAGGGAGAGTCAGAGGGGAGAGAGAGGGGGAGGGGGGAGGAGGGAGAGACAGAGGGGGAGGAGAGAGAGAGGGGGGAGAGAGGGGGGAGAGAGAGAGAGGCAGAGGGGGAGAGGAGAGACAGAGGGGGGAGAGAGGGAGAGACAGAGGGGAGAGAGAGAGACAGAGGGGGAGGGGAGAGAGGGGGGAGGAGGGGAGAGACAGGGGAGAGAGAGAGAGAGACAGAGGGGGGAGACAGAGGGGGAGAGAGAGAGACAGAGGGGGAGAGAGAGAGAGAGAGGGGGGAGGGAGAGTCAGAGGGGGGAGGAGGGAGAGACAGAGGGGGGAGACAGAGGGTGGAGGAGGGGAGAGACAGGGGGAGAGAGAGACAGAGGGGGGAGACAGAGGGGAGGAGAGACAGAGGGGGGAGGAGGGAGAGAGACAGAGGGGGGGAGACAGAGGTGAGACAGCGAGAGAGAGAGAGTTAGGGGGGAGAGAAATAGAGCGACAGGGAGAGAGAGAGGGAGACAGAGGGGGGAGAGAAATAGAGCGACAGGGAGAGAGAGAGGGAGACAGAGGGGGGCGGGGGAGAGGGAGGCAGCAGCACAGACCCGGTAGAGCGTGAGGAGAGAGAGAGAGAGAGAGGAGAGAGAGAGAGAGAGAGAGAGACCGAGAGTGAACGAGAGGAGAGAGAGCGACGACCGTCAGGGTCCGGGCGCCTGAGGGACGGACGACACGGTAAATATAAACACTGCATGTCGGCTCCCGTTACAGCCGTTAAGTTCGGTTCGGCTGCCGTCTCCTCCGAACGGAGCCGGACCGTTGGTTCCGTGTTAGCAGATGATGTGCGCGTGAAGACGGAGCAGTCGGTTCGCGGGGAGAGTGAACTTGGGGAGTTCTACGGACGGCGTGAGGAGAACCGCAGCGCCGCCGTTATTCAACGAATGTGTGTTAACCGTCGTCCGGTGGAGTGGACGCCGCCTCCCGGGGCTCCCCCGGCGGCAGCAGGTAACGTTAAACCGGAGCGCTCCGCGCTCTTCACCCGCCAGATGCAGACAGACACATCAGCGCGCGGAACCATCGGCACCGCGGAGAGCGAGCGAGCGGGCGGGCGGGCGCGCGCCTGTCGGGGTTAACGGGTGCATTCGGTATGAAACGCGCCCCCGTCTGCGTTTTCTACCTGACCTAGTGGAGCTTATCGTCTCTACACACTCCGACACGTGTCTCTCACCGGCCGCCCGCCCCTAACGCACCCCGCCGGGATTAGAACCGTTTACGAGAGGCCGTCCGGTAAAGGCCGCGTGAGGTCGCTCCCAATATTAATTGTCATAAAGCGGAGCTCCGGTAAGCTAACGGGAGCGAGGACGTAACTTCCGGCGTGCACTTATAAAATAAAAGCCTCATCGACCAGCGCTGTACACCGAGGTAAACATTTGTTTGCTGATAGTGTTTTCTCATCCAAAGATGTAAACCAATATAATCAGTCTCTTTATTTGAATAAATGTTCTGTTAATGAAACGTTTTGCTCACTTTTTAGCCCTTTGCTGTTCCAATTGTTGCTTCTATTATTCAGGTTTGCAAATAATTTTCTTTATTAACTATTTGGTTTTAAAAATATATTAAAAAGTAACCATCACAGTTCCACCTCGACAAAGTGGGCATATCATTTTGGTGCCTATGTAATTTCATCAGCTTTGAGTGACCCTCTCTATATTGTGTTCTTTGCCATGTTAAAGGACTGAGTCAAAATGTATTATGAGTGTTTATAAAGTGATAATTTGTTGTGAGTTTATATTTTATTACACTGCTTTAATTTATTCCGTATTGTTAACACTAAAAAATATGGGTAAGGTAAGTATTATTCCATCACAGGGTTAGTGAACTTAAACTTAAGTTTGCAAAAATAAACTAATTTAACTGGTTAGTGTAGTGGTAAGATCACCAGACTGGGATTTGAACCCCAATATCCCTACAGGCCTACCTCCAGTAGGGGTCCTTAGGCAAGACCTCCTTACACTTATCCTGCCTACCCTTGTAAGTCGCTTTGGATAAAACGTCTGCCAAATGACTAAATGTAAATGATTAATCAGTTATTTAAATTACTGCCAATTAATATGATGTTAGTTAGTTTAGAGCACTTCAGTTTCTGGGCTACCTGAACTTGCCATTGTGTGGGGCAGTTAACAGGTTTTTTACTCCATCTGTGCGGCACACTCATGCAGTTAATCAATTGATAAGCTTCCTCAGCTTTAATGTGCTGCTCTAGTTTTTAGCTCCTCATTTAAGTCTGTATTGTCAGAAACAGCACTTGGATAGGGCTGAGGTCATTGAGGTCATGTCTTCTGTAAAAAATTAAAATAAAATCTGGGAGACAAAATTGATGCATAGAGAAATAAATTCACATAAGAGCAACACAAGAGACAGAATTAGAGGATGAGACAAAAAACAAGTATCTAAATCAGTTTTATTAGACAATAAAGTATATTTTACATGCTTAAAATAAAATTTTGTCTGCTTTTATTGTGAAGCAAAATGACCTCCTTCCCTGTTGTGTCACTGTTTCACTCTCCCTACCTTGACACAGCTCTGAAGCATTTTCGCTGGCAACCATTTCTTCTCCCAGCAGTACAGGCTTCTTCTTGGGCCTTTTGACTGTGGTCTAATTTAAACCACTGCTGGCGTGAAGGCTGGAACAATTTAAATCAGTGTATATAGACTTGCTATAGGATTGTGAGGTGTGTGTGTGTGACCTAAATAAGCAGAAACTTGGAGGAGCTTCTTGGCCTGGAGCCTGGAGCTTGAACAGCCAGCCCCAGGGGTGGTGGGGTGGATACTGTACACCCATTTCTGCAGAGTTTCCACCCTTGTCTTTCCGCTGGTAACCCTGGCCAGCTGCTTATTGTCTTTGCAGTAGGTGATGTAAGTCCACAGCGTGAGGGGTGACATACTGTGCAGTGTCTTGAGCAAGAGTGCAAATTAGTTTGTCTGTATGCACCAGTGAAGCACTATTTCAACAGAAATCCTCAGGATCTTAAAGCAAGTTGTGTTGTGGTGGCGCTGCTAGTATTATGCTTAAATGATGCATATTCCTAAAGGTAATTTAATGTGAAAAGTAACTTGCACACCCCAGACCTGTGGCAGGACAGTATCTCACAATAAGTAGTAGTTTGACAGTCTCTGTGTAAAATATATTAAAGCTGCCATGTGTACTGTAGTCTTTAGTGTATTCTTTACCTAATAGGTAGTTAGAAGTAATAGGATACTCACACTATGCAAAAAGAGAGGGTGTCTGAAGGGGCCCACAGGTAAACTTTGCCCCGGGGTCTTCAAGTAGCTTAATCCAGCCTTGAATGGCCACGCTACCTCGTCTTGATGCTGCATAACCTGAAAAGAAGACTCACTAAATATATACTACATGCAAACTTTAGTCAGAGTTTGAACTTGAATGTTGTTTGGAACTTTTTTTTTCTTTTGTAAATGGATGTAGTAATAAGTGTGAAAATCCACTTTGTAAATGTGATACACTGTAGAAAGTGTTGCATTAGCCTTGTCCATTACTGTTGTATGTCAGAATACTGTGAAGCTATAGTTTGACAGCAAACCTTTCAATGACAGATTTAAAATAAAATAACAATATTAAAGCTAATATTGATAAAACCAACAGAGAATTGTCAGCTCCACTTGGATATTTACAATTTAAGTTTAAACTTATTGTTTAGCAAAACATTTCTGATTTGGTTCAGTCTTACTATTCTCATATTACTCTCATACTCTAATACCAAACAGCAGACAGAGAGTTACACACTAACTAACATATTACAGCACTGAGCAGCAGATATAGCTTAGATAGAGTTTGCTTGAAAACTGCAAGACTACAACTATTCACTGATTATGAAATTAGTTGCAGATTTTTGAATTATAAAGAAAAGAAAAAAACATGAGTGCGATCAATGTTTGTATTTGTAAAGAACAGTTGAGTGTGCAAACTATATTGGATTTGACCGAGAAGTAGAGCGGCATGCTGTTAGGCTCCACCAACATTAATCTTCCCAGTGTGATTAGTCCGCTTGTCTGAAAGACATAAATTGTGAACAGATATGAGCATCACAGCCAAAAATGGGCACATTCAGTTCAAGTCTGTTTGTTAGTAAATGTCTTTTTACAATCTGAAGTGTCCCAAATCTGCCAAAGCAAGTACAGAAGACTATGTGTAGAGAGTGAATTTCTAACTAAATGTTTATGAAATCAGGGTTTTAGCCCCCAAACATCTTTTGTTCTGAGGTTTTTAATCTTTTCCTGGAAGACAGAGTAGAAAGTAAATCTCCCTAGTTCTCCTGTATAGTTTTGTAATTTAATTCAATTAACTTTCATCTGACAATATGGCAGTTTGATAAATGATAATACACTATGTCCACATAGTGTGGACATAGACACATGATGACGAAAAACCTTTTTGTTTTTTATAATAACTTTTTTGTCTTCTGCAACTGTGTCATCATGGTTTTGGATTCCCAGCCTTTGCCTGATTTGCCATGTTACCATAGTTTTTCCTTATCCACGCTGTAGCTTTGCATTTGTTATGACAGAAAAGGTTTAGAGGGTGATATCTAATGATATCGACCCGCCGAAGCCCTGACTATGGTGGTCGTAACTATGGACGGGACCATCAACCCTTATGTATAGAGCCACTAGACCGTAAGAGGCATACAGCCTTCGAATGAGGGTGTCTTGTTGTTTTTAGTAATTTTATGGTAACCTTTGTCTTTACTGTATGCCATTAATAATGTGAAACAACATATTTTTTATAAGACAAATTGAGGAAATTTGATTTGGCAGCCGTGGGCTTCCGTACAAACAGTCTAAGTGATTACATGTTCACACGTCAACACGTCAGTCTCTACTGAAAACTTTCACAGCTGTCCTTGTTGTTTATTGCTAACTCCAAGATGACACGTCAACCTGCATGTGTGATGTCATTAACTAGTCAAACAGAAAATGAATAACATTTACTAAATAGGGGTAGTTTGGGTTAAATCAAAATCATTTGCTTGTTACAGTGTTTTTAAATGTCAAACGATTTACTGTGTGACATGTGCAAGAAGTCATGTAAAAATCAGAAAACAATTGTTTTATCAAAAATAAAACAAAAAAAAGCGGTAAGTAGATGTACTGTAGGTCCCGATGCAGCTGGTTTTATCTGGCCACATCAATCAGCCATGTTGAAAGCTACCTTGATTCCTGCAGATTCTTTTGAGGACACCTCCAGGTGCACGTGTGTGTGTGTGAGTGGTGAGTGTGTGTTATCGTGATACTGCACTGACAATGAATATTTTCTCCTCTGCATGTGCAGGGAACCTGTCCGTCAAGCACAGTTCATAAAGACACACACACATGTTGTGCAGTCTTGACCTGAGGGCTGTGTCTGAAAAAGTGAGCAACAAGTGGGACTCAGGAAGACAGAAAAAATGGATAGCATAAAGTCAGCCACACACTGTGAATGACTTCTTACTCAAACCTGACAAGTCTCCTCTTACTAGATATCCACTCATGTCATGCTGTGTGTGTGCTTTCCCTTTTTTCTTTCAGGAGAGGGGGAGGACTGAGTGAGCGAGTGATCGTCCAACCAAACGAACGACAGACTGATTGAATGAAGCTGCACCTGCTGCTTCTGAGGGCCTTTCCCATGTTTTGATTTGCTCCATATTTTTTTTACTTTCTAAACTTGGTTTCACTGAACCGCTCCCTGCCATGCCGTCCAACAGTCCTGCTGCCACCGAACCCCCGCAGACACCTGAGAACGACAACTCCAATGATTTGGTGAGAAAGAGAGTATTGCTTTAATACTACTGTTTATTTAATACAAAAGCTTTTAGCTAGTCAGTTCTGCTGCTCATAATAATAATGCCACTATACCACATTTGCTACTATCACTCAAAATGTAACTACCACCATTATTGTGTAGATGCCAGAAGTATAATTGATTAATGTGGAGAAAAAAAGGTTCTGTATCTGATTGAAAACAGCCATACCACAATGGAAAAATACATCTTTTAACATGAAACCCTTATAATCAAGCTTTTTTATAGTTCTATTGTAAATCTAATATAGTTCATATATTTGTATGGAGTCAGAAGTGTTCCAAATTAATCGTATGTGTCTTAATATTAAAGAAATTAAAGAAACATAATAATAAATAAATAATAATATTTAACTTGTCAGACATTAAACATTAAACAATGCAAACTAAAACTATAGCAAACTAAATTTTAAAATGAGAAATCCAACAACAATTTTAAAATGCTTAAAAATATTATTAAGTAAAATGCTAATTAGTGCAAATAATGTTAAAATATAGTGTATATGTGTTTGTGCATGCACCTGTACATTTCTAAACATTGAGTGTGGTAAAGATTGTGATTTCTTCCCTATTTATCTTCTTATAACTAACATTTTAATTTAAAAACACAATTTATTATTATTTTTAAATCAGATCATTAATAAACAAATGTATAACTTGACAGATCTTGTGTTCTCTTTTATTATATATATATTTTAGGTCAGGTTACATGTCAAGATGTCCTTGAACAATAAAGCAAAGCCCCTCATTAGTACCATCATCTATGTGCAGCTGTGCAACAACTATTTCCCAGTGGGATCAATAAAGTAGTGAAAAAATAATTAAACTCTTAATTAAGTGGCAGCAACAATCAAAAGTCAGCGTAATAATTTTGATGATTGTTCAGTTGCTGACGTACTGACATATTAACAATATTTCAGTGTTGTACAGTAAGGGCAGGTGGTGTAAACATGCTGCAGAGTAATTTAAATTATGATACAACGTCAGTTTTATTGAGCTTATTAAGTGGAGTAGTGCTAACTTGCAACATTTGAGTCTGTAGTGTATTAAATGCAAATGAAAAGAACTATAAAAGAAATACTTGAGTAAAGTGCTAGTCATTTAAAATACTATTTAAGTGCAGCACTTTAAATACAGTTAACCTCCTTATTTTAACTCCTACCACCACTACTACCCCTGCTTCAAATCTTTCTACTATTACTGTTATTATTGCTGCTACTACTATTATACATACTGAAATGCTACTACAGTTATTTTTGTAGCTGTAGATATTATTACAACCACCACCACATTTACTACAGCTATCATTACCACTACTACTTCTGAGCATGCAGTTATTTTTTTAGCCAACACACACAAAAAACCTGGCAAGTTAGACTTTGTGTGTGTCTGTAATAATAAAACTTACAGTTATTTATTTACATTCAGAACAGGCCTTTCTGCATCACACACACAGACACACTGACGACCACATGCAGGTGAGAGTAGTGCAAGGTTTCAACTCTCAGTCGTTTTTTACACAAATGAGCGTGCACACATACAAACACCAATACAACACATAAGGTAACAAATGGCTCCTTTCATTTGCCGCCCCCCAGCATGCAGGGCAGCCCTCGTAAATCTGTGAGAAGTTTGAAGTTCATTCTATAGAGCTGCTATATAAAGAGCCATCGTACTCACTTTACTTCCACATTCACACTCTGGCAGTGAGCCAACAAGTACAAAGTCTCCCTCATAGAGTTTGTTGTGCTTTCTGACTTCCTGAGACTTATTTCTCAGGGGCAAAAAAAAAACAAGCCCAGAGAGAAATCAGAGTGAGTCACAGACTTTTGGTAGACATGGTACTGTAGCGGAGAAAAGGGGTGTGGGAGGTTTGGCTGATTCCAGTTATAACCCTTTACACATGACAGAAGCTGCAGTTCAAATGTTGAAGATACAAATAAAATAAGGGCAAAACAGACAGAGGTCAGTGTTAGTGTGTCATATTGCAACTTTTTAATATTGAATCATATCATATAGTCACTTACAAGGAGTTTTGATCTAGTTTTACTTCGCCAGTCAGCTGCAAGTGCCAACACAGCTTTACATGCTACAGGACGTACAGTACACAGTATACCACACACCACCAAGATGGTTTGAAGCCAACATCTTGATCATGTGGACTGTTGTTTGAGCTCATCTCCGAAGCCTGAAGGCCAAAGAAACCCAGTTCTTATGACATGTCTGAACAAGTTTTAAGGCAAAAGTGATTTTACCTGTTCTCCATGGCACAGTGACATCAAAGCTTCCTTCTTGTTACATCATGCTGACCTCTTTACAACAGTGTTTTATATGCAGTGGAGCGTACACGCAGGGATACGTGTACAGTCTCAGTTTGAAGGTTTCACCCCAGAGTTTGAGGAGTCTTGTTTTACCACCACGCGTCTCAGATGTGTTTATCAGTATGTTGAGTGCGTTGAGAGGAACTCGATTTCTTTCTTTTAGGGCAAGAAGGAGAATAGGAAATGTGAACTTCACAGGTCATCAGAGCTTTGTTCTGACAGGTTGGAAGATTGAGTCTTATCTATCATCCAGTTGACCACAGAAAGGTTTATTGTGCTCTAGATGGAAATAATTAAATCAGTTAATTATATAAAATGTTGTCAGTTCTTTCCATTCCATTCAAAACATCTGCTTGCTAATTGATCAAATTAATTGCATCACGTTGTTCCTCCTGTTGTTGATGTTCTCTCTCTGTTAGAGTTTGTTCAGTCTGAGATTGAGTGTCCCTTACTTTGAAAATGTAGGCATGTGTAGGTCTCAGCCACGCTTTTAGTCAGTGAAATAAAGGATAATAAATATATAAGTTTGATTAATTTCAACAACACCACTGTGTAAAATTGACACATACTGTAATACAGATGTGTTTCTGTACAGAGCCTACATTTTGATGAATTAAAGTCTAGTGTTTGCTCTGCTGACAGTTTTATCAATGATTACGTGAGTAGTAGATTCACTGTAAAACATGAACAAATCACGAGCAGGGAGAGATATTGGAAAGGAGCATGGGAAAGAAACGTGGCGAGAGAGACATAGAGAGGAGGACGTGTGGATGGGGAAGAAAGAAAGAGGACAAGCTGTCTGCTGCGGATGGGATCCTCCTCTTCCTGCCTGGTTTGCAGTCTGGTTGCTTAGCAACTGCAGTGGCCTAAAATAACCTGCCAGGAGACAGAAATAGACCAAAGATATATGGACAGATTGTGTGTGTGTGTGTGTGTGTGTGTGTGTGTGTTGACACATTCTTGAAAGGATTTGGATGAGTGGTTTTCTAGCTCAGCTGGTTTATATTTGTTTAGTTTTTTTTTTTTACTTGACACCCTTTCAGCGCATGATTGCATATGCTTGTGTGTGTAAGTGTGTGTCGTGACACAGGCATATGGACAGCACACCAGGCAGACCGGCACCGGGTTATCACCCGTTCTAGCTGGTTGCTATGCTGATCGTCAGGGAAGTGACATCAGAATGTTTAGTCAGCACGGAGGCCCCGTCGGAGACAGTTGCTAAGCAGTTTCTGCACCTTAGCAACCACTCCACTGTCACAGCAACAGAGGGAGGATGACGTTAACGGAAACACGCTGACAGCAGAGTCAGGTAGCATTGATTATAGGAGTAGAGAAAGGTGGTTATTATTATTAAACTAACCCAGAGAGTATTGTGAGGGGAAAACATGTTAAACAGTCTGTTATGTGTAGTTTCACACAACAAAGGAGTGCAGAATGAGAGGCTGCACAACAATGATGAGTACCAATGTTGAAATCAATGAGAAGTGAAGTGATTTGCATCTGTTAATGAGCTCTTAAAGCTAATGTGATGGAAGCAAGATGAATAAATTGGCAAGAACCATGTTGTGATCGCTAGATGACTGGGTCAGAGCATTTTCAAAATGGCAGTGTGCAGTGGTCTGCACCTACCACAAGTGGTCCAGGAAAATAAGAGGTTTGACAGAAGAGCCACTGTGGCACAAGTTTCTGAAGGTTTTGATGTTGGGGTGTGATCAGCAAGTGTCAGAACACACAGTGTGGGAATGAGTAGAGCTATATCCACTGCCAAAAGTGCCTACAATAGGCTTGTGATCAGAACTGGACCAGGGAGTCCTGTTCTGATGAATCACATTTTCTTTTATATCACTTGGTTAACTGGGTGCATCTTTTACCTGGGGAAGGGATGGCACCGTGATCCACCTTTCAACTTACAGAACTTAAAGGAGAAATCCAAGCAGTTCTCAGTTTTAATGGTGACAAAATCTTAACAGGATTGCAGAGACCATAGGTGGCTGTGTTTGTTGTGCAATTTTCTGATGTCGGTGTAGATTATTGAGGGTAATCGTTAAGCAACACTCATTACCACCGGAAAAACTTCTGCTTTTTGAGATAATTACTCTCAAGGACAGCGAATAATGAACATGAACACATGTTGCGACAATAGTCTCTTATATTTCCTCATGAGACAACTTCCTTTTTTCAGACACTTCACCCACATGTCATAAAGCATCATATGTTGTGATCACATATGTTGCATCAAAGTGGGAACCCCATGAACTGAGAACAAAGTAAACACTCATTTGCTGATGCTTCTCATTACTTTTCATCCTGCATGGATCTTTTTCCGCTGTTGTTTTAACCAACATGGGAAAACCTCTGATTAAAAGCAATATTCCTCCTAATGGGTATATTTAAAGCTGCTTGAGTACTAGAGTGTAACGTTTCCCACTTGTAAAAACATTAATATAACTTGTTTTTGTGCGTTGCCAGAGTCAGCGATGGCAAAATGGCTGTTATGAAAATCTCTACGGCTGGCAAATTTCTGCCTTCTGGCTAAAATGGTAGAATAATTGTAATATCTCACAGGATGAAGGCACATTAAAGCCTTGACTGCTCAACTAAACATGCAGCAGGTGTTGCTTATTATATTTGGGTCTTTCACACATCCTCTGGAGTCCAATAAGAATTTGCATAGAACCAAGACTCAGAGCAAGTTAAACCTTGCCCAAAGCTGATGTAATATTAGAAATTGTGGAACTGAATCAAGTTTGGTTGGACCCTTGAATGATTCCAGAGCGGCTTGCATCTATTCCGAGATTCCTAATGAGTGGTAGACACTCTAGGGAAAAATAATAATTTAATTGTAAATCAGTGCAAGTTTTATATCTTGTAACTCACAGTGATTCACACCACTCTCTGAAACTCTAACATTGCATTCATTATTTATTGTTTGATCATTATAACAATACAACACCATGAAGTAATAAGGCAGAGGTGGGAAAAGGTTATTGTTTTGTACTGTAAGTCACAACCAACAAATTCCTCATCAAGGCCAAATACTAAACGTTATCATTTTACCTTTAAGTAATTCCATTTATCGGTTTAGGCTTAATAAGTAGTTTCTTTACATTTTGTTATGTCATAAAATTATTTTCACTATAACGTTATAATCATCATTATGTGCCTGGAATTGTAGCCATCCTACTTCCATAATCCCTCTAGACATAGCAACATGATTGGCTGTGATACGATTGATTCAGTTTGTCAGTGGTGTTTTTGGAACTTTAGTAACTTAGAGTATTGTAAAAACAGCCCTTTGTTTTGACATGAGCAAACAAATTACAAGTGAAGACAGAAGGAAATGCAGGCACATGTTATGTCAGCTCATCTGGCAATTCTTCTAGTTAGTACCCTCCCAAAGGTGTTTTGAGCTGAACACACTCACCGTCTAGTTGAAACACAGGTGGAGCACACCATTTTAATCCTATATGTCATTGTCAAATTAACATGCACCTGTAAGCTGGTGCAAAATAAGGCTTAGGACCTCAAGTGAGTAATCTAAATACACATCTACATATCCACTTTTAGCTCAGTCCAGATCAGGTCTAGCAGCAACATGCATCCAGTCTATTTTACTAAACACAGCTGCAATTCATGCCTCTAAACATATAATTTACTGGTTTTCTTTTTCATTTTTGGCCAATTTGAAACATGTTTTGTTCACTGGAAAAGGCCTTGATTTTAAGATCTTTGTTGTTAAAGTGGTTTCTCTTTTAAAAGGTGTTCACTTTGATGTTTATGAAATGGAAGAAGTGTGACATTTGGCTACAGATTCCCTTCTTTTTAGCAGCTATCAACAATGTGCTGCTACCATTTATTCATTCTCCATTTTTTTCCAGTCACAGCCTCAGAGTGCTTCTCAAACACACTGCCTTGAATCGTTGTTGCTTTAATGTGGCCTCACTGCTGACATCAATTATAACTTCACACAGTCATTTGAGTGATTCAGTGGTTGATGTGGCCTGTCTGTAATTGGTCAGAGTGAAGATGGAGCAGACCAGGACAGTCCAGAGGAGGGGACGCCAGCGAGTCCCCGCAACAAGCGCAGAGTGGGTCGTCCTGGCAGGAAACGCAAACAGCTGCTTCCTGTGAGTACTGTAATTGTGACCTGTCATCAGGCTTTTATGCTTTAAACTGCGGCAGAGTGATTGATTATCTGTTCACCTATATAATGTTCCCTCTGTCCAACCTACAAAAGTCACGTTAACCATGCACGCAGTGTTTCCAGGAACATTTTTCTTCCCATTTATGCAGAGTGACAACCACAGTGTGAACTATATTAAATGACATTTCACATTTCATATGTTTGACAGATGATATTAGTGCTTTCATCCTTGCAGCAGCTTTTATTGATGCTTTTACACATTACTTAAAGACATTTTTCTGTGTATGTCTCTGTCTCAGTATGCATTGACTGATTGCTGAGCTAACCAGTCAATGCATACACTGTCTTTCAACATATAATATTAACTTCATCTCCTCATAATGTTTTACTTTGTCCCCATTTTCATTTGTCAACATGTCACCCCCCCCCCCCCTCCCCTTTTACACACTTTAATCGCCCAACACTTTGCTTAAAGTCACCATGTAGCAGATGTTAGTCATTATTTGCATTAGTAATGTACGTTTGAGTAAAACTGAATATATGGTGGGTAAAAAAAATGATAGTAACTTAGTGAATATGGATCAATGAGGAGCTGTAGATATCTCTGGGCTTCCTCATTTGTAAATAGAGGAGACAAGAAGGCAAATAAGGAAGAAATTAACAAAATGTAAGCAAACATTTTACCAACTGATAAAAATACACCTTCTGCTCTGCTTACTGGCCTAAATTCTGTGTTTAATAGACTTACTTACTCACTTATAAGTGTTGTCTGCGGTCCTGTTTCATATATTTCTTTTGATGAGATCTTCTGTGTTCTCTCCTGGACAATAAAAAGATCATATAAGTTATTATTACAGTCACCATTTTTAAGTATTTTAACTGGTTTTCTGAGAAGTCACGTTTTGTCCTGCATTTTAGTGGGTGGATCAAGTACAACAACTCTCACGAGCCTCCACAAGAATTGCTTTGGAAATGAAGCAGTTAGAGTAAAGAGGACTGAGACACATTTTTCAGCTCAGTGTTTAGATATTTCTTGTGCAAATTTATATTTTGAGTCATAGTTAAATTCTACCTTGAAGTTTTTAAGCACTTTTTTTGCACAAAAACTTGTTTTAACTTCTTATCTTCTGCTCCCACTTTGAATCACAGACAATGGGAAAATGTTATATGACTTTTACCGTAATAACCAGGGGTACCTGTAATAACTCGTCCTAATTTGCAGCTGTGAGTGTCTGTTTTGTCTTTACTGTGTTTAAATTGTTGTCACAATATCAGTGAAAAAAACAAAACAATAATTAATTTATCATGCTAACAGGTGCCGTCTGTATATCCAAAACCTGATTTAGCTTGTTAATGCCATAGAGCTCCACTGTTGTCCAAAAGCTATTAAAAGCACATCAGCTCTTTTTTCATTATGAAATGAGCACTGTTTATTTGGAAACAGCTACACAAACTAAATATCATTTATCATTTTCACAGTGTGTAAAGGGGTTAATGTGAGCCAGAAGAGTTGAGCTTTGGATACATGTTAGGACATCAGGGTACATTCACTGTTATTTGGCATTATCATTTAATTAGTTGGGCTTTATTTATGCAGGAAATCTCGCTGAGATCAAAATGAAATGAATGAGTCACACAAAACTGTATTTTAAACTTCAATAAGCAACATGACAGCCAGATGTTGCCAGTCATTAAGTAAGTTGCTTATTAACAACTGTAGTGAGCTGCAAAATCATTTAAAATGGCATTGTGCAGTGATCACAGGACAGAGAATGTAAAGTGGAAAAACTACATATTGGATACAAGCTGAATTTTAAGCACAAACAAATGTAAGTAAAATTTGCAGCTGTAGTTTTTTCTTTAGCATTGTAGTGATCTGAGCCCTTTTACTTTTACACAAGGTGACTGTATTACAGTTCTGTGTTAGCGTGACTGAGGCTTTGAACTAGAAACCTTTAGACCAGCAGTAATAATCTATGAGTGGTGTTACCCAGCTGCATTATTACTGTAATGACACTGTGAATTATATTTCTTCACTCTGACTGACTTCAGGTATTTGGCAGCTCCGTATTTCTCTCTTCATTCATCCCCTTATCACTCAACTCCTCCTCCTTTGTGTGTGTGTGTCCCTTTGTGCTGACTGAACTCTGTGGCAGAGTCAGCAAGTCAATAGAGCTGATCAAACAACCCCAGACAGAAAGGAGTACTGTGTTTGTGTGTGTGTGCCTTTCTTTCTATGATTGTGTGGTTACATTTTGAACCCATCCTTGTGAGAACATCCAGCACTGTGAGGAAATTTGGTCAATTCACAGATCTTCAGAGGTTTGTTTGAGGATTAGGACTCAGATGTGATGTGATAGTTAAGGTTAGGGCAAGCAGCTAGGGAACGTATTATGTTAGTGTGTGTGTGTGTGTGTGTGTGTGTGTGTGTGTATTCATGTGCAGAAAAGCAGGTCTGATCATGCTTTGGTGTCTGAGCTCTGACAAGCCAGGCAGGATTAATATGAGTTTCACACACTCACAGGTGCACACAGAGCTGCAGGTAAAGCATATATGTATCACAGATACATTAAAGTAAGTAGTATTTAAGTAGTATATGTAGCTGTAGTGAAAGTAGTAGTATTATTGTAGTACTATCAATAGTAGTTAAAGTAGTATAGTAGGAACATAATAATAGTTTTAACGGTGATATGAACAATAGTAGTTAAACTAGCATAGAGTAATAGCATAGTAGATGTACTGTAGTAATTTAATGTAATTGTACATTAATAGTTGAATAATAAGTAATAATAAATGAAGTAGTTATGGTTAATAACTAGTATGAGTAGTAGTACCAGTACTAGTTGCATTTGAGTGGTAGTTTTAAAATTACTACATTGGTTGTTATTTTGTTAAGTAATACTCCTACTATTAATAGTAGGTGTAGTACTAAACCTACCAGTATTGTTATTCCTACTACTAGTAAATGTGTGGCCAATTATGAGTAGGAGTAACACCATACTAGTTGTAGTGTGGTAATGTACTGTACAGTAACTTCAGTTGTTGTGTTGGTAGTAGCATTTGCTATTTCTGTAGCAGTAGTATTGATAGTAGTATAGTAGTATTAGCAGTACTAACTACTAGTTTCAGCAGCAGTCATAACATATGCCTCAAATATTTCATTGAACCACCTTTAGCTTTGATTACAGCACGCATTCACCGTGGCATTATTTCGATAAGCTTTGGCAATGTAACCACATTCATTTTTATTCAGAGTTGTGTTCATTTTTCACCAAGATCCTGTATTGATGATGATGAGTCAGACACTGCACAAAGTCTTCTCCAGCACATCCCAAAGATTCTCAGTGGGCTTGAGGTCTGGACTCTGTGGTGGCCAATCCATGTGTGAAAATGATGTGTCATGCTCCACTCTGTCATAATTTGAACCTGATGAATCCTGGCATCGTCATCTAGGAATATGCCTGTGACATCAGAGAGGAATAAATCCATTGATGGAATACCCTGGTCATTCAGTATATTCAGGTAGTCAGCTGACCTCATTCTTTGGACTCATAACACTGCTGAACCTCAACCTGACCAACTGCAGCAGCCCCAGATTATAGCACTGCCCCCACAGTCTTGTACAGTAGGCACTAGGCATGATGGGTGCATCACTTCACCCGCCTCTCTTCTTACCCTGATGCTCCCATCACTCTGGAACAGATTAAATCTGTACTCATCAGACCACATGACCTTCTTTCATCAATCTCCTTAAATGTTTTCTTTGCTTGATTTATGACAATAATTTTCAATTCAATTCAATTCAATTTTATTTGTAGAGCGCTTTTTACAATTGACATTGTCACAAAGCAGCTTTACCAACTAATTTGACCCTTGTGAAACATATTAACATCTTTTCCACGACCCCAGGATGTGTCTTTAGACATGGTTGTTTAAGAAATGAGAAACTACTCCCTGCATCAGTTAGGGGTAAATAACTTTTTGCCAACTGAAACACAATCCATGCAGTAATTATCTAGTGAGGGGCTCTTACCTATTTGCTTAAGTAAAATCCAGTACTACAGAGTTTCAGTGTCTTGTCCAAGGACACCTCAGCAAGTAGCAAGGAGCAACCAGGAATCAAACAACTCACCCTAGGGTTTGTAGAGACTGCTCTACCACCTGAGCTACTGCCACCCCTAATACTTGTAGTAACAGTAGTGGTAGTACTATAATAGTAGTATGGTGTAGTACTAGTACTGTTAATAGTGGCTGTGTAAGTAGCTGTATAGCAGTTTTTGTAATAGCAGGAGCTTAAATAATTGCAGTAATTGTAGGGGTATTAGTTGTAGCAATGATATTTGTATGGGTCTGTATAATAGTAGTATTAGTTTTAGTACTACAGGTAGTGACACAAGCATTATAGTTGCTGCCTTTTTGCTGCAGTACTAGATGTAACTATATTAGGGCTGTAGTCGTAGTAATAGTCTATATTGTTTTGAATTTCATTTATATCACATATACTTGCCTGTACTCACACATATTATTACGGTAATGACAAGCCTCCATCTTTTTTTTTTCTTTTTCTGTGACACTCGTTGCTTTTTATTTCTTCTGGCTGTAGTTAGCAGGTTTCAACCTCTTCCTTTTTCCCCTCCCTCCTTTCTTCGCTGTGTCTGTCTTTTTCTGCCCCATGTGTGGAGCAGCTGGTGCGTTTGTAAGCATGTGTGTGTTGCGCTTGTGGCCTCTGCCTAAATACCTCTGAATAGTTTGAAGTACAGTAGGACTAAGATGACATACTGGCACTTTTCCCAAAATATACACAGTGGTTTACATGACAATCCCCTCACAGCCACAGGCAGTTGAGATGTCGACCGTTGTGAATAATAAAAGTTTTCATGCACACTAATAACTAGGATGAAGCATAAACTATAATTATTCTAACGATTAAGTTAGAATAGATCAGACCAAGCCTGACATGATCAGCAGCATTCTGGTTTGCTTTGAATGAAGCTTAGCGTGGCTTCTTTTGGTGTTTTGTTTTGTGCCTTAACTATAACGGGAAAAGAGGAATTGACGAGATGGGTTTGTATTTGCAGAATCTGGCATGTGTCACATTCAACAAACATACTTTCTTGGTTCTTGTAGCTAAGACTTTAATCTGAGTTTTGACTAATAATAATACTAAGTTAGTGCTTTTATTTAAGGCAGGTACAATGAAGAGTTGACATTGCAAACATGCTACACCTGACTAATTACAGTGAGCAGTGCCATTTTCCATGTAAAAGCCAAACATTACTAAACAATGATGTTAATTAGCCAATTATGTCAAGGCCATTTATTTGATTTTGCTGTACACTGTGGACATTTAGATTTAAAATCGGAAGAAAAATATGACCGCTTTTATTTAATAGTTTTGCCCTTAGACATGTTAAACAACATAAAACATAGCACCTTTTGTATCAGACTGGTGCCTTCTCCAATGTTGAACCATTAATAGGGAAAAATTAATTATAGGCCTTGGACAGACACTGGAAATAACCCGCACAACAACTTGGAAAAGACATAAACTACTGGTGTTCTGAGCACAAACAGTTGATGTTGAAGCACTGTGAGAATGTGAAGACAACCCCAAAACAACAATCATATATAACACCAACAATTCCCACAGAGCATGGTGAAGGTATCCACCATTGGAAGAAGACTTGAGCACGAATGAGCACAAATACAGAGGCCATAAGATACAAATCAGCAGAAAGAATCAGAAAGCCAGGTTAAACAGGGAAATGTACAGAGATGGAAAAAATTTTTATATGGACTGATGAGAAGGTTAACCTCTACCAAAGTGATGGACAGACCAAAGTTTGCAGGAACAAAGAATCTGCTCACAGTCCCAACCACACATGCTCATCTGTGACACATGGTGAAGGTAGTGTCGTGGCTTGGCTGGCATAGCTGCTTCTATTAATTGATGCACTAATTCATGATGATAACAGCAGGATGAATTGTGAAAAGTGTACAGAAACATTTTGTTTCTAAATCGACAGTCTGTTGATTTACAAAGAAACAAACAGGGAGAAGCTTCTTCATGCAGCAAGGTTTTAGCCAATAACCAAATGTTCATGTAAGTGAACATACATTTCACCCGCTCATGGGGAAACTAAAGGAAGAAATACATTATTTACAATTAGGTTTTGCCTTGAATTTACTTCAAAACATTATGATACTCTCAATACTTGTATCTAGCTGTAAATGATATTAAATAAAGCTGAATAAAAATTCATATCATATCATCAACACTCACATTGCCTTTTGGGGTGAAGGGGGAATGTTGATGATTGAGATTCAACCAGCAATGTCAAAATACAATCTTTGGTTTTCTTTTATGTTTTTCTTCTGAATCTTTTGTCCTCTTTGTCTCTTAAACATTAATAACACATTGTGTAAAACACAACCAAACAAAGTTTTCACAATAAATCCTCGCTTTATGAAGGTTTTAATCAGTGTTTGTTGAAGCTGTTTGACACGGGTAAGAATTCAACACCAAAAACTAAATCAAATACAGTTTTATGTTTGAATTTGCTACATGTATTGCAGGTATGTTAATTGTTATTTAAAGATAATAATGCCACTGTAAACTACACAAGCTGATACTAATGAAAATCATCAGCAATGATTACCTTTTGATAAATGCTTAAGAACTTGCCATTTGCTTATATTTGATTTTGAGAAATAACTTGTTTAGAAACGTAATTTCCATCTCAATCTAGCAACAAGGGATAGCTCCTTTAGCCAACGGCAGCTATCTTCAGTAATAAGAACTGTTAGCTAGCAAAACTGAAGCAGGAAAGTAGATAATAGGAAGAGAAATAAGAAGTCTTCAGGATGATAATGAAGAACTGAATGAAATGAATTGCTCTTTTTCCTCAACCTGTTATGTTTGGACAGTTTTCTACATCATGCTATGTCCAAAGCACAATCTTGATGGATTCACAGCTACTGATGCAAACTATTTATAATAACTGGAATAAAAAAGGGCCTGCTGTGCACATATTTCTGTACATATGTGTTACCTCCATCTGTCACACTGATGATCGGCTACAATACATGTTTACTCTGCTTTGGACACAGTGTATGTGTGTCTATATCTGCTACAGTAAATAACACAACATCACAGTTTTTCATTTATACTTTGTTTGTGTGAATTAAAACCCAATAATCATGCATTTATTTACTATATACGGTCTGCTAATTTAATTATTTTTGGCACACTATTGTTTTATTGTTTGCTACATCCTGTTTTCTACCCCCATCCCTCCCCCTGGGCATCATTAAAGTTTCATCCAACCTAAAAACTTCCCTTTGTTGGATTGGGCTGTGCACACAGCTCAGCTTCAGCTGTAAAGTCTGGTACTTTCCACACTGTCTGTCATTCAAGCTCAAAGATAAGAGGAAGTGCAGGTCAGCTAGACGTTTTTGAAAACACACACATGAACCACAGGTGTGTGTGAAGCAGGTCCTTTGTGTGTTTATATGAATACCGTGTCTGAAAAATGCCTGATGCACAGGCAGCTTGTTTATTGGAAATGTTTGTTCATATATGTGCAGTAAGTCTCTTAGTACATCTTTTAAAGCTGCATTAAGCAATATTTTTTATTTTTAAAAATGTGAATCAGTCCAGTAGTCTGCAACCAGCAGGCACACTTAGGTCATAGCAGCCCACAATAAACCAAACCAATGCACCTGATTTTAGCAAAGGAAGTGTACACTCATCTCGCAAAAGCTGACTGCACACTTCCTTTTTAGCAGTAAATGGCGGACAGGCGACGTGGCTGAAGAACGTCAAACATATAGCAATCCAAAGACACCCAAGAGTCTGTGGAGCAAACCAAGTCTGAATTTAATTTACATGCGGCATGTGACCAAAAAGATGACTGCAAGTCCAGATTCCTCTGTTTCTGCTGAATGTGTAAGTAGTCAGTTGTTTGCTTAAAAGTTAGCTGTAGGAGCTGATATTACACTATACATTGTACTGTAGGACTCTTTTTGCCTCCTAATGATAAAAGATGCTTAATGCAGCTTTAATTTTCTTAAGGCTATGTGTTCACATCAAGGGCACATGATACTATCACATGTGCACAAGATAGACACTGATGCACTGTTTTTTTAATTAAATGTTAAAGAGACTTTACTTTTTTCTGCTTTAATTTATACTATGATTTTGTTTTGTGTGCACAGTTTTAAAATTCACTTGAGCTACTTTACTGCAGTAAATAAGTTTTCGCAGTTTGTACTTTTCAAAGCACATGCTTGATTTTCCATAGCAAGTTTTACACTGATTTAAGTTGTTGAATTTATTTAATTGCTTTGATTTGTTTATTTTAATGTGCTGTATCTTTTGTGTTTCGTACAACTTATGTAGTGTAGTGTGACATGCTCACATATGTAGTGTGAAATACATTTTCATTTTCACTCCATTTTCATTTTAGCAATTCATTTGCTAATGTGTTGTCACTTCTCACATAAGCAGTCTTATTTCCAAAGATTTAAGTAAGACATTTTAGATATTTCTACAGATAAACACACTTGAAACTGAGTGTTGTTAGAGAGATATTATTAATTATCTTCTCTATAGTAAAAACACTAAATTCATGGATAAATCATCTGTGGTTGACTCTGAAATGAAACTGGATAGTAATTGTAGACTATACTTTGTCTTGCGTCTCACATAGAACCTCATTTGCCAGAAATACATAGCAACATCCATACTGTACTATAACAAATAAACTTAAACTTTATTAAACTTAAAGCAAATTTAAAAAAGAAGAAATATTCCTCAGCTGTGCATTATCAACGTCAATAAGAAACTAACACAAAGACATTTACAAGGCCTGTATTACTCATCTATATGCAAAATGAGGCCTGCAACAGTCTGCATTAGGACTGTAAAGCCAGTAACTGCACAGATGCAGCCATATTTTAAAGGATCAGTACTGGCTGAAATAAAAATCTAAATCAGAGCTCTAATTTGTTTTATCCATCTCAGCTGCTGTTGTGCAGTGTTGCTCTCCCTCACAGCCAGCTTCTCTGCACAGGAGAGTAAAAATTAGACTGTGTGAATGTAAATCTTCCAGATACTGAGGCTGAGAAAATGCCCTTAACTCTGACACCATTTATATTTAGTGAATAACAGTGTAGAAAACATTCAGCTTCTCATTTTTAGTCAGTGCTGACTTATCTGGTTAAAATGACAAATTACGCTGACAGTTGTCACTATATGAACACGAAGTCTGTGAATAATTTGGCTAAAAGATATTGTTGTTTGTTGGAGATAATGCTGCTGTAGTTCCTAAAAGTGCAGCACAGTGATACATCTTCCGTCTAGAGGATCTTGTTGTGTCAATGAGTCTCAATTTGCGTCAAGAAGCCTTTGAAAAACAAGGTGTCCGATAAAGTAAAACTTTAGCTGTTATTTCAATATTTTTACTCTTTACATTTTACTGTAGCTAAATAAGAATCGGTTTAGATACATTTTGCTTAAAACAACTGCAGTTAACTTGACTCACATAAGCATTAGTGGAAAATATTACATTTCTGTTAATGAGTGGGATATTTTGGTCACAGAAAGCCTTTGAGCCACTACGTAGGTGTCAAAAATCTGTTTTTGTTTGAGTACCCACTGTTAAAAATATGTGCTACTGTAGTCCACTTTGTCCCAGGGCCCATTTAGTCACCTTTTCTGTTCTCTGCCTTTTACAGGCTACTGCCACTGCTCATTACAGCCTTTGTGGGCTTGTTAGCACTAGTCTGTGTTAGTGTAGCCTTTGAGCTTGACATTCACCCTTGCTCTTCACTTTTTAACCATGTGTCTATAAAATCAGTTAGCCTGTTGGCTATCCACACACATAAAAGCCACCACTGGCCTTTTTAGAGCAGACTCATGAGAGTTTTACATCATTAATGTTAGCGGGCTAATGGATTAGCCACTGAATTAGATACAGGATTGTTTCACTGTGTTATTAAATACAGTTTTATTTTTCTTAGTTTTTAATTTAACCTAATGTTATGAAACGTAATCTTTTCACAAAGCCTCCCGCCACATGTGTTCACTAATCCTTTGCACTGTTAACAACATCAGTAGTACTCGCCTTCTCATCTCATAAGTGTGTGTGTGCGTTAATGGGAGCGAGGGGTATTTGTTACGCTGATCCTATGCAGACATACTCTGCTGGATGTACCTGCTCTGTGTTGTACTAACAAGAGTAGACTACCAACTCTTGTCAGTTTGAAGTGTCCTGGGACACTGAAACCGTGTAGTAGTACTACTGTCCAACAACAACTACCCTATGGGGTTAAAGAAAGTATGTCATTATTATTTAATAGCTACAGTATGTGCTTGCAGTGCAGTAGCTCTTTGATTGTGTGTGTATGCATGTGTTTTATGTGAGTATAGGACCGTACGTGTGTGTACAATTACTGTTTGTGGAGTTCTTTGATGGGTCTACCCAAGGGGCGAGTTGCAATTTTCTCAGACATAGACTTTGCTCTGTTTCCCAGGAGATGGCGACCTCTGACCCCTGTGCAAATGCCCCCCCAACTCCACCTGAGGAGCCAGAGCCCTCCCCCTCCCCTCGCAAGAAGCGCGGGCGTCGGAAACTAGACCAAACTGACAGGAATAAAGGTACAGATGTAACACAGAGTCTTATAATTTCAAATACAATTTAGACATATTTAATCTTTGAATTAAACGGAACTTGCTGACATTTTAGATACTTTTTAATTTTAACAGCCCCCAGATTGCAATGTTTGAGAGTATTTCAACTTTAAATATCTATGCTGGAATATCGTAATGACACCCATGACTTTACTTAGTCATTAAATCTCTTGTTAAATCTGTACAAATGGGCTGTTTCCTCTAACTTTTCTTCTCCTGCAGACGAACCAGATGACAGAAACTGTGACTCCCCCAGAGAGGTGAGAATTTACATCTGAAAAATTAAGCCAACTTCTCTTACACAGTAGTACAAACAGATTTAAGAGTGCAGTAAGTAAATAAGAAGGTTTGCGTATGTGTGTGCAGGGTGAGACTGGAAGGCTGCGGAGGAGGCCTGTCCCCAGAGTGACTTTCCAGGCTGGAGATCCGTACTACATCAGCAGGAGACAGAGAGAAGAATGGCTCAGCCGCTGGAAGAAGGAGGTGGGAGAGAATCAGGTCTCTGTCTGTGTGAATTTATAGCTACAGTAGGAGGGAGGCTTGAATTTGTAGATAAATTAGCATATGAAGGTCTCAAGTAAACACCTCAATCAGAACAAATATGTCTGAGTTGATAAAAATCTTAATATAAACTTAACAGATAAGAACTTTTCCCTCTTGATCACATTTAATTTTGAAATATCTTTGTCCTATATGCTCTAAAAGTATGATTGACATATCTGTAAGCATCTGAATACGAATGTGATATTTGCGGTTTGCTCTTTGCAGTAATGAGTAGTCAAGTTAAAGGGAAATTCCCCTGGAGAAATTAAGTCACTTCACAAAAAATTGCACTGTGCTTAGAGAAAGAGTGGGGTGATGCCGCTAAAAATGGTAATGTCATGTTTTAGGGTTGTTAACTCAATAAGTTTTGTTTCTGTTCATTTTTACAAATAAAATGAGAGAGCAGTAATAAAAAATAACTTCTGCTTGAGTCTACTGCTGCACTCACATGGTCCAAGTGTGTTTACATGTACTTAAGTAACCCGAGTGATACCTCTTTAAATCAAGTCAGGTCAGAGCATCTTCTGTTGGCTATGCTTCCAAAAGCATCTAATTTAGAGGAGAAACCGGTCTTAGGCTTACTATTTAAATCACCTAGAGATAATTTTGTGATTTGGTCCTACAATATATCAATAAATTGAGTTCAACTGAAATTGACCAGCTACTGTAGAGCACATAAACATAGTCAGTGCAGCGTACAGTTGTATTGAAGTGTAAGTGTAATTACGTTTGAGTTTCAAAATTTTAAAGTGAATAGAAGTAAATACAACAAAATACAAACTCAAGTTCATTGTGTGGCATCTATGAATTTTGAAGAAGCCTACTAAGTTTGTACTTATTCCACTGGACAGGGGTCTTTGGGGTTTTGTGCGGGTCGGTTACACAGGAAACAACCTCCACCTCAGAGTCTGTTTTACAAAGAAAGCTTTGCTGAACTTTTTCATAACCAGGTCAGAGCTAAGGTTTCAAACATTAAAACTTTACATACTTACTATTCCACATTTAAATCTAATCTATTCCATGTGAGCTGGCTGACTGAACCAAATATTTCAAGACACCTAGGACAGTCAGGGTACCGGCAGTTTTAAAGTCTTAAATATTTTCTTTTGCCTTTAGAAGCAAAAAAAAATGTTTTTGTGTCTGATTTCCGTCTGTTGGAAAACATTGTACGTACATACATGCTACTACTTCATTCATGAAGGGCGGCTGTAGTGGTTTGTGGTTCTCATTTTCTACTCGCCACATGTCAAAGTGTTATTTTCTAAACAAGCAAGTGTTAATTTTTTCTAAATGGTGAATTTTCCCAACATTTCTATCCATTCACATCTTTTTGTTGAGTTTCATTCAACACCATCATCACCTACATACTCAGTAGTTTGACCTTGACAGTGAAACATATTTACCTGCAATGTGCACAAAAGCACTTTAACTTAAGCTCTGTAAAATGCTTGCACTGTGAATTTATACATTTAATTCCCAAACAATAAATAGGTCATTACATCTTACCAACATTTGTTTCCTTAAAAAGACATTTACTTGCTTTGGGTCAAAGTGTAAATACATTACCATCACACCAAACCACTGGCATCCAAAAAATGCCTCCTGGCAACGGTTTATTTATTTCAACATCCACTCGTCGTTTGACGTTTTCTTCTGCTTTAAATTGCATGCTTGTGTTTTGCAGTCTTCCTCCTCTTCTTTGCTCTGTAGCATGTGTTTGTTTACACTGAAAGGGAGTGGACTTCCTCTCATACAGACACACAGTTGGCTGCTAGAAGATGAACCATGTTCTTTCAGTACGATTGCCTTTTTTTACACTGACATTTACTCAACACTTGACACAGTGAAGTGCTGTTGAAAGTGAAAATGGGACTTTCCCTTTCTGTGGCTGAATAGGCCTCTCATACATAATATTTGTCTACCAAGAGTTTTGACCTTTAGTTGATTTTGCCATTGCCCTGAGGTGAACCAGTTCTATATGTTAGCACTTTAGCACTGCTTTCAGATAAGTTCAAGCACCTCTTTGTCTGATTATAGTTTTTCAAGCAGAGAAAAAGCAAATTTTCTACTTGCAAACTAGTGTGAACCAGCAAAACAGATGAGTTAAAAAAAAAAAAAAATTCATGAGGAAGAAACTTGTCGCCACGTGCAGTGGTGTGACTCACAGATTTGTTCTCAACAGTGTTTGGACAGTAGTGGAGATCGATCAGAATCAAGTTCTTGCTCATACTTCATGATATATTTATCGAATATGATGGCCACTATCTCAAATCAGACGATTAAAGAGTCGTAATTTCTTGCTGTAACTTGGTTGACAGATATGACAGACACATGTTAACACTTGACACATCAAAGCTCTTTTGGTTCCTCAGGTTGTTTTGGCATAAAGTTTATGTGTGTCTGTACATTTGTTCTCCATCTATACAGGACATTATAATGTATGATTTGCTTGCTTAATGCAATATCACCCAGTTGTGTGTCTTTGTGTTGGGACGTCATAAGGCGAGACAGACAACAATTAACACTTATACATACAGGCAACTGAGAGCTGCTAATACACTTGAGTCCCAGACACACGACAAAAGTTATGTCTGTATGTATGTTGTTGTTATGTTCAGGTCTGCAGAGCTTTGTCCAAGTTCTGTTTACAGCTTGTTGGGCTGCACTCAAGTGACCTTACAGCATTTCAGTTTTCTATGTTGAGTAAAAAAATTAAAGTTGTATCACATGAATTCATATGTAAAACAATATCTGGTACCAGTTGAATTGAGAACATACTGTTCTCAGGGAGAAAATATGTTCCTGCTACAGTAGGTGTGCTGCAACTCCGAGCGGCTGCGAGTTCTAGATGCAAGTGTGTTCTTGAAGACGGCATAATACTGAGCGAATGACTGAAAGAGACAGGATATCATGAAAGAGAGAGAGAAAGTCATTCAGGCTGATTGACAGACAGGCTGAGTGAAACACCGGAGATGTGAGGGAAGTGTGAGAAGCAAAGTAAAGAGTGAGTGTGTGTGTGTGAGAGACAGAGAAATAGACAGGGACAGAGGTTGATGGAGCGAGCAGGCAGCTCAACCACGTGTAGTCGCGGTTTCCGGTTTCTCATGTTTGAACTTGTTCTGTTGTAGTTAGTGTTTGATGGGCATCTAAAGCAACACGACAGCATTTGAAAAGGATAATAGCAGCATTTTTACCTTCCTACAAGCTTAAAAAATGATAAAATCATAACCAATAACAGAGCTGCATTAGTTAAGAAGCAAAAAAATTAAAGCATATGTAAACACACACAAACTAATTGGTCAAACTGATACCAGCTTGTTTTCAGACGGTTGCATGTGCATGTGGCAGATGGAGAGAGGTACAGAGAGGTTAAGCATGTGTGAATTCCTGTCAACACTATCTTCTCACCAAGAGTACTGACTCATCCCCTACTCTAAAGCCATCCATGATGGGTGTTTTGCATAACTGTAGTGAAATAGAGACTGAATCATAAGTTCTGTTAAATTTGTGTTTATTTAGAGGAAGAGATAAAGAAATGATCAAGGAAAGGAAGGATATTCCTTTATTATAGTACTGTAAAAGTACTATAAGGACCCTACAAAATCGCACTAAAGACCAGAAGTATTATTAGCTAAATCTAAGTCGTCCACCTATGACATACAGTAATATAAGAAGAATATATAATGAGAATTCGGTGGAGTGAGGAGGAGGTAAAGTAATGGAAAAGATTATTTAAAAAGAAAATAAAGACAGAGAAAAGGAAGTTAAAGGAAAGAGAATTGAAATGTAAAGAAACGAGACAGACATTGACAAACTGAGGGTGTGAACAAAGGGAAACTGGAACATGGAGAAATCAGTGACGGAGACAGAGGTTAACCAGTTCCAGGTTTCTGCCTCTGTGTGTGTGTTTAGGTGTGCGTGTGCTTTCTCAGTCAGTCAAGTTGAACTACAGCCAGCTGTTAACAGCACCATTAATATATCATTTCCGTGCTGTTTGAAGGAAACTCTGCAAATTCTTTTCCATTTCAAGATAAAAAAGAAAAAAGAAAATCTGGCATCTTTTCACTTCATGTATAAAGTTACACCCAAGAACATAAACACTGTGCAGGGGTGTAGTGAACTGTATAAATTAGAAGGTGTCCTACTTGCTGAAACCTTATTATGTGCTGATGGAATCAAGCAGGTCACATGCATCAGGCACTTTTAGCTGTGAGCTTGTTTTGACTTCTAACAACCCAACAACCCCTAACAACAAAAGTGCATATTCTAGGCTGCCTTTCTGTGTGTCCCACCATCCATAAACATGCACTTAGGTTAGATGGTGATCGTAGCTGTGACTCTGAGTGTGAATGACAGACTGGTGACCTGTCCAGAGACTGGCTGCAGCATCCACATGACCCTTAACAGGAAAGGCAGTAAAGATAACAGATGGATGGATGAAAATTAAAGCTACACGGTGGAAATTCCTTGTTAGCAACCATAATGTATTGTGTTTTCTTGGGGCGTAACAACTATGTTGGATGCATTTATTGACTCATGAAACATTAGCAAAGCTAATTGTTTTGATACGCCAGCAGTATCCATTTGACTTTGTCAGCGATGACAGGAGAATGTTTTTATGTATGCACAACTTGTATTTTAAAGATAATAAATTACTTTGATCAAATAAAAATCTATTCTTTGCACAGTAAAGTATCTGTACGCTATCATCCAAGAAGGCATTAATACCCTCTGTGGCTTAGCTTTACTTGTCTCTCCTCACTCTGTGAACTTTTCAGCTTTGTGCATGCCTCACCTTATTTACTCAACTTGCCATAGCGCTGCAAATCCCTCTGGGGTTTGGGACTAATGTTGGGAGTGAAGGAGAATGTCAGATGATGATGATGATGATGTCATGAAAAGAAGGTCAGTGAGACTGAATGGGTCAACAGAACACCAGATTGTTTGTTTCTTGTTTTTTTGTTTTTTATTTCCATGATATAGATACTTAACAAATCAATGAATGCATGCCAAACCACGATTTCTTCCTAAACCTAACCCCTATGATGTCACATTGTAAAGCAGATTAATGGTGACAAATGAATTTGTCCTGCTAATGAAGTTGTTGCCGAGGGCACATATTAGCTGTATTACTCTTTGTACGTGTTCCATGATTTTTAAGTTGTCATTTACATTGACCTGGATGTTTTTAGTAACAAACATTATGCACGTTGCATAAAAAGAGCAAACCTGAATTTACTAAGGTAATAGAAATGTAGATACAATATATTTTATTTATTTATCTGTTTATTATTTCCTTGAAGATTTATTTGTTGTGTCTAATAATTATCAAACAAGTAAAGGTCATGCAAACGTCATAGAGCTGAACGTGTGATCAACATCATTTCCTAAAAGCTTCCTCAAATATAAAATAATATCACCTCCATACAGGCTTCCTGCCTTTTTAAGCTCAGTTTTTACTTTGCGTTTCTGTCATTTTAACAATCCCGTTTCCAGCTGCTGTTTTTAGAAATAGCTCTCATAAACTTAGTGTATGATACGTGCACATCACCAGTGTGCAGAGACAGAGATTTAGCAACTAGCTGGTGAAGAAAGTAGAAAATTTATCAGCTAAATAACCAGATCTTTTTCCAGTCAGGCATTGTCATAGTTAAAAACAGTGCATATTAAACTTATATTCTATTAATAGATAGAAATTACCTACAGTAATACAGTAATTACAACAACAGTTGAACTTCTGCAATATTACACTTTTGTTGTTTTTTTGTGGAAATTAGTTCATATCTTAATTCAAGAGCTGAGTTTTTCCATGTGAAAGTATAATTTCATGATTCGGTGTTCCAATCTTGTCATGCTTTCCCTCAAAACAGAAGTTTTGCAAGGACACAGCAGCAGCCTGAATGCAAGTCTGTGCAGGTAACAGTAAATCTCAGAGCACAAATGCAGTTTGGAGCAGGAGCTAAGAGTGCTAAGTTGTTTTGAAGGAAAACCAGAACAAATTTTGATCATGAAATCATGAAATTATGCTTTCAAATTAAATTACAATTAAGATTAGGAGACCAATTTATAAAGGCAGTATTATGTCAGAGTTTTGTGTAGTTGCTTGTTGTGGATTTCTTTTTAAGTTAATTTTAAATTGAGCTTACTGCACATACACACATATCCTAGATTCAAACGTGTGTGTTTGTTTGTGTCGTCACCCTTAAACCTCCTAGAGGAAACCAGACATAGCTCTACGCCGCGTGAGTGTGTGTTGTGGACGTTTACCTAAACATCTGTTTGGTGAAGGAGACAGTAAATCACATACCTCGCTGCTGGCCAATCAGCACAGAGGAAAAGGGTAAAGAAGACTTGAGGGCTCAAGTAAAGCTGAGGAGACACACAGAGAGGAAGGTGTAGGAGTAAGTGAGAAGGGTGGAGGAGGTGCAAAAGAGACAGATCAAGAAAATGACAGAGAGAAAGAGAACCAGAGTGGAAGGGTTGCAGTTGCAGAGTTGCTATGTCCGGTCTGTAAGTGATTACATTTTTTTTCCATCCCATGTGTGCACATGTTGCAGTATGCCACTGTGTCTGTGTATGTGAAGAAATGTACGTTTTTTTCTAAGAGGAAATGAAACAAGCTCTTTCTGTTATTTCATGTCAAATATATTTTCACTTGCAAACAGTTTTTTTTTTGTTAGAAGAAGTAAAGTGTTGTGTATTTCTTTTTTGCTAGTAGATTAATGCCAAAGGAAGTGAAACATACTAAGGAGAGAGTAATTAGACCTCAGTTTAGTTGTAAAGTGGCAGAGTGAGGTCTTGAATTAACAGTTTGAAGTCTTTGCTGCTCTTCTACAAGCTAGAAAAGTATTCAAATAGTCTCTAATGTGTTTGGGCTTGTAGGTCCCCTTTCAGGGTTGGTTCACATACATAAATAAATAAATAACATGCCAGAATATACTGTATAAGCTTATAACTCAGGAGCTACATTCATGACTTTTTATCATTTGTGTTTGTGTGTTGTTTAAAGAAAAATCTAGGCCGTATATGTATATTTGTATATGTGTTAATAATTAGAAACCAATATTAAATCACCAACTTTTTTACGATTTTAGCCATCAGACAGAGATTGTCTGATCAATTTTAGCCTAACATGTCATTTTTTCTCACTAGAACCCTACATATCACCACTTAAATCTTTTCCCACTGGTTGAAAATGCATCTGAATGTTACTAAACATTGACTAATGGAGGAGTAATTTCTCAGCGGATTGCCTGTCAACACTGGGAAAGTTTGTCTGTGTGTGTGTGTGTTGAGCAATGTCGGGTTCATCCCCTGGTCACGGTCGGTCATGCTCGTAAAGGAGGTGTGGCTTAAGAAATAGCTCATTCATTAGGTCATAGGGTGAGGGGTCGGAGGTCAAGGGGGTGGCACTAAGAGTGAAAACACTGACCAGGCCAAGGGGCTTGTCAGAGTTCAAAGTTGTAACTCACAGTGTTACAACCTCTGTCCTGCCTCGTCCTGCCTTTATTTGTCCTCACATGGGGTCGTACAGGCTGCTGCCAGCTCCAGAACATCTGCACGCTTCAACGTCTTGACAATAGTTCCGTTCAGTTCTATAGGTCACATTCACACTGTGACACCTTCAGTGTTTCACAGCTCAACATCACCAGTTTTACCTTATAATGAATGGTGAATTTTTGTTTTGTGTGAATTTATCTTGTTTCTGTCAATGAGATGGAAACATCCTGAACATGTTATGCGGTTTGATAAGGTTGTTTTCATGATGATGATGATGCACAAAAACTGCTTTTATTTCCAAATTAAGTCAGAACTTGTTGTGCAAACAAATATAATTTAAAGCAAGTATCAATTATTTTAGTTTTCATTTTTACCGAAGATTTTACGAGCACAAACTCAACTGAGGTTCAGGTACACTGAAAAAAGTTTCACTACACTTTAATGTCCCAATATGTGTAATTACAAGAATGCGTTGTTCAGTTTAAAGATCATCTGCAGACTCTGACCTGCAGACTCTGACCTCATATCGATTTATTATAACGCATCCAAAATTGAGTCATTGATGAGAGAGATGAATGGCTTTAGTGAATGACTTATATTAGTACAGTATATACAGTATTTAAACATATATATGTCTTTTATTTTTGTGTGATCAGACATTTTAATACATCGATAATTTTTTCTGTCCTATAATTACTTGGTCGTCTGTATCAGATCGTCTGCTTCACATTTAGCTGTTGAGAAGCTTCAACAAGCAGCAAACATAACGTTTAAAATTTAATGGGTTGAAATGTGTTGAACTTTGTTAACAACAATGTTGTGCCGTCACCCAATTACCTGGGGAATGGTAATGAACTAGAGCAGCCAGGTTTTTTTATTCTGAGGACCCTCTTTGACTGTCGTTTGATGAATTAAAACCTGCCTGTCATCAGTGACTCATTGAAAGCAGCGGCGCTTCATGATGGACGGCTCCATCAGCTCATGTTGCCAGGCAACAAACACAGTTTCATCCGGTGAGCAGGATTTCAGCAACATGAGTCGGTTTTCAAGTCTTCTAATAAGATGATCTAGTCCAGATGCTGACGGAGATTAAAAAGTTTAATTCACAACAACAGCAGCGAGGCAGATACTGTAAATACTACAGAAAACTGTGATGCAGATCAGTCACTACTAGTACACCCATAGCAAATAATAATAAGAATATAATAGGGCAGGTTCCCTTCATTTAGATTTGAGACACACTCATACTTTTCCCATGGGAAGTGAAAATACAGATGTTTTGTTCAAGCATGTCATTTGTTTAAGAGGCCGCTGACAACATGCAGAGTTTCCTATACAGTGTGTGTGTGTTTGTGCGTGTGGTCTGTCTGTGATCTGTGTAACAGGCTGATTAGGGCTTTATGAGGTTAGAGGTCAACAGGAGCTGAGGAAGAGGGACCTTCTCACCTCGAGGTCAAACCGTGGAGAGAGCTACTGTCACAACCCAGCACTCGCACTTTTACTGTCTCCTACCCTTGAATTTATGCTGTCGTTCCTCCGCCTTTCGCCTCCTGTTACATTCTCCAGCAGGAGTCTTTTTCCCACAAGTTGTTTCACTCATTTTTTACATTACACTGTGGTTATCAGCTGGAGTGTTAAAACCCAAAAAAGAAGAATGTTTTTAGGTCATGGAAACGCTCGTGGGATTTTACATCTGGGCCACAGTGAACTTGTTGCAGTGTAGAAATCAGTGAGGTCACGGTTATTATTAAATCAGTTTTTCTTTTGAAGCTGTTTCTGCGTAAAACCTTCCAAAAAAAGCTTGACGGTCATATTGTGTTGATTTTTGCATCTTGGCGTCTCTACATTCGCTTTTGCCTTTGAGTGTGACTCTTTCAAACAGCTGTAAAGTCTTCCGCCTTTAGACATATTTGGATGACATGTCATAAAACAAGTTTGTTTCACGCCTTTGCTGACATTTAGGTCTATGGAATCTTGGAGTATTTTTTGGAGGGTAATTTTACTTTTACTGAAGCATTCAGCAATTACTCCAAGTAATTGTCGGTGCCATATGTTGGACAAAAAAAGTGATTTACATAAGAATTTGACATTTCATCACAGAAACATGTAGTAGGGATTAAAAAAGCTTTTAGAAACTTTGCTAAACTGCAGGTTAAATCACTGCTGTTGTACTGTTGCTAGCATAATACCAAATAAACTTTAATGGTGCTCCAGTAGATATTTCTAAAAGCAAAGGATAAAATGATTCAGTGGAATACAGCGGAAAGAGTCAGACATACTAAACCCCACTGAAAAATATCATCAGTTTCACTCAGCTCTGATCATTAGTGCAACTTTCAGCTCATTGTTTTGGTTTTATGATCTGCACATTTACTGTTTCGTTTCTCTTGTAGCATTTTGCACAGCAGCAGGCAGTTGTTTTTTAGTGTAAATGCTCTAAATTCCCACTGTGTACTTCAAGCAGCAGCAGTTAGCAACTAACTGGCAAACATAGTCGTAGCAGCTAAAAGCAGACATTTCCCTCAGGAGTTGGTGGAGACAGAAAACTGGACTTGGACTTAAATAAAAAATTTGTTGTTGCAGGTTTGAGTAAGCTTATGAACATAAAACAAAGTTAGCTCATGCTTTCTTTGCTAAGAGAAAACATTTTATAAACCTGAGACTTAATATAAAAAAATTAAGGTTAAATTGCTGCTGTGATGTAGCAGTTGTGTTGTACAGTAGAAAAACTTACATGTAACTTAACTTGAAAATCTATCTTTCTGTATCTTCTCTTTCTTTGTCTCCCATCAAACACGTTCCAATTCCTTTGTGTGTGTATTGTATTCCTCGTTTTTATAATATAATCCTATTTACTCTCTTGCTCTTTGTCTTCTCGTCCTCTCTCCTTCCTGAGTTGAACCCACTGAACTCCCTCCTCGCCGCACCCTTTCTCCCCACTCACTTCCTGTTTAGAGGAACAATTAAAGGATTGTTCCTACGGCTCGGGGGCACTAAGGCCTTGATCTAGAGCAGTCACCACATCAGCTGGAAAAGACCCACATAAAACATCAGTTATTGGACCTCCTTGAAGTGCAGTGTTTGCCTGTAAGACCAACAAGAGTAAAACAAAAAGATCATGATAGATGAGCATATTATAGTATGATTAAACATGAGGGACAGCCAGAAATGATCAATGACAAAATCACATGTGCAACAGTGTGAGAAAAGTTCGTAGCTGATAAGATTGTTCAGAAACTGGCAGTGTACTAGTATCCTGGGTATGTTATGTGCATCACATTAAACTTCTAATGCTGGTTTCAGTAACCTGGATGAGACTTTATTACTTATTGTGGTTTGTTGTTGGTATAAAATCAAGAGACACCTGTACCAGAAAAACATTTATTATGTTCATTCATAACAGAAAATAAACAGATTATATTCTTTAAATAAATAATAGTAGTCACTAACTGTTGGCTGTATCTATCTCTGTAAGAGCTGGAACAAACAGTGAGCTCCAACTACACCACATGCACGGAGACACACACAACCAAAAAGCAGAGATGTGAAGGTGGTTGAACACAGGCAAAGCTAGAACAGAAGACAATGTCAGAAATCTTCCTCCCAGCACTGTTCATCATCACCTGCTGAGAATTCACAAAGAAATTAGATTATATTTGTGATGTAAAACTGAAAAAATTGACTTAATTTAGGAGCAGCGTTTCTTAAATGTGTAACAGTTAAAAGTGGAATTCAAGACAGTTAAAATCGACCTCCGTGCTGTACACAGATGATTACAAAGCTGGTTTCTGGATATTGTTATAATTATGTACTGTATACAGAGAGACACATAAATATTGTATTCTGTATAAGATCAAAACCAGAGTGCATGTAAATGTGTTGAGTAATTTGGCTTCCAGTGTTTGAAGATTTCCAGTTCCTTTAATAATTATATCTAAAAGGATTTAACGTCAACCAATCCTTTTATAGTAATAAAAGTACAGTTTATTTAAAGCTGTATGTGCAAAGATAATTTTTAGTTTAGTTTTATGTTTAGTAGAACCTATTTCTGCCTGATTAGTAAGTTTTGCAGCCTTATTTTTTATTGTAATTTGATAATAAGTAATACCTGAAGGCCTGTGCACAGTAGCAAATGAGAGGGAGGGCTGGGTGGAGCAGGGCGTCTCATGCTAGCACTAGCTTAAGTTGCATATTAACTGACTAAAAGCTAACTGCTTTTAAATGACACTAACTGGACAACTGTGGCAATGCCCTTTGGGGCTTCTTGAAACACAGATGGCGGACACTCTGCACTGTCCTTGAACAGTAGAGCAGCAGAACAGCAGCTTCTAGGGAGCTTCGGTCTCCGTTTCTGAATCGTTACACCCTTAGTTAGTATGCACATTTTCAAATAAACTGTGCCCCAAATAACAGAAGAAGTATTAATTGTGGTATTTGAGTCTAGAAACTTTTCACCAAACTACTTATCAAATGGTAAAAATATAGCAAATTTTGAACAGTTCTTGAAAATATGTATCTTTACTTGATAAAAGATTTGAATGAGTAATCCATTATCTAATCATATCAGCACTCGTGGAGGAGGCTCTGTACATGAAGGCGTTTTCCCCAGAGGAAAATCTGATAAAAACTCAACCATAGATGGTGAATCATCTGGTTCACTCGGTGCTGGTAAATCTAACATATTGCAGGCTGTCATAGCATAACACAAAATTTTGTTTTGCCTTGTACTTATACAGATAATAAGATAAAACTCTGAAGTGATGATAGGTCATTATTTTGAACGCATGTTTGTTTCCTTCGCAGGCAGAGCGACGGGCGTACAGAGAGGCAGAGATAAGTATGATGGACGACCTATCAGAGGCCGACTTTCAGAAAGAGGAGGAGCCGGCCAGCCCACCAGCCCCGCCCCCTTCACAACAACACACAGACCCCGCCTCACCGACAGTCGCCGTGACGCCAGAGCCAGTTGCCAGGGGAGACCAGCCTACTCCAAGTGAGATCGAGTACCAGGTAGGTAGTAACCTGTGTTTGACTGAGATGGACCTTGACTTTGGAAACAGCAGCTGATAAACTGTCAAAACATGGTCCATTAGCATCTGTTCTGGTTATGCTAATAGACCATGATCTTCCTCAGAAGACAGAGGAACTTTGAACTTTTAGTGACAACAGGTGTGAAAAGACCATCTGGGTGCCAGTTTTAATTGCACTGTTTAATAATAGATGTTTAATAATATTTTGGTATTATAATATTACATCATTTTACTGCTTTATTCAATTGAGACGTGAGCTTTTTAAAATTAAATGTTTGTTCCTTTATGTCATTTATTGCTTATTTTGGTAATACTGTATGCTATTTGTCTCCGTTTTTTTTTCTCTTATTTTGGTCATTTTCTGTCTCTTTTTTGTCTGTATTGGTCACTTTGAGTGTTTTAACTGACTCTCCATCTTTCAAACAACAACTATTAACATTAATTTGTAAGGAATACAGGAAAATCAAGGTTTTGTATCTCTTTCCCCAATTATTTTCACTAATCTCTCAGTAACAGTGCTAACTAGCTCAGGAAATAATATTTTATAACCTTACTGACACTGAAACGGGACAAACTGACAAATGGTGGAAAGAAAAGATACTGTCCCACACATCATGCACCTATCTGCCAAAGATAGAAATTGTATTTTCAACACAAAACCAGTTTGTACAAAACAGGCGTGGACCTGCAGGTTTTATCAGACATCTTGATGTGTGTCATGCTTTTGTACAAACATTATCCACTTTTGACCTTGAAAGCCTGTTTTCCTTGATACTATCTAACGTGAAGACACTAACCTGTGTAAAATGATGTGTTTTGTTGTTGTGTTTTCAGTGGAACAATGAAAAACTTTTTTTTTCTATGTGTGTTAACAGGATGGCCGGGGCTTTGGCATCGGTACCCTGGTGTTTGGGAAGCTGCGAGGTTTCTCATGGTGGCCTGGCAGGATTGTTTCCTGGTGGATGAGCGGCCGGAGTCGTGCTGCTGATGGCACTCGCTGGGTCATGTGGTTTGGAGACGGCAAGTTCTCTGTGGTAAGTAGCCCATCCTTAGTTTTATGACTAGCTCTTGATCAGATACTGGTTTAGTGGCTGTTATCTAGTCAGGTCATGTTGAAGACTCAACAGGAGGAGACACTGTTCTGACTAAGAAAAGAAAAAATTCACTCACAGGAGAGAACGTCTGCTGTTATTACAGCCACCAATTCTGTTTAAGGGTGTAATTTGACTTTACTGCTCTAGCTTATTATGTTTAACACCCATCCTTATACTCCATCTTTATCCTTTTATGGATGCCAGTTTGTGTCAGATTGCTTTGCTACTTATGGCTTTTATTTAGTGGTTAAAAGCTGGTCAAGTGTGTCAGCTTTAATTTAACAATTTAATGAATTAATGAGGTTTTAGTTCAATTTGTTGAGAGTTTACCTATTTTTTCCATTTTCTTTTGGCATAATTGAATTTTGAATTTAATAAAAACTCTCATGTCTTTTTCTAAAGCTCCATGCCAATTTGAGCCACCTCTCCTATAGGACACTTACTCTAATTAAGGATTTCAGGGCCTTGTTGATAATTTAATTTAGTTTACTCTGTTTTTTCCTCCAATGATGTATGGCTTTTCTTTTAATCATGATGTCATTCACTGTAATTTCTTTGTTTTGCAGGTTTGTGTGGAGAAGCTGATGCCTCTGAGCTCTTTCTCATCTGCCTTCCACCAGCCCACTTACAATAAACAGTCCATGTACCGGAAAGCCATCTTTGAGGCTCTGCAGGTAACAATCCCACTATTCAAACTCTGCTCCTTAGTGTGAGGGAGTGTGTGGTTCGGTGTCCATTTTTGATGGACAATAAACTGATATTGCTCTTATTTTTAATCTCCGGATGAAATCAGCATCTAAAAGACCAAAATATAAGTGTACAAGTCTAAAGGTGATGTTTTACTCATTCGACTCTTATGTAACGTTGGTGTTTTGCATTTGTGGAGGTGTTGTTTTCATCTAGATCTGCCCACAATTTATAAGTGGTTACATGTGGGCACAGCAGCTCAGTCACATACTGTGTTTTAAGTCTTTAATCTGACAATATTTATACTTTTAATCAGTATCAAACCCTGTATTGTCATTTATTGTTTCAACCTGTATTTCCGTTTAGCGTAACATAATTATATCATATTTAAAGTTTTATTTAACATGTTTATATTTCATGTTTAGGTCGCCAGTGTGCGAGCAGGGAGGCCAGTTCCTTCCTGTGATGCTAGCGACGATGCAGATGGAGTGGAGATCCAGACCAGACAGATGATAGAATGGGCCATGACCGGCTTCTTGCCCAATGGCCCGCAATCGCTGGACCCTCCAGAGGGTATACACACATTTGTTAATATATCATTCATGGGTATAATTGTCTAAAACACACATTATTAATATATTCTGATACATGGTGGAACCTTGTGCAGTGTTTGGCTGTATTAACAGGTGGGATTTGGTAGGATTAACTGTTAAGCTTGGCTTATAACAATTGCTTCTCTGTGGGAATTACAAAACTTTCACTTTGTTTGCATAGTTTTGGTAGTAAATACACTGTATATGGCATTTTTACTGCTTTTGCTAAATAAGCATAGTAAAGAACTTTTCATTACAAGAGGTAAGCAAGCATACCTTGTAGAGCACCTCTTCCTGTTAGTGTCAGCTTAAATGAAACTAACTAGTTCATACAGGTTCACACAGGTTCACAAAGTTTTGTAGCTGCTAACACAACTACACTCGAAGGTGGAGTGAAAATCCTGCTGTTACAGAGGGAATAACGGTGCAGAGTTTCAGATAATCCTACCTCGAGGGTATTCATGTTGTGTCACTTGTGACTAACAAATACTGACCAATAGGAAAAAGGGGCCCATGAAATAAAATAGCAGGAAGTCCATATTAGTACAGTGCTCATTTAAATTTGTTAATTATAGAGTGTTTGCACTCACCACAGACAGGCAGCATCCATCCTCCTCTGCAGCTTTATTATTTTGCTGTGCAGTTATTAAGTTTTACAAAATAATTCTAAAAAAGTATTTCCTGAATTACAAGGCAGTCGCATCCCTTCTCTCAGACTCTGCAGGAAGTGAAGGAGATGGATCAGTTTACGGCTGGAGGTGAATGTGCCTCGTCCCTTTCCAGTCTGACTGCACCAGTTTACTCTGATCCTGAAAATCTGTTAGTTTGATCTGTTATGTTGTTATGTCTGCGCAATACCACAAAATACAGTGACTCCCCAGCTTTAAACCTGTTCTAGAACTTATTACTGTAAAGATGGTGCTTTAAAATGTAAACTCTTTATAATGTGATCTAATATTAAAACTAAAACTGTGTTAATTCGGTGTCTTTGCTCGACAGAGGAGCAGAATCCATACAAGGAGGTGTACCCAGAAATGTGGGCAGATCCTGAGGCGGCATACACGCCTCCACCTGCAAAGAAACCTCGCAAGAACTCAGCCGAGAAAGCAAAGATCAGAGAGGTGATCGACGAGGGGACCAGAGGTAAACATAAAAACACATACAGAGCACTGATTACCTAAATCCCCTGTTGTTATTAATTTAGAAGGTTACTTCTAGTCTAAGAGTGATTAAGCCCTTCCATTCAAGATGAAATAAACAAGAGTTTTAATCTAATGAGAAGTTTATTGTTATATGTGTCAATCATACATAGTTTTCCTACAGAGAAACTCTCAGAATATTATGCTGGATGCATTTACTACTAAATCCTTTATGCAAATTGATAGTAATAAGTTTTATTTTTCTAGAGAGGCTCATATTTGAGATCAAAAAGAAGACAAGGAACATTGAAGGTAAACGTTTCAGATTTTTTCTAATTTTTTATTTTTATAATTAAGTTTAAATATAGATTTGAATACATAAAATTTAATTGAAACGCGTTATGGTTACTCGTCTCTTAGAGGCATTAAAAGTCTCACTGTGTTTATGTAGACATCTGTATCTCCTGTGGAAGCCTCAACGTCTCTCTGGAGCATCCTCTGTTCGTAGGAGCCATGTGCCAGGGTTGCAAAGTAAGAAACCTCCCTGAAAACCTTGGTTTTGTTTTCACTTGGTGCTGATTCAGTATCACTATAAAGGAATCATGCCACAATTATCTTAACACACCGTTAAATTGTTATTTAAATGAATTATGCTTGCAAATTGTTCTTAGATATGAAATTAAAATGAGTTGTGTGTTGAAAAGTCTGATGCAATGTTATTTTGCTATATTTAGTTGTAGAATAATTATGTATAAATATGTAATAAAATTGTTAATATTTTTTATTTGTACTTGAATTACACCTATTTTAATTTTCCTTATGGAAGTTGCATTTCCACACTGGGCCAAATCCTCCATTTGTTTTTTGCAAATTGTGAAAATATAGTCTAGTATGAAAATAAAGTAAATGAACAAAGGTTGAAACTTAAAAACACCCTTTAACTGCTCTTTTCCTGACCCATCCTCTGTAAAGAACTCCTTCCTGGAGTGCGCCTACCAGTACGATGATGACGGCTACCAGTCCTACTGCACCATCTGCTGTGGAGGCAGGGAAGTGCTCATGTGCGGCAACAACAACTGCTGTAGGTCAGTGGAGTACTGTACACACCGTTGTGGACCTGGCACACTGCAGTTTCTTCTCTTTGTGGCCAGAACAGGGTTTTGTATTTCACGCTAACAAAAACAATTTACCCAGAAAAGTCAAAGCGTGATGCACGGCCCTACGTTATTGGCAAGTGAGTCAGCCAACTCACGTGGTACAGATTTATGTAGGTAAATACAGAGTGCACGGTTGATTTTGGCTTTTACGCAATGACTTAATCACTGCAAGCACAGCAGCAATCAGGAGTCATAATACTGGTAATAAACTTCACCCTAGAACTGCAGTAGATTCGTAGTCCTGACAGTTCGACAGCTTCAGTTTTGACCAGTCATAAATACATTGTAATTATCTGTAATGCGAAATATGTCGATCTAATTACCACACTTATAGGATTTTGGATATCTAGAAAGTACTTGTGACTAGTCAAAGTGTGATTTTAGATATTTTAAACTGTTATTCTTATTAGTCTGAATGCAAATTAAATTTTAGATATTTAAAAAACAATTTCTTTACAAATAAAATCATAACTGTTAAAGAAAAAATGAATCAGATCCACCACGTAACTGGCACTGATGGATGCTTTTGTACAAAAGCTCTAAATTTATTCCTCACTCTTTCTTATTCTTTCTTCCCTGTAGATCTTGTGGAACTAATTTCAACCAATGCATCTCATTAACTTTGTGTCTTCTCTCTCCCGTAGTTGTGCTTCCTCCTCTCCGTACCTTTCTGCAGGTTGTCTCCACCCTTGGAGCTGTATGTTTCCAATGTGCAGTAACTGGCCCTACCAGCCTGCCCAATGTTTTCTCTGCTGCTTCTTGTTGCTCTCTCTCTCCATTTTCCACTTAACCCAATCAGTGCCTGGTTCTGCTGGAGGTTTCTTCCCTTCAAGGGAGTTTTTCTTGTGTTGGATTTTCTATTTAACTCTTACGGTCTTACTAACCTTACTATGTGCATAGAGATTATTTTGTTGTGATTTGGTGCAACTGACATGAGAGAGACAAGTTTTACACAACAAGTCAATGAAGAATTCTTACTAATTAAAATGTAAACGTAGGTTGACAAGCACCAAAAACTGTGTTGGTGTTATACCTTAGTTTGTTTGTTCGTACAAATCCAGTTTGAACATGAAGTGGACGAGAGCTAAAAGAGAATAATGTATAATTTCCTTTATTTACTCAAACTACAGGTGGGAAAGCACCCTAAATTAAAAAATGTTACTTAAAAAAGCATATTCATACAAACCTGGTCTAATAATGAAATGCAAATAAAAACACATTTGATGGTGTGGTTGTGTGTGTGTGTGTGCAGGTGTTTTTGTGTGGAGTGTGTGGATCTGTTGGTAGGGGCCGGCTCGGCGGCGGCAGCCATCAACGAAGACCCCTGGAACTGCTACATGTGTGGACCCCGGAGCACCTACGGCTTGCTGCGACGTCGGGAAGACTGGCCCTGCAGGCTACAGCACTTCTTTGCCAACAACCACGAACAGGAATTCGTAAGTGAAGAAATAAGAATGACAGTGGATGAACTAGAAAATGTGTAGTAGACATTCCTACAACTTAATGTCCAAGTAATCTGTTCCACAATATGACATACTGCAATACATACAAATACTCACAGTGAGCAAACATGTGAAGTTATTTCAGTTCAGTCCTAAAAAACAATGTAAGTCAGTTACTGTAGGTTTGTTGTCCACTGTAAATATGAGGTGAAATAAAACCCACAGTTAAATGTGGAAAATTAATATATAGGGATCAATGTGTGTTCCGCTCCAGGGCTTTTAAGCTATAAGTTCTCCATGAAAGCTAATGCATATAAAAACAGATCGCATTCACATTCTGCTGATCTTCACTCAGACTTTTACTGAAAAGACTGAAAAGAGATCATCAACATAAATAAAGCTGATATGTGCTCTGTTGCCGGCTTTTCTCCAAACGTATAATTTATGATCTATGACTCTGATCTCATTCCTTCTTTCTTTTAACTTTATTTAGGAACCTGCAAAGTTGTATCCTCCAGTTGCGGCAGAGAAAAGGAAACCAATCAGAGTCCTCTCCCTGTTTGACGGTATTGCCACAGGTACATGTGCATGAATCCTACTGACTTTACTGGTCCTTGATTTCAGGTCCCAGAGCATAAGGTGGTGTTTTCACAAGTACCTGTACTGCAGACTAAATATCAGCTCCCATGGTTGTACTGACAGATGAATATACGTGTCTGTATGAAATCAGGTCTGTTGGTGCTGAAGGATTTGGGCATCCAGGTCGACAAGTACGTGGCGTCTGAGGTGTGTGAGGACTCTATCACTGTCGGCATGGTTCGTCACCAAGGACGCATCATGTACGTGGGAGACGTACGCAACGTAACTCGCAAACATGTACGTGAAAAAATCGTCTGTGATCATTTGATTATTTGTTTTTATTGAGACTCTTTTTTACTCTCTCCTCTGTGCTGTGAAGTGAACTCATCTTGTGTTTTGTCTGTCAGATTGAAGAGTGGGGACCGTTTGACCTGGTGATCGGCGGAAGCCCCTGCAACGACCTCTCCATAGTCAACCCTGCAAGAAAAGGTCTTTACGGTAAGAAGGGGGTCATGAGTGACATCAGGGTATTCTGGTATGAGTCATGAAAAATCTAATTCTTCCATTCTTGTTCATAGTAAAACTACTACTTCTAGTACTTTTCCTAATATGAGATGATATGTGGAGTCTGAACTTTCTCCACCCTTCCACAGAGGGAACTGGACGGTTGTTTTTCGAGTTTTATCGTCTACTTCATGAGGCTCGACCAAAACCAGGAGACGAGAGGCCGTTTTTCTGGCTGTTTGAGAACGTGGTTGCAATGGGAGTCAGTGACAAACGGGACATCTCCCGCTTTTTAGAGGTATAATTATTAAACCATCACAGTTATATATACTACAGACACAGGAGCAAACGAAATGTGCGTATTCCTGTACAATGTTTTAGCAGTTTAAGTATATTTTGAGGTACCTTTGTATTTGAGTGTAGTTCTGCTACTTGTGACAGACAGTCTCTACACTGCGTTACTGCGCTGTTTCTTAAGTACATGATGTGAGTACATCATCCACCAGAGTACTGGTGTGTCTGCGTGTATTTGATCACATGGAAGAGTCTCCATCCCAGGCAAAAAAGATTCATATCATGGAAAACTAACTCTACTGTTCCTCTTTAGTGTAACCCAGTGATGATCGATGCCAAGGAAGTCTCTGCTGCCCACCGCGCTCGCTATTTCTGGGGAAACCTGCCAGGCATGTCCAGGTGATACAAGCATTCAGCTCACTTTCTTTCTCAGTTTCTAAATAAAGCTTTGAACTCAGTTCCCTCAAGAAGCCTTTAAAAGGTAAAACTTATTCAATATATACTTCTGTGCCTGCCATGGGCAGTGCTGTTAGTTTGAAGATGTTTTTGTGTCTGATGGCGGGCTGTTATGAGACGTTATTTATTCAGAAACTACAGCTGGGATTGTTGTAGCAGTGTGTTGTGCTGCAGGCATTTGTTTTTGTGGTGTTTCAGTCGGCACCTTCAGACCTGCAGCAAACACTCTCACGTCTGCTGCTGCAGCAGTTCAGAATGAGCATGTGTCCATTTTAGCAAAACCTTAGATAACGCTGTAATTAAGGGTCTAATTTTTAGCTCATTGATTGAAAACTTTCCTCATAATTTCTCTAAATGGCTGTAAAGTTTAGTACTATAGTAGATAATGGACAGTAATTAAGTACTAACATGGAGAATGGTCCTTCTAGCTGTGAGTTGACACTCACTACTTTACTACTAACTTAATCTAACTAGCTATCCTAAGTAACCTCATCACTTAGGTTAACGCAGTTACAGTAGACACCTCACAGACACAGTAGGCCCCCTTGTGTTTTGAAACTGGGTTCTCAGATGGTTGCATTCTGCAGTTTCACCAACAGATGCTGCTAATTCTTTACCATTTGACACGTCACACCTTGAATTGGTTAAACCGGACTTCAGTGTTGCAGAAATCCTGGATTTTATATGTTATGATGTTTGTCATTATAGACCTCTGACTCCGATGGCAAATGACAAGCTGGACCTTCAAGAGTGTCTCGAGCACGGGCGCACAGCCAAGGTATCCACCTGTGTGTATGTGTGTGTGTATGTGTGTGTATTTGTTTATGTGTGTATACATATTATACCATATAAATCTCTAAATAGTGAATAATAGGAAAACATTTTTGGGAAAAAGTTGTAGAAACTGGCCAAAAATCGTAATTTTATCATTATACAACACATATTGTAGAAAACTGTTGTTCAAATTGAGTAGGATTACTGTAGGATTAAAAATGGATGTGTGTGTGTGTTTGTCTGTCTGTGCTTGGTTCTGGATGCTAATTCCAGTTTGAGAAGTTGCGTACGATAACGACACGCTCCAACTCTGTGAAGCAGGGGAAAGATGAGCATTTCCCCGTCTACATGGACAACAAGGAGGACATCCTGTGGTGTACAGAGATGGAAAGGTACAGTGGTGTTTGCATGTTTCCTATATGTTTCTACTCCGTTTGGTAGCTGGACATAAAACACTTTATGTTAGTTTGTTATTATTAAACTATTGTCAGCCATATATTTGACACAAGACATCCCGACTTTTCTCATTTAATATCCCTCTGACTCTCTTTAACTGTGTGTTACGGTGCACCTTTGAGAAAATTTTCACTTACTGAGTAATTCAATCTCCTGTGTGTCTGCAGGGTCTTTGGTTTCCCCGTCCACTACACTGATGTGTCCAACATGAGTCGTCTTGCCAGGCAAAGGCTGCTGGGCCGTTCATGGAGCGTCCCCGTCATCAGGCACCTCTTTGCCCCGCTCAAGGAGTACTTTGCCTGCTACTAGTCACACCAACTCTCTCTCTTTCACACACACACACACACATAAATAGTATGACAGACACACTCAGATCACTACACGTAGGATACAGCTAGTACATGAAGGTTGGCTGATGCAGGATGACACAGATGACCGGGCAAAGTCGTACATACATACATTCACACACACACACAGACATATTGTAAAGGACTGCTTCACTAGATCCCATGTAGACCACTGGCTGACCTTAGTCCCCTGGTGCTACCTTGCTGATTTTACACACACACACACACAAAGACACATACTGGTGCAGGGTTCTGTACTGTATATTGTCAAACATACAAACTTCCTGTCCAACCTTGAAACTGATGTCTTTGGGGGTTACTTTGTCGTAGTAGCTGGAGTTCAAACCTCCAGGGGTTGTGCAAAACAGACAAAGATGCCCCTTTATTCAGTTTTTTAATATCTCTCTGAATGCATCAACACACCAATGAATCCCTCTGAACAATAACACTTAGTTGTATTCATGCGTAGTGACAGTACTGCTGTAGTTTTACAGTGCAATGAACACACATACAAACACACACACACACACCAGTTAATGCTCGTGGTGCTGGTCAGGCAGTGATAGAGTCCAAATGGTGCCACTTTAATACAACACTTGTACAGTTTTTGGTGCTCTTAGAGACTGAACCGTCTCTGGTTGTTTTTGTCGCTGCAGTTTTATGTCCCTAACTGAGTCAAACCAAATGATTACAGGCAGATGAAGGAAACACCAACTAAGAGAGGTGACCGTGATTTTTAAAAAGTATTAATTTGACAGACTTAGTGCGCTAGAATGTGCTGGGGAGCATCCTAAAGAAAGAGATAGGATTAATAATAAGCCTTTATTGATTTAACTACATCTAAATCAGATGCTATTGTAGTGCTCTTTCGTTGTGGAAAGCTGCTCTGGAGGTAGAAATATCAACGTGCTGTGCAAAAAAAATTAAAAATCAGTCATGTTTCCAATTTGAAATACTAAAATAAAAAAGCAACAGGAATTTTATGATTATATGATTTAGTCTTTTGTGATTTGTTTATTTATGAACACTTTCAATCATCTATTGTTTAGTGTTTATAGGATCTTCATTAGCTTCTGTCACTGCTCTAGTCTTCTAGGGGTCAATAAATATACTCAGATACATTTTAGACATTAATTAACAAGAAAGAAATGCAGCAAAAATAAGAAATGGCTCTAAGTGAGCAGAGAAACTGGTGTAGAAAGAGTGCATAAGAAGGCCACACACTCAGTCACTGTGGGTAAAACAGTCACTGTAGAGTGTAGAGTTCACTGTACTAGAGTAAAGCTGGCTTTTAGCCATCTACTGACCATTCTCATAGGCTCAAAATATATAAAATTAATATTAACTTCCATACAGTAGGCACTTATGTGCTTTCTTAAAAGTTTGCACTGTTTTGCAAATTTATTTTGCAACATTTATTGGTGGTTTTAATGCAATATTTTAGGCAGTGGTATTGCATTAGTTAATGTTTTGGTGAAAACGCTGTGAAGTACTGTACACTAGTAGCATTTTAACCGTGGGATCTGTTTTCTCCTATTCAGTATAAGCTGGAATGCAATACTTTAACATTTGTAAAAGTACTGTTGTATTGCATTGATTACTGCTAACTGTGATATTCATCCTAATGGTGCAAAATTGGAAAAATATCTTTATATATATATACGTTTTAATACTGTACTAAGCTTCGGCCTCCTTAATGGGATCATTTCATTGAACTGACTCTGAAGAATTACTCTGTGTTAAGCCATCAGTGGTCATTATGTTGATTTACTAGAGGGAAGGTTAAGTTTAAATATTTTTGAGACAAAGTCCTGAGTTGCAGAGTTACTGTGAATTGACAATATAACATAGTCTTTCTTTCTAGCTTGTTTAGCTTTGGCTTCATTTGTTTTTACCCAACACGAGAGTGGCTTTACCTTTGTGTGTCACGTTATGCACTGTCTCTGTATCTATCTAAGGCCGTATGTTAGGATGCTGACACTTGAAAATCACACTTGAGTGAGTAAATTCCAATTGGATTATTATGGTCTCGTCAAATTACATTACACTGCATAAAGTTAACTTAAGTTAGCTTAATATGGAAAAACAGGCCTGTGAAATTTTATACTTATTTGGTAAATTGAAAACCTTGTATCAGTCTTACATGACAGATAGCTGCTAAATATTTCCCCTTAGTGAAAGTAAGAAGAATACAAAAAATTAATTACTCAAAGTAAACAAAGTATTACAGCCTTTATTATTTATCTCCCTCTAAAAGTTATTTACCCACATCTTCCTAAATGTACCTATAAATAAAAAATAGCACCTATATAGGAGAATATGAGGGTTTAAAATGTACCGCTAGTATTTTAATCTATGGCTTAACTCTTCCAGGGAGATTATTTCTTCTTCCAGAGCAGCTTTCTATCTGAAGAACGATAAAACTCCAAAATTCCAGCTTGCAAAGTTTGCATCTTTGTTGGCTGCCATATACGGAGGATACATCCCAATTTGCTTATTTGCATCTTTACCCCTCGCTCTAAAGACAGGAGAAGGTGCTTTTTTAGAGATATCCTTTAATTTGAATCTTCATCTACACAGCTGGATCGGTAAGGACTTTTGAAATTGGTCTTGATTCAGTATTGAGGTGCTTATATGTGCATGACGACAGACAGAGTGAAGTTGACGTCGCACCGTTTTAAATTTCTAAATCCACATGCCATGTTGTGAGTAGCGTGCTGCCTTTCTGCCTTTCTTTTCTACTGTATTTAGGGTTTGTGATCCAATCTCGGGCTACCAGGTCACATAGACGTGTGTTTGTCCAAAAAAACGTTCCTTGATTTACAGTAATTTACTGTAATTATACCTTTTTCCCCTCTTTTTCTCCTCTTCCTCATCTCTTCCCTTCTCCATGAGAGAAGCACCTTTTAGCAAAACAAAACCAAAAGATTGCACTGCTTACCTCACAATATGGCGGCCCCATCCCCCAACATGCAACTCGGTGTGATGTAACTTCACATTGTCTATAGCAGTCGTTCCCAGCACTAGTCCTCTAGAGCCACTGTCCTGCTCGTTTTTCAACCATGGACGAACAAACCTAATCCAGGTAATCAGCTGTGGGTGGAGCAGCGATAGTTGGAAAATAAGCAGGACAGTGGCTCTTGGGTCTTGGTTGCTACAACTGTTTCTGCTCATGTCACATGACTGTTTAAAGATGTTTGTGAAGGAGGTTTCTAGTATCTTCGTCTCTTAGAGGAGAATTCAGAGCTTTGGGACAAACCTTGAAAGCAGGCGACCGCGATAATTTCCAAGTCAATCGAGCAGCGGGAAATGATCAAATAAGATAACTGGGATGTTCTCAGAGAGGTCAACAATGACAGCAATTCACTTCAGGAGGATAGAAAGTAAATGAAATCAGTGATGGGATAAAACCTGAACCCTTCCACTTATTATACAGCTTCTCGTGTGCCTCAGCCCCAGTGTTGCCCTTTTTCGTCTGGTGAAAAAGTTTAAGAAGTGACCAGTTATCTAGTCACAACCCACCAGCTCTTGCAGTCATGCTCCTACTTTGCTTCACGGGGATCCAACACATCTTCATTTACTGTATCGCAGCGACATCCACAGAAACCAGAGGCAGACCTTTACTCTGTAGACACTATGCTGGTTTTCTACTTCCTACGACTGAAACAGCCCTGTATAAATAACACGAACGTCCTTAGAGAACAATTGTACGACCTGTCTTGGGTGTTTATTTTGCCTTTCAACGCCCAAGCAAATAGATTGTCATCACGTGTAGTGGATCTGTAATACAAGGAGTGCTATACACGCCCACACTATGTGTAAACAACTGTTGTGTATAGTTTATTTACACAGGGCTTTGAGAAAAAAACACCTATCAGTCTGGTGCTTTTGGTCTTCAGACGGCCAACTTTTCCCAGGAAGCCTTCCGATCCTCTGACCTTCCTCAGATACCAGCTAACAACTGGACAAATGCAGTTTATTGCTCACACACAGAAACAGCGTCACAAACCAACAGTGAACCAGCAGGTTTTCCATCATGTTTACTCTCTGTTTATAACAACCAACCTTCAGGTGCTTTTTAAACTCTGCTCTTTTTTACAGTGATCTTACAGGTCATACATATACACACACATACAAACATTTGCTGGAAATACGGTGCCGACTTTCATGCTTCTCTGAATTCCTTCCGCTACAAAACACGTCAACACACATACATGCATACACACTGTGTTTTTGCCGGCCGCCTATCGCCATCAGGCTTCCCACGGCGCTGCTGGGTGTGACATTATCACCCTGCGATGCTTGGTGCTCCCAACCCCCTTCCTACAGCCCACCTAAATCCCTCCCACCCCCAGGTGCTGCATGTCAGTCAGTCAGTGTAATCTCCGATTCCATGTTAGATTAGGGCGTAATGATAATAATAATAATTACAATAATAATCTGTTATTGTGTGTGTGTACTGTTCCAGGTTGGTGCTCAGTTCAGTTCAGTCTCAGCCTAGAGGGGAGAGAGAGAGGCTAGAGAAAGCATATATTACAGTTAGTATAGTGACTTGTTCTATTGTACCCAAGGAGGAAATGGAAAGTTGAAGCAATGAGCTACACACACGCTCAAACAGCAGCAGGTTGAAATAACACTGAATGTAGTGAATTACATCAACGTCCCAGAAATCCTGCATATCTGCTACTAAATCTAATTATAAAGTGAAGCATCTTAGTTTAATCTAAACCTCCAACTGCCAGTTATTTTTATTTTCTATGATGAAAAACATCATAATAGGAAAAAAAAAACCTATTACAAGTTTAAAAATGTACATTTACTGTCATAGAAGACCAACAGAACCAAAAAAAAACTTACATCTGAGAAGCTAGAGACAAATTATTTTTATCAGATTCCTTAAGAAAATAAGATAAGATAAACATTATAAACATCTTTAAACTTGGGCTTAAATGTTCTTAAAACTGTTATTGAAATAATAATAATCATTTTCTGTTCTATCTTTTGGCATTTAAATCTAAGAATATGATATGAGAACGTCTTCAGCTGACAGGTTTTGGGTTTGTTTGACTTATTTGCAAATGTTTAAATCAAGCAAATTATGCACAAACATCAATGAAAATGCACAGAGGAAAAAAAACAAAAGGCTTTATAACAGGGGTTCAACACCTTCCTAAAATCCAAATCCAAAGAGGTCGTGATTTGTCACCGTATCCCCTGGTGTCAGCTCTCCATGCACCACTGCACATGTTGTATATCATGCGGTGTTTATGAACACCGTCCTGTAAGGTGTCTGTTACGGCAGTAAAGCTGGCTCAACATGGGTTGTGTTCATACTCTAAGAAAATAAACAGAAGTCAGCAGCACCATGTGGTGGTGCATGGAGCAGTGTTCATAAACATAGACGACAATTAGCAACGACATTAATAAATGCTGACTGCTGAAAAAAAAAGAAAGAAAGAAGAATCATGGGATAAACAAAGGGGTAAAGGAAATAATCTATCACAGTAAACTGGTATTTTTCCTTATTTTTACTCAGATGTCTCACTTTTTGTGAAATACTGGAGACTTAATGTGAAAAACAAATTAAGATTATAAAGCACAGATTTCAGTTGCTGGTTTTTCGCCCTAATTTAGGACCCTAAATAGTTTGAAAAGTAATCTTAGTTGGATTACTGGGAAGATGTAGCTCAGATGACTGTCTGAATCAGAAAATAAGGTATAAGATCATCAAGAATCAATTTGAAAAACATGATTTCAAAGTGATAAGTTTACTGATTGGTTTTCCAGCTCATGTTGCTTTTACTCACAACAGAAACAGTGTTATTTCAACATGCGTCTGTCTGAGGGTGCAGTCGGACAAAAGCACGAGGACTGGAGTCGGTATTTTTAAATGATGGGTGACACGGTGATGATGTTTCTGTTCGCCTATCAACAGCTTTTAGGCTGAGTGATGCGCTGTTTTAAACACTGATACACTCACAAACAAATACACACAAAACACTGTTATTGACACAGAGCAGACAGCGCTCAGACACAGACACATGCATAACACCCACAAATACAATAATGTGGCGCATGCAGACACTCATCTCATGGACTAAATGAAAGATGAGCTTTTAGGAAAAGGAGGACCTGGTGGTGTTTCAAAAGGTGCTAAAATTTTATCTGAAAATAAGAAAAATATATTGTTAGGAGTATAAATCAAGTTTGTCTTTACAATGACTGTATTTAAGTTTGTCGTAGTAATGAAAGGCACTATTATTATTTTACTCTTGTATGAATATGAACTAATTAAAAAGGCATTTTAACTTTGTACTTGAACAATGTAAGAAATGAACCGTGAATAAAAAGGACTGTTTCTTGTGATTTAGCCTTAAGCTTCATTGTTGTGTACATCTCATAACACAGGCTCTAGTGTTTATGTTCCTTTTTTTTTAGCAAATTGATGAGAAATATTCCGTCACACAAATAGTTACAGGGCCGGTTTTAATGCAGGATACAGGACATATAGTTATTTCAAGAAATAGTCAGGCCCCTTCACCTTTTCCTCACTTTATTGTGCTTTAAATAGATTTACTGATTATTAATTACTCCTGAATTCCCACAGCAGCAATCAGCTGGGACGGGCCTGTTGCCTTCAGGTGCTGATGACACAGAAAGCTGCTTTATTGCTGATCTTATTTTTGCAATAATGGAATCAGAGTTGATAGAAGCTGATCAGAAGCTGCTAATATCTACTCATTAAACACTTTAATAATTAGTAGATGGTTCAATACATTTTTAATTCATTAGACACGAACAGTCCTATTTACGACAGCCCGTGAAGGCAGCGCCGCAGCCAGGAGACACGCCCCTGCCTTCTGACAACGGAGACCCCTTCTCTTCACGCAGCCCGTCTCCCATTGGTCCGTTTTCACCGTTCTCTGGCGCGAGCGGCTTCCGATTGGCTCCTGCCGGCCAAGCAGCATCTGCGGCTCGCGCCGTGCCAGCTGTCCGCGCGCACTCGGCTGGTGCTGGGCAACGGGGAGAGAGGCTCCTGTGAGGGGATCAGCTAACCTGCTATAAAGGTAAGAAACCACGAATAATTAGCACTAAAATGACAGAGTCTCCGTTTGTTTTATAAAACGTGGCACCTTTTGACGAAAAAAGGTGGATTTTAATATCAGTGTTCATAATCAGACCGTTAAAATAATTTATCAGATGTCGTTTAACGTTAATGACAGCGCATAGGTATGTCCGTCAACGTCTCTTAGCTAGGTGTAACATCATCATCTTTTCATTTATCTTCCTTATTTTACATTTTATATCACCCAACGATGTGTTTCTTGGTTTACATTTGAGTGGCAATCAATTAAAGCAAAAATGTTCCCTTCCAAGAAGGAGAAAAAAATGAATGACAATGTGTGAATTTCACATAAATCGTCGTATGTTGCAAGCTAGCATCATTTGGCTTTAACGGAGAAATATGGGTGAGATGAAGCTAAGTGTGTGTGTGTGTGTGTGTGTGTGTGTGTGTGTGTGTGTGTGTGTTTGGCGTGCCATCAGTGCAATAAGGCAGTGTGCAATATGTGTGTGTGTGTGTGTGTACACCGTTATGTAAGTGTGATATTCGTTTATGGCTTATTCTCAATTGGGCCAAATATAATGAGTCACGGTGGTGATGAAGAGGAGGGTCTGGAGTCGTCATGCATACAAACGAGCCTGTTGGGGTGTATGTTTGTGTGTGGGGGGGTGTGCAATAGCCTATATGATCAGGGTGGGCACTAGATTTGCTCCGAAAAGATGGTTTCATTCCTCGCTTTTTCTCCCTTTCCTATGCTGGATTCGATATGGAGGTTTTTGCTTGCAGACCTGCTCTGGTTTTGTTGATCAGGCCTTCACATCATTTGGTTTAAGTATCCTCAAGGCTGCTCCGGGGGCTCCTGGGGTCCTCAGTGCAGCATTAAAAGGAATACATTAGAAAGGATCCTAATTAGTAACTGTTGAGCTACACATGGCCTTGCACATTACAGATGCATATTTTCTGTTATAATAAAGAGTACAAGTGTTATTCAGTTACTGAAATATCTTGAACTAAAGAAATCATTAACCAAGATCCCCAAATCTTCATCTTGGGGAGGCTGTAATCAGTAAATATGTGATACAATTACATGACAAGTGGGTTTCACAGTGTTGCATCTTTTTGACCTTTCTGTGTGTTTGCACCTTTCCTGTGCAAATACCGGTCTTCTTCTGTCCAAACACATGTAAGGTGTAGGTGTGAGTGTGAGTGTGATTACATGTCAGTTTATAGTGATAGTCTGATAATACCCTTACTGCCACTTGCCCAATGCCAACTGAGATAGATGTCAGTAGGACTGCAAAGAAAAAGCAAGTAATAGATGAATTACAGTTACAGTTCTGGGAAGATGAGGGGTGAGCAGGGTATTAGATGATATTTGACCTTCCAGCATCCACTTAATCTAAAGCATACTGACCACCTAAAGCACCAAAAAGCACCCCATTACCAAACTGTTTTTCTTATAGCCTGAATGTGAATGTCCAGATCTGTTTAATCTGAAGCTCCCATGTTGTATAATTTTCTTAATCTTCCGATGTCTGTAAGATGTGCATGTGCAGTTCAGAGTTTACATCCTTAAAGACTATACTTACTTATTCTTATGAGCCAACATACGTAATGCGAATGTGAACATGTTCCACTTCATGTCAATCTCTGTGTCAGCTGTGGAGTAGAACACTACTTTCACCTGCAGCAGAGCTAGTGATTTAATGTTTGCCCTCATGGTGACGCAAAAAGTGCAACAGCAAGCTTATGAGAAGCATTAATGTTCCCAATATACTTCATAAAAATCTTCTTCTTTTGAAGATTTGGTTGGACTAAAGACCTAAGGTATAAAACAAAACACACACACTGGTAAAATGCTCTAATTTTGGTACTGTGTAGTTACTATGTTTTTATTTTTTTTAGTAGTAACAGATGGAAATATGGACGTAAACTTGTTCATCCTTTGCAAAAATGCAGAGTATGGTAATATAAGAGTACAAGAGTACATACAAGAGAGGGAGATGCCCCTAATCCTCAGAGTGATGCCCCAGTTAAAGTGTAGTTATGGGACTGCTGTTGTTATTGTCTGTTTATGTGTGTAATTCACTAATAGCTTATTCATCCATGAACCTGCAGGAGTGCCGTCAACTCTTAAAACCTCACTCTGTGTAAAGTCTGTTTGCCTCTAAAGTCTATTCTTATCACCAACTGGTTATAAATTTGTCTGATACACGTTTGTTCTGGCTTTTTAAATAGCTCTACTGTCACACACACACACCTACTGGCTCACACACGTTCAAACACACACTGTACACCGTCTCTCCCTGTGGCGATTACGCTCCAGATCAAGCAGGAGTCAGCAGCTGTCTGCTCCTTTCTTCTCACTTACAGCATGCATCAACACACACACACGTACACACACATTTCCATGCCATACATATAGCCTGCACTTACCCAGAACCTGACATCTGAGGACCTCAGCATCTACTATATCAAATTTAAACACCTTCTAAACATGGCATTTTTTCTGAACAGTCTGGATTTTTTATTCTTTATCTTTTTCTTTCTGATGGCATCTCTGCCTTTGTTAACAACATTTAGACAAGCTTATAAAATGTGTGTTCATTAGTATGGTGTTTTTCTGTTTTAGTTTAGGTACTAGCTTACTAGATTTTACCTCTTTTGTTTTACTACATTATGGGAATATTTACTTCTAGGTTTTAGGCGATAGTAGTTTTAATAAAATATTAAATTAAGCATAAAGTATGAATTTTCTAGTTATAGTTTTATATGCCGTTTGGCTAAGTAGGCAACACCAAGTGAAAAGCTAAGGGAGGGCAGCTACCACAACTGAGACCATTTATTTGATATCAGATTTGTGTTTTAGTTTTTATTTCTTTAGCCAGTAGCCTGGAGGTTCTGTGCCTATTTTAATTAATGACAGCAACACCACAGAAAATAGTTTGATTCTTCATGGTAGTACTAGGGTGCAGTTGTTCCTCAGTAAACCATGAGGTTGCTGTGTGTCTGGTACCACTACAGTACATTGTCGTGAAAACTGCACACTATAACAATGTCACATTGGGAGTCTGGACTAAGTCTGCCTGCTGCTCCTCATTCATTATTAATTAACAGCTCCTTTAAAAAGACTGTCTGGAGAGAGGAGAGAAGTGAGGGTGTGTCTCTGTGTGCATGTGTGGGTTAAATATAAGTGTTTAAGTGTATGGGAACCTACTGTATGATTGTGCATCTATCTGTGAGTGTGCTGAAGCAGCTGGTCACTGGATGAGTGAGAATCGCTGCCTGGTGTGTCACTGTGTGTCTGTCTCTCTTTCTGCCTGTCTGTCATACTTGCTATGACACAGCAGAAAGCAAGCACATGCACACACACACACACAGTAGACCTACACTGAGAAAGACTAAAATAGATCTGTGCTTTTCAGGTTATTGATCTTTTTGGAATTTTTAGATACAGTTAGTGAGACCATGCATGAGACCATGCAGCTGTTATAGACAACACGATTTATTTTAATAAGACTTTTAGGAAAATGCTTTTTCTCATATGATTTTGACCTTCTGTCCTCAAAGAAGCATCTCACATGCAGTGAGGGCACAGTTGCTCCATGGGATATGGTAATCTAGATCTTTAATACGAAGCTGGCCTTATGACCTAGAGGGTAGACAGACCAGTGCTCCTCCTGATTCCTTCGCATCACCTCATGACACCTCACATCACATCACATCACAACTCACAGTGCTCTGTTCACATGCTGTCACCTCACGTGGCATTATTTCCTTATTGAAGACTTAATTTAAATTATAATATAGAAACAGAAACCGTGTGGCATGGTGGTCACACTAATATTGTTGTAATTATATTTACAAGGTGAGGGTCTATGGAAATGAGGATATATTTTTTACACATTGGAAGAATATTAGACTTAATCTCATTAAAATATCTTTTTTAAAGGCTGTTTAATATGATAATATTTAATTATTTTTTATCTTGAGGTTTACACTGTGACTGTGAGTATTAGATGTCACTGTTCAGAATGTCAGGTACAGTATATACTGTCATCTGATTTACAGTCCTTACAGACACAGAGCCTCCAGTGTCTAGAGGTCTGTTAAGTCAGCATTCCCCCTCCCCTACACAGTCAGTAAGCTGTGTGGGTTTGGACAGAGATCATTGGAAACTAGTGACAACAGCTGCTTCAGAATTTAAATTTCAGTTAAAGAAACCTACATTTTAGACATTACTCTCCCATCGTCCATCTCAACCTGTGAAGTCTGTCAGCTTCACTGTTTCTTCTTCCTCTTCCACTGACTGGTTTCCCTTTGTTTCCTGAACTCTGCACAATATGTTCAAGTGAAAAACCAACTATAAGTCTGTGGTAGTAGAAGTTACAAAGCCAGCAGACCTAAATCAGTTCAGTGATTTGGCATCAGGCCTGCAGGAAATGTTACCCTCCACTGTTTCCAGTGTGGTGTCAGTTTCTATTGGATCTGTTGTGAGTTAGTGGCTGAGCAGTGTCCGATCACTTTCTGTTCAAGTGGCAGAGGCTCAGCTGCATTAGGATTATCTATTTAAATCATATGTGGGGCATTTACTTTTGGAAATAACTGGAGGGGACACCCTGGACACTACATTTAAAGGTCAGTAGAACAGGCAGATTGGGTCTTTTATTCAGAACTAAGTTCAGTACTTTCACTTGTACATTATGTCCATAATAGTGCTTATCTTGTACTTATCGTAGACACTTATTCTGCACTTTACTGCTTATTGCACCTCTGGTTAGATGCCAGACTGCATTGCGTTGCCTTGTACTTGTACATGTGTAATGACAATAAAGTTGAATCGAATTTAATCTAACCTCAGAATGACACAAACAGTATCCACGTATATTTGTGCTGATTTTATAAGTCTTTCTCTTCAGATGGTGTGCCTCACCATTCAGTGCCATACATGTGTTTTCTTGTGTGCTTGTGTTCACCCTTTTTCCACTGAAAGCACTCCAGTTCCCATCTCCTGGGAAACTAATCTTTTATTCTGGCTGCCAGGCCTTTAGGGCACTGCTTTCCATACTGCACACCCCCACCATCACCATCACAATGTTTACCACAGTCACTTTATCTTTCATGTCCTTACAGTTTCATCCTGTTCTAGCTCTTCTTCTATCGATGGACTAATCTCTGTGTGACCACCCTTATTGCACTACATCTCTCTTTTTAAAGTTGTCTGTCTTCGTTTTCAGCCTTCTCTGAACTCTACTGGAAACTTTTCTGACCTCAAATTATGTATCACACAGTTTGTATATCAACTCTGAGCTTCGCCTCACCTGTGTGTATGTGCTGTGCATTAGCATTGAGCAACAGTAAATCATGACAATTTTTATCTACTTTATCTTTTATCTTTTTTTTGCATAAAAAGTAAATAAATCAATTTAATAAACCTATTGTATAATGTCTAATGTATTTCTTTAAGTAAAAGGTTCTTCCTGGACTTTCCTCCTCTCTTTGTATTAACCTTTGTCTCCTCGGGTAGGGTACCAATTTCACACTCTAAATCTTTTCTCTTCTCATTATTGCGTTCAGTTCGCTTCCCCCTTCTCTTCTCTCCTTCCTCTCTCTATTCTACTCCATCTCTTTGAGTTGATTCTTTGTGACTGGGAGGCTATTGTGTTCCTCCAAACACATTGCATACAGCTATCCATGCAGAATACACACATAGTCAAAGGATTGTTTGTAGAATGTCTCAGTTTGTTGTTCCCATTAGACTTACTCCAGTTGATTATTTCAATAATGATCTGAAAGTATCACATATTGGACATCTACTTGGTAAAGGCCACATGCAAAAAATGAACTTTTATCAAACAATATTTTGTCATTGTTATATTTGAAAAACATTAGTAATATGCTAGTAATATCAGAAGCCTCCATCAGTCCTTCTGTGCTTGCAGAACTCTGAGAATCTAGTATATTCCCACAGATAATGTAATAAATTTGTAAATTTGTATATTCTCTGCTGGCCTCTTAATATTTGATAGACTTGGCTGACAGTAAAAGCTTGCAGGAAGATGTCTCTCTTAGATATAAAGACTAAGTACAGTCTAAAACTGTAACATGTAACTCAGCATAAAATACACTGCCTGTCCAAAAAGTCACACACTTTTTGTTGAACCGCCTTTAGCTTTGCACTAATTATCCAATGGGAGGCTCTTACCTGCTGCTGGTGAATTTTATTTGAACTTTTATTCTGTCAGGGCTAGTTTATTCATCTACCTTATTTATCTTCTTATCTACAGTTCCTCATTGTTACAGAGTGACCTCTCTCTATTTAGACAGTACCTGCTTTTTAAGGTTTAGTCTTCCTGTACTTTAATGCAGTATCTCTCACAAATGAAATCCTCTGGTTAAAGCCAAATTTGGAAAAGCCCCATTTACCAGTGCTGAAAAATGAGTGGTTTCCACTTAAACATGCCAAATGACTCATACAGCATTTCCCCACAATAATCTGTCCTAACAGAGGTCTGTTTTACATTTTGAAATAAGCCTCTATAATATAATATTGATGTTAAATATCTTGTTATTTTTTCTGGCAGCACTATGGCATCTAACATGGGGTCCATGCGTATCCTCATCAAGGGAGGGAAGGTGGTCAATGATGACTTCACCCAGGAAGCAGATGTCTACATTGAGAATGGGATAATTCAACAGGTAACCTATATTAACACACAGCATGTCATTTTATTCATTTGTCACATTAAAATGGACTTAACACAGATTTTAAATATACATGATAATTTATATTACATACCTTATTTCAGAAAATTGCACAGTACAGTTCCTACACTCACACTTTGACCCACACATTCACTGTCCAGTATATCCTCAGCTGTTAGTGTGACTCATTTCACAATAATACAGTACGAAGAGACTCTGTGGCTCTGCACAACGATGGTGAACACTATAATTAACTCACAGAATGTTGTCATGGAAATAAGTATTGGTTTATGTGAAGAGGATGCAATGGACTCCTGGAAAACTCATCTGTAGTCCTACTAAAACAGTGCACTGCCATGGCAGTGCATGAGCTTTCCTCTTCCCCCTGTGAGGAGATATTTTTTGATATCATGCAGCTAAATCTTCCATCAAATGCAAAATAAACAGTTGCTGATTGGCACTAAATACAAAGTTCAGCTGAGGCTGATGGCAGTCTTCATGCAATGAAGAAATTAATGAATGATGAAGAATTTGACCTGATCATGATACACAAATTGATATGCATTCTTTTTTATTTCATTGTGCAAATAAACAAGTACTGGATCCATGACATTGATTATTTGATTTGTTGGTTAATAATCATGCACTCAGTGTGGCCATGCTATAAAGTTCCATATAAAACCTTAATCAAAGAAACCTTTTTTGATCCTCCTACAGACAGTCTGTATTTACTCTTAGTCTCTGTTCTCAATTCAGTGGACATTAATCCATTAAAAGTACATTGACCCCAATATCTTTATGGTTATGATAGATTAAGTGGTTCAGATGTACAAACCACATGTTATTAATGTTGTGTAATTTGTGTGTTTGTGTTCTCTCTGGCAGGTTGGAAAGGAACTAATGATACCAGGAGGGGCTAAAGTAATTGATGCCTCTGGAAAACTGGTGTTGCCCGGTGGAATAGACACTAGCGTGCATCTGCAGCAGACATTCATGAACACCAGCATCCAGGATGACTTCTACAGTGGGACCAAGGTATAGCACATGAACACATGGCTGTGTTATGACCAGGCTTGTCACCATGACTGTGATTAAACACATTTAGAATCCAGACACAGCTGCCATACACACATACTTTCTCTCTGTCACTCTCTGTCTTGTCTACATTCAAATATTTGTCACTGCTTTCAGCTTCATACTTTCATCCAGACTAATGGTCACACATGTCCTCACACTGGATCTGTAGGAAACAAACCCAAACAGGTGTCACAAGTTTCTGGTGGAAAGCAAAGACTTCTCATTTTACACAAACACACACACACACAGCTGTTCAATCTACATTCATACTGGGTCTATTTGTTCATTATGGATATCTATGGTTTTGAATGTTCTGCATATTTTCCAGTGTTCCCATGAGACTCAGAGCAGAGATGATAATTTAATAATTATCATAATAATTAGAAGACTTTCAAAAGAGAAACTGTAATTGTTGCCTACAGCAGGGTATGTTTTGGAGGATGTTGTGGGTTGCTTTTATTGTTGCCTGGCACACTAATGTGTCTTTTGTTTGGAGTGTTTGTGTGTATGAATTCTTCTACGCAATGCAAGATTAGTACAAAGATAACTCATATTGACAGAACATTTTGCAGATTTTCAGAAAAATGCTTATATATTTGCTTACTTGCATAATTAGTTTAGACTATTATTGTTTAGCTATAGTTGCTAAATTAAATCCCAGACAGTTGTGAGTACAAACTGAAAACTATAGGTGACAAATAATTCTCCTGTCTCAAACAGATTGCTTACATTCCATTCTTAATGTACAGTATAGTATCATAACTAGCGATCATTTTCATTATCAGCCAGTTTGATAGTGATTTCTTTATATTAATTGGATATTTTCATGACCTAAGTACCAAAAACTTTATCAAAAGTAACTTTCAAATTTTGTCTTACCAACCATCCAAAATACTTAACTGCTAGTTATCACAGTATCGGCTTTATATTGCTTCTCTTCTGTATTGTAATTATGTCACTATCAGGAGGAAATCTGAAGCACTTTAAGGACTGTATCTTTAATTGTCAAAAGTTCAAGTGTGTTTAGGAGAGTTGTAAACTATACTAAGATACAGCACTGTGCCTTAGTGAAATGAGGCCTGACTACGGAGTGCCAGCTGAAGTGTAGTGAGAGGAATTTGGGGGGATTGAATCCTCTTCATGCCAGCTTTACCCTAGAAACCCCCAAGTCACAAACCCCTACCCACTGACCTCGCTACTATGGCAACTAACCCCCATTCTTAACACGGAAATCACTGTGTATGTGTATGACTATGGTAGTATTGTGTGGTGACTGTGTTACCACGGCAACTGCTCATGTGCAGTTCTGTTCAACCCCAAAACTATTTTCTTTCCACATCCTCTTCCCTCCCTCTCATCGTTTTGTAACAGTCTCATCCGTCTCCTGTTCTCCTTGTTTCCTCCTCTCTTTGTCTTTCCCTGCTCTTTCCTTTAAGCTCACCCCCCATCTTCTTCTGTCTTACCCCATACTCCCCCCACCACTGATTCAGACTGATCTTCAATAATGTCGGTTTATTTAACAACAAATAAGTAATAGCACATTTGTGGCAGTAAGTAAATTTTAAAATGTTCCATAGTCACTCATTTCTGTTGATGTTAAATTACCAGCAATAGCATTCTACTAGTTGCTAATGTCCCCCAGCCTTCTTCTTAGTTGAATTAAGATATATTTTTATATGCATTAGTGATTAGGCTAAAATGTAGAATGTCTTTTAAGACCATTTTTTTTTCAGCTGGAGGTTAACATGACAATTGACTGCCATGTCCTACCTACTAGAATATAACTTACAGTAAGTATAAACCTAACCAAATTGCTGGTTTTCAGCTTTGTTAAATAGCTAGACAACTATCTAATTTAACTTTACAAAGCAACTGATGTTTATGCAAACATGTGAGCACCAACCACTGCTAACAGTAGCTTCTCTAAAACTCTCATGTCAATGTGCATGTCTCCATTTAGATTTCAACTAAAAACTAAAACCCCCACAGTACTTCTGCAATATTTGTATTCTACAAATGCAATTCTACTAATTAGAAGTATTGTGTACTTATAGTATAAGTATGTATGTATATAGTATGTGTTGGATCAATTCTCAATACAGAACAGAACAGTATTGATCAGTCACATGATAATGTAAGAACCACATGCACCACACCAGATTTCATTTTGTCATAAAGGACTGATATTAGCCGGACATATTGCAAGAGCAGTATCTTTTCCTGCAGAGATTATTTTAATGTCTCTGCCGTCACAAAAGGAGGAGGAGAGGGTGAAGGAGGTGAAATGTCCAGCTGTAGTGTGAAGCATGAGTGGAGCTGATAGAAGACGATCAGAGAGCTGCAGTGTTTATCTGTCTGACACCGACCTTCTCTCACAGTCCACCATACAAAGAGCTTCTCATCCTCTCAGATCCGTCAGGTCTCACTCTCCCTCTCTCTTCATTTCTTGTCAGGGATTACATTCACAGTGGGGGTCATGGCTCTTTAATTGCATGAGGGCAGATGTTAAAACACTGTTTAGGGTTTATATGTCACCATCCACTGTAGCTGTGCTGTCAGTAATAATCGGGGGGGGGGGGGGGTTACCATACAGTATATCGGATTTACTGTGGCCTGATATGTAAAGTAGATGATATATTGGTGTAATGTATTATAAAAGGATCAAAACACTGTCTGAACAGCTCGTTACTTTTCCAACATGATAACACCAAAGTGTGTTTTTGTTACACTTCAGTCCATCTGAATTATTAAATTAATCTAGAAGGTTGTAGGATTTTACCAAATCTACAAATCTATGGTTCAGTTCATACTTCAGTTTTTGTTTTGTTAGTCTTTTCCAATTTTTGGTGAGATTGGAACCTCTGGAAGCACAGATGACCTAAAAATTCTGGTTAATCGATTTTATATATATATTTTTTTTCCAAAATAAAACAAAATTCTATCAGTATATATAACAATTATTAAAAAGGGGTTTTGAGTGAAGTCTAACATTTATCAAAAACATAATGAAGAATGGTATTTTTAAGATGTTTTCAGCAGACATGAATTAGTCTGTTTTTTACACTGTGGGTTGGATGGTTTTATTCTGCTCAGCAACACCAGTTACACACAGAGTCATCAGAACAATACGGAGAAATAATGTATTGGGAACGGTAACTGCCTGTCAGAAATGATTTGGCCTTTCTCAGATCTTTTCAGCAGATTTGTAATTTAGTCTAAAATTGGATGTTTATTTGGTGAATCTAAATAAAAAAAGGAGGCTCGGATTAAAGACACATCAACCTTTAGTTTCTTGATTCCAGTGTGGCAGAGAAAAGTCTGAAACCCCCACAAAGATTATTTTAAATACTGTATATACTACACATACACATGGGTTGAAGAGCTTTCTCTTAACGTATGCTATTTCCTATAATTCCTGCTCATACACTGCCTCTTTTTTAAGAAGCATTATGGCAGTAAATTTTCATTAAAGGCCACAGACAGTTTAAATCCCACAATCCCCAGCTCTGTGTTCCCTGATCTCCAACAGGGTCAAGCACACACACATACTGACTGACACCAATCAATGACTCTACACTCCTCATGCACACACACGCAAAGACATTCAATGCTGACGCTGCAAATGATGGTAATAGTAAACTTTGGCAGCTGGTTGACTAAGAGGTGTCACTCGACTTGTTTTATTCAGGTTAAAATGTAGAAATTCTGATTAATTAATTATATTTTGGTTGTGGACTTTAAGTTAGTTCATTATTCTGACTGAGTTGAGTTGGAAAAAGCGAGTCTTCATAGTTCAGAGACAGGGAACATTACAAAAGCAGTATTTTTAGCTACTGTGTCTTCTTTGATTTCTTATTTAATAAATGATTAGTGAAACATCCCTGCCCGACTCACAGTTTTGGATGTAGGGATAAAGAGAAGGAGGAGGTTGGGGACATGTGACAGGCATGGCTGAGCAGTATCTGTTGTCATGGTTACACAAAAGTGCATTTATCATTCAGCCGACTGAGACAAGTCACTGCAGACCACTAGCTTCAACTTATCTGTTATCCAGCTTGTTGTCCTCAACCTCGTTCCTCTCATTCTGCTCTGTGCCTTCCCCTTTCGAACTCCCTCATCGGTTTCTGCATTTACTGCCATCATACATCAAACATCAAAGTATCTTCCAGTATTTGAAGCCAATGTTTTAAATTAATTGTACACCAAGAAGGGAAAATGATAAGCTGAAGTGTATTCTGATGATGATCCCTTGATGATGTCTTTCCAACATCTCCCAGGCTTCCTAACTTAGTAATGTGTCATACATGAATAGCAATCACTCTTTCTTCATCAGTCACGTCTAATCAAATCAGTTTGGACAACTAGTAATTAGTAGACCATATGATGATGACAAACCAGTACATAAAGAAGGACTGTTGCTCACTGTCATCAGGACAAAATGAGTCTATGTGCTGAACAGTGGAATCATTGTTCTCTAATCACTCTCTTCTCTCTCTCTCTGCTTCACATTTTTCGTGTTCCTCCTTCTTTCCTGTCTAACTCACCCCTTCTCACCCTCTTGCCTCACCCAGGCTGCTCTGATGGGTGGTACCACCATGGTGATGGCTCTTGTCCTGCCTGAACAACACTGCTCCCTGCTGGACGCCTATGAGAAGTGCCGAGCTCTGGCTGATGCCAAAGCATGCTGCGACTACGCTCTGCATGTTGGGGTGACCTGGTGGGGACCAAAGGTAACATCCATAAAGGGGTCAAAGTATGAGATGTAGCAGCACCAACAATCATCCTAGAACCACTTCTGTGTTTTTCTTTTATAAACAGACATGGTTACTGTTTTGATCCACAAGCTTTTATTCTCTCTGAATGGAAGGTAAAGCAGCCCAAACATTTTTATATATGGGTGAAAAGTGTAATGACCTAGATTAAACCTTACACAAACTAGGTTAACATAAATGTTCACTGGGCACATTAGGCAGATTCTATGAGTCAGTGTGCCTCATTCAGCCTTTGGCCTTTATGTCTGTGCTATATGATCCGCTTCCTCTCTGCATGTGCCACATCTTATCACTGTGTATATTTCTAAAGCCACAATGTCTTAAATCTACCTCATAACAACATAAAAGCAACAAGGAATGCAAATAGACTGGATTGATTTATTTCTGTTGTTGATTAATAATAACTGTTATTTTCTTGGTTAACTGATGCAATGTTCCTCTTACCTCAATTATAAAAATATGGACAATGTGACCAAGGTTTTTGCATGAAGCACAAATAGTCATCAAGACAATGGTATGAATATACAGAATCTATCTATCTAATTTATTTTATTTTTAAATCTCTCTTAATGCAGTACTATTATAGTATTTTATCAGGTACACTACATAGCTTTTCTTTGCATTCTTAAATTGATTTTTGAATGCAGCAACTATCTCAGCAAGACTGTGATAGTCAACAATCTGTGTGCAGTGTGATCTCATCCTGGCAGCTGCCAAAATTCATTTCATGCCCCATATAACACACACACACACACACACACACACTCATTGATACCAACTAATGCACTTCACTGTCACCGATTCAAACAAACACTGAGCTGTGATTGGCTCCCAGCAGCAATTCTAACCTTTGCCCCGTGACCAGGTGCATAACGAGATGGAGACCCTGGTGAGGGAGCACGGAGTGAACTCCTTCCAGATGTTCATGGCCTACAAAGACATGATGATGCTGAGGGATTCAGAACTGTACCAGACGCTGCAGACCTGTAAGGACATTGGCGCCATTGCACGTGTCCACGCGGAGAATGGAGAGCTTGTGGCAGAGGTGCACAAATCACAAACACAAACACAAATTTAAATCCTTCATCCTTTACTTTTATTTAAAGGGCCTAGTTCAACATAGAAAAATGTGACAAATATAGGTAAAATCTCGTCTCTGTCATGAAAGTGAAATTATTGTGTTCAGTATGTGTTTATTTTTTAACACTGATGAAAAAATTAAATGTTGAAATGTACGTGTGTTGTTAGGGTGCCAAAGAGGCTCTGGATTTGGGCATCAGTGGACCGGAGGGAATTGAGATCAGTCGACCAGAAGAGGTCATTTTTTATTTTCCTGTTTGTTCTCTCTCTTCGTCCTTTTTCCTTTTTTGTGTTTTGACAGAACATACATTTAAAAACTAATAAGGTTCATCACAATAAACATTGGTTGCTTTTAACAAAGTTGTTTAATAGACTTTTCTTCTCATGAGAAAATGTCATATCTCTGTCTCTTTATCTACAGTTGGAGTCTGAGGCTACTCACAGAGCTGTCACCATCGCCAACAGGGTAAAAAGAAGCAGCAGTAGGGTTTAATATCCTGTTTGTATAATATGCAGATCTCTGTATGTTACTGATAAATGAAAGAAACCCCTTGTGATTGCAGGCCCGCTGCCCTATCTACCTGGTGAATGTGTCCAGTATTTCTGCCGGAGACATGATTGCTGCTGCCAAGATGCAAGGTAAAAAAAATAATATGAACAATTTTAGAATGACGATGAAGTGAAGTAAATTAAAATGTTTTTTTAAGATAAGAAAAGATGAACCTTTATTAGTCCCAGAATGCGGATATTTGTAATTCTTCTCTTCATTCCTTGCATTTTCTCTCTTTAGGTAAGGTGGTTCATGCAGAGACCACAGTGGCTCACGCGGTGCTGAGTGGGATGCAGTATTACCACCAGGACTGGGCTCATGCTGCCGCCCACGTCATCGCTCCCCCCCTCCGCCTCGACTCCAATACACCTAGCTACCTTATGGGCCTGCTGGGCAAGTATGTGATCATACACACATAAATATTCTGTAGTGCTGCTGCTTGTAAAACAGTGCCACAAAAAACACTTTTTATCACACACCGAAGGTCAAAGATGAGTGAAAATTAAAGATGGTGTTGCATATCCTGTTTCCAGTGACACTCTGAGTGTTGTGGCGTCAGAGCATCGTCCATTTAGCTCCAAGCAGAAGGCTTTGGGCAAAGAGGACTTCACCAAGATCCCTCATGGCGTAGCTGGAGTGCAGGACAGGATGAGTGTCATTTGGGAGAGGGGAGTGGTACGTACACACAAACACACAGCTTCAAGTCAATCTGTCTGCTATATTTAACACACATCTAAGTGACACGACTAGTCGTTTCCTTTAGTTTTCTTTTGACTTTGATCATCAGGTTAAGCTCACAGGATTATAATGTTTATAATCATATTCTGTAAATAATGAAATAAAAACAATGGACATTGCAACTTTAATCATATTTTCATATTGTTTAGGCAAAACAAAGCAAATTTATTTATATGTTACATTTAATACAAACAAGCAACTGTGTCATGTGAGTACAAAGGATAGAAACAGCTACAGTATAACAAACAAACTAAAGCCCAAACAATAAAAACAGGAAAAACATATAAATATACAAGTTTTAAATTTATTTTACTGAATTACTGAGTTTCTAGAAAAAAGCATATGGACCATAATAAAAAGTGCAAAACTATAAACAGCTGTGTATTTATAAAAAGGTAGATCAGTCCACGTGCATTACAGCACTTTAACTTTAAGTAAATCATAAATTAATAACATGTACATATTATGACATTTTTTATGCATGATTACCTACAGGTTACAGGAAAGATGGATGAAAATCGTTTTGTGGCAGTGACAAGTTCTAACGCTGCAAAGATCTACAACCTGTACCCTCGCAAAGGTCGTATCATACCTGGAGCTGATGCTGATGTGGTGGTTTGGGATCCAGATGCAACAAGGTCCGTACTGTAGCTATATTTATAAGACAGGTTACTTAGAACAGAACAAACTTGCTGGTATTATTATCTGTGCAGGACGATCTCTGTGAGCACTCAGGTGCAGGGTGGAGACTTCAATCTCTACGAGGGGATGCGCTGTCACGGTGTCCCTCTGGTCACAATCAGCCGAGGACGTTTGGTGTGTGAGAACGGTGTGTTCATGTGTGCTGAGGGTTCCGGGAAGTTCTACCCACAGCGCACTTTCCCCGACTATCTCTATAAGAAAATGGTGCAGAGAGAAAAGGTACATTCACATTCAATGTCCTCACTTTAGTAACTTAATATAAAGACTGAATCACCAAACTGCTGTATTTGCTCAAATGATAAAAGTGAACTAGTTAAAGCAGGAATCCAGTGCTCATGCTGTGCTGTGTCAGCTGACAGCTAACCTACTGCAGGCACACCCATCAAACTGTGTCTAACTCCACTGATCTGACAGTCTGTATAAAGGGTTTAATGCTCCCTCTTTACCCCGATGCTGTTTTTCTCTTGCTGCTGCTGCGGTCTGCAGAAACGTCCTCCGTCGCAGCCCCTAAGTGGTTCTGCTGTGTTTTAGATGTACTAAATGGGGTATACTGCCAATGTGCAGTGATTACTCTTCTACGCTTTCTGTACCTCTTATGCAATTAGTGCATCATGTATTAATCTCCCTCCCTGTTCTTTATATTTTGATGTAAATTAGCTCAAAATAAAGCTGAGAAGGCATCAAGTCATTTATATGTGCCAGAATCACAAAACTGTGTCATCTTTTTTAAAGGTACATTAAATGTGGACATCTTCTGACCATGTTTAATCCAAACTCTGTTATTGGCAGACGTAGATGCAGCAGTGTGTGGGAGCATGTGGACAGAATATTTAGACCACTTTAAACTGATATGATCTTTTAAAAAATAGTGATGTTTTTCTGTTCTTCAGCTTCATACACAACATTTAGAAAAGGTGACATCTCAGGTGCTGCCAGCATTCAACTTATTGTCACTGTCTAGTTTTAGTCCATGATTGAGGATGATTAGAGTTATTATTGTATTTGTTACTTCATAATGTCAGAACGGGAGGTCGGCTGACATTTTCAATCCAGTAAAAAGCTTTGACAGCTCAACTAGAATCACTTTAAGAAAATTAATCTAATAATCTTCTTATGTTTTGTCTCTATCTTCTCTTCCCTCTCTGTTTCAGACTCAGGCGTATAAAAGTGTTGTCAGGGATCCATACTCTGGTGATGTGGCCAAGGTGGCAAACACTATGAAGAAGGAGCTCGGTTTGGGCCCAGTAGATGGAGACGCGGCAAACAAACCCTGCAGCCGGGTTCACCAGGGAGTGCGAGACCTCCACGAGTCCTCCTTTAGCCTTTCAGGTAGAACACCGCAGCTATTTAGGTACAACCTCCTTCCAGTCATGTTGTAACTGAAAAAAACGTAATTGTATTTTATGTGTTTCTCTCTCAGGTTCTCAGGTTGATGACCACATCCCGAAGAGGTCCTCCGCTCGGATCCTGGCCCCTCCTGGCGGTCGCTCCAGTGGTATTTGGTAAATGATGATACTGGAGCTTCAGACATCCGAGCCTCTGTGTTTTTATATTTCTGAGCAACCAGGAAAACTGCACTGATTTTCAATCACAGGATTAAAGTTGAGAGGGGGAAATGAATTGAAGCATGTGTCTGTGATTGGTTACAACATTTCTGATGATTTGCCAAAGTGACAAATCTAATTTGTGTCTTAATTGGAGCGACTGACCTGATTAATTACACGAGAGTGAAGGGCTATCTATAAATTAAAAATGTTTTGCCAAATTCAAGCTAATCATACTAACACTGATAAAGTCTGCTCACCCTGTTTCACCCTGCTCGTGTCATGTGAAGAAACAAACTAAACTAACTGTGAAAGGGCAAAACCAGTACAGTTTTTTAACGGTTTGAAGTGATGTCGACTGAATTATTTAAAAATAGTAAAACTGGATTCAGTGAAATATCTATTATACCCCTGTCACACACACACAAACATACAGTGCACTGTAGACACCATAGCTTTAGGTTCAAATGAAGATGTGTGTGGACTCTGTTTGTGATTAAACCACCCACTGTTCTCTGCTTCCTGCTGCACCGTGGGTTCCTCTGACAGTGTTTTTGTTTCCAATGGATGATCTGTGCTGTGTGGTGATGAAATCTAACTGCTTCGAACACCGTGCAATCTTACAGCTACACTCTCTAGAGTCAGACTTGATCACATCCATACTTATACTTTCACTGCCTCCGACTAAAACACAAGTCCCAGAAACATCCCATGGTTGTACTTTACATCAGTAGGGGTTAGGGGTGCAGTGCCTTCTCATGTTTGACTGCTGTAAACACAAAGGGCCTCGTTTATCAAAATGTGATAAAAACGCTCTCTAGTTCTGTGTGTGACAATCACCAATACACACAAAGATTGGTATTAATCAATTATGAATCTGCACGTTCTACATCTCACCTGTTCTACATCCATCTCCTTTTGTGTGAACGTAAAAGTCCCTGAAAGAACATACAGTCTCTGATTAACAGGCCGAGCAGCCTTGGAGCATGAAGTTGGCATTATAGATGTTCTGATCCAGTCACAGAGACCAAGACAAACAGTGTGTGAGCTTGTTTCTGTGGTTGTCTCCCGCTTCCTCAGCCAAGTCCACAGGTTCCTTCTGAAGCTGTAAATGGGCCAAATGACGGCTGTTAACCAGTGTTAATGGTGGTGAGCATGTTTCATGTTACACTACAACAGTGTGGACATATACAGTGTTAGCTAACCATAGAATTTATTAGATTTACTGACAATTTGAAGAGTATACTATGACTACACCTAACTGGCTCACATGAATATTATTGAACTGATAGCACATTATCAGACACAACAACATTTAGATTCATCAGATTCTGAAATTGAAAGATTCTTGCTGCTCTCACAGTTGATAAATGAGGCTCAGGATGGTGCTTAGAGTATCCTCAAAATAACCGAAAGCAAAGACAAGCTGTTGAGTTTCTGAAGCACTTATGGACTGTGTTTTGAAAGTAAACTTCCAGTTATTGTGAAACTGTAATGGGATTGTTACAGAGCAGTGTGTCTGCACAGCGCAGGAAGATTGAGCTGCACAGGCCGATGAAAACCACTGATCGTCTCACCTCCTGATGATGTCTCATTCCTGCTTACAAGTGTTATATTTATACATGATCACATCTCGTCTGTGTACTATACATTTAGATTGTTTGTTTTGTTTTTTTGTTAAAAGAATAAATGTGCCAATGTGAATCACCCTTTCCACACCGACATCCCTGCATGAAGAGCACCACATGGAGACAGAGGAGCGAAGGCTCTCCTGAACGCCACAGGTTCACAACAACTGGTGCTGTTTTTTAATGATTACCTATTACGACGTTATTTTATTGTGGGATGGTTTTGTTGTTTTGGCAGCACTGTGACTGGTCAGTGGCTGTGTGTGTTTGTAGATTCTTGTTGTGTTGGATAGTGAACCTGTTAAATCTGTAAGTGGCTGCTTGTTTCTTACCACAACAATAAAGAATAAAGTAAAAACAAAACAAACCTCATGATGGTTCTTTCATTTCACGTGTTGTTTTTAAAATGCTGCAGTTGTGATAGTTTCAGTCATAATTGGTACATTGGTGCATAGTACACTGAAAATACTGTGTGAGTATAAAGATATGCTTTAAATGTATTAGTCTGTGCAGTGAATGTTTTCATACTTACTCTACAAGTAGAAGTACTACATCAGATTGTTGAAGTATATGCTCTAAAATGTACTTTAAGTACAAAAGTACCAGTACTCCACTATAGAATAAAACTCTCTTAGCACTGATCTGAAGTAAAAGTAACATAAAATGGACATGATCAAAGTACATCAAAATTAACTTAATTACAGCACTTCAGTAAATGCTCTTATATGATTTACTTTTTAGAGTAAACCCTGAATAGTTTATAAACACACTTGCTTCCACTTGATAATTATCTCTATCTTTTGGCCATTTTATTCAGTATGTACCATCCATCATACTCCTCTACATGTATCTGGTTTCTGTAGTAAAATAAAACGCATAAATGTAAATATAATATAAAATGTGAGCTTAGAGAAGTCATAGTGTTATTAAATGAACATATTAGGTACTTGAATGTGTTATGATACTTGTGCTGCACAACATTTCATTTCCAATACTCTACTTTTTACTGCACTGCATATATCTGTCGTACTACAGAATTGAAGATGTTGCAACGTTTAAAAGGTAATGCACTGCAAATAATGAAGTTAGAATTTAAGGTTTCGGGTGTTTACAGCAGGTGAAACGTCCCATACAAAAACACACGCAGCTGCGAAGTAGTAAAACCTGGTGAAGTATAAGAAGCAGGTCAGGGCCGCACTCATCCCGAGTGTCGCACATTGTCTCCATCATGGCTGCTCAGCGGAGCCCAGTTTCCCTAAATCTAACGGGACAGTGCTGCAACTGGCCCCCGCGCATGCCCACTGCGGGCGGCTTAGGTCGGCGCATTCTCGCGCAGCTCGCCGAGGCAACAGTCGAGGCGATAGCAACGGAAAGCTGCTCATCATTCAGAGAGGCAGTGCGAGCACTTCGGTGAGTAAAATCAACTCAGCTTCACTTAAAATGTGCGTCTTCAAGGGTAAAGTTGGGCTAAATTAACGCTTGAGTTGATTTATACGTCGGATAAATAGTTGGAACGTCCCGCGGTGTTACGGTAATATGTGTGTGTATTATCGAAAAGGCCTCCAGAGGGGGGTAACGTTAGCCTCAAAAAGTCCCCTTTTCACTCCCACTTGTTTATGTTTTCATTTCGCTAAAATCGCCGTAGTTGGGTTGAATTAGCTGAAAAAGCCTCTAAATTTAACAGCAACAACCAAACGCCCACGGAACTCGACAGCCGGAGTTAGCAGCGTTAGCTTGGAGCTAGTAGCGTTAGAGGCAGTGAAACGTCAACTGTCAAAACAGCAGGCGACACCGGGCCGTGAGGTCCGGTCCGTCCCGCACAGGTGGTTCTAGATGTGCAGACATGTACCTTATAACCTCGTTATATGAGGGACATGAAATCTGTAGAACTAAATAAAAATGATCAATCTACCAAAGTACTCTACTACTAGGATGTTGAGCTGCTTTATTGAATACTCGAGAGATAAACACTTTTTGTTCTCACAGTGAAATATTATACATTTTTTAACATTAGGCTAGGACAAAATGTATAAAATGTTTTTAAAAAAATACGTTCAAACCCTTTAAAAACATTTAAAATAGGATGTATTGCAAACTCTTCTAAGCTAGAAGCTAGAAAATCTACCTTTTATTAATGAAGCTTGGTTAAATTATAAGTTTACATGAGGTACTTGTCTTGAGTTTTCTCATTTCTTGATAATTATCAAGAAATTATTAACATTTACAGCATTAGATCTCTGTTGTAGTGTTACTACACTACATTTCAGAGGAAACTATTGCACCTTTTCACTACAATACATTTAAAAATAAAAATTGTACTAAATTTACTACACTATATTACAGAGCTGTATTACATTTATTGCATTTTTCTGTTTTCAGCATAAGTTAGTTGTGAAATATGATCTGATCTGCAAGTCACATTACAAATATAACTACATTTCCGAACTAATAAAACACAAACACTTCATCATTCATGGCTTAATTGAACACATCCATTAAACCCACAGAGTTATGGTGCTAAAGTTATGGTAACTGTTTGAAACACCTTCAGCAGCAGTGGATTAGACCTGCACAATGTTCAGGAGCAATTTTGGACCATTCTTCCTCACAGAACTGCTTCAGCTCAGATATAGTCGTAGGACGTCTCATGTAATTCACAGCATCTCTGTTGGGTTGAGGTCTGGACTCCAAAATGTATACCGTGTGTATTTTGCATCTTCGAAGTCATTTTACTGTAAATGATGGCAGCCAGTCCCAGTCCACAGGCAGCAGAGCAGCCCCAAATCATCATGCTCCATCCATGATGCTTCACCTTTGGGGTGGTGTTTTCATGTTGGTTTTCTTGTCATGCCATACGTAGTGTGTGTTCTCTCCCAAAAAACCATTGCAGTGTCCCTGAAGTTTACCAAAGACGAGCATGGCTCTACACAATGCTGTGAAAAAGATTTGTGGATTGATTAAACTAAGGCTGAATTGCAGCACTGCGTATAATGGAAAGTTAAAGTTAAAATGTTTATGATACTATTAACTCAGTGATCTTCAGGTTTGGGCTGTAGGTCAGATAAAGACATTTGGAGTTTGGTAATCGAGGCATTTCTTGATATCTTCTAATATATTACAAACCAAAACAATCAATCATTGACAGAGAGAATAATCAGCAGGTCAGTTCACAGTAATAAAACAGTGGTTAGTTGCAGTCTAATGCAATGTCATTAAAATTATGTCCATGTCAATAAGACACAACATTTAAATGGTGCTTAAAAATTAATGCTTTATTAATAATAATCTAATAACATATAATACGTGCAGAGTAATTACATATTGGATATAGCACTAACAGAGGCCACATGTACTTTTGATAGTTTTAAGTACATTTTCATAATTACACTTTTCATTTTACTTAAGTAGACCTGCTCTTAAAACCAGGGCTGCAGCTATTACTTATTCTCATTATTAGTTAATCTGTCTAACACTGTCAATGTGTGTGTTAAATGTCTAATTTACAAGTGGCCAGAAAATAGTGAAAAGGTATTTTAGTTTTAGATCATGTCATGTTTTTCTTTATCTGAGTAACACTTCAAAATCAAAACACATTTTACTAACATACTAGAAGACGAATCATAACAGTGTTCACATGTCAGTACCAGAAAAATTTAAAAATTAAAATTAATTTAAAGGATTAGTTAAATATACAAGTTGTCGCTGATTCATATTTTGTTGTTCATCTGCTCTATTATCAGTTGATAATATAGTTAGTTAATAGCCAGCACACTCTGTTGTGTCACTGTCACACTGGGTTAATTAGCTACCAATGGGCTGTTTGTTTGTCACATATGTAAATGAGATGATAATGATCAGATTGTTGTTTGTACTCATGTTTGTGTAATTTTCTCCATGTGTGAAACAAACAATCACAGTACATAATCAGCTCTCAGTGCTGGGACTAGTACAACCGTTAGATTTACCTGCGACAACCGAGTTACGTTTGTCTGGGGGACTGTGTGAGGAGCTGAACACAGGAAGTCATTTTCAGCACAACATCCTGAATAGTGTTTATTTTGGAAATGGTCAGTTCACAGGAAATGCTTGGTATTGTTTGATTTTTTGTTATCACAACGTTTTGGTGGGATGAACTGAAGCTGTATTGGTTTTATGCCAGTTGGAAACTTCTGCTGGGATCTGGACTGCCTTAGTGACCTGTGATGGGTTACATCATGTTGGACCTGGGCTAAAAGGATTAACTGAGGCAGAGATTAATGACTTAGAGAGTGTAATGGTCACTGGCTGCTAGTCTAGGTGACTCTGTTTGTAACCCTGTGGTGCTCTTGACCAGGACACTACACTGTTTGTTGCCTTTTAAATCAGAACTACAATCAATATGTTTCAAGAGGATGTACAAAGACAGACACCAGCCGCTGGTTGCAGGACTGACTTCTCCAACATGTTGGTTTCTCTCTGCAGGTCTTTCTCTAAAGTGGTCCAGCACAACCTGATTTGAACGGTTTACACTAAACAAATACCCAGCGGGTAAGTAGAGTGTGGAGTCCTACACTCTGAGGTTTATTTTTAAATATTGTGTGTATTACTGGTCATAAATTAGTTTTTATGGTCGCCTTTCTACTAATGCATACACTGATGTCATTCAATGTTATTCTATCTACTCTAAGGGTTAGTAGGAGTCAGACATTGTGGACTGACTCTCAAACAGAAGTCAGCCGTCTCTCAACATGGCTTATGTCCTCTATCACGTTGACATGCAGAAATACTATAAAGGTTTATACAAACAATGTTAAACAATAAAAACATTGGGTGATTTCTAGCTGACAGGCATGATGGACAGAAGACCAAGTAGAAAATAGGAAAGAAAAGTCAAATAACAAATTAGAGATAGTTGAAACAGTTATGTTTCGACCATTATGTCTGTGTTGTATATTTAGGAAACCTGTAAACACTATGTACAGCATACACATTCTCCTTTGCATGCCTGTTAATGTGGGTTTTTGTGAAGCAGGAGGATGGCGGTGAATGTCTACTCCACCTCTATGACTATAGAGAACCTTAGTCGTCATGACATGTTGGCATGGGTCAACGACTCTCTACAGCTCACCTACACAAAGATCGAGCAGCTCTGTACAGGTGAACACATGTCCAGCTTGTAATAAATAAAAAATGTAGCTGAAAGTTAAGCACTCAAACGAAATATGTGTGTGATCTGTTTGTAGGTGCTGCTTACTGTCAGTTCATGGACATGCTGTTTCCAGGGTGCATATTATTAAAGAAAGTCAAGTTTAATGCTAAATTGGAGCATGAGTACATCCACAATTTCAAGGTCCTACAGGCAGCGTTCAAAAGAATGAATGTGGATAAGGTGAGAACCTTCACACAAACATTGGAACATATTGTTCATCATCAAATTGTTCCCTATGATGTGTTGGGAACGAGTTGTTAAACAGCAGAGTGGTTACAATCTCAGTGTCAGAGTTCCCCAGAATAATTGTTCATATTTATTAATTTACTGCTGTGGTTTAAAAATGTTATTTAATACACCACTGAGAGGTGTCTCTCTCTAACTCCCCTTTTATTTCCAGATCATCCCTGTGGAGAGGTTGGTAAAAGGGAAGTTCCAGGACAACTTTGAGTTCCTTCAGTGGTTTAAGAAGTTTTTTGATGCCAACTATGACGGGAAAGAATACGACCCTCTACTGTCACGGCAGGGCCAGGAGGGGACGCCGCCTCCACCTAACCCAGGTACAGCGCACGCGCGCCCAGTCAGCTGTGTTGACCACAGAGGCTTAATTCCAGTGATCTCACCTCTTCATGCAAACATATCCCCACCTCTAACCCAGGTGAATCCATTCATCACAAACCTAAAAGACCTGCTCGCTCAGGTAACATCCCCACCATCAAGCATGTGTGTGTCTGTCCATGCTTGCAGAGTGTTTCATACTGCAAGTTACGTTTGGATTGGTCTGATGTGACGTTCTTTGGACGCTGCAATTCTGAGCTTCTGTGCAGCTACCACATTTCAAACAGTATCACCTAGTGTATTTTTACACTTTTATTTTGTTTTGTTTTTTTTTTAAGTTTTGCAAAGAGTCCAAAGACCTAAAACAATCTGTTGCTTCCTTCACAGGAAAGTCTGCTTAGAATTGCATTTATTGCCTGAGGGAAAAAAACAACATAACACAAGTTATCAACTGCCATCATCAACTGTCTCATGCTCTGTGTAGAGTTTGGTTGTGAATTATAATGTTCAACTTTAGTGACACAAAGAAAGGGCTAAAACCCACTAAAAGACCAGTATTCTTAAAGGTAATAAAATCAAATACATGACAAAGAAATCCTAAAAGGGTGAGTCTGTGTGTTGTTTATGTCTTTGTTTTGATGCTTATGTTTGTAAAGAAGAAAAGTAACTTTGTCGTTTTAGGCCTGATGCTAAGGAAGTGAAGGTGTTGGTTGAGGCTAAAAGTCATTTTAGCTGCAGGGCAAGAATTTAAATTTTTTGATGTGGCATAGCAGTGAAAACCTTTATAAAAAAACAACTTTTTATAAAAGTAAAATAAAAAGTAAAGTAAGATTGATCACAAGGAATAAAAACTAAATAAAGCACAGAGGACATCAATTCATGATTAAAAGAAAGTGTCAAACTCTACTGTGCATTAAAAGCCAAAGAAAATAAGTACGTAAGTAAGCAGTGATTTAAAAGCTGCCAGGATCGAGGCTGCTCTAATATTCTGGGGTAAACTATTCCATAATCTTAGGGCTGACACAGCAAGAGCACAATCACGCTGCCATATGTATTTGCACCCTTGTTGACTTGTTTCTGTCTTTCAGGCCCCATGAGAACATCTCCCACAGCACTGAAGAGTGTTCCCACACCACAGAGGCAGATCAACATAGCAGCACCCCGTAGGACCACTCCTGTGACCCGTAATGGAGGAGACTCTGAGCTCATAGAGCTCAACCAGCAGGTACGACTACTGCTGATCAGCTCAGACATTTGGCTGCTTCTCAGAATTCCTATGTGAAATCCGTTTCATATTCTAAGTCCTTTTTGGCACAGGAAAGGTCATGTAGGGAATATAACATGGGTCCATGAAGAACACTCATAAGTTAGAACAAATTAATCACTTCATGGTGAGAATATGTTTAGGTCTGTGCCACAGACCAGTGTTGTTTGGATTCTTGCTGAAAACTATTGACACTATCTTCTCTTTAATTTCGTATGTATTGATGTTGATTATTAGCCCTGCTGCTGTTCATCTCTTTCTCCCTGAATGCAGCTGATGGATCTGAAAATGACTGTAGACGGACTGGAGAAGGAAAGGGACTTCTACTTTGGAAAGCTGAGAGACATTGAACTCATCTGCCAAGAACACGAAAATGATAACCACCCAGTCCTCAGCAAAGTCATGGACATACTGTATGCTACAGAGGTAAATAAGATCATATCACATACAGTTTTTGTATTGGTGTCATCACTATCAGTTTCCAACTGTTAGGTGTAAAGTTGTTCTCAGCCTTCCCCACACTGACCCAGGTTTTCTTCTGCAGGAGGGATTTGCGCCACCAGAAGATGAAGAAATTGATGAAGGAGCGCAGGGAGACCAGGAAGAGTTCTGAACACCCCCTCTTCTCTCCATCATCATCAGTTTGTTACCCTCCCACCTCTCACCATTTAACCTACCTGATCATTATTTCATCCATCCCTCTTTTGTTCCCGTTTATTTTACTTTTTAAATCTACCCTTACTTCCCCCATCTTGTCTGTGGCTGTCCATATACATAATGATGTTGATGTGCAGCCTAGCTTCCCAGACTCTTACTAGCAAAGGACACTTAACCTGTCGGGACTAGGACCCAGCTGCTTGTCTTGACTTACTTATTCTAACCTGCTACCAGAGAGGACAGCCGCACTACAAGGCTAGCTTAGCCTGCTAGTCTGTCACAAGTCTAAGGTTAATAACATTGAGATTACAGAGATTGAGCACTGAGCCTGGAGCCAACAGTGCTATGAACCTGTCTGTCTGAAGAGACAGGTCACTTTCCCTCACCGTGCACTCTGATTGGTGATCACACAGACACACACATGCATCAGAGTTCTCTGCAGAGTTTATATATATGAAACAGCACAGTGTTTTCCACACAATGTGATCAGTTTTAGGTTATTTTGGCTGGAAATTTCACGGTGGTGAGATTTTAAATGGTGTTAAACCCCTCAATAGGCCTGAGCATGCATATATATTTTATATGCATATTATGAAGCGTGAACATAATTTAATCTAAAGACATATCACAGACTTTTAAGCACTCACATGTTCCTGCATAAAAAGGTCATCATTCCTAAGTTAAAAAAAAAAAAAAACGCCACACTATATGTTTTATTCATCAGATTGTTCCACCAGAGGTTTACTCATGAAACTGTCCTGACAGCTTATTTATGAGACAGCATGATGTATTTATGTTTTTATTTATTTATCTTATTTTAATCTGCTCTATTCAGTTTCTAAAAAACATGAGGTTTCGGATTTGGTGAAATTGAAGGACTTGCACTAAATGTAGCGAAACAAACCGACTGAGTCGAACATGCAGTGACTGGCTTCAGCCAGGAAGATACAGGAAGATGCAATTTTATATTTGTAAATTTGTTTTAAAGAGTGTTTTTTTTTATTTGCATTGGATTCCTCAATGGCCAAGTCAGAGGTGTCAGTGTGAAAACTATTTCTCAGACTAAATTCTATGAATGAACAAATATAAAAATGAAAGACTACAGACAGACACTACTAAATACTAATGTTTGACTGTGTTAATTGAGTTAAACATTTTAGCTGCTACTATTACTCTTCTGTTGCCGTATTCAATAGAGTTTTGTTGCATAGCGTTAAACGCCGCAGCTGCCAAGGAGCTATGGGTGTGGTTTTTATGAGTGTGATTTGGCATTAGTCGGACCCGAGAGAAGAAGACATCAAACCTTTTGTTACCATGGCAGCCATGTGATAAACCTGCATCATTTGGAGTAACTGCTGGAATGAAATAAAGCTCAAAGGTTCAAGAAAAGTAACAAATGTCGTCGTTGTGTGTGATATAATATTTCTGTATTATATTTTGTATAATATTTATCAGTTGCTGTATTATCTAAGTCACTATTAAGCTCTGCCAAACTATTCTCATCACACAATCACAGCATAGTGCAACTAGTTTTCCATGAAAATATTTGTACTTAAATATTTTGGGACTAAGGAAGAAATGAATTGCCAATGAAACAAATGGACAATTAACTTGCTCAACAGTAACATAATTACCCAGTTGGACATCTACAGTTGTCAGTGGTTAAGCTTATGCTCATGCTGAATGGAGGATGTCTTGAGAGAGATCCAAGAGGTTCGTGCCAAACATTAAGTGCCTCTTTTGAGAAACACTGCTGCCAACACTCACCATCTGTTCTACAGATGGCAGCCAGACAGGAAACTGCAGCGCGTCCATGATTTAACTCGACCTGGCACTTGTCAGTCAAAAAGTCAATAACAGAGCTTTTAGTCTAGTGTAGGCTTTTAAAAATTTTATCTAAATTATGTCTGACTTCTAATTTAAAAAAAGTGTTTTTGTAAATTTTGACTGAAACTAGGGCTGCAAACATGATTTACAATATCATTTGGTGTTAATTATTAGAAAAGTGAAAAATCTTAAAGCCACAATCATTATTTTTTATGTTAGCACCCAGTTATTTTCATGTTTGCTATTGCATTAGTAATAATTTTTAAAATAATATTTGACATTTGAAAAGGTGGAAGAGGAGAATCTTTAGAATTTATACTTAATATTTGACACATTAATCATTAAATGACCAAATTGGGACACAGCTGTTATTCTTTTTTCACATAATAATCAGTGTTTAAATTAAAAATAAATCTAACTTTGACATTTATGTAGATATACTTTTAATTTTAAAACTTTAATTTTTCACTTTAAACCTTTAAAATATTTTTATCGACTTAAACACGAAAGTTAACGGTCCAACGCGTCGTCACTGTGACGTCATGCCGACAAAGCGACGTGGCACGCCGACGTTTAAATGATCAGACCGTTGACGGAGCCGTCGTCCTGTTTCACTCCGCACCCCGAGCTGTCTAACACCCTTTGTGGACCAGAGACATGGCTTCAAATAATGGTTCGGCCGGTAAATGGGAGGTGGTGAAGAAGGGAAAGAAAAGCAACAGCTCAGGAGCAGGGAAGAACTCCGCTGACAAGAAAACCGGCAACGGGGGAAGGAAAGCCCTCGGCGAATCGAACCAGCCATCCAGACGTAAGTGAACATGGCTCTCAGTAGACTCCTGTCTGCTGAACTTAACTCACTGCTGAAGCTCAAAGGAAAGGATGGAGGCACTTGTGTGTCTCTAACTGTGCGCTAAACTGCCTCCTTAACTGAAACTCGTTGGTGTCTTAATGTTGCTAAAGATCAGGGTCACAACTGTCATACGATTTGACAAGCTAACGTTAGCTAGCTTAGCTACACGCAGAATCTCCATTCATAATTTGATGTTGTCCCGTTTAGGGTTGAACTAATTCATCTGGTGGCCGTACTTTAGTTTCCCTGTCGGTATATAACTTTAACAATAACAGCTAACTGTCATTTCTGCCCTTTTAGGTTAACGTTAGTAGCTTCTGCCACATAATGCAAGAAGTTGCTATCCAGCTAGCATGTGCAGTTAGCTCGCTAACAGCCAAGCAGTGTGTCAACAATGCTATCGTCATCTCTGAGGAGCTGCATCTCTGAAGCATGTTACCAGCTTCGTGACATTTTTAGACTTTCTGCTGCAGTTCGTACTCGTTTAAGTGCATCTTAAAGGTGCTCTCACATTGTAACGTTAGCTAGTCAGATGATAAGTGCATTTAGCCCACAACCACTTAGCCTATGCTACAGTGACAGCTGTCACGTCTGAGTGATCAGCTGTCGATTTGTAGTTTTCTGAAATTACATCTGTGTAGTATCTATGTGAATGGTAACGTCAGCTCTGCACCTGAATTTGCAGAATTCAGTGTTTTACAACTTTTCAGTGGTTTGCTGTTCAGTGAAACTACTGTAGGGAAGACATACTAAACACACGTCTATAAAAATCTCAGTTTGACTGTGTCATGATTTTTTGGCCTGGCCTAGCCAAATTATCTGAAGACACTTCTAGTAAAGCTAAAATATATATACTTTAGTACATCTCTCTTTTTTTGTGGCTTGTGTCCATTTGTATGTGAGGTATCATCATCACCTCCTGAAATTTCAGTGGCGTAAACTTAAGATTTATACTTTACTATAAAGTTATATATATTTTTTTGTTTTGTTTTGCAATTGTCCGTCTTCTTCCATCAACTTCTGTTAAAGAGCAGTATTCAGCCACTTCCCAGCACTTCTCTCTGGTAGGTGTGGGGACTGTCTCCCACATATGGGGCTAGACCTAAACCAAGAACAATGTAATTACAGACTAGTGATGGATCCTTTGCTTATACATTCAATGTACTTCATAGCAATTACTATCAACTACCAGTTCTTCTATCTTCTCCAGGTAAGGCTGCAACTGAAGTAATGGGTAACAGAAAAGATTTGACCTCACTCATCTGCTGTTATTTGTTTATGTACCAGTTTAGCTTGTCCAAAGTCTTTCTGATAACATTAACTGTGGGTGTGCCAGTGGGGAGGTGTTGTAGTTATCAGAGATTTAATTCATAGTGCTATTGACAGACTATACCCTGGACCATTCTTTCACATCTAAAAGTTTGTGGAAGCTTTCCTGAGCCTCACAAATGATTAGAATTCCAAGAAGCGATCAGTGTATTAGCCCATGAGCATGAGCCTTTTTGCTAAATCTCAGCTTGTTCCTCAAAGGCTTCCAGTGCTTTAATCATGAGACCTTTTATGCTGAGTTTGTGGTTTTGACACAAAATTATACTCAACCTCAAGTTCAGCTTCAGCCTTTTATATCTGTTAGAGCAGGCTCACAATCATGGTGTCTCAGCTGGAAAGAAAAATGTTGGCCATATAAAGTGATGTCTTAATATTTTCTTACAATTGTTGATTAGATTTATTATAGATTTATTATAATATTTCTTAAATGACTTTATCAGACAAGAGTACAGAAAAATCCACATATAAATGAGGAAGTTGTTATAGTTGAGTCAGTACTGAATCCATTTGGAGAAGTGTGAGACACGGTGATGAAACATGTCCTCTCTTTGCGTCACTACTTTGCTGTGCTGACACACATGCACACAGACCAGATATAGATTTAGGTTTCTCAGCAACATGCACAGCTGAATGATCAATGACCACCTTATGACACCTGTTTGAAGTTAGCTTATTAGTGGGTTTCACTGGCAATCTTCTGTACAGTCATTTGGTCTCAAAGTTAAATACCAGAAATGTCTTTGTTGCATGAATAGGGTGTAGTACCTTACTTCGAATTATTTTATTAGCTTGTGGGTCATTGTGGACATAAACTGTTGAGATTTTCAATATTTAATATTGTTCATATTTTGGAAACATCCCTTGGAAACACTTAAACCAACTCTGAATTGATTCTAATACCATTTATTATCTGTGTCTCCAGAGTCTTAGCAATAGTGTCCCTATTAAAGCTAATAAAACTCCAGGAGCCACACAGTTGCACTAGGTGACATATTTATTAATTACAATAAACAACATTATATCATGACTTAATTCCACATACTAGACAGGACCATCTTATTAGTCAGTGGCTGAAGTTAGTCCTCAACAAATACATAATTTCTCCAGTTCGAGTACATTTTATTGATGGTGTAGTGCTACAGTTGTGTCATAAAGGTACAAAGAAAAGAAAAAGGCTATATTTGTATCTGCCATGGGAAAAAGCTGCTCAGAGAGCCACTGACAACAAAGGAAAGTAAGGTGGTATTGCTGAAACCTTTAGTAATGACATTTGTTGATATAAAGTGAGATATGGAAATGTAAAATATGTGGTTGTGTCAGTTTCTAATATTAGTATACAAACCTAAATTATTCAGTAGTGGGAATCTCAGAACAAAAATATTTGCATTGGCCATCAAAATGTAAATTTAATCAAGCTCTCACATGGAGAGAAGTTTTAATTCAGTTAAACTCTAAGTAAATTGTTTACAAATGGGGTCTTACATACAGGGTAAGACTTGGAATACTGATGATGTTTAACTCTATTTCTCTGTGGATTGTCATGGGTCTTGCATGAAAATTGTCTTGGATAATTACAGTACATTACACAAGCCTTGGTAGGAGGGTGGAAATGCCCTCGATGTGAGGGGAGTGAGCAAGAGGGAAGAGAATAGACACGATCTACTTGATTTTCAGGACACAGAGAGGATAGATGTCTGTGTTATAAAGGACCATTCAGCAAAAGTACAGTCTTCTATATCTGCATAACCGTGTCTCACCACAGCTGTCTTGTTTCCTCCAGTGCCTGTAAAGATGTCAGAGACTCTGTATGACGGCTTTGAGAAGATGGGGAAGAAACAGAACAAGGAACAGGTTCCACCACCAGCTGAGCCTCCAAACAAAAAGCCCTCATCAAATAAACCATCCAAGAAATCGCACTCCAGCAATACAGCCACCCCCGCAACACACAAGACCCTCGAGGAAGCCTTCAAAGCTGTGAGTGATTCATAATTTTATAGCTTCTACTTGATGGACAGAATTAAATTTAATTATATATTGGTGAAAAATGTTTAGGTTCAAATTTGTTCACAGTGTAATAGCATATTTGAATGACTTCAACAAAGCTGCTGTAATAAGTTCATGAACAATTTGGCATTATTTAAAATATTCTCACTAACATTTTAGATTAAAACTAATTATATGTTTCCCTCAATACTGTTAAATACATTATAAATGACACATCCTTGTAAAACCTCCTATATCTTCATATAAACACACAGAAACAAGGCTGCATTGTAACATTCTCAAGACAAACTATCACATGCTGAAACACAGTCTCGTCTTTGCACAAAAGATGTGTTGTTTCTGCGTATACAGCCTTGATGTTTTCCTTGCCCCGCTTTCTCTTTAGTTGGACATTGAGGATCTGAAGCAGCAGTTGGCTCGCAGCCAGACCCTGTTTCCAGAAAACCCATCAGTGTGGGTCAAAGACCTGGCAGGATACCTCAACCTCAATCTGACTGCACCAGAGACTGAGCCCACACTCAGCAGCTACACTCACGGTCTGTCATAAACATGTTTTATTGTGTTTTACCCCAAATATTCAGAACCATGCTGTGATTATTCAACATAGCCTTTTTAGATTGAAATTGCACGTAATAATAGTTAATGCACTGCTTATTTATTTAAATCTTTCTGCAATGACACCTTGTACATTTTGTATCCCAGACTACCCGTACTGCCTTATAGGGAAAGAGCTGAGAAGCATAATCAAAGGTCTCATTGGACGTTGCAGCGACATTCTGCCAGATTTCTTCGACCACTGTGTTTACACTATGCTCAGGGAGCTGGACAGACAGTCAGGTAGGTGTAAACTCTTACACAAAGGCATGGAAGTGGTTTGGGTATTATCTGTCACTGCTTTCACTGTTGGCACAGAACTTGACCTGCTCCCTTCTGCAGTCCTTCAAGCTTATCAGTAACTGGAAATGTAACTTAATGTCATTAGTTTTAGATATGTTTATATAATAATGTGAAGCATATTTATCCCTAGTAAACAGCAGACAGTTGTGAGGTGACAAGGCATTAGTAGAGGGATGGTACACAACAAAGATAACAAAGGTCAAACTGTTCCAGGGATGATATTGTTACACAGTCAGGGCTTTACGCTTTAGCATTAAAGATCAGAAAAAACCTTGAAAGATGCCCAACAGCTTTTTCTGTCTTTTTCTAGGAGAACCACTGCATGGCTACAGAGTTTGCATTCAGGCAATTCTACAGGACAAACCCAAAATAGCCACTCAAAACCTGCCAGAGGTGAGTGTGTGTCTGACCTTGAAGCCTGCAGATAACTCGTAGACTGCTGTTTCTCTGCCCTTGTCTGCTCTGAAAATATTAAGTAACAATCCAAATTATTTAGTTTGCAGTCACTTTTTTTAAGATGAGCAGTAACCAGTCACTATGTGTACAGGCAGATAATTTTTTGTCAAATGTACTGGAACGTGTGTTTTGCAATAACCTTGAAATAATGATTCTGTAATACCCTCCTCTCCCCCCTTTTTCTCCCTCTGTAGTATTTGGAGTTATTGCGGTCAGTTCAGAATCGCCCAGTGAAGTGTTTGACCATCATGTGGGCTCTGGGTCAAGCAGGATTTTATGACCTCAGCCAAGGACTAAGAGGTAAAAGACACTTACTGAAGAGTTTAAACACACTGCCATATGCAGCTCAGTAGTCTTATTTTTTGGAAGTTCCACAAAAGTTCCATTGTTTGTATCAATAAATTCTCACATTATCTTCACATACGATGCTAATTTTGCATCTAGACATCACTGCTGAAAATGCTGGTGCATTTACAGTGATGTTAATTAATGTGGATTGTCACTGGAATAAAATAAACTACAAAGTTATGTACTTTCTTTGTCTGTGTGCTCAAAGTATTTGCTTGACCTCAGGACTGTACTCTTCCTGGTCAGTGTTTCTCCTTTCTTCCACTTTCCCAACAATCTGTTGAAATTCTGGGGTGAGGGTTAATGAAGCCATAGTGCACGTTTTAGTACAGAGTAACATGTCCTCTTCAACGACTGCTTCTCCAGATCTTTCACTGGTGGAGAATGAGCACTGAAGTAGGTGTCAGTATGTGGGCATGAGAGGATGCGTTCTTAGATTACATAACAACTTTTATAATAAGGTTACCCAGCAGCAGTAGATTGCCTTTAAGATAGGGAAAGTAACAAATGACTCAAAGCTATAATGAAAACTCTAATGTTATCATCATTTGTTAAGTAGTTAACTATTTCTGGCTCATGCTGCAGACTTTGATATGGGAAATTGCACAAGAGGTGATTTTCAGCGCAATATTCAGTGACAATTGGGAAAAATGATGTGCTCAGTCGTGAATGTCACAACAGAAGACGGCAGATGGCATCTTTACAGATTTTACTGACTTAGGGGAAATAACAGTGTAGAAATATGTGGTAGTACAAAAAGAAATGCCTCTGGAGCCCAGAGGCTCTGAAGCACTGTGAAGGATGCTGCTTCACTTTTCATTGCGCTAGATAATTGTTGTGAAATCATAGTGTTTTGTTTTAACTTTCTGCTACTTAGATAATTATTAACCATGTGTTGCCTGTAACTTTTTGGCAAAGTGTTGACATATTTAATCCCAGAACTAAAGATTTTTCCATTATGAAGTGATTCACATGCTTTAACTGTGTTTCAGTGTGGCTGGGTATCATGCTTCCTGTCCTGGGAGTGAAGTCTTTGTCTGCGTATGCCATTGCCTATCTGGAGCGACTTCTCCTGTAAGTCTAAGAAATATGTGGCTCATTTAACTTCAAGCTTTGGCTGTTTGTGCTTTACTTTTGATAACACCTATGTGCAGTATCCACATGCAAAATGTTTTCAAATATTGTCTTTCAAACAGTAGAATATCTTTTGCATTTACCTGAAAGCATAATAAAGATAATCATAAACAAATAGACTTAGAACCCTGGTAATGCTGCGTATCTGTGATGTTGCTCTTTGGAAACAGTGACTATGAAACCTTTAGGCTCTTTACACAACAATTTAAAACATATAACTTGAATCCAATGTTTTTGTTGTTCTTCTTTTTCCAGACTTCATGCAAATCTGACAAAGGGATTTGGCATCATGGGTCCTAAAGAATTCTTTCCTTTACTGGATTTTGCCTTCATGCCCAAGAATGCCCTGTCACCAAGGTGAATGTATACTAATGCAAACTGTGCTGTACTGTGTTAATTGTTAAATAATCCCATGTCCACATTTACCTGATTATTGTGGGTATGAGTTGTTACAGCTGGCGACAAATCATTATTCACAAACCACAGCTGTGAATTTTAACATATTATATAAGAAATGAGTCTAGTTGATCATCTGCTTTCAGCATTTTTGAAGAACAAACTGTGCACAGATTAAGGACTGTCTTACATTTACATTAAGACTGTGTCATTATGACGTCATGACATGACATGACATATGACATGGTTTCATTTAGTTTGAAATATAAGATTTAACTTATTTACCATCTACTAATAATGACATTTGGCAACGACTGGACCCCTTATCAATCCCAGAATGCAATGTGCTAGCTGACATATACTTCTCCTTCTTGGCTATGATGTGTGGTGTTTCTCTGTGTATGTGGTCATTTAGTCCTCAGCTTTGGTGTGTTTTTATTGTTGTTTCATCTCCCTGTTAAAAAGTATTTAACACCTTTTTGTTTCTGTTCAGCCTGCAGGAGCAGCTCAGGCGTCTGTATCCTCGACTTAAAGTCCTCGCATTTGGAGCCAAACCTGAGAGCACGCTGCATACATACCTGCCATCGTTTCTGTCCAGAGCCACACCGCATTGTCCAGATGACATGAAAAGAGAGGTAAGAGCCACACAGTCCAGGAGGAACAACATTTGTGTGTCATTGTTGCATCACAATAAAGTTGTTTTAATCATGCAAGTGTTGCTTGGGATTTCATCTATTCAGACTTTGTCCCTTGCAATTGTAACTAGGTGAGGTTGTGCCCAGAAATGTCACTTCTCTGAATGACATCACTGTCAAATATCCCTATTTCAGTTCTGATCATTTAAAAACATCAACCATTTTCTGGAGGGCATTGATAATCATGGATCACAGATTTTCTGTGTGCAATGTGAACTATCTGAATCACTGTTCTCTCTCTGTGCAGCTGCTCAGCAGTATGACAGAGTGTTTGTGTGTGGACGTACAGAGTCTTGGAGTGTGGAGACAACTCTACACCAAACACTTACCGCAGTCCAGGTGGGTTATACACACCTATATAAACACCATATAAACACCTTTAATTCATTTTCCTGTTGAATATTCTTTTAATTATCTTTTTTAAATGCATTTTATGCTAATATTTGGTTACTAAAATTGCTCTTCGTTGCTCTTTTCTAATTCTAGTTTGTTGTTGAATCATTTATTGAAGTCCTGGAACATCCTGCCACCAAAGGTAAAACTGCTGCCGTGACATATGAGAGTTTTTAAATCAAGCCTACCTTAATGAAGCAGAGAGACTGCAGGATTAACAACTTAAACCCTCCTTGTGTCCTCTTGTACATGACTGTTGTACTTTGTTTTCAACCGTCAGCTGCGGAAGAACCTGGAAGAAACAATCCAGTCTTTCCGAGTGACCAATGAGGAGATGAGAGACGCCACTGAATCCAAGGACCTCCAGGATTGCAATAATCTGTGCCAGGTGAGACAGTGTTGCTGTGAAAGCTGAAGTTAGCCACTGAGCACATTTGATGCCTGACTTTTCATTTTAACAGTTATTGAAAATTTAATAATAAAACCAAAATGCATTTTACTTAGTCCTAATTTAGATGACAGTTTTTTTTTTTTTTTTTTAATTGAAATATTGTTTGAAAAAAATCTTGTATTTCAGCAAGATAAAGACCTTAAGACCTTATTTTTAATTTGGATAATAATAAATCAGGCCATATAATGAACTGTTACTTTTTATTTAATTGCTTAAAAAATAAACATAAAATACAGTAATCAAATGTGAAAAGATAATTAGATTACTGATGTTTCTGAATAAAACATTTTATTATAATTGTTCTCTTTCTCTCTCCCTGCAGAATCTGCAGGTAAAGATGCGCGGTCACGGGTTCCCCTGGTCCAAACTTCTTCTGGTTCTACTTGTGTTTGCTGGCGGCTTCATTGCCCATGACATCAGATCTCACGGCTCCTTCACAGGTTGTGTTTGTAATTCATCACAGTATCTTTAAATGTACAGCAGAACCTGCTGCTTAATTTATTTTATTGGTCTATAATGATTCTCTTGTGTTTCAGATTCCACCACAGCCAGATATCTGCGCAGCTCAGGGGTCACAACTGTATCTCAACAGGCATGGGGCAAAATAACAGTTTACTCAAAACAGGGCTTTGGGTACGACCTCACCTTCAAACATTATCTTTAACTACTAATATATGCTAATATACATTTGATTTTATAGCCACTGAGTATATTATAACATAGCTAAAGATTCAAAATACAGTAAAATTAGTGCACTGCTGTTTAACACTAAGACTAAAATATTCCACAACATATTGTACATTAAACAGTTAAACACGTGTGTTGATTCAGATTTTTGCATTTTCTGCAGCTGGTTGGAGAAAAACACCCCCTATTATTACTCTGAGTGTGCACGGGTTTTGAAGCCTCTAATTGAACAAGGTTTGGAAAAGGGAAAAGCAGCAGCCATCTTCATTTCTGAAAACACCACACAGTTTATTGTGTGGGTCAGAGAAAAGACGCCACTGGTCATAGAATGGGTAAGACTTAAAGAATCATGTCTAATCAAATATGATAACAGAAAATGTGTTTTCATTGTGACTCACGTTTTACTTCTGTGTGTTTTTGCAAAGGTGAACACCAACACTCCAGACAGTGTGTTCCAGGCGGTGGCATATCTGAGGGAGCTCCTCCTCTTCATCCATCAAAACTACATCCTGCCAGCTCTGGCCTCCACATCTAACCTGATACAGCGAGCATGGACCAACCTACAGGACTCTTGCAAGTCAGTACTCTGAGGCTTTCACTTTTATTTACTCATTTAAATCCCTGCACGTCTTGCACTCTGTGTTGTGGAATTAATTTATAATGGAAGATGTTCCTAAAATGTTCAGTAAGGAGCACCAGTGCTAATGATGGAAAAACCTGGAGCTGTGTTTTTATATCTTATTTTTCTTTCTTGTTCTTGCAGCGGCGAGGTGTCTGTATCGTGTCTGCAGGGCCACGCGTTGTCTTTCACCAACTCAACGTGGCAACTGCTCCAACATACAACGTCCGCCATCAAGACGTGGGCTCAGGAGCTGCTGACACGAGCATGATCATCATCACAGATGCTGACTAAGTCACACACCCACAATATACACAGGAAATTAAATACATACACACGCGCTGACCCGGTTTGAGGCTGCCTTTCAGTGTGCCGGCTCCTCTCTAAAGCCATGATTGGACACTGTGGGGTCGGACAAACAAACTCTCTTCTATCTCGTTTTGGCTAAATTTTTTCACTCTGTTTTGCTCTTGTATAGATGTTTTTTCTACCAGTCTTTTTTGTCGTATCTCTCTCCCTCCTTGAGTTTTCTATTGCAAAATTTGAGCTGTTGCTTTAACCTGTGGGTTAAACAAATTCTGTAATTTATAGAAAATGTAGGTTTGTAGATGATTTATAAATCCTTTTTATTTAAAGATATATCTAAAAAAAAAAAGTGTTATGTGAAAACTTGGTAAAGAGCAGGGAAAAGACCAAAAAAGATATTTCCACTTCTCAGATGACCACTTCATGTTCCACATTTAGTCCAGCTCACTCTGTAGTGATATCAGGTGCAGTACGGTTAAGTGTGTCTGTCTTTAAAGGAAAGGGTGACATCTGCTGGTGGATTGACTCCTTCAGGATACAAGAGTCTCGCTTCAGTCTGAAAGGCTGATTTATTCCTGCTGTCTCTGTCTTGCACATCACCTTTTCTTTGTTACTTCATTGTCTCTCTACTGCTTCTCAGTAGTTTGACACCTGAACTAAAATCAGCTCTGCAGTTGTGTACCCACACTTTGAAGGCTGATGATATTCTGTGTGTGTATGTGTATGTGTGTGTGTGTTTGGGCTTATTCTCAATAAGGGGATCGTGACTAACTTTGTGCCAGCATCGTCATGTACACCAAAATATGCTTAAGCAGAACCCCTCCTTGAGAAAGGCCAACATTTCTGACCACCTGATTCAGTCACTCGTGAAAACAAGATGTTTTGATGGATATGGGAATGACTAATGTCTTACTTTGTAATGTAAATGATTTATAATAAAGACTTCAGCCCCATTCACTCTTTTTGATGCTTTTCACCAATAAGGACAATAAACAATGCAAGTACGATGAGGCAGAGCTGGGAAATAGTTCAGTGTTCTGAAACAAAAAATACAAAACAAGTTGCAGGACGAATTAAAATATGAAAATAAGCTAATCTACTCTGCTATGATCATAGTTTTCCTGTCCCACGTGTAGCTGTTGTGACATCACGTTGATAAGCGCCTGCAGCCCCTTCGATAGCTCAGTTGGTAGAGCGGAGGACTGTAGAGTTGAGTTCAAAGACATCCTTAGGTCGCTGGTTCGAATCCGGCTCGAAGGAGGTGTTGTTTTTGTCTTTGACTCCACAACACGCCATCACAAAGTTAAGCTAGCTGGTGTCGAGCTAGCACTAGCAAGCTAACGTCACTGGGTTGTTCCCTCAATGACGGGGTGAAAGCTAACAAGCTGTTAATTAGATGTTGTACATTTGTCTGTCTGACATAGCGTTTGTTAACTGACATGTGACTTTAAGTATTATCAATTTAATTAAAAAAAAAAAAAGTTTAGTTACAGTAGTTAAAAATCTTCAGTGTATTGTTGTTGTATTAGAAAGTATTTGAGATGACGTCATGTGTCGTGCGAGTCGGGGGATTAGCTCAAATGGTAGAGCGCTCGCTTAGCATGCGAGAGGTAGCGGGATCGATGCCCGCATCCTCCAAAACATTTCTTTAATTTTAATCAAAAATGTGTATTTCTCCTTTTTTTTAAATCTTAAACTTTGAATGCAAGGTACTAATGAGGCAATGAGAGAAAACTGGTTAAAAAAGTAAGGTGCTGGAGGGTTTACTGTGTTGTTTTAGCATAATCCATAACTTAAGTGCGTCTGAATTAGCTTTAAAAAATGCAGTTCTGTCTGTTTATTCAGCAACACGTGGCAACACGTGGTGTTTCGTCCAAGTTGTGTTGTTTAACAATAAAAAGATGTTTTGGAGGATGCGGGCATCGATCCCGCTACCTCTCGCATGCTAAGCGAGCGCTCTACCATTTGAGCTAATCCCCCGTCGTGCTTTGCGACCGTGACGTCATTTCACATATTGCCCCACATGCCGAAGGCGTCAATGAAATTTTTTTTTTAATTTCTAATAAAGTCACTTGTTCTAATATAAAAGTCAGCTTATTTATTACACGTGATGTGGAGGACGACTCTGTCTCAACAGGTCTTTCGCGGTGAGTGGATTTGCTGAATTAAACTGCTCTTTAATTTTATACATTCGTGTCGTAGTTGTTGTTGTTTGGCATGAGGCTGAGTTAAAACGTTGAAGCCGTTAAGGTGAAACTTCTCCTAGAGGTAATATTAACAACAATGTTGTGTACACAGGGTTTATTATACCTTAAAATTAATACACCCCCACACGGCGAAGCATGACGGGGGATTAGCTCAAATGGTAGAGCGCTCGCTTAGCATGCGAGAGGTAGCGGGATCGATGCCCGCATCCTCCAACTTTATTATTATTATTATTTATTTTTAAAAATAGCACAACATGGACAAAACACCACTGCTATCACGTTGGATAATGAATTAAAAAATATTGAAACAGTAAAGTGGTTTACTGCTTTTAAAAGACAACACACAAACATACTTTTATAGTAGAATGTGTCTAAATTAACTTGTTTTTATTAAACGTTATGTCTGTACTTCATGTGTCTGTTTTGATGCTTTTATTGTGTGTAAAAATGTCTTTCCCCATCAGTTCTCATCAATTTTAAACACTGAAGAGCAGAAACATACATGGACACTGAAGTAAATGAAATAAATTGTAGAAATACTTTTATTCCGTGGTTTTACATGCAAAGCACCTTGTAGAACTGGCTCTTTCAACTTCACTAAAACAGTTTCAGCACATTTAGCACGATACACATCCTCCTCAAGGAGTAGTTTTCATTGAACACTCTCCACCATTAAAACTAACAGCATCAGCAGTTTAGACCTGGATATTCTCTTGATACATCCATAAAAATATCTGAAAGAATTTTAAAACACTGCCCGAAGGCAGTTAAACTATAAATGGCTCATTTATTTAAAGCCTGCAAATGCAACTACAGCATTTTATCTGCTGAAAACTGGAGTAGGTAAATATCAAAGCTGCAGGTCTAAACTGATGCTGCTATTTTTCCTCACAATATAGAACTTTTACTGCAGTTTTGAACGTGGTCATTTGACATAAGGTCCATTTACTTTCTTTTAACTAAACTGTTCAATCAACAATGGGACACACATTATCATCTTCTGCATACAGGATGGATGTAACGTAATAAAAGGACAAACATGTATAACTGACTAACTCATTAGTCACCTGTTACAAAATGAATCACTGATTTGTTTTTATTATTTACTGAACAAACATTTTAACACTAATACCAAACATTTTAAGTTTGAACATGTCCTACTTTACTTAGTTTTATCATTTGCCACTTACTTACTTGGAAGCTAATTTGACTAAACAGGGAATTTTAAAATGTTACTTTGAGCTTTCGGTGCAGACATTATGTGAAGATACTTAAATTTGTGCACATGACATGAAAAATTATAAAAAATGTTGTCAGGTCTTTAGAGGATCCACACATTCTGGTTCTGCAATTGGATGTTAGTGGCTGCAACTGATCTATGACGCATTGCAAAATAATGTATGGATGTAAACTGTATGTTTAATGTAGACAATGAATGGTGTTCAATAAAATCTGATGTGTAGATAAACAACACAAGAAAGTGAGCAGAAGGTTTCGTCATCTTCAGGTTGACAGGGTCATTACAACACCCACACAGACTCTAGTTTTATAACACACCAACATCAGTTGACATGGCAGTGAAAAGCCAATCTAGTGTTTCTCCCCTCATTATTCCTGTTGTCCTATGTTCTTCTTCTAGTGTCATCCTGTGAAGTTGAACTCAGCCAGTTTGGTTTGGTTTGGTTTGAAAGCAGCGTCTGAACCAGTCAGCATGTGGAATACGTCCCGGCGCTGTCCCTCCACTGCTTCGCTTTCTGCTCAGCGTCCAAAAGCAAAAGGTATTGATTCATCTTTTTTTTCCCCCCAGTGTCAGTGCAGAGTTACAGCAAGCATAAGCAGCAGGGAGGCGTCCTGGCAGCAGATCTGAGTGGTGGAAGTCTGCTTGCCGCCTGATCCACATTTCTTACATGAAGTCGTCTGAATCGTAGCCATCCTGAAAATTATATGGAGTGAACGACATGAATCATATTAATGATTTTATGAATCACAATTCAAGTCATGTTTTTATACTTTTATGTTGTTTATGCTGACAAATTTCTCCTAGGGGATACAATAATAACTGAATCTTAAAAAAAGAATATAGATGTTAAATCTGTGAGAATTATTATGTTTTTCTCTGGTGATGTTGGCTCACCTCATTAGTCTTCATGTTCTCATTCTTCATCAGTGCTGAATAGCTCCTGTAGAAGACAAACTGATTTAATAACAGTAACATGTGTATGAAGTGCAGTGTTTTTAAGTAGGAATGTTTTGTGCTCAGCTATGATGGTAACAGTAAGATTATTTTAAAGCGTGATCAGAACCTTTTCTATAGGACCTAGGATCATTGTGTAACCTGTGGTACAGACATACCTGAGTTCCTCCATCTCCTTTTTCTGCTTTTGCTCTTCCTTCTCTCTCCTCTTTTGTTCTTGTAGTTGAGCTTTCTTCTCGTTCCTCTCTTCTCTGTCTCTCGATTCTTTTTCTGCCGCCAAGTCAGGGAAGCGTTCCGTTTTTGTTTTCTCCAGGCGGTTTACGATCTCATTGATCTTCTTCTCCACAGCCACAATTTTCACCTGCGAAAAGCAGTTTAGTAAAAGCGTAGGATGATACCAAATGAAACTGAGTGTTTTTGTTAACTTATGGTTTACCGACCTCTTTCTGTCGATGGAAGCCAATCTGTCCAACGTCCATGTCTCCGGTTTTCTTCAGGTTGGCCCACGGTGTGTAAACCACATTGATGTTGTTCATCTTACAGCCTGACAGCAAACAACACAAATAACCCTTCACATACACAAGGTATGTTTCTGTATGTGTCATAAACAACAGCAGAAAGAGACTGCGATAGGGTTTCTGGGGTTTAAAATAGAGAAAACAAACCCAGTGCTTGTAGCTCAGACTTGATCTCAACTGTTCTACAAGTAACGATATGGGGAAACAGAACTTTTACCTTGGATGCTATTGTTTTTCACCAGCTGTGCACAGTCTATCAGCACCTCTGGGGGAATATCATCTATGGTCTGACCCTAGGACAGACATGCAGAGAGCATTCAGCAGTGAGTGTGTATTAAAGCATCCTTCAAACAAATTTAAATTTAGTGTTTTAAATCTTAGTTTGAGTAAACATCAGTCAGTATAACATAATCTCAATATAATGTGTGCTGGTGATCATAGTATTATTAGCATGATTGTGTACTTTCATTTCTGTATTTTTGGTTCATATGTGTTGACTCTTTACCTTTGGTAATCTCAAATACACATGAGCCGAAGACAGTTTGTCCACATGAAACCTGGATGTGAAGACAAAACACATGAACATTGACATTTGTTTTGAACACTATTAAAATAGGAAGTTGCATCATTTACTTTGGCTAAAATTCATCTTAAGTCACAGTTCACATTTTAGCTTTTACAGGTTGTCAAATCTAAAAATACAGACAACTCTCACCAGAGATCTTCAGGCCATCCGTATTTGATTAGGTCTTCATCTGCCAAAAAAAGGGGTGTGGGGGGGGTGTGGCATTGTTAATTATTGTAATGATAAAAAGTAATCAACGGTGCAGTACACATGACAGAGTGTGAGTGTCACCTCACAATAAAATCTTACTTTCATACTTATCCTTTCCCATGTAGATGGTGTAAGGCGGATTCACCACTAACAGAAAAAGAAAAAATATGGAATGAAACACCAAAATCATCTAGCACCGAACACACAAAGAATGCTTTATTCACACTAAATAACATTTTCACTAAGTGAAGCGACATTTTTAAAGAGTGCTGGCTAACCAGGCTACAAGCTAACACCGCTGCTAACTTTTACTTACCGTTACTTGTGAAGTAAAACACCATTTTACGTTAATTAGAAGTCGCTACTGAATGATTAATAGTAAGTGTATGATTGTTTAATGCTGTCAAATGTATGCCCACAACTAAATAAACCGACGGATCGTTGCTGCTGTCACTTTTCGCATGTACGAGTTGACCTGGGAAGTTGTTGTTAGCTGCGTCAGGCTAAACGGAGTTAGCATGCAGCAGACAGGAAGCATCTAAAGCATTCTCCAAAATAAAAGATCTCTAGTAAAGATTTTAATTAATAACCACATTGAAATAATAATTTTACCATTAAATGTCTGGAAAGGTTATCAGTCATCGACGTCATTGGTTTCATTGGTGTACTGATCAAAGGCACTCGGACTATTTGGTTATTTAGATGACAAGCAGTCTACCATGCTTTTAACGCGGTGGCATCGTTACATAGTGTTTCCGTTTCCTGTTTGGTTCAGACGCTGGCGCGCTCTTCAAAACACACAGAAGAAACGCGGGCACCAGAAAATCTAACTTTAGATTCATAATCAGTCCTTTATGAAGCGCGACACAAGTGTGTTCGGTAAGTCACTCATACGGGTTTTATGTTCGTGTTAAATTATTAATGTCGTCGCTTGTTTTTCTTTTTAATGAGGTATAAAACCTAGCTGTATTTTAACGTGAAGCTTTTACCTACAAACATTAAACAGACAAATATCAACATTCAGACAACAATGTAGATATTGCTTAAGAATATGCAGCTGCTAATGTCGACATGTTAACTAGTTTGTGTGAAGCAGAAGGCACCTTTGTATAAACGAATCATCCCGCCAATTAGCTATTCATGTCGACTTTAGCTCTTAAATAAGCGCTTCAGTAGCTAACACGTAATGCTAAGCTAACGTTAGGGTCGACATAGTTCACATTTTTGTACAGATAAAGAAATTCGGTGTCTTTTTAGGCATAAAGTTGACGTTAAATGTTGATCAGTGTTCTAATCTGTCAGTAATGTCTGCCGATGTTCTTCACCGCCATGAATTGACACGCACTATGGGTAGTTACACCAAACCCTGCTAAAAATCTAATGATTTGTCGTTTAAAAGCAAAAATTACTTAAAGGTGCGTAAGTGTCTGTGATGTTTTATGATCTTTCTTTCATCTTTTATCATGGCTCGGTGTTCGGCAGCATCGATTGTTGCACAACCATTATGTCTCTCTTTCATAACAGGCAACAAATGCATGCAACAGTAATATAGTGGACAAAATGAACAAATGTCGTAACTCTTAGTTGCACGTATGTCCACATGTGCATTCTTTTAAAGAAGGCTCTCCTGCAAAGATTGCACTTTAAATGAAAGCCCTGGTAAATGGGCAAATGTAGAAACGTCTCTGGTAGCATTCATTTAGCCAGTACTGCACTGGGTTGTGAAATGTGTTGGTACATAAACATAAAAAAAAAAAAAAAACTAATACATGTTCCAAAGGTTAATGATGCTGAGAGTTTTGTTCAGTTACAAATGAATCCAGAAGATCTGCTAAAGTGACTTTGCTTGAACAGGTGAAGTTTGTAAAAAATGATGCCCACCACTACAAGGAAGAGAAAACTGTCCTCTCTGGACTCTGACAGGTAAGATTCACAGTAAATCTATGAACATACAGGGTTTACATACAGGGTATTGTTCCAGCCTATCTTACATAGAGAGTTTCACATAGAGATAGAAATATTTTGATATAAATTAAAATGAATATGTTATTTCCTGTTTCCTTTGACATTTGCTTTTTGACCACACATGTACATTTATTCAAATCTTAAAAAAAAAAAAAAAAAAAAAGTTTAGGATTTCACTGCATCTGTGTTGATGTAATATTTATTTTTTAGTTCTTATTGTGACTGATCTTCTGTTACTTTACCTCTAGTCACCCTGCCAAGAAGGGGGTCAGAGAGGAACTGTCTCCTGTGAAAAGAAGATCCCCCAGGAAGAAGCCAGCCGGACGTGTGGATAAGGAGAATTGTCCCTCGCCTCGGAAATCACCACGAAGACTAGCAGGTAGTGTTCACTACTAAAAGGCAAGCTTGAGCCAGTTTGATGTTTGTCTTAGGACTGAAGATAGTTTTTGCTAAAATATACTACAACTGTTATGTTTTCTTTTCTTTTTTTTTTTTTTTTTTTTAGACTCACCAGCCAAATCGCCATGTAAATCTTCTTTGAAACCTTCCATGGGTTCAAGCTCCTTCTATGGCAAGCAGAAGTCCATCTATCTCACTCCACTAGAGAGGAAAGCGATTAAGGAGTCTCTGCCTTCTCCTCCTCTTCCTTCACCTCCCTCCCAGACCAAGAAGCCGGAAAAGAAAAATAAGAAGACTGTGAAAGGAGGCAACAAGCTGAGAAAGGTGTCTGCAGGATCTAGTAATGAGGGGAGGATGGGTATCAAGGCCTATGCAACATCTGCAAGGACCATTAAACTGTCAAAACTAAACAGCAGGTTTGTTTACATTTCAGTCACAGCTGTTACCCTCGTGTTTCTGTATCTTTATAACTCTTTTTTTAAAGGTCATTGTCTTTTTGACCATTTAAATTTAATGTGTAGTATGATTTATTTTTAATCTGGCTTCCTAATCTTCACTCATCTAATTTAGCAGTGTCACTGCTAAACCAGCACCCACTAAAGTTGCTGCTCCGGCCAACATCCCTAAGCCAGCAGAGCCCAAAAAAGCAATTGCCATCACTTTCAGCAGCCTGAAACCCAAACCCAAGCCCAAGATCTTCGTTGGAGCTGCATTCTTTGGTACAGGGAAGAAACCTACGTCCATGTACAAGAAATCCACACCAAAATCCTCAACCAGGCCAGCTTTGGTCCAGGGGAAAAGTAAAGTTGTTCTGTCTCAGACGAAGAGTGAGAATTCAAAGCAGCTACCGTGTCCACAGCAGCCGGCTCCATTGATGGACCAGCAACAGAAACATCCTGCAGAGGTGAGAGGAGCGGCTGTTTTTGGTGTTTGTACAGATCCTTACAGCAACATACTGTGTATAACGTTTTGTTCTGTATGTTAATGTTTTTTCAAACATTCTTTTCTTATTTTCTTTGTAGTGTACTTGCTAAGGCTAAAACTGTATATGCCAGTCTGACACAACATTAAGTGATTTGTGTTGTGAAGCCATCTGAGCCTCTATATTACTCGTTTCTATTCTTTTTCGAAGCAGCTGCTCTTCAGCAGTCTGAAGCAGAAGTTGTAACCGGCTCAGCTGTCCAGCTATGTACTGTTTGTGTTATAGTATTTAAAAGATAATTTTACCCTGGTTGTTTCCTGCAGACTGCTGTCCAGCCGGTTGGGACAGACGACAAGCAGCTGAACACTAAGCAGAGAGCAAGGTTTGATCCAACAGACTGGATAGACTCCTCCATTAGTGAAGAGCCTGAAACTCCAAAGCCATTAAGGTTCCTGACTACCCTTTGTTTTGACTGTCACCTGCTCTCAGTAGTGATGTTCTTTTGAAAATGTCTTTGTTCACCCATTTTTGTTTTACATCATCACCGCCATTGTGCAAAAGTTTTGTTCCCATGATCCAGAATAATGAAGATGAATTGTTGACTTTAAATTTACCATGCATTTGAATATAAATGTGTTCCTACAAAATGTTGCACACCAGCACCTTGTGTTTGCATTTTTACAGCTTAACTAATCTTCACCTCTTTCCCTCAGTTCTCCTAAAATGTTGACAGAGAAATATGGGTTAACCAAGGAGCTGTCGATTGTGTTGATAAGGACTCCAACCCAAAGTTCTGCATCTACAGTCTCATCCATCAATAATCAGGTACAGCAGTGCCGTCTGTGTTCTTCATGTCTTCTGGGTGTTCAGTATTAACTGTAGTTACATTTAACAAGTTCTAACTAGAGCTAAATGATATGCTAACTGCTAATTTTCCAGAAAACATACAGTTTCTGGTTTTCTATTTAGTGTTTCTGCTTTTACTTATCATGTTTGTTTTTGTCCAGGATGATTCACCAACATGCAGCTCTGAACCCGTGTTTGACCTGAGTGATATAAGTCCCACCGGTGCTGCCTGCAGCCCTCCCAAAGGTAAAGGCTCAACCAACTTTACTTCCCTGATACTCTGAACGAGCTCACTTTAAATCTGGAGACATCAGCGGATTTGTCAGCACCAGCCTTCTTGTGTTGCTGTTTTAATCTAGACAATTTTTATTTCCTCCACAGAAACTGCAGCAGTATATCCGATCTTTGGCTCTGCATCAAAGCGGTGAGCACTGATACACAAGGAGATTTCTATACAACACAAACCGTGGATGGGGCTCTTAATTAGAGTAACATTGTGTGGATTGTAAGTGACATCAGTGCTTTGGCATTAGCCTAGAAAAACTATGTCCTATTTGTTTTTGTCCTGTAGGTCCTCTAGGCTACAGAACGCAGCTCTGAGGCCTCCAGTATCCTGCAGCACCCCCTCAGGCCAAGTGACGTCACTGATGTCTCCGTCTGTTAAAGAGCGAACTGTTCGCAGGAAGAAAGAGAAACAGGACGCCGACCAGCTCATCATCGTATGTTAATCTTTTAACATAATGATGTTCATAATTTAGGTCATGTAGCCAAACATTTTACTAGATAACACAGTAAACTTTAGTAGCGCTAATGTTTTGGCATTCACTTTTCAATTATTTAAATTTTTTCCTCCATCAGGATGCAGGTCAGAAACAGTTTGGAGCGACGACCTGCAGCTCGTGCGGCATGGTGTACAGTGCAGATAATCCAGAGGACAATTTCCAACACACACAGTTCCACCAGAGCTTCCTTGACTCCATCAGATTTGTGGTAAAACTTTCCCCACTTGAAGTTCATGAAACCACTGAAATATTAGTTATGTACTGCTGACAGATACTTTGTATTTCTTAACTGTGCAAAACACCATGATTTAACGTGCTCGCAGGAGAGTGATCTGTAAGTGCAGCTTCAGCTCGTCTCTGTTTACAGGGTTGGAAGAAGGAGCGAGTGGTGGCTGAATTCTGGGATGGAAAAATTCTCCTCGTCATGCCAGATGATCCCAAATACGCCACTAAAAAGGTGTGGGTCTGAACACTGGGTGTCATTACTTAACTGTTTCCAAACGTGTTTATATGATGGTTCAAATGTCTTTTTCCTCATGGTGTTTGCGTTTGCAGGCTGATGAAGTGCGTCGTGTAGCGGACAATGAGTTGGGTTTCCAGCAGGTGACTCTGAGCAGACCCACACTAGCCAAAACCTACCTGTTTGTCAACACAGCGCGAATGGTGGTGGGATGTCTCATTGCTGAACCCATACGACAGGTGAAACTCTCCCAATAACACACTGTGACTCGATTTGAGGGATGTTTGCTTCATTTATTAAGATCTTAATACAGTACAATTATCCTGTGGACCCTAAAACAAAGTCTTGTTTTGGCATGTTCAGTGCTGCTAATATTTCAAAAACTTCTACAATAATTTATAGTGTTGTAACTATATTGATAGTTGCTCTTTTGTGTTACTCTTAAACTAAAACATCTCCGTATGGCCTCATGAATTGTCAGACAAAAAGTAACTCGGTAAATTGTGCTTGTTTGGTATGATATATTGATGCCAGTCCACTTTCTGTCCGTTCAGGCTTACCGAGTCCTCCAGCAGCCAGATCGACTCAAGGATATGACCAAGGACGACTTCATGGAGCGACACAGAGCCTGGTGCTGCTCCACCGTCCCAGAACAAGCTCTGTGTGGCATCAGCCGGATCTGGGTCTTCAGCCTGGCCAGACGACAGGGCATCGCAACCCGTATGCTGGATACTGTCCGGTAAGATGCAATGTCTTCCTGCTTGGGCTGCACAAGTTACTAAACTGGCCACATGGTCATTTCTAAAGCAAGAAAGGATCTGTTTCGATCAGCAGAAGATTAATCTAGAACTACTGGCAAAACATGACATCTGAAGAAGTCACTTTGTTCTCTAGAAAATTATAGCAACTGTGATGTTTAGACAGGCATCTTGTGAACAGGCTGATACTTGGTAGACAAGCCACCACTTTGTTTTGGATGTAAAACATTATGTGCACTTAGGGTAATGCTAAGAATTCCTCAGTAAACAAGAAAACCTAGTAGTAGGTGAAATTAGGTCAGTAGGTCATTTTTTGAGAATGTTAATGGACCATGTGAGTAACATTTAATCTTGTTGTTGAAGTAAACGTATCAACATAACATGATTTACATCTCTTTCAAAACATTACTGGCAAATAAGCCACAACGAGCTTATTAGTTTTACATATTTATAACATTAATTGATCAGATTCAGTTTGCAGTAATGTGCTGGTGATGAGATAACAACCAAAATTGTACACCGCCTCAGGTCTTTTACACAGACGGGGGTAGGCAGCTTAAAGTAGGGTCGGCATGGACCCCCACACTGATTACAGCATATCCTTCTCCCACTAATCAGCCTTTTCCTTCTGGTTCTTTAGGAGCACCTTCATGTACGGGAGTCATCTTACCAAGGAGGAAATCGCCTTCTCGGACCCAACGCCTGACGGCAAACTATTCGCCTCCAAGTACTGCAACACACCAACGTTCCTCGTTTACAACTTTGTTGCCTGAAGTTTGAATTAAAGATGCAGTTCGACCTGTTAAATCACTAATGTAAGTATTAACAGATGTTCAGGCACCTGTTGAATTGTTTTTCATATGCAAAGCAGCTTCTGGTTTTCCATGTTGACGAGGCCACACCTCAGTGTGTGGATAAGCTCCCGTTCAGGATGTTTTTATTTTAGTGGTACAACTGTTTTCACTCAGTATTTATACGCTGCCTGATTTGCTGTTGAATGTTTTGTGTATAATGGCAGCGTTTTCTACTCAGATGTTTATATTTTGCTTATGGAGCTAAAATCTGTAGTGACTGAAAATATTTGAATAATCTGACATAACTGGCTTTAATTCATTTTGAATTAAGTTTGTTGGGGTAAAAATTTTTTTTTTTTTGTATCATAGAAAACTTAAAGCCTCCATTTTCATTTAAATGTTCAGGTTTGTCGTTTATGCTTCTGGTCTCTTTTTGAAGGAAATGTTTATAGTAACTGGCCTGTTGAAAGGTAAATTGTAATTGTGGTTAGAGGCATTGTAGTTGTAAAAAGATATAATAAACATTACCTTTGTTTTATGAGCTTAGACTTGTTTCTTAAATATTTTTACAATTTTAAAAAAACCTTCTCAGACATTTTAATTAATTCATGTTTTAATGTTATAAAACCTGCTGTATTAAGTACACAGGTATATTATAGCAACTCATACATCTGTAAAATAGAATATACATTACAGACATTGAAAGGGTAACAAGAATAAAAAAAAGACAAGCAGGTTCTGGTCTAATTCAGTGATACAAATGAAAGTTTGGCTAAAAACAAAAGTGTGTAAAGTAGAAGGAAATGACACTAAAAACATTTCAAGGTCAACAATACATCAGAAAAGACGACATAGATAAATAACGAGTGTCCAGAGACACATGTACAGTAAAACGAATTCAGGAAGCTTCTGTCTTTCACCACTGACATTTACATTTACTTTTCAAACAAGTGAAAAGATACAAGGAGATTGAAGTAATGTCACTTTGAATCTTTAGAATTCAATCCCTGATTAAGAAGGAAATGTAAACCCGTCATTAGAGAATAGTTTTGACAGACTGAAGGTCCCATAATTCTGTAAAATCAGTCAATAACAATCACCTCAGAAGGCATTTTCTCCAGCGGGGCGTTGTTCTCTAGAGCCTGGACGATCTGAGCAGCTGAGGGTCTCTTGTTGGGGTCTTCCTCTGTGCAGACATAGAAGAGCTCCACCATCCTCCGATACGAGCTGCCTAGAGCCTCGGTGTCGAGCGGCGGCCTCGTCCCCAGCCTCTCGTAGTAGGAGTCTTCATCAAAACTCATCGAGTCCTCTGAAACACAGAGGGAGGATAAGAAGTCATTTATTACATATCTTGTGACTTTGGTGCAGTTATCAATTAAAGTGAAGACTGAATAATACAGTGTCTGTCATTCACCAACTAAATGAAAGAATAATTTTTTAATGTTTTTGTCCAGGCTCCTTACATGTAGGGCTAGTTTCTCCTATTAATTACAGTATAATACACTTTCTTAGTAGTTTCTGGTGATTTGAAGTAAATTAAGTGAAGTAAATCTAAAAAAATATTAATATTTAGATTTTTTTGTGAACTGGGAGATCTATCTATCTATCTCTCTATCTCTATCTCTCTATATGACTGAAACAATCTTATCAAAACCGCTATCACGAGATTTTAAATTAAAAGATCCACTTAAGGTTTCAGCTGTTAACATAGAAATGTTAACAGTGTGATGTCAGAGCGTCTCACCTTCATCCTCCTCCTCCTCGTCGTCATCCTCCAGCATCTCCAGGTGAGGCATGGCCAGCGTCATCATCTCCCACAGAGTCAGACCGTAGGCGAAGACGTCAGCCTTGTCTGTGATCTCTCCTCCCTCCTCCAGAGCCTCCTTCGGCTTCCACGGCTCTGTGCCGATGTATTCCGCCTTTGGGTCGGACACTGAGGACAAAATAGAAACATGTTCAATGAAACTCGTTAAGAATTTAATTACAAAACTAACATTTGATTTGTCTGGGTTTCTACTAGATAATTGCATTATTTTTAAATTGTGAAGCTCACGTCATTCAGGTCTTTTTACAGTCACAACAAAGCAAGATGCAGCTGATTATAATTAGTTTAAATTAAATCCCCTCTGGCTGATGACGACTCACAGCGAGAGAGGTTTTATGTTTCTGTCCGGGCAGAGAAACAAAGTAAATCAACTGGTGTAAACAGTCATTTCCACCAAAATGTTTCTGCCAATTCTGGGTTTTAATCCATAAATAATCCCTAACACACACACACACACACATTTAGTACAGAATTGATCAAGTCCCTGTGAAATCTTCAAGATCAGATCAGTTGTAAATAGAGCGTGACTTCACATCAGAAACTAATACGGTGCAGTGGAAAAAAACACCCAGCCCCCTTCTGAGTTCTTCTCTTATTCTCTATTAAACTGTTTAAGGTCTTCAACCAGACTTGAAATTAAATGAAGGTCAGTGGTTTAATATGAAGTATTCAATCCATGTCGTTCATGTCGAGCGACCTAAACCTAGACCGTCTGTATGCTGCAGCACCACAAAGTAGAAAGTAACAACTAACACAATTAAAACAAACCCACTCCTGTGGGTTTACATGCTGCTAGGAGCTTTTCTTTAATGCCAAGAGTAGGAAAGATTATTTTTACTGACACAAATGTAAAAACCTGGTGTATTGTTGTTATTGCTAACTGTGTTTCTCTGTGTCATAAGTCACAAACATAAGCAGTGGGTACAAAATTAAAAATGAAAGGATCAGATACCAAGAGTGAGTGTTATGAGAGACACTCCACCAATTAGTGCATACACGTCCTTCAAAGCTACTTAGTTGGTTTCATTATGCGGCTCATGAGTGCAAACAGTCACCTCTCATGTTTTCATCGAGCTGCAGCGACACGCCAACGTCACAGATCTTGACCGTCTCGAAGTCGCCCTTGATGACCACGTTACATGACTTCATGTCTCCGTGCAGCAGCTTCTTCTCATTGTGGAGATACTGCAAAGACAAATAAACAAAGCATTCCTGATACATGTGGCTCAACAGCGGCCTGTTTATTTTGTTTTGATAAACAATCTCTCTTATAAAATTTAATTAAAAGATGTTGGGAAACAAGAACAGCAGGTTACTCATGAATATTGTTTTTGTTCATTTTAAATAGAAAATACAGACTAAGAAGTATCAGCTGCAACAGAAATGAGTGCAACCATCATTAATGAGACTGCATTCTTCCAATTTTAAAAATATTCTGTTTATTTTTCTTTTTGATGGTAGATCTAGTGACAACTGCACAAATCTGTGCAAATGTTCTGATGTTATTCCACGGATGATCTCTTTCAGCTGCTCTTTAGTAAAGGAGTCTTGTTTTTTGGCTTTAAAATAGTTGTTCCAGCACATTTGGGGTTATTGCCATGTGGAAAATTCCCCTGCAAAGTTTCTTGAGACCAAGAGTCATCATTTCATTCAGTATTTGGGTACAAACCTGCATAAAGGGTGTAATCTATGAATGCCATCTCCTCTACACCACAAGCAACTCAAAAAGGTAGAAGACAACCTTATTACATCAAGCAGTATGACCTGCATGCATTTGAATTGTCACCATGTTGCCAGTTTATTAGGTATACCCAGATAAAGCTCAGTTTTCCTTAAAACTGTATAATTTACTGATCTGGGGAGGCCATAATTTACCTGCAGACCACGAGCCACATGCAGCGCCACTTTCTCTATGTTGGCAGCAGGAAAAGCATTCAGGCCGTCCTCTCTCCTCTTCTCTATCAGGTCATTGAGGGACTGCTCTCCTCCATATTCCATGGCCAAACACTTGGAGCCGTCTTTAGCCGTGGTGAAGGCACGAAAACCTTGTTAGGATGAGAATGCACGATGTGAGAGGAGGGAAATGGGGATCACTGCACAGTTAGTCATTTTAAGTTTTACTTTAAACTGTGACCTGTTTACTAAACATGACATTCACAGTAAAACTATTGCAAGGACACCGTCTTCTCTTACCAACGATGTTTGGATGATTGAGTCCCTTCAGGATCTTTGCCTCTTCATTCAGACGCTTCTGGTAAACCGACACTTGCTTGGCTGCACATTTACTGTTGATCTTCTTCACAGCCCAGGGAGACGCATTCAGCTTTCCCACTCTGAAATAATTAGTTCAACAGTACAACATTAGAGAGCTTTCATTTATTATTATTTATACACAGACATTAAAGCTTCAACAGGCAGGTTTAGTATCAGGACTACTGAAAACTACTGTACTCGTACATATTTGCAAAGTCACAGGAACGATATACAACAAGAAGAAGACATGAACATTACATGAAAATGCTTCAGTGAAATGTGTCCTCTGCATTTAATCCATCCCGTTTTTTCCCCATTTACAGGAGACTGCTTTATGTAAATAACATAAACACAAACTTTTTATTCCCACAATATTTTTTCACTGAAATCCGACACTAACAAATCATGACTTTGGAAACTGAAGAATTATCTAGATCCAAAAGTGGCTGGAAATCCTGTTGGACACTTTAAAGTCTGCTCTGCTTCTCTGTATCATTAAACAGGCTAAATTCTGAATTGAGTTTGGTGAGAAGGAATACAGGAAGTTAAGAGAACTGAAAATTATTTTGAATGGATGGTGTAAATCCATTTGAGTGACACTGTATTTGGACTTGATAACCTGTTCATGAGGTAAACATTGACTCCCGTCCCGCAGCCCAACTTCTTCATGAAGGGTGAAGCTGGGATGGTGATGGGGGTCCCTCCTCCTCCTCGTCCTCCTCCTCGTCCTCCGCCTGCACAGCTCCTCACTCGGACAGTTTTAGGGGTCTTGAATGCGCCCTGATCTGGGGAGGCCATGTCTGTCAGGATAAATTAAAGCACAGTCGTTGACAACTAAACTAAACACGTATGATTTGAGTTCTAAGGACTTTTCTAAGATAAAACAGACGAACTGGCAGATTTGCTTAGTGCAACTCAATTAGCTAGCTAGCTAATTAAAAACATATATAGTTATTCATAAAGAGAGCAGTATTTTATATATGTCATACAAGCCGATTTGAAAACTGGAGTACTTTATGCTTGACTGAGTATGTGGAAAGGTGTCTTAATTAATTTTATACGTAAAGCGACAATAAAATGTATGAATTTAAATGGAGGCTGGTCTAATGGCCTTATAAACGTAAAATGCCTCAATGTAAGTTGAATAAAGTAATTAAATCACAGCTACAGCTGCAAATCTAGTATAATATTATATAATTAATACGATTAACTGTTAAAAAAAACTTGTGGGTCAGAAATATGACTTCATTTATTAGCTAAACCTTTAATCAACGACGGAGAGACAGTAGCGACCAAACGTAACGTAAAGAAACCGACATTTAAACGGTTAATATAGACGCTAACTCACTAACTTATTCAAGACATTACTGATGTTAACATAGCGATAGTTCAAGGTTTTCCCTGTTGAGTTTCAGTGAAGTAAAACAACTATTTAGTCCATAAAATGAACAATTACCTGAGTTTGTTCTGTCGCTGCAGCTAAAACGCGCCGAACATTCAAACAGAGTCGCTACGGAAGCCGCAGAAGAGCAAACTGAACTCAATTCGTTTTAATGACAGCAGCTATTAAAAAAAATTAAGTTTCTTATTTAAAAACTCTTTAAAGAGTCTAAAAACTGTGTCATTAATATAATTGATGACACATCGTTACCTTAAAACGTATTAAATATATATTTATTAGTAAGTTAAGTTGTACTTTAAGTTTTTCACCAGCTGAGGTCAGTCACGTTATAAAAACCCTGATGTCCACACTTGGTGGACAAATTAATTTTTTATTAATGACTAAATAAATGATTACATTTGTATATTTAAACATTTTCAGTTACAATAAATCATATCAGTTACTCAAAGATGGATCAAACAACCAAACAATGATACTTTTTATTATTATCATCATAAAAGTAAGTTATGTCACTTAGAAATTATTCTACCTACTTAATAGAAAATTAAGTAGAAAATTACTTGACAACCATTTAATAACTCTTTCTAACTCATTGTTTAAATGAATTGTTGATTAAATTCTTTAATTTTTAAAGAAAATTGTTAATAATGGGTAGTTGCAGCTGTACTCAGGGTTTGTAAAATGACTACAGGTCACATTTCAAATAATAATAATGTTTTGGAGGATGTTGCTTCTTGCATTTAAAGGCTTTTTGTTCCAGTCTTTCACCCTTTCGCAAAGGAGGAAATGTGGAACCAGTTGTGCTTCAAATTTCTCACCAAATCTGACCTGCTGGGACACTTTGAGTATCTCAGTCCAACTCTGTGCTCTCTCTACTAGTCTGAAAGAATTTCCTCAGTGCTGATGGTGAATCTGACCTCGACCTCGACTCTCACGATCCCATTTTTTGTTTTAGCTTCTTCACATACACTGCAGATGTTCCCAGCCTGGTGTCCTCATTGTGTGGCAGGATAACTGCTCCATTATGAGGAGGACGAGTAGGAATGTGGTCTGATGACAAATGGATGTGCAAGAGAAGACTGAGGCTATTGATTTTTCTGTCTGTTTCTCCCCAATTCTGGTTCCCCCAAAGGGGAATCAACTCATGGTTGAGGGATCTGCCGCCACATGTGGTGGTGCACTTTAAATGATGTGTTACTTAATGGGCAGACCACAGACCATCCTCCTCTTCTTCGCTGGGGAGAATCGACATGCTTACAGTGATCAAATGAATAATTACAAATTAAAAAACTAAGAGAAGTCATTTACTCAATTGAAAAAACTTCATTATGCATTTTTTATGCTGGTGAATACTTCTGTAACTTCTGTGTTCTCTCTTTCAAAGTCATTTACTACAGTTTGAAGGAAGGAAAACATAAAAATCTCACCATAAAATTAATTTAGCAGCTGTTTTGTAGCTTTTGATCATAGGTTTTCTCAGATATCATGACATTGTAGTCAGTTATCTCTGGTTCTTTGACCAAAACCTCTGTGTTCATATCATGTTTGTCCAGATTCATATTATAATAACATGAATCTTATAATTAATTAGTCAATCCAGGAGTCCAAGTGGACATCTGGGCCAGATGTAATTAAATCCTCAAGGCATCAAATCTACAGCTTTTTCAGGGGTGGCCCATTGGTGGCGCTATAGCTCCAACTCCAGCTTCAAACCTGTTGTTGCAGTGTTGTTTGATTTAATGTGTAATTTAAATTTCAACCACAGCATCAGAAGGGATACAGATAAAAACAATGAATCCAACTGCATATATATATATATATATGTGTTTGTAATGTATACGTTCACATTTTGCTTTATCAAATAAAAAATACTGAAATCTTTACTGTAGACTAAATGAAAACATGGCGACTTAAATCAAAGCTGTAGTTCATTGTTTTTGTCCTGACTGTTGAACACATGCATTGGAGATCAGGTGATTTTCAGCCACTTCTTCATCTACTTCACATGTGGAAACATTCATAGTTGTGATTACACTTCTGAGCTGTCAGTCAGAGCACATTCATAGTCTACACGCCAACGTGCTCCGGCACTCGTGATCAAAACTGTACCACTCTCACACACGTCCACGTCAACTTCCTCTTTACTCTTCACCTGTTGATGTCCTGAACGTGTCTTAAATTTGATCAAGAATCACAAGTTTACCTGTTTAAACAAATCTACATTTTATTATTTCAGCAGTGCATATACAACATTTTAGTGGTACAAAGGTGTATTGTTGTGTGTTAGCTACACAGCCCTTATATGTTTTATGACCAGCACAGTGTAATAAAAACAGAAACATGTATACACGCCCTTAGAGCCATTTTCCAAAAGTTGCATATAGAAAGGTCTGTGCACAGCCAAGAATACATTACAAATGTACATACTGGAAAAAATACACAGTTAAGCAGTAGTGCACTTGTATTCACTTTTAAAGTATTGGCATGATTTTCATTTTTGAGTAATTCAGTTGTTCTGATCTCAGGTAACTAATCAGGAAAATCACATCTCAACTTTTATTCTGCAAGAAAATCAACTGGAGGGGCCACTGGCACTGCATCCGTAAGGTTTTAAAAGGTGCACTAATTTCACCTGTTGCAGTCTATTCCTACAATCAAGGAGGAGTTTTAAATGTTGCTCTGATGCCAAAGCCGAATCTGTGTTATTGAACCTATTTTAATGGAGACAAATATTTAATTTAAATCATCCTGTTGTTCACCCTAAATCACTGCTGACCTTCAAAATGCAACAACAATAACAAGTTTTTATCATTCATCAAACATGAAGTAGTAACCAAGAACAGATATATGACTTCAAGCTTTTTTTGTCTGGCTGCACACTCATGTTTATACTGTATAGTACTTTAACTATCATCTATAGTTAGATAAGCTGATCTTTCAAGATCATAAATGTTATGTTAAAATACACTTTTCCCCATTAATAAATGTATTTGTTGACTAGAATTTCTACTGTGCTTGTTAAGATATACATCAATCTGATTACTGTACAGCACCTATAGTACTTCTAGCAGTACTTATGAAAACACACAGGATATTTAGGATTTACCAGTAGCTGGGCCTAGATACAGGTTATTTATACCACAATCCCTTCAATCCAACTGTCTGCACCAATAGTGCAGTAACTGGGTCAATTTAAAGTGGATTAAGAATTTAGATTACTTTGTAGAGAGTATTTAAAAGAGGAGTGAGTTTCTTTATAGGCACTACAGCTGTGATACTTATAGTAAGAATATTAGGCATTAACAGGTGAGACAGCACAAACCAACTGGATGCTGTGGTATTTTTAAGTAAATATTGCATTAATGTGATCCAAAATATCAGTTTGCTTCAGTTAAGTTAAAAAGAAAATTACAAAGAGTGACACTGAAAACTGCCATAACTTCCTATGTGCACTGATAGTTCCTGCTTTTATCAAAATACTGTTTAGTGAACATTAAACACACATTTGCATCAATACTGTGAAAAACTAAATATTCAAGTTATGATTTATAACAACACATGACACATTTTCTCAAAACCTGTCTGAATAGCAAACTAGTTTCTAACAAAAAGGTTTTAGAGGAATTCCAACTAATGTTTTCTTTACTCTGGTTATTTTCTTTAATAGAAGATGACAAATAAGCAAAGGGAACCTACACTGAAGGCGCCCTGGGTGTTATCTTTGGCAATTATTGTAAAAAGGCAGAGCTTTAAGTAATAACTGACCAAAGTAATGTGATGAACAGACATCAGCAAACACAAAAGCCCTGTCTACACTCACACACTCACTGAAAGTATAAATATTACCAGTTTGCATATTCATATCATTACGGGCCACTGTGC